>NC_134691.1:289471836-290101836 GCF_050947455.1 Rhinoderma darwinii
AAGCAGAAAAATAATAAAATTTAAATAATAGTTATTTTAAATCACAAATGTGCACAGAAAATGGCAACGAAACCCAGCAAGTAGTTCTTATAACAAAATACAGTAGTTCATATCAGATATACAAGAACTAAAGGGTTAAAGGCTATGTACACCTTTGAAATTGTTTTTTTTTTTTTTTTGCAACTTGCAAAATACATTTTATTATAAATTATTTTTACTTTTTGAGATACAGCTGCTTTGTATCCTGTATACAGAGCAGCTGTATCGTGCACTAAGACCTGAATCTGTCAGGTCCGCGAGACTGACAGGTTCAGTGAATGCGGGTCCTGCGTGTCTCTGACTGGCAGGATCCCCCTGTAATCTATCACATCTAAGTTGCGATCGATAGCAGCTCGATCCTGCGTGTCAGAGACAGGCAGGACCCGCTGGCACTGAACCCGTCAGTGCCGCTGACCCTGATGGATACAGATTTCAGCGCTAGATACAGCTGCTCTGTATACAGGATACAAAGCAGCTGTATCTCAAAAAGTTAAAATAATTTTTAAAAAAGTAGTTTCAAAGTTGCACCAATCACACTGGGACATTTTTATAAAAAAAAAAAAAGGATTTCAAAGGTGTACATAGACTTTAATCCTTATAGATTGATAGTAATTGTGAAGAATGAACAAATATTTTTTTTTTTTATCCTTTAGAAAGTAGATAGAATTCTTTATGCTTTAGAGGTTGAGACAGTTTTCCAAACCTTAATATTCTACCTGGAGCATGGAGAAAACATTAATAACTTCCATATGGTTCATTAAAGATAATTTCCCCTTTAAGAGTTTCACCACCGTATTTTATTTGTAGACAAATCTGTTTAATACCACAACTTATGATGAGACATGATATAGCTGCGTCCAAGCTGATTTTCACGTGCTCTGTTGTCAGCACTGTAAAACCTAAGTCATGTGTGACAGACTGGTTACTATGTATATACTGCCTAACAACCAGAATCTTTATAATGTGGTTATCAGCATGTCCCTTGGCACTAGTATTTCTTTGACTACTCAGGACTTCAGATCAAAGCAGAATTACCACTAACTGAAGGCAGTGAGAGGGCAAGGAGTCTTGGTGGGACATACCCTTGTAATCTCTCGTTTTTGATCTTACCATCTGTAATGGCTGCCATTACAGTTCCCATAGGTGTTGTCAGCCATCTTTCTCGCACTTGTGCATGGAAAATCTACCTAGTTATATGATAGCAACCATGTACAAATTGTAATAGCAAAAGTGTCTTTTACCGTTTTTACACAATGTGGCAGATTTACTAATGCTGTCTAGGTTTTAGACAGTGTAAGCTTAGACAAGGCAGTCAGAAAATGCAACACATTTATCAAAGTGGTGCATGCCGTGTGATAAATTTGACGCATCTTCCTAGACATGCTAGACATCTTCTTATAACACCTATTCGTTGGCTTAATTCACACCAGTTTTTGTGACAAAATTGTGGCACATTTTCTGTGCACAGTGTCGCATTTTAAGCTACAGTACACCCCTTCTCGCTAAGCCACATTACCTTGTCGATCGTGTTAAAAAAGGGTAAAAAACAGTTAATAAATGTGGGGCACATCATGTATACCAGTATTCAGGCTCAATTTAAGCCAGAATTCTGGCACATTTTAAATGGTAAATCTGCCCCAATATTCACATTAGGCCTCATGCACAATAGGCCTGTAATACGGTGTACAGTATTGGGCAATATTGCACGTTGTATGTCAGACATACCTGTTCTATGATGGCTCACGTTTCTTGCACCTTATTCCTTCCTAGAAGCACAGAAAATAGTGCATCTGATGTGGAGGGGGAGTTCCTGCTAGTTCTCCCAAACTGGTTCTTAAAATAACAGCTGGTTCTGGGTACTGAGGAGAATAGGGATGCCTGCCTTGAAACCTCTCCTTCAGTAAAAGTGTCTTAACATGCGCTGGCAGGTGCATGGGAGCTCTAGGCTTCCTGTCACGCCATACGGCAATTTCTCTCAAGGCGCAGAGTGCGAGATGATGTAATCACACCGACTGTGCCATTCTGCAGGAACATAGCCTGGCCCGAAGAGGCTAGTCCTGGCATGCATTGCTAGATGATGATGGGGAAATGGAGACCAAGCAGTATGTTTTTATTTTTTAACTTAGGATGGCACATGCTACAATTTTTCTGAGACTTACTGTGTGACAGTAAAAAATGTTGTGGGGCACTATGTGTGGCAGAATTATGTTTTGAAGGAAATCTGTGTAGCACTATTATTTTGTAAGGGGCATGATGTATGGTGCTCTAATTTTTTAGGGGCACATTGTGTAGCACTATTATATTCAGGGGCACAGTGTGTAGCACTATTATATTCAGGGGCATAGTATGTGAAACGGTAATATTCAGGGGCACAGTGTGTAGCACCATTGCATTCAGGGGCACGGTGTGTGGCACTTTTATATTCAGGGGGTACAATATGAGGCACTATTACATTCAGGGCACAGTGTGTAACACTTTTATAATCAGGGGACACAGTGTATGGCATTATTATATTCAGGGGGAAATTGTGTGGCACTAGTATATTCAGGGGCACAGTGTATGTAGCACTATTATATATTCAGGGGGAACAGTGTGTGGCACTATGATTTTGTCTTAGTATAGAGTGTGGGGATGTGCTACAAAAAGTGAGAAACCAAAGACATCTTGGCAGCAAACTTTGCAGAGATTAGTCGTGGCCAGAAAAAGTCATCATGGCGATCTGGGGAGGATAGAAAGAAAAGTAAAGAGAACTACTCCAATCAGAGTCACTCATTGTCATCGTATACTATCCCTCTGACTGAGACGCACGAGCACTGGATTCACTGTGTGGTCTGCAGAGATGACGTGTGGTTTCAATTTAGGTTTGGTAAAGTATTGTCTATGTAATGAGCTTGGTTTGTGTGCTGTATTTCTCTTATAAGCTTGGTTACTGTATGATGCATAATCATTTCAGATATTAAAGACTGGCAGTTCCAGTAAAAAGCATCATCTAACAATAACTTACTATTATTAGGAGGTCATCCACTACCTCTACGTTAGGTTATTCCTTTTGCTACACAGTATGCAGTTTAGTTACATAACATTTTTTAAGAAACTTCAAAAGACAAGGCCATTAATCATTTTTTTATGGGCATTCTTCTAAATCTATTTTCCTTTATAATACTAAATAAGAATACATTTTGTGCCATTGTGGTATATCAGTTTGTCTTATCACATTGTTACAGGTCTCTCAAGTTGTTCTCATGTTGCTATTTTGTTACTTAAAATGTTAATTCCTTTATAAGAAAAAGTAATATTAGGATATGTTCACACCTGTGTTTGTGTGTTTTTCGTTGTTCTGCTCCGTCAGAGGAGCAGAACAAGGGAATAACGGATGCAACGGTTCCATTGCACAACATCCACCCCCGGCGGCTGACGGAACTCATTGACTTTAATGGGTTGCTCCGTCGGGGTGCCCGTGATTTTACCAGAGACAATAGCGCAGCATGCTGTCTCAAGGTATCCTCTTTTCGTTTTACACATTCTCTCTCAATCTAGCCATAGGGCTTCTCTTCTAATTCATAAGCATAAGCATAGTATATTCCTTAAAGTGTACTTATTGGTTATTTTTTTTCTTCATAAATCAATAACTTTGTTATTTATATTTGTTTTTGTAAAGAAAAATGCCTCTTTCTCGACTTATCAGGTTCCTCTTTCCCACTATACCTGCCTATAGCACCGTCTGTAGTTCAGAAATTCTGCAGTCACTAAAAAATATCAACTATTAAAGAGGCTCTGTCACCAGATTTTGCAGCCCCTATCTGCTATTGCAGCAGATCGGCGCTGCAATGTAGATTACAGTAACGTTTTTATTTTTAAAAAACGAGCATTTTTGGCCAAGTTATGACCATTTTCGTATTTATGCAAATGAGGCTTGCAAAAGTACAACTGGGCGTGTTGAAAAATAAAAGTACAACTGGGCGTGTATTATGTGCGTACATCGGGGCGTTTTTACTTCTTTTACTAGCTGGGCTTTCTGATGAGAAGTATCATCCACTTCTCTTCAGAACGCCCAGCTTCTGGCAGTGCAGATCTGTGACGTCACTCACAGGTCCTGCATCGTGTCGGCACCAGAGGCTACAGTTGATTCTGCAGCAGCATCAGCATTTGCAGGTAAGTAGCTACATCGACTTGCAAACGCCGATGCTGCTGCAGAATCATCTGTAGCCTCTGGTGTCGATGTGTCCTCGCTCGTCTGACACGATGCAGGACCTGTGAGTGACGACACAGCGTGATCTCTGGAGAACACGGCTGTGTCTGCACTGCCAGAAGCTGGGCGTTGTGAAGAGAAGTGGATGATACTTCTATACACAACGCCCAGCTAGTAAAAGTAGTAAACACGCCCCGATGTACGCACATAATACACGCCCAGTTGTACTTTTACTTTTCAACACGCCCAGTTGTACTTTTGCAAGCCTCATTTGCAGAAATACGAAAATGGTCATAACTTGGCCAAAAATGCTCGTTTTTTTAAAAATAAAAACGTTACTGTAATCTACATTGCAGCGCCTATCTGCTGCAATAGCAGATAGGGGTTGCAAAATCTGGTGACAGAGCCTCTTTAAGCATGAAAGTCAAAAGAGTTTTCAGTCTCACTGAGGAATCCTATTACACAGGGCAGAGCTGTAGAGAATGAGTTTGAGAAGGAAATACTGATATTACTCAACTACACACACAACAGCTTATTCTGAAAATTCACCTGGAATGAAATGTATGCTTTCAACTACTTAGGTAAGGAAAGTAGTTGTATGTCATCTTCTAACCTGCAGCCAGTCCTGGATGAGTGTTGGTGAAGGATCCTGGGAAAAATAATCTGGTGTGGGTCCAAAGGAAAATAAAAGAAAGGTAAAATACATTTAAAACATAGCTGATATTACTCCGTTGTAAATGGAAGCTATAACGCCAGTGTGAACAAAGCCAAAAAAGTTTAAAATAACTTACTACAGATGTGTTTACTCTTACCTTTGCTTGAATTTGGTTAAGGACTCCAAATTCTCATAAAGCCATTTCAATGCAATATCGGGACATGCGAGCAAAACCCGTGACAGGCTGCATTTCACATCATAACCACCGGGTGATCACACATAAAGTGTATATACACTTTTGAATCAATTTTGTTCGTTTTAAATTCTGCACTGATTAATTTCTTAATATATCTGTATATTAAGCTCCATTTTCTCTGCACAGACATACATTTAAGACATAACATACTGGTTACCTGCAGCTGCCTCTAGTTTACAAGCTCACTGCATACTGTTATATATTCAACTCAATGATAAGACAGTATCCAGTAGGCTCCCACGCTCCCCCTAGTGGTGACGGAATACAACCAGCATGTAATGTGTTCAATTTATGTCTATGCTTGGCCTCTGTATAAAAAAACAAAAGGTTTGTCCGCCATATTATAAGATATACAGTATTAAGACATTAAGCAACACAGCATTTTGAAACTAAAAACTACATGATGATAAAAAGTGGAGATTCCCTTTTACCTGGCCAAACACATAAGAAGGCGTTCATCAAAATGACTATTAATCCTACATCTTACTACCATGACATAAAAATGCATATTGGGATCGGCATGGTGTGCATGTCCATTTTAACTCGAAAAGGGCTATAACCCACTGCCAGGGACAAGGGAACAGAGGACCGGGCATGTGGAAATCCAACTTGTCTAATTCTTTCCATGAAATTCAGCTGGGTTTCCACCATAGACATTAGAAATCGGTGGGTCAGGTTGACATTAATTTAATGTGACTGGCAGCTTTAGGTGTTTGTTGTGTTTTAATGATGTGTAATAAAAGCAATGTTTTATATGTCACACTATCACTCTCTATCTGTGAACATTTGTTGATAGTGAATGTTTTGACACAATTCCATTGGTGCCTGTATAAGCACTTTTTGAAAAAAGTAATTTGTTTTGCTGGTAAATTTTCATTCTTCAAAAATGATGCAATTTTTACAGGACATGAAATAGATATGTTGGAGTACACCTGCCAGAAACAGAAATGTTGCAGAAATTAAGTAATCTATAACAGCTACATGTTAACTTTTGGATTAAAAGGGAAAAAGGGGAAAAAGATGGCGCTCCATCGCTTATTTCCCAATAAATACCGATATCTGTACCTGGAAGTCCATTTGTGATGTTTAGCAGCGCTACAATCACCCTGTTTTTTCTTCCTACTGTTTGCACATGTTAACTCTTTTACAAAAAAAATCCTTCTAAGGCTCTGTTCACATCTGCGTTGGGGTCCCGTTCTGACGTTCCGTCGGAGCTTTCCGTCAGAACGGGACCCTGAGCAGACACAAACTGACACCAACGGAAACCAGAGGTTTCCGCTTCCACCACCCTTGATTTCAATTGTGACGGATCCGGTGCCCGTGGTTTGCATTTGTCTCTTTTGTGCACCGGATCCGTCATTTTGCCGGAAGCAATAGCATAGTCGACTATGCTATTGCTTCGATGTCAGTTTGTGTTTGCTCAGGGTACCGGTTCTGACGGAAAGCTCAGACGGAGCGTCAGAATGGGACCCCAACGCAGATGTGAACAGAGCCTAAAGTGTACACTTAGTTTGGCCTGGTATCGGCTGGC
This sequence comes from Rhinoderma darwinii, assembly GCF_050947455.1. Lineage (NCBI taxonomy): Eukaryota > Metazoa > Chordata > Amphibia > Anura > Rhinodermatidae > Rhinoderma > Rhinoderma darwinii. The sequence continues at coordinate 289,478,507 of NC_134691.1, forward strand.
CTGCAATTTTTGGGAATAGAAAGTGTTGCACTTGCTTTATAAATGTGAAGTACACTACTAATATATCAAGCCATGACCCTGGATTTAAAAACTGACGGCCATGAGGAAAAAATTCAAGAAATTACAGCCAGATGGTTTACAAATTTGTCATTCCATTTTATACTCCAGATCTACTAAAACAAATTGTCTATCTTTAGCAATTCTTATAATTGTGCCCAAATGTCTATGACTGAAAGACATTGCTTTAAAGGGGTTTTCCACGTTCTGACAACTGATGATCTATCCACCGGATTATTGAAAACAGAAGAATCAGTCATTTCCATGATTACAGAGGAATGTTCCCAAAAATATTGCATAATAGCAAATTAGAAATTTCTATTTCTTATACATATGGAGCCAAATACAAAAGATAGGTACAAGGTTAAATTCCCAGCAGGAAGATTAATGTTATAAAATAGAAGATTGTAAGAAAATAATAAGAGAAACAAGCAAAAATTCTTTCAGGAGAGCACAAAATGGAAAAGTAAACTATGCTTACCGTAGTTACTTCTACAGAAAAATGCATAGGGATGCAAAAAAAAAAAAACGGTATCGTAATTTGTGATTTTGTCCTGGTGGGATCCCATTTAATTAGTGCAAGAAGGTATTGAGTTTTAGCTTATTATGCATATTGTTCTCCAGATGTATAGAACATTGCCAAGATTCTAATGACATGACCCTGATCTGTAAATCAGCAGTAAATTGTGCCATTTAATCCCTGTAAAGGCAGAGGGCTCATTCTGTTGGGTGGTTGGTGCTGTCACAAAAAAAAAACTGGGTTATGGGATTAACGATTTGATATTAAACATCTATCCCTAGTCTTCTGGAGACGTCAAAAAGAATCCAACATTAAGGAATCTGATAAGAAACCCTAGCTATCATTTCTATACCGTGGTACAGCAGACACACTGCATCTCTGTGTTAAAACCCAACATCACTAAGGGTCCTATAAATTGTCTTCGTGTGACAGCTCCAAGGAGAGGTAAGGTTTTCTCCAGACATTACTAGGGCTAAGAGATTCATCATTACCTGCAGTCATGAAATAAATCTTGGATACTTACAACTGTAATAATCCATGCTCTACATTTTATTACGGATCTAGGTAGACGGTCATTATTCCTGACACTTTTTCAGCATTACGAGGAAGACTCTTGGGGAACAACTTGTGTACGGAGTTACAGAAATGGATTGCTGTAAACAAATGGAAAGTAGTTATTTAAGCCTGCCCTGGCAGTCAATATAATTTCCTCCAAGTGTTTTGCATTCATAAGAGTTACAAATGAAGTGTTTTCTATCTGTGTAAAATATCTGTGTTTACCAGTTTGGGTTTTATTTGATTAAAGACTAAATGAAATGATCTATTGCCAACAATTCACATAACACTTTGCTGATTGCTATTTGGCATGTGGAAATATATTATAGTCACATGGCAATTCTAATGTGACGGTGCGGTGTCAAATGTGTTGAATGACTGTGCTGTGAATTGGTATAACCTCATTTGGTGCTGATTTGAATATTCTAGAACACCTTGATATTTCATTATCATGTGGTCCCACTCTTTACTTTGATCCTATTCTTTCTCCACGGGCAGAGGTGTCTGGTAACCATTCATGTCTCCTCATCCTGTCTTATCACAAATCTGGAAATTACTCATTTTTTTCTGAAAAGTTTGTTGAATGACTATTTTTTTATGTCTTTGGACAACATTAGACTACATAAATTCTATGTTGGGATACAATGTGCCTTGATTCCTTAAATTTTTCTCGTTTTATTAGGAATGGAAACCAAGGGAGAACCTTGATTCCTGTTCTGATCACCTCATTGCTGCAGGTCTGGATTTCCTAACCATTGGTGATCCACCGATATTGCCAGGGGAAGCCCACTGCAGCCACTTATTTCCAGTAAGGGTAATTACTTGAATTAGGAGTATTGATCTGAATTAGCGACATACATGTCATAAATGGTCATGTCAAGCCCCTAGAAGTAACACTTTCTAGCGGCTCTCTGGTCTAAGGACCCCCTTTATGACATTCATAGCGCCTAATCGGGCATATGGACAGGGGATGTCCTGAGGAATCAACTTTTTGAGGGCAAGATCTTTTTGTGCAACATACATTTTTAACACTACATAACAGTTCAAATGGAGTGTCCTCACTGAATTACAGATTCATCTTTGATCAGAAGAAGTAGATGTAGGACTTCATCACAGATCTAATCTAATAGAGTTGTGTGAACCTACAGTGCTGAAAATCATTAAAAAATGCTAAGAATTCTCATGTGTCTCTCCACTTAAAAGTTTTCATACCCCAGTGCAATGCTTATGGCAGAGGCTGCCTAGCACTGTATCTATATAGCCTGACTAAAGTAGGATGGCTTGTTGGTTTTGTCTCTCTTTTGTGTCTGGCACCCAGGGCACATACTCCGCCAGCCTCCGGCTTATATTCTTATCAGAATGCCTAGGTGAAACCTATGAAAACGTTTAGAAATATTCCTTGTTCTGATTATACTCCTACTTTGTTGTTCTAATACAGATATGGCGTTTTACACTTGTATTCTTCATTGTCATCTAGGATTATGACGGGGCCAGATTTGCTTTATTGGAGCATATACACAATCAATGAGACATAAATGACCTCAACATTTTTATACAGGTGTTATGGCCACGTGTTTTGCCACTGCCTCCCTCCGCCACATACTTACATGTCCAAGGCATCTTCTGGCCCCCGGCGGACGCGGTGTCTCTCTCCAGCTCCAAACTGCATGTGACCTCCCCTGACGCCGCTCTCCTCCAACTCCTCTGTCAGCCATTAGTGCACCAACACACGCCAATTCACCCAACTTTCCCATATTCATAAGGTACCCTCCCCCTTTTCTCGTTGTCTGAGCAATTAGGTTCTATAGTCTAGCTAGCTTCTTCTCTGCTGTGTTTCTATTGGATTATCTGTTGCCAACCCTGCTTGAACTTGACCTTGTCTTGTCTGACGCCTGTGCTGACCTTTTGCCTGATTATGGTGACAACTGCTAACCGTCAGTGACCGTCTGCCGTCTGCCCTGACCTTCGCTTCTACGGACCCTGCCACTTGTCTACAGTTATTTATACCTTGTCTGTCCATGTCAGCTGATGCCAATGGAGACCACTCTGGGGGTAAGGACCTGGGGATTCTAGCACATGTCCACATCTCTATATTGAAGTTGAAAGGTAAATACCAAGCTATCCATAAGACTCCGCTCCCCAGTTTAGCCCCACACCAAATCTGTTGGCCACACCATCCTCTATTGGTCCCGTGATAGTCACCAATCTCTATATGCTCCGTGACCACAGGACAAGTTATAATTTTTTCTTTATTGTTTTTGGAATATGCAATTTAAACTGCAGCCATGCACAGTTCATCCAACTATCACCCTTTCGCACTTATTAGAAGCATTGGCCACAGGGCTATGTTATGAGCTAACCAAGTCACCTAAATTTCAGCAAAATCAAACTGACTTTTTTTATCCAGTGACACATTATGTGAAAATCATTTGCATTAATATGTAATGCACATCTGATTTAGAGGTTACATCAATATTTGTTTGAATACTAAGAGAGATTATGCAGTTAATATGAAGAAAAAAACCTGGAACGATTCCCATAAATCAATGTAATGTCTTTTTAGCAGCATTTCAAGATACTATAAAACATTAACGCAGAGTTCAGTTTAAGTAAAAACAATTAGAAAGATAATGATATTTGAGAAACGTGTTTCCAATCTATTAACTGAATTTCACCTATTTCACTCATCTGCCACAGTGAAGATTGGATTGGATTTTTCAGACTCCTACTAGTTGGCATCCAAGCAAGTGCTCAGATGACCTTAAATTGAGAAAAAAAAGAAAATGTCTGTTTATGGGCTGCAAATCTTATTGGAAGGTGTCTGGCACCCGGCCAGTCAGCCATTGTTCCTGGTCTACTTGACAGACCCGCATTAGCCGCAAAGTAAGTGATTGGCAGATCCAATCACAAATGTTTAGTTCACAGGAGACTGAGGACCTCTCTTTGTCAATGTTCCACCAAAGAAAAACTTTCCTCCATTGGTTTAAATACTGTCTGCACTGTATCCTTTACAAATATCCAGAAGCTTTTGCAAAGCTCATCACAAGGATTTCTTCTTGGCTACAACGTGATTGACAATAATTAGGTTTTGGCCGTCTTCTAACACAGGAACACACAGGAAGGCATGTTCTACTCTCATACATTTATTTTAGAACCACTATTGATTTTCTCTTGCACATTTTAAAAAGGTCATGACAATGATTTTACCTTCAGCGAGGGCTAAGTGAAAATAGTTTGGTAAAATGATATCAAAGTCTCTTTTCCACTAACATTGTCCTCTTATCTTTTGCGGTAACGGCAGAAGGGCAATTAAAGTGGCACCAGATATTCTGGGCAAGAGCTTACTGAGAAATACTACACAAAATGGAAAGGTTGTTTCAAGAGCTTATAAATGTGTTTTATAACATAAGTATTGCATTTTAATGAGACATTAATTGATCCAATAATATAATTCATTCGAGAATACATGGAATCATTTGCAATAAGAGTCTTTATCAGTGAGTAATCTCCCTAAAAATAAATATATATATATGTCCGTGCAGTGGTGCACATAGAAGAGGGAGCCCCATAGCAACGATCAACATGGGTCCACCATGGTGTCAGGTTTTGCCACCCAGGACAGAAGGACCCTATGTTTGTTTCATCCTTCACACCCTTTTCATAACTCTTGGGCCAATTCCTCCCCCTCTTGTATCTTAATAACGCAGTTCCTCTGGGGAGGGGAGTTCTGCACAAATTCTTGCCACCCAGTAGCAAAGGGAATGGGACTAGGCTCCTCTCTCTAAGGGTTCCATAGGAGCTGCATGGTCTGCCTCTATGGTATTTAAGCCCCTGTAGGCCTTGTTAAAATCGAACTTGTTTCTAAGTTGCATCTGTTTCTTGGAATGCTGGGTGATACCCCATTAGGGTACTTTTACATAATGTGTTTTATGGACGCTGTCATGATTTGTGGTAGCTGCCAGAGATGGTATTGTAGTAAATTAGATTGTAAAAAAAATCAGCCAGTTAAAATAAACAGCAATATTCAGGGTATCGTGTGTTAGTTTTTTTTAGTTCTTTTTAAACCGCAGCATGCCCTACACATTACTGTTTTGTTACGGATTTGCTGTGTTTATCTGCAAATGAAGTAATTTTTTGCAAATCCGCATTGGAATACAATACCAGCCATGAAGATGAAATTTGATCAAATCTAATATGCAAAATTTTTCAGCACAGAAATTGACCTGTGATTTTAAAATCCCCAGCATGTCAATGACGGATTTTTACCACAGATTTCCCCTTTTTCAATGAAAGGGGTGAAATCCACAGCAAAATCCGTGTGTTACACAGACAGACAGACAGGAGGATTTGAAGAGGATATTTCTTCTACTTCTGCAGGGGCCTAACAATCCACTAAAAATTGTAAGTAAATTCATTAGTACAGGCCCTTACTTGAAAATGTATAGACTCCAGGAAGCTGCTAGATGCTTTTAAAGTAGCAATGGGCCCCGTTACCTACTTGGCCCTTGGGCAGCTGCACAGGTTGCACATATGTTATGTCCGCCTCATAGGCTGACTATGCAACCACTATGAAGGATCCCTGGAGAGAGGGTGCACAGTCCTGGTTGGTCCCATTTTCTTTGCTATTGGACTCAGGACTCCCTTCTTCTGAGGAACTGCATTGTTAACAAACAAGGTTGTATGGAATTGGCCCAATGGACTGGGCATGTAGGGGATACAAATATTAACATACATGCAGCAGCAACATAATGGGGTCCAGTTCGATCTTTCGTATGAGAACCCCCTCTTTTATACATGCCTCTCCACAATGATGCACTTTCTATCAAAATCCCTATTGGGACCATAATCATACGTCTATATTACAAATAGAACAATACAGATGATGTGCAGTTACTTCTAGTCCTCCTGTCATTCCACATTTACTCCTAATTTTCTTTGCGTTCTCCATACATGAGTTTTTATTTCACCTCATTCCTGTATATACCCCTCGAGTCTTTCTCTACACAGCAAATATCCAGGTTTTTTCTTCCCTCGCTGTATTTCATCCCAGTATTCTAGTCTTCTGGCACATTTTATTTTATTAGCATTTCTATGCATTTGTCAAACTAATAGGACATTTTGTAGGCATTTTCCTCTTCTAAGTGCTCTAACAAGTGCAGGTAGGGCATTGATCCAACTCCCAGCCCAGCAATGCATTCAGTGGTTACAAGATTTATATATTTCAGTTAAGAAGAAGTTAAGTGTTCTCTCCTACTTCAAGTGGATCAAATTAATTTTGAATTGAGCTTTGCTTGCTCAAACCATCATTTTACAATCCAAAATTTATACATTCTGTCTAATGCATTGACATCAAAATCTACCCTATATATAGAATGTAACAAACTGGTAATAGCCATATGGTTCCAGAATCCTGTAGTTATTTGTTTGTGTGTTACTAAATATACAATATACACATTGAAATAATAGCGATGACATTGAAGGGTTAAATAAAGAAGCACCATAAATAATACAAGTTTCTCTTTGAGACATTGCATAGAACTGGAAACTTTTTGGCCACCCAAACTATGTAAGAAAAAGTTATAATAGCTTATTTTATGCTAGCCTTTTATTTTGTACCTCCCTTCTGGAGGTTCTCCACCCACAGAGTATAAGTAAAGCTTCACCACACCATTTTACAGTTTTACACATCAAAATGAAAAGTTGAGTAACCTTGTAAATGCATGGCATCACTTGTACTGATTCTAGGTTACAGCATGTTGTATATCCAATAGCTCCCTTCACAGTGCTGCTGGTTGTCATTGGTAACAGTCAACAAACTTACTAATAGAAGCTTCCCTAAAGAGAACCTGTCTCCTCTCCTGACATGTCTGGTTTAATAAACAATTGTATTCCCCATGAAATAGCAAATCTGGAACATATTTTCTTATAACTCTGCGTTGTGCCCTTCCTCTGTTATTCCTTCTAAAAATGTATGATTATACTGACAACGGGGCATTACTAGTTGGGGGTGTGTCTCTACATAGACTGACAATGTCCAATCAGTGCTGACAGAGTGAGACTGTGTAGGGACACGCCCCTTTGACAAGGTAACGGTAACACCCAGTTGTAATTGTATTCATACATTGCTAGGAGGAATAACAGAAGAATGGAACAACGCAGAGTTCTAAGAAAATATTTCCCAGAATAATTATTTTATAGGAAATACAAGTATTTACTAAAATAGACATGGACTGTTCATTTTTCAAACATCAGATTACTGCACAGTACCTAGAATAAGTCCTGCACTTCCCAGAAAACCAATCACCAGAGTAATTTTTGTGTAGACATTGAGCCAACAGAGAATCCTGCAAGATTTAGACTATTGAAGCTATAGTATTGTGAATGCATCTCTGGAATATGATACAGGCTGTGAATACGGATCAGTACAAGATAATACAATGTAATTATAAAGTTACTCAACAGTTAACTCCTTCCCAACGTATGACGTATACTTAAGTCATAACCAGTTAGGGGAAATAAATATGGAGCGGGCTTTCGTGTTGCGTATGTTACAGCCGACACTTCACTGTAAAGAGCGCGATCCCGTTCTTTTAATCCATTTGATGCTGTGACCAATAGCAACAGCGGCATCTAAAGCATTAGAAAACGCACATCCTCCCCTCCGAAATAGCACATCGCCCCGCCCCCCCTGCGATAGCACATCGCCCCCCCTGCGAGGGTGCCGTTGGTTGGCATGGCAGCATGGGGGCCTTATAAAGGCCCCCAGGTCTGCTATATTTACACTCTTGTTCAGCCCTGCCTCCAGAAGAGCTTAACAGGTGCCTGTCAGAAACACGATATACTGCAATACATAGTGGCGTACAGTGCAAATGATCCAACAATCGCTGGTTCAAGTCCCCTAGGGGGACTAGTAAAAAAAAAAAGTAAAAATCAGTTAGTTAAATAAAGTTTATTTTATATACAAAAAAATATTAAAAATGAAAAAGTTTTTCCATTTTCCCCCTAAAGCACTGTAAAAATAAAAATAAAAAAATAAACATTGGTATTACTGCATCTGAAAAAGTCTGAATTATTGCACGGTGAACACATAAACACTGTTTATTGGACACCTCATCTCCCACAAAAAATGGAATAAAAAGTGATCAAAAACTTGCATGTAACCCAAAATGGTACCAATAAAAATTATAGCTTGTCTTGCAAAAAATAAGCCCTCATAACGCTCAATTGACAGAAACATAAAAACCTGTAAAATATTTAAAAAAACTATATAAATTTGGTATTGCCATAATTGTATTGACCTGCAAAATAAAGTTAATATGTCGTTTTAATTGTAGGGTGAATGCCGTAAAAACGAAGAGTAAAAAACAATGGAGGAATCTCTGTTTTTTAATTTTTCGCCCGACAAACAATTTTTTCACCGTTTCCTAGTACATTATATGGTACAATAAATGGTGTCATGAAAAGCCACAACTCGTCCCACATAAAATCAACTTTCATAGTGCTATATCGACGAAAAAATAAAAAAGTTATGGCTTTTAGAAGGTGGGGAGGAATTTGACTTAAAGTGTACCTATCATTTCAGGCACCATGAAAAAAAACCTTTCAAAATGGTCATAGAATACAAAATGGACCCTTCCGATTGCGCTTCATTTTACCTTTTCCAGTGATAAACACCACTGTTTCTACCGAAACATGCGCCATGTCCTCTTTGACTAACCGACTTTGCAGCACGGATGAAGGGGCAGGATCACCTCCTGCGCAATATCTGCCAGTACTTGCCGTATAAGCGCCTTTTCCCTTACTACCCACCGTGCAGCGCAGCTACATCAGGAGCATGCACCGCACTCGTACTAGTCTGACCCCGCTTCTGACACAGCCTAAGTACTGTCTATGCAGGAAGACAGTACTTCGGAAATAACACAGGAGCATGCACGCACAGGATGACCCTGGTGTAACAGGAAGAAATTTGTCTTTCCTGAAACGGGTTTGGTATACGGATTTGGCAGGGCAATGTTCATAGGATCTTTTGTTTACACAGATAATGCAACCTAGCGATGAGGGTTTCACATAGGAATTAAATAAATATGACGGACGAGATTTAAACTGAAGTATATTATGAAATAAAGGCATGAAAAGTTTAATAGAGTATAAAAGTTTAATATAGTATAAAAGTTTAATATAGTATAAAATAGTGTGGAAAAAAGTTAAATGATAGTGACCCTTCATGATGAAAATAAGCAATGGCAGACAAAAAGCTGCTAGTGTAATGGGTGCAATCTTGACAGCCAACTGCAGCCAACCAATTCTAATTTTTACTCAAGTAAATGGCTCAATGAGTCACTGCTCTCAGTATTAGGTTCTTGAGACACAAGAGAGGACAGCTGTGATGAGCGCTCATACCGAGCAGAGTTTCAAAGACTGTAGTCCTTGTAGCAAACGACAGCACAGTTTATATTATTCACATGCCCAGTATGTGAACAGGCCAGCATAGCCCATGTATGCGCATCATGCCTCATCAATCCAATGGTGAATTTGCACCCTCCATCTTCATAGTACCTTCAGGTTGAAAGCCCCAAAGGAAACCATCTCATCATTATCAAGACAGGAGGCAGTCTAAGTGCACATCTTTCATGTAGAAAATAAATGTCAATACAATTTGAGTCCTAGAGGCTATGCTTCCACTATGCTTTCATTTTCATCGTCTAAGTCAGTATTTACCAAAACTTGCCCTCAAGGGACCCCAACATGGCCATGTCTGAAGGATTTCCCATAGAGAAAACTCATACTAACTTTTTATTTAAACATTTTATCGCTTGTTTAACATCATGGAAATTCTCAAGACATGACCTGCTTGGGTTCCTAGAGAACGTGTTTTGGAAACACTGGTCTAAGCAAAAGTAAGTGCAAAAAAATCTAAAATTTCAGCTCCTCCAATGCACCCTACGCTACCAACTTCTTCATGGGTTAGAGTTCCTCGGTAAGTTCTGTAGCTTTCTTAGGGCTTTGAATAATTAAATAATATAATAAATAAATGTAATAAAATCATTTGGGCATCCCTAGTTTTTAGGAAACACTATGTTGATTTATTGTGACACGGACCTAGGAAATTATCTCAGTTGTTTATTTGTGAAATGTCAACATGCTGTCTAGAACTATAATGACAAACATAGAGTGCTGAACAATTTAAGAGATCTATGATTTCATAACCAATGGAGCTGAGATTAAAGTAATACAATGTGTGAAATTAAACAAGAATATCATATACTGCAGAAATGAATGTCAAGCACAGTTTTAATGGTATGCAATATGCTCTGTTATATGTTATAGTCTTGTTATTTCAATCAATCTCTCAGTATGTACTTATACTCAGTGAACATAGATGGCATAAAATGAACCATCAATTACTCATCTATAGAAACCGGAAAACCTCGCTCAGTGTATCATTCCCTGGCCCTACTTCTTCTACTATTCTCCATGTGGTTGGTGTTCCTCCGGGATCAGCCCTAGGTCCTCTCGTCTTTTCTCCCTGCACAGCCTCTATCGGACAAATCATCAGCAGATTTGGCTTCCAGTACCTTCTATGACACCCAATTATATACCTCTTCCCATGACATCACCCCTGCTCTAATACAAAACACCAGTGATTGTCTGTCCGCTGTCTCTAACATAATGCCCTCTCTATATTTGAAACTGAATATTTAAAAACCTGAGCTTCTTGTGTTTCCACAATATACAAACACAACTTTTAAATACATGATACCACTAACTACTTTACGTTTGTCTATCAAATAAATTACCACGTTAACCGAGGAGTACTACGTTCTCTAACATGGCTTACAAAATGCATGAGCACAGGGTTTCTATTGGAAATTAAAGGGGATGCCAAATGTAAGAGTTACCCAGAAAACCTTGGCACCTACAACCTGAAAATGGCTGAATATACTATAAAGGATATTGTTGCATCTTCTATAATTTTGTTACCTATCAAAATAACATCGGGTCAAAGTCAATATTGGGCAGACACTTCTCCAGCTTTCCCCCACAGCTCAAACTCCTGTTGTATATAAATTACTGTCCAAGAACACTTGAGATTGGAGATGAGACTAGAAATCTGTCCAGTTTCCCAATTTACTCAATCCGCTAAGTTACCAGCCTATAATTTACAATGGGTGAATCAATTTGTTTATTATAGATTGTGATTCACCAACAGCGAATCGTGCAGCAGAATCGAGTTTGCTATTTGGCACAAATTATAGTCATATCACAATGTGTTATCGTATCTATGATTTTCCTTATCATTGTGCACAAACTCTTCATCTGTAAATCATCGATACATGAATCAGGCGAATAGATTTGGTCCATATATTATAAAGAATTTGTTTATATTATAATCCACAGTAGTCCAACAAATAGCACCAGCAATGTACATAGATGAGCCAGCGTTACACGCGCAGATTGACAATTACTATTTGTGACACAGCTCATGTTAGTGCAACCAGTTGTGCAGCTTGATACTGTTGTGGAGCTGTCAAGTGCAGGATATAATGTAACTGTCATGAGCCTCTTGGTGTGCTGCTGAGTGTAACCGGGGAAAAATCTGCTGATTTTGGTAAAGTTCCACATGGTCAGACATTAGTTTTCTGACGAGGGATGCAAGGGAGTCTAAATCTGTTACAATATTCGGGATACTAAGTTCTGAACCCATTAGCCAGTGAGTCGGTGAGCCAGAGTTATAGAAACAGTGTCAAGGTCAGACTATGATTGAAGAAGCCTCTGTCTTACTTTATGTCTCTCCTCTAATATGATATTGTTTTCCACTGAAGAAGGTTCTCTAAAAAATGAGGTTGAGATCCCAAAAGAAATTGCTTCAATCAGCAGCAGTGCTTAATGACTGTTAATGGGAAGTGGAGATAGGATAGTAAGTGTAACTTTGATTAATAAGAGAACTGCGCAGAATTTAAATGGTGCCACTGATAGATTATTTTCTTCAAGCATGATAAGCGTTTCCCATTTGTTCTTAAATTTGGTCAATACTGTTAAAGACAGCAAAATGAAGTCTAATTAATTCTGTTGCTGCCTGCGAGACGTGTGTGTTAGTAAGAAACAGATTATGATGCGCGCAGTCATGAAAAATCACTCCTGACAGTTTATCCTGTCACTTTCAGGTGTGTGTATTCAGATGACAGCAACTTCTATTCAGCTAGGCACATAACAGATGCATTAGCAACTAAATGGCTGTTGGCTATGTTATCATAGTAGTGGAAAATAAAGATGCTTTTGTAAAGTAAATGCACTAAATATGTGGAATAGTTACATTTAAGAACTATGTATTTATGCAGGACTACAGCTTGTATATGCTTACTTAAAGGGGTATTTCAGCCATTAGCACTTTTCACCTATCCACTGAATAGGTGAAAAATGCTAGATTGGTTGTGGTCCGACCCCTGGGACTTCATAGAATTTGAATAAAGTGGCACGTCGCATGTCCGGCCTCCACTCTACTCAAACTCCTCCTGGCCACTGTCTTGCGGCTGAGGGAAACGGGGGACCGGAGTCTTATGTTCTAGCGATTGGTGAGGGTCCCAGCCATGTTGGATACCAGCAATGGACTGAAGATCTTTGGATCTTTTTGTCGGCCCAATACAAGTTATGACCAACATCTCACATGGTGTAAAATGTACATAATTTACTTCAGTTCGCCTGTATCCAGACTTCTGGTAAAGGGTACTGGAGAAAAGACTGGCAGTTTACAAGACTATTGTATAAAACTAGAGAAAAGTCTGGAGGTCAACACTCCAATGTATTATTACTGCCTACAGAAAATAGAGCCAGAAACATTGTAGAAGAAATTACAACAACCGCACTGGACGAAAGACCCTATGATAATCTAATAATAAAATTATCATCTTAGAATTTTGGGTTTAAAAATCATCCAGGGCAGACATTCACTCTAAGTACAGGTGGAAGCTGCAGTATTAGGGTCTCTATCAGATCTGTGAATGTTTTTGTACACAAACAAAAAATAATATATGCTCTGGTCTTGGGCATCTGTTGTTATGACCTGCTGGGAGCTTGTATAAGGAATGACACACATCCCTATATAGCCTCCAGCTCATGACAACAAATTCTTGGCAGGCAGACTGCAGGACAGCCTGCCAGAAAACACCTGTGGACCTCCCAATTAGTAAAAAAGTTGGGGCTTGGGTAAGCCCCTTCACTGCATGCAAAACATTTACATATACATAAAATTAGGGGGCCCTATAGCAGCATTTAAAATAGGGCCTCCCCCTGATGTATGTTTACACCATCACTTACACATCCTCCTAAGCCCACATTCAATTCTTGTTCACCCTCTTTCTTTCGAGAAGGGCTGGGAAATGTGACCATTTTTTACTAACATTGTGGGACTGATAAAGAGGTGAAGTAATTTGCAGTTCTGAATTGCTCATATGGTATGGGTAGAGAGGGGGCTAACCTGAGATAGATTCTGCTTTGAACTGGTACCCATAGCAGGTGCCTTGGCTGAATGTATGCAAGAGTTGCTTAAAAGGAAAGGCACTGCAACTTTTTGGACCTGTTCACATCAGCGTCATCCTTCCGTTCATGGGTTCTGCTAGACCTTGCCATCGGAGGAACCCATGAACGGAAAGGCAAACGGAAACCATAGCTTTCGTTTGCATTACCATTGATTTCAATGGTAATGCTTCCGTTGCAATTTGTTTCCGTTTGTTTCCCTTACGTAAGGTTTCCGACTGGGCTATTGTTTCCGTGAAAACCGTATGGAATGGAAACAAACAGAAACCATTTGCAATGGAAGCATTACCAAAGCATTACCAAATCAATGGTAATGCAAATGGAAGCTGTGGTTTCCGTTTGCCTTTCCGTTCATGGGCTCCTCCGATGGAAAGGTCTTACGGAACCCATGAATGGAAGGGTGACACTTATGTGAACACACCCTATATTACACCCTGAAAGAATGTTTGAGTTTATTGAATTATAGAAACCATTAGTCAGAGATTAGGAACTTTATTAATATACATAAAAGACTCAAAGAAAGGCAGCGGAACAAAGAAGAAAGGTTGCTGGGAAGACTTGACTGATAGGAATATGAAGGAGTGTAACCTGATAGCCTGACCAGTCCCAATGCATTCATGCAGGAACCAATCTTCCTAGAAAATTGATTAAAGGTTCATTTTAATACTGATACCTGTCATCTGTCAAACTGGTAAAGTAAATTATAAAGCCAGCAATACATGTCTTAGTTAAACAACAATTGTTTCCATGTTATCAGGATTATTGTCTGAATCCCCTGTATTGCACTATAAAAAATTGGCAGACATATATTTAATATTTAATATACTGTATAATTTTGGTGGTTGCGATTTCAGTGTTGTCAGGACTCCTCATATTTTTATAGGACTGAAAACTGCTGGCAGTGAGTTTTATGAGTAAGGATCACTACTTGTTAAAATGATGTGGGTACTAAATTGTGATATATTTGGGGGTTTATTAAATCGTATGAAATTTTCAATTTATACTGTAATATTCTATAGAAACAGAGCATACAGAAGTAATAAGAATGACAAGATTCCTTTCATTTATGGACTGTATTGTTGATTGTATTAAACTGCTGTGCTCTGCAATATTATTTTGTTATAATGGCAATTTTCTATCTCACAACTGAATTTTGTAAAATGTAATTCAAAATTAGAATAACATGAGTGGCTTACAAAGCTACTGCCATAGTACTGATATAGGCTTCTAATGTCAGATCTATGGTTTTCCCGAAAAAAGAAATATATACTATAACTAGGTAAATTTACAGTCTGGCATTTGATGTTTGTCCATACTTGTCTTCTGTGCTACATGAAGAACCATACAAATATTCAATGTGTCAAAAAATATTCCCTACCTGTTTCTTGTACTCTTGAGAAGGCAGAGATGCCAACCTCAAAATTTTAACTAAAATCTGAAAATATTGACTTTTTTTGTCATTGTAGACCCATGTGGACAAAGGCTACTGTTACATGTCACGTGCTGGGTGATAGAGAAAGTGGACTATCTAAGCCACAATCCGATTGGCGCTGTCTAACCCAAGGTGCGGAATTGAAGGGACTCCCTGGTTTTTAACCTTTAACCCCTATACAGGAACCTGAACTTCGTTGCAGGGAGACCCCAAATCACAGACCACAGGATAGTCTCTGATTGTCGGCGGAGTATCACAGGTAAAGGCATAGTCCTTCATAGCCGACGTCAGAATAAAGGGTCGGTCAACAGAAGGAGAACAAAAGTGGCAGTCAAAGACCGGCCGGGTTTAAAATGCAGAGAAATAACCGAGTGACAAAACCAGGGACGAGTCAAAAGACAAGGTTAGGAATAAGCCAAGGTCAAGATCAGAGTAAACCAAAAAAGTAATGATTAGCCAGGAAAGGTTAGTACCTCAATCACCAGACAGTGTCTGTTGCTGAGATCCCATTTAAATGGCCCTTATGATAACGGCATCCAGAGGCGCCGATCAGCGGAATACAGAAACTGAAAGTCCTGGAACCGGAAGTGCAGAAACCGGAAGTGCAGAAACCGGAAGTGTGGAAACCGGAGGTGCCACTATATGGTGTGTCCATACAGCGCCAATATTACAGAGATATTCTCCCCTAGAATCACTTCTGAATCCTTCTATGTGCATGATCCCTATGTTCTACTTCACCAAAAATAATTTTTTTCGAGCCACAGTGACCTTGTTTAGACATAGCCACGAGCAGTTTAAAAACAGACATCTAAAAGTTGCCCATAAAAATTATACTAACATGTGCTAAGTGTGATACTATACAGCTAAAGCTACTATTTTGTTGAATGAATACAGTATGTACATGTCTCTAAATCCTCATCGGATCATTGAGTTTCTAGTATTAGTCTGCAGTCAGGGACATTCTGTAAAGGATCTGCCAGGCACTACGTCTGTGGAGACTCCCAGGGTTAATCAGTCGACACCTGAGGCCAGACCTCTTAGACTGACACCGGCTCCCACCAATCAGGGTGGCAGGCTCAGGAGTGGGAGAGCCTATCGCGGCCTGGTCAGTCAGAGTTAGCTCCGCCCCCTGTCCATTTATACCTGCAGTTTTCTCTTCCTCATGGCTTGTTATTCTGTGATGGCAGGAAGGAGGTGAAGGGAAAGTGAGCCCTAATCTACCCACCGCCCTGTCCCTGCCTACTTGCAACGACCCGCCCTAGGCGACGAGGTACAACTGGGCGGCGGTCCCTACGCTGTCTAAGTGCACAGGAAAACAAACAGGGAACACGCAAGGGAAGGGGCAGTAGCCACGGAACGCCACGAGGAAACGGAGCGGCGAACGAACAGTCAGGACCAGGACGAAGTGAGTAACCCGAGCGGGCACGGAGACAGAAGCAAGCCAGGGGCAAAGCAAAGCAAAGCAAGTCAAGTCAAGGAGAACTGCAGCAAGGCAGAAGCACGGCAGAAGCAGGCTGGAGCAAGCAGCAGTGGGGCCAGGAATCCAAAAGAATAACAAGCAATGAGGAAGAGAAAACTGCAGGTATAAATGGACAGGGGGCGGAGCTAACTCTGACTGACCAGGCCGCGATAGGCTCTCCCACTCCTGAGCCTGCCACCCTGATTGGTGGGAGCCGGTGTCAGTCTAAGAGGTCTGGCCTCAGGTGTCGACTGATTAACCCTGGGAGTCTCCACAGACGTAGTGCCTGGCAGATCCTTTACACATTCATTAAAATAAAATAAATTGACCCAAACCAAGAAGTCAAGATCGCTCTCACCCCACCTATGTATGACTCATTCAATGGCCTTTGGTTTACAACCCTTTATGAAAGGGTTTATGAAGTTATTTTTGATTAGTAGATTTATTATCAGGAAATGGTGTCAAATATCAATAATTTTTTTTAACAGATATTTCAGATAGTGCCATTTTAAAAATCGGTATGCTATTTACATCTGAATATCATTCTTCTAATTGCCATTGAATTTTGTCATGGCACATATTTTTTTTAACAAAAAGCATAAAATTTACTGTGTGCCAAATTATTGTCATGCGTGAGTACTGGGCTTTTGAAACATGATCACTATCGCACAAATTAATAAATAAATTAAATGTGACATTTGCCACTTTTAGAAATATAATTCTGGTTTGACCTAGTGTAGATTATATGGCAGTTTGTGCCATTAAAAGGGTCACATGCTTAATAAACTTGGCATAGGTTGAAAACCACAAAAAAAAATTCACACATACAAAAATAGGCAGCCGGAACAATTGTAAATTTACAGATCCAGATTTACAAATAAAATTAGTATAAGTTTTAATATATGTGCCCCATTGTGTTTCATGATATTCATGTGGTAAGCGGAAATTAGGGCCCAACCCCCAACTCTGTACAACCACTTATTTGTGGTTATTAAATTAACTTTAATGAATAGGAAGAATAATGGGCTTTTTTATCATGCATATTGCAGTCATTGATATTATCCTGCAAATGAATAGATCATCATTGCATTTAGGCAGAAAGACTTATTTAACATACTGAACTTGGTGATTTGTCAATGCGCAAATGTCGGATGATGACATCATCAGCTATTCAATGCTTATCATCAGCGATGAATGTGGTACAACTTCAGATATATATTTTCTAATAATTGATAACAAAAGATTTCTTTCGAATAAATGGTAAAGTGATAAGGAATATGACTTGGATTTATCATCAATCATTTTCTTTCCATCGGTTATTTCAGATAATGGCATTTTTGAACATTGATATTACATTTACATCTTAAGTCCATCCTTATTCTGTTAAGTGGTTTATCTTGTGTTATGTGCAATCTCAATTTTCATGCTATATTGTTTATTTATGTGATGTGGTTTAACTGGGACAGATTTTAACTTTATAAAATTGTTGCATTTTAAATATTTTACTCTTTCCCTTCTGTTGTGTTTTTGTTTTATTGTTTTACTGGATCCTTATAAATTTATTAGGGTGATTTTGATTTGTCTTGGTATTGTGTAACTATCTTAATTTATTGTAGTGCCTTTTTATTCTGCATGTATACTTCATTTTTTATTCCACTGGACTGCTTCTTCATACACTCCCCAACATTGAAATTGCAACACCAAGAAGGGCAAGCCATAAGGTTCTGCAAATCGAGGAAGTAGCAGGTGTCGCTAAGATCTGCAAATTATAAAATTTTCAAGCACCTAGCTCCAATCTGTGGCATGTGGGGGGCATAAAATCCAGATTGAAAGCAACGTTTTTTAGCCACATGAAACCTCAAAAATCAGATCAAGTGGTGTTGCAAACTGAGAGGAACAGAATCCTTGAACTGAGAGACCTTGGTTTATCACTCTGGCAGATCGCTGCGCACCTAGGCCAAGATGTCAGCACTGTTCAATTTTGCGTGTCCCAGAGGTTGTGAGAACAACAACAAACGGGAATGACTGTAAGGGTATGTGCACACGAGAAGTGCCTTTTACGTCTGAAAAGACAGACTGTTTTCAGGAGAAAACAGCTGCCTCGTTTCAGACGTAAAAGCTCCTCGCATTATGCGAGGCGTCTTTGACGCTTGTAAATCTTGAGCTGCTCTTCATTGACTTCAATGAAGAATGGCTCAAATTACGTTGCAAAGAAGTGCCCTGCACTTCTTTGCCGAGGCAGTCAATTTACGCGTCGTCGTTTGACAGCTGTCAAACGACGACGCGTAAATGACAGGTCGTCGGCACAGTACGTCGGCAAACCCATTCAAATGAATGGGCAGATGTTTGCCGACGTATTGTAGCCCTATTTTCAGGCGTAAATCGAGGCATAATACGCCTCGTTTACGTCTGAAAATAGGTCGTGTGAACCCAGCCCAAGAGGTGCACGGACGGACATCTGATTGGCAGAATGGCGCGTAGTGAGCCATTCTGTACTGCAGGTGAAATTGGAATTATATTTTTTATATTTTTATATATTTTGTTTTTTTTTCTAATGTATATATTTTACAGTTTGTATTAGGAAATGCATTTATCCACCGGAGTTATTAGTTAGTGATTTGTGTTCATATTCAGAATACTAATAAACTTCTAATAAAAAAAATGATAGCAAGAATCTACTGTATACACATTTAAATTAAGATTATTATATTTACATTATTTTTATGCCCTGGAAAAACTTTTTAAATGCTGATATTCATCAGATAGAGTTAAAGGAAGAATAAAAAAAGAATTTGTGCGTTTTCTGAAGTTATACCATTTACTATAGATTTGCTTTTTAAAAACCATATAGAATAGAACATTATTAAAGGCTAATTCTGTTACTTATCTTCTGACGTGCCAAACTTACATGTGTAAGGATAACATCAGAGACTCATGATCCAGGGGTATCATGTAATACGCAGCGCCATTGGGACCAACAGTGCCTAAAAAATGTAACTGACTAACTTTACACGGTTATTTCTCTTCCTGAGTACCTGAAAGCATTCTGAATGGGCATGAGGAAAGATTTCAGTGACATGAGATCATACCTCTTGGAACATCCAAAATGTTGGAAGAGGTAGCAGCAGCAACATCTATATTAGACCAAAGACCTCAAAGTAAGGACAAGAGCAATGCAAATATGTGGAGGTGACATTCTTTAGACAGCCCGAAATGTATTTGGTACTAAAAAAAATGTCTCTGGGAGATGTAGGAAGATGTTTGGATCCCATTAGAGTAGAAAGGATAAAGTAAGGCTTAAAGGGAACCTGTCACCAGCATTTCACCTATTAAACCAGCAACACCTGGTGGTAGTGGGTGAAAAATAATTTCTATATAACCTATAATTGTCTTCTTAGTCGGCTCTGTAGCTTTAGTATTCAGTTCTTTAGTGTTCCCACACCGTATGCTAATGAGTCATATCTTTGTTTGAAAAAAGTCAAATCTTCGTTTGAAAAGAGTCATATCTTCATTCCTCAAGTCTTTCCGAGTTTACCCCGCCTCCTTACTTTTGATTGACAGCTCCTCGCCTTTCTCCAGCACACAAAATCCCACGCTTGTGCATTGATGTCCTCTTCTGGTGTGTGTGCACAAAGGGACACCGGATTATTACGATAAAAAACAAAAAGTTTGCAGACCGTTATTTACAGTCGGAGGAGGAGTTTAGGAGAGGGGATAACGGCAATGAACTTTTGATAGCAGCGGCCAGTGAGGGATAAGTAAAGTTCAATAGGTGAAATGCTGGTGACAGGTTCCCTTTAATAGCTGAGGCCTGGTAGATCTCTGACCTTTCACAATATTATTAAGGCCTTATTCACATGACAGGGATAATTAGAATTAAAATTAATGCATGTCTTTTGGGCTATTCACACGGCCGTTTTTAAACTGACCATGTGAATAGCCCGGCAATAAATAGGACGTGTCCTATTTTTGCCCGTTTTCCCGGATACCTCAATAGACTCAAATCTATGAGGGATCTGTGAAAACTTGTCCTGCACGGGTTCAAATCGGCCGTGAAAAATGGCTGTTTTACACGGCCGATTTGACACCTGGTCATGTGAATAAAGCCTTAAGGTGACCCACTATTATTTTACAACCCTGGTCAACCTGTCAATTTTTATGTTTTAGAAATATGTGCAGAATCTTTTTCTGGTCATATTGCCACTTTTTAAGCAAAGCCACTGCAGATGCTAAGTGAATATATTAAGATAATTTACTTTGTACCAGAGAGAAAAGAGAGGAAAATTGTGCTGGGCCGATGCTGAGATAGACAATCTCAAGTATTCCCTAAGGGTATGTTCACACGTAGTCAACCAAAACGTCTGAAAATCCAGAGCTGTTTTCAAGGGAAAACAGACCCTGCTTTTCAGACGTTTTTTACCAACTCGCATTTTTACCAACTCATTTTTTTACCAACTCGTTTTTGGAGCTGTTTTCATTGGAGTCTATGAGAAAACAGCTCCAAAAACGTCTGAAAGAAGTGTCCTGCACTTCTTTTGACGAGGCTGTATTTTTACGAGTCGTCGTTTGACAGCTGTCAAACGACGATGCGTAAATGACAGGTCGTCTGCACAGTACGTCGGCAAACCCATTCAAATGAATGGGCAGATGTTTGCCGACGTATTGTAGCCCTATTTTCAGACGTAAAACGAGGCATAATACGCCTCGTATACGTCTGAAATTTGGCCGTGTGAACATACCCTTAGGATGTAGAAGCTGAACTACTACATTACTTTCTTCCAACTTTTCTCATTCTGGTCACATCAAGAATGTGGAGCACAGGCAGCATTAGAGATATTGTTAAAGGTGTACTTAGCATGCCATTAAACTGCCCCCTGTACAGAGTCATTAACTAAGCAACCTGCTTACCAGTAGGGATCTTCAATTCATTAGTGCAGCCACTTCGGTGATCTACAATAGTTGTGAAGAAAAGTTCTTCGTGAAGTAAATAAAGGAACAGATACAAATAGGACAGGGACAAAAATGCGAATGGTTAAGGAAAAGAGGTTCTTTACAAAATGGACCTAAAACACTAACGGCAATATTGTCAAGTTCATTGGACTCTTTACATATATTCATAGCCAATTTAATTATCTGAATGGTACAGTATTTTCTGAAAAAGAACAAAATATTCTGATATCTGATCCATCTGTATAACTGCAGTCTATCAATTATTAAACTTTTACATGACAAGAATACATAAAATCTTGTAAAATTATTATGTAAGGTACAACATTCAACCCTTTTATAGAGTTTATCAAGGACGAACCACCCTGGGGTTGTTATATGAGGATGATATGCCTGTAATGCCACTGAGAATGGTCTGAAATATAAGGAATGGTTACTGTGAACTGTGATGAGCACTTGTACAATCTGAAGGAATTTACCAAGTATCGTCAAATAATATAATAAACTTGGAAATGCTGTAGAAAGCAAATTCTGACAGGATCAGTATTAGGCTGGGTTCACACACCCTATTTACGAACGTAATTTGGGCGTTTTAGAGACCGAATTACGTTTGAAAATACGGCTCCAAAGCGTCGGCAAACATCTGCCCATTCATTAGAATGGGGTTACGATGTTCTGTGCCGACGGTCATTTTTTTTACGCGCCGCTATCAAATGACGGCAGGTAAAAAAGACGCCCGCGTCCAAGAAGTGCATGTCACTTCTTGAGACGTAATTGGAGCCGTTTTCCATTGACTCCATGGAAAAACAGCTCCAATTACGTCCGTAATGGATGCTGCGAAAAATGCCTGCACATGCCATTACGTCTGAAATTCCGGAGCTGTTTTCTCCTGAAAACAGCTCCGTAATTTCAGCCGTATCGGATGCTGCGGTGTAATTCTGTTATATTAGGGCAATTGTGGAAGAAGAGAGATACCTTAAAGGGAAGGTGTTGCCAGCAAAACATGTTTTTTTTTTTTGTTAAACAATTAGTGTGTAGGTGATTAAACATTGTTCTAATTTTTATTTTTATTTTTTCACGAGTCAGGAAATATTATAAATCGGATTTAATTTATAATATTTCCCAGCACTGGTCACTAGATGGAGCCATTCCCAAAATTGCAGCATTGCATGTGGTAAAGCAACCACATTGCTTTATGCTGCAAAATTGGGTAAAAATCCCTCGCTCTAGTGAGCTCTCAGAATCCCCCCTCCTTTATCCTGGCTAGTGCCGGGATAAACGAGGGGTTTGAACGGTCTAACCTCCTACACTGTGTGTCGCCATTTTTTGAGCTAACACACAGTGTAGTAGGTTTACATACAGTAGTAAACACACACTGAAACACGAACATACATAGAAATAACTTACCTGCTCCAGTCGCCGCCGCTCCCTCCGGTCCATCCGCTCCGTCTGCTGCCGCTGCTCCATGTGCACAAGTCCGGAAGCCGCGACCGGAAGTAGTCATCTTACTGTCCGGCCGCGACTTCCGGTCCACAGGAAAATGGCGCCGGATGGCGCGCATTGCAAATTGAACTGTGTGGGAGCGGCGCATGCGCCGTTCCCACACAGCGGCGTACACGATAGTGGATGGAACGGGCCCCGTTCGCAGTCCCTATGGGACTGGAGCTGCCGTATTCCATGTCTGTATGTGTCGTTAATCGACACATACAGAAATGGAAAAAAAAATGGCAGCCCCCATAGGGAAGAAAAAGTGTAAAAATAAAAAAAAGTAACACACAAACACACAAATTAATCCAAACGTTTTTAATAAAGCACTAACATCTTTAACATATTAAAAAAAAAAATTTGGTGACACTGTTCCTTTAAGAATATCTGCAAAAAGAGGAGTACCTTCGGGCACTGCTTCACTCAGTAGTGAAGATGTGGTGGTCCATAAAATCGTGGATCTTTATTTATTTTAGGTTTACAATACAATTTGATTAGAAGGTGGACAAGCCTCCTCATTGGGTAAAAACCTGACAAAGAGGCTTGTCCATCCTCGGAAAACATTTAGGTGATGTCATCCCCTGACTGTAGGAACAGCATTTTGGCAGTTTTCTGTCCCCTCAATTTATTTGGGTTGTCCCAGCAAGAGCGATCATTTATAGTGTGGTCCTGCCTCACAATTGTCCTTTACTTGTCTCAATCTCTAATGATAGAGATTGGCACACAAATTCGGTTTAACATGCTACAGCTTCTCATAGGCTGCTGATATGTAATTTCCCGGCTACTGCCAACGGAGAATAGCGCGAAAGCAAAGAACGAGGTACGTGTGCCATGAGTCTGGCCCTATGATCACTACAATGTGTCTGATCCTGCGAGGACTATGTGGCTGCCACTATGGAGACTACTGTGAGACTAAATGAGTTTGCTTGTATTAAGGGTATTAAAAGGATTGATGTAAAGGTGTGACTAGAGTTTTGGGACCTTTTGTG
Organism: Rhinoderma darwinii; assembly: GCF_050947455.1. Taxonomy (NCBI): domain Eukaryota; kingdom Metazoa; phylum Chordata; class Amphibia; order Anura; family Rhinodermatidae; genus Rhinoderma; species Rhinoderma darwinii. Next base: position 289,502,485 of record NC_134691.1, read on the forward strand.
GTATGTTCTGTGCATCATACGTACTCAGGCAGCAGAAAGGCTACAATTGTCCCTGACTATGCCTGACATTTTTAATGCTTTTGTAGGTTTTATGTACTTAAAAGGGGTAGCTAATTCTTTTCTTAAAACCTCACTTAAAGGGGTTTCCCCACAAGGGACATTTACGACATATTCACAGGATATGTCATAAATGTCAGATAGATGCGGGTCCCACCTCTGGAACCTGCACCGATCTCTAGAACGGGGTCCCTAAACCCCGTTATACCTCTTTTTGTGTTGGCTGATTTCCGACCATGAATGTGAAAACAGCGTATCTTGCTGAGCTACGCTGTTTCCGTAAACACATATAACTGAATGGTAGTTACGGAAACAGCGTAGCTCGCATGCTATGCTGCTTCCGAAACTGCTATTCACTACTATGGGAGTTACGGAAACAGCGTAGCTCAGCGAGCTACGCTGTTTTTGTAACTCCCGACCATAAAGTCAGGTAGTGGCCGGGAGTCAGTGATAGCAGACAAAGCTAGAACGGGGTTTAGGGGGCTCCGTTTTAAAGATGGGTGCGGGTCCCAGGAGTTGGGACCTGCATCTATCTGACATTTATGACATATCCTGTGGATATGTCATAAATGTCCCTCGTGGGAAAGCCCCTTTAAGTAGCTCGGGGCCAATCATGTCACCTGATCACTGAGGGTCTGACTTTAGAAACCCCCTGCAATGAGCTATTACTACCTAGCTGCGGCTGGTCATACATTTCCCCTGCCAACCATATTATAAATGGACAGGTTGAGTCCGCCGGAGACCTTCCCCCACTCTATGACATCCATATGACCTAATAGGAAAGGTGTTGCATTGTGAGATAATCCCTTTGAATGAGAAACAAATCTCTTTAGGTATCTTCCGATAACGATCAAAACTATATGTGTTAGCAAACAGATGGTGGACTGAACTGATGTACAAATCCATTAAAAGGGAGCCATCAATGACATTATGATAACTTAATAACACAACAGAAAGCATCATCCTAACCAATAAACAGAACATGTTTGTTCGCCAAAACAAGAAACAAAACTTATCCTTTTAATGAACTCGGCATACAGATTTAATTGCATTAAATTTACAAAGAACAGAATGTGACAATACAGAAAATTGCTTCTGAGTTCATTCCAGTGCCTCAAGGCATACTTGTATCTTCTTAAACTTGAAAAGCCGTATGATTGTGTTCAATCCAGAATATCCGTCACTCCGAAATTCACTCCCAGTAAGAAAACTCTAATCATATCAGGCAATAGACACTTTAATAAACATTTCACAAACACTCAGAAGATTGTCATCAGGACTGAAATGTTTACACTGATTTATCACAGAACTTCAGATATTATATGTTAGTTTGTCCGCTACTTTGTCCCTTACGTAGAGAAAAATGCTAATGCCTGACAAAAATACAAAACAGCAAATTATTAAAATACGACCTTATCCAAAAAGTAAAGATCTAACATTGCATCGCAACTATAAATCAAGGGGGCCAAAGTTTGTCCTTCATATTTGCCATCAGAATACCATAGGGTTCTGTGAAATAAAAAAAAAATATAAAATTATACCAAACACCTGTATATTAGTAATTTACCATCATATGTCATATGTAATATAAAAGAAGACTAAAATTACTTAATCAATTATACATACAAGACAGTAAACTGTTACAGTTTCCACTTTTAAGGCATTGTTAGAAATCTGAGGCCAATATTAGACTTATCTGACTCGTGTCTTAAACTCACTATGTTTTTATTATTTTACAAACGATAATAAAAATATGTAATGGCGTTATCCCATCTGGAAGTTGAAACCCTGCGACCAGCTGTTATGATTGGTGGAAACTGCAGAATTCCTTACATTTCTTCTGGATTTCTTCTGAGATGTCGTATTACATGGAACTTATTCAAATAACTGGGCGACCATGTCATACAGTGAGTCCTCCAGAGCAAAAGTTACTGTACTTTGCAATGACTCTCTGATCTGGCTAATAGAAAGGGGGTCAATGGATAAAATTAAATATCCCATACAACTTCAGTAAATGTCCATTACAAATTATTTTTAAATTATGATGCACAGAATACATGAATGATATATACACTGATTAGCCATAACATTTAAACCACCCCTCGTGCCACCAAAACAGCTCTGACCCATTGAGGCATACACTCCACAAGACCTGTGAAGGTGTCCTGCAGTATCTGATACTAAGATGTTGGCAGCAGATCCTTTAAGTCCTGTAGGTTGCAAGGTGGGTCCTCCATGGATGAGATTTGTTTTTCCAACTTATCCCACAGATGCTCGATCGCATTGAGAACTAGGGAATTTGGAGGACAAGTCAACACCTTGAACTCTTTGCCATGTTCTTCAAACTATTCCTTAGCAATTTTTGCAGCGTGGGAAGAGTGCATTATACTTCTGAAAGAGGTCAATGTCATTACAGAATATTGTTGCCATAAAGGGGAGTACTTGTACTGCAACAGTGTTTAGGTAGGTGGTAAATGTCAAAGTGACAGCCACATGAATGCCAGGACCCAAGGTTTTCCAGCAGAACATTTCCCAGACCATCACACTGACTCCACCACCCTGCCTTCTTCCCATAGTGCATCCTGGTGCCATCTCTTCACCAGGTAAGAAATACACATGCACACAGCCATCCACATGATGTAAAAGAAAATGTGATTCATCAGACCACCTTCTTCCATTGCTCCATGGTCCCTATGTGCATTAACAAGCCTTAGGTGCCCCTGACCCTTTCGCCAGTTCACTGGTTGTTCTTCATTGGACCACTTTTGGTAGGCACTAACCACTGCATACCAATAAGATCCCACAAGACCTGCCATTTTGGAAATGCTCTGTGCCAGTCATATAGTCATCATCCTACTATTTGCCATTTATAATACTGGTGTCTTCTTATGTGGAAGAGGGTCATTTGGGCCCCCCTTAAGCACCAGGGATCAGGGTGCAACTGCTACTCTAGCACCACCTTTAGCTACACCCTTGTCTTTTTCAGTGTTTTTAATGTTAAGGATGATTGATGTATATACAGTGAAGGAAATAAGTATTTGATCCCTTGCTGATTTTGTAAGCTTGACCACTGTCAAAGACCTGAACAGTCTAGAATTTTTAGGCTAGGTTAATTTTACCAGTGAGAGATAGATTATATAAAAAAAAAAAAAAAACAGAAAATCACATAGTCAAAATTATATATATATATTTGCATTGTGCACAGAGAAATAAGTATTTGATCCCCTACCAACCATTAAGAGTTCAGCCTCCTCCAGACCAGTTACACGCTCCAAATCAACTTGGTGCCTGCATTAAAGACAGCTGTCTTAAATGGTCACCTGTATAAAAGACTCCTGTCCACAGACTCAATTAATCAGTCTGACTCTAACCTCTACAACATGGGCAAGACCAAAGAGCTTTCTAAGGATGCCAGGGACAAGATCATAGACCTGCACAAGGCTGGAATGGGCTACAAAACCATAAGTAAGACGCTGGGTGAGAAGGAGACAGCTGTTGGTGCAATAGTAAGAAAATGGGAGACATACAAAATGACTGTCAATCGACATCGATATGGGGCTCCATGCAAAATCTCACCTCGTGGGGTATTCTTGATCCTGAGGAAGGTGAGAGCTCAGCCGAAAACTACACGGGGGGAACTTGTTAATGATCTCAAGGCAGCTGGGACCACAGTCACCAAGAAAACCATTGGTAACACATTACGCCGTAATGGATTAAAATCCTGCAGTGCCCGCAAGGTCCCCTGCTCAAGAAGGCACATGTACAGGCCCGTCTGAAGTTTGCAAATGAACATCTGGATGATTCTGAGAGTGATTGGGAGAAGGTGCTGTGGTCAGATGAGACTAAAATTGAGCTCTTTGGCATTAACTCAACTCGCCGTGTTTGGAGGAAGAGAAATGCTGCCTATGACACAAAGAACACCGTCCCCACTGTCAAGCATGGTGGTGGAAACATTATGTTTTGGGGGTGTTTCTCTGCTAAGGGCACAGGACTACTTCACCGCATCAATGGGAGAATGGATGGAGCCATGTATCGTCAAATCCTGAGTGACAACCTCCTTCCCTCCACCAGGACATTAAAAATGGCTCGTGGCTGGGTCTTCCAGCACGACAATGACCCGAAACATACAGCCAAGGCAACAAAGGAGTGGCTCAAAAAGAAGCACATTAAGGTCATGGAGTGGCCTAGCCAGTCTCCAGACCTTAATCCCATCGAAAATTTATGGAGGGAGCTGAAGATCCGAGTTGCCAAGCGACAGCCTCGAAATCTGATTTACAGATGATCTGCAAAGAGGAGTGGGCCAAAATTCCATCTAACATGTGTGCAAACCTCATCATCAACTATAAAAAACGTCTGACTACTGTGCTTGCCAACAAGGGTTTTGCCACCAAGTATTAAGTCTTGTTTGCCAAAGGGATCAAATACTTATTTCTCTGTGCACAATGCAAATAAATATATATAATTTTGACAATGTCATTTTCTGTTTTTTTTTAAATATAATCTATCTCTCACTGGTAAAATTAACCTAGCCTAAAAATTCTAGACTGTTCATGTCTTTGACAGTGGGCAAACTTACAAAATCAGCAAGGGATCAAATACTTATTTCCTTCACTGTATGTATTCTTAGGGAATCAACATATGCTTTTCATAGTGATGTCACATGTACAAGTTGGAATACTTGGTGACTACAGCAGCAAATGTCATACTCAATAAAAATGGGAGATATCATTTTATATTTATTTATACAGTTTCTATTATTTCCAGAAACAACATACAAAGTCTGAAACTATATCCAAAATATCCTAAAGTTTGTATAAATCATCCAATATATATCATACATATAGGAAACATTTACATCACTGTCAGATAATGTACATTATTTATCTATTAAATATGATATATTACATATAATTTCAATGACATTTAACGGGTGAGTGTCCATGAAGTTTGTCAGTTACATTTAGCGTAGAAACTCTACTCTCTACTCATCAATACAATGAAATGTTATTGACTCTGTATTATTTTATTGCTTATTATTTTATTGATTCATGGATTCTTCATTTCCCTCTGCATCTCATTTATGGGACAATCTAACCCTAATCTTGACAGGACAGAACCTTCTGGGCCTCTAATTTAAAATGCTTCTACATAATAATCCTACAGGACTTTTTTTTTTTTTTTTTACAATCTGTTTATGCAAACAATATGCATGCAGTCAATATTACCACCAGAAGGGTGAACAGCATGCAAATGACTGGTTAGTCAAGACCTGAATTCATGGAAGTAGCAAAACTGACTAATTGATCAAACATCTCAACAGGTTTAGAAGCAAAAGATTCGATTAGGATAATTTATAGTGATTGTATCTTTTGTCATCGTTTGTCTTTGAAAACACAGAACAAAACTGAGTGTAGAGCTGTCAGCATGAACTATAGTGAGCACTAGATCATCTGTAAGAGCAGAATGCCTAATTCCACCCATCCTGCAGCATAAACAACATAAAAAATACATAAAACAACACTGAAAATGTTTGCGTTAACTTGTCGATATCGGCTTATTAATATATTTCATGTTTCCCATATCTTTTCCTTCTCTACCATAAACATTTATTTAAATGTGGTTGTCTTAGCTGTAATGAAGAATGAAGGCAAAACAATGGTCTGAGTTTGACAAATTAACTTGTGATTTGGAGAGTCAGTGAAGCGGAGAACAGACAATCCTAACTATACTAATTAAATGAGCTTGCAACATTTATTTTAATGCAATGGAGCCAGCCATATGAAGATGAACATTTTAATTTATTTCACGTTGACACGATGAAAAATTTCTTTTCTGACGATTATCTTCAAGAACAAATCTCATCAGCCTCCAGCATGTGCATGAAATTTACATGTTTAATATAGTTTGACCTTCCCAGAAGGAAGTACGAAGCTTTGTTTTCAGAAAGTTTAAGATTTTCTCTAAATATATAGGTGATGTCCTTAATTAAAATATAGGTGGATGCATAGGGGAGGTCGTATATATTTGTATATAGCAGCAATAGGTATCAAGTCAATAGGTCATTAAAGGGAATATATCATGTATTTAATTTTAGTTTTATTAATTAGATTGAAATATCTAGATGATAAATAATGTGTTTGGTATTTTTTTTTAAATGTTGTAGCTATATATTTATATTTTATAAAACCTTCCCTGGGGCAGCCATATTGGATTAGCTGAAATGAATGGGAGTCAACTGACAGAGAAATGTCATAGATTATTACAGTCTCCAGAAAGTGATGGCGTACAGCCCCTCCCCCCGGAGCCAGGGAGTGAGAGGGGAGATGTATACAGAGCCTTATCTGTGTGCATAGTGTATAATGTTCATAGATTGTAAGCTCCTGTTCTCTCTCTCTTATTTGAATTGTTAATTACATTTTTTTACTATGTAATGTCTGATATTGTCTGTACATGTTCCCTCTGAATTGTGAAGTGCTGCGGAATATGTTGGTGCTGTATAAATAAAGACTTTTATTTTTATTATTATTATTATTATTATTATTATTATTATTGTTATAATAATAATAATAATAATAATAATAATAATAATAATAATAATAATAATAATAATGTTGCTGTCTGGTCTTTTCTAGGCTTCCAGCACTACAATAAATGTATCCAAAACTTTCCTCATTCTAATGATAATGAGATGGTTCTCCTCATTCTGTGCTTGTATATACAGCAAAGCTGACAAGTGATCTACAGAGAACAGGGAACATTTAAAAAGCTTTTTTCATGTGGATTGTCACCATTTTTTTTTTATATATAAAAGACCAACATTTTTTAACAAATACATTTATAATGATAACCTGATTTAAATAACACAACATTAATAACAGAAGCCACAATGATGCGAGGAATCTGTCATACAACTGACACCAGCGGCGTCTGACAGAACTTATTATGGGGTATGTCGGGTTCTGCCGAGGAAGCCGTCATTTTGATGGGTAAAATACTACATGCAGCGTTATTTTTTCTGTCAAAAACGATGGAATCTGCAACGAAACCTACGAACAAAACCTAATAGAGCATCCAATTCAGTTCTGAACAAAGCCTTGTCCTACTAGCATACAGTCTGGAACACTCCAATCTTTCCTAACCTCTGCCAATTGACTCTTTCACCTTTCCTTTTGTTCTTCAAACACCTTCTATCTGCTTGTCCTTCCACTAGTTGCCTACACAGAAAATACAAGAGTAACATTTTATCTCTAACCCTGTCAAACCAGGCTCTTACTTCATTTTATCAATAATCTCTAAGAGACACAACCTGCACTCTACCCATGACCTTCTCCTCTTTACTACTCATCACTTTTCACTCTCGTTTTAGGTCTCTGCTCTTCTCTGCTCTAGAATTCCCTACCTCATGCCATCTGAAACCACTCTCCAGCACCACGTAAAAACGTCCATTTTTTTGACTAGCCTATGACCTGGTTTAAATTATTTCGCTTAAAGAGACTGTCACCACATTATAAGTGGCCTATCTTGTACATGATGTGATCGGCGCTGTAATGTAGATTACAGCAGTGTTTTTTTATTTAGAAAATGATCATTTTTGACGGAGTTAAGACCTATATTAGCTTTATTATAATGAGTTTCTCAATGGACAACTGGGTGTGTTTTACTATATGACCAAGTGGGTGTTGTGGAGTGAAGTGTATGGCGCTGACCAATCAGTGACCAATCAGCGTCATACACTTCTCTCCATTCATTTACACTGCACTAGCCATATAGCTATATCGCTAATTGCAGTCACATAAACACAATATAACGCTACTCATGTGTCATGACATTCCTCTGTACAACGCCCACTTGGTCATATAGTAAAACACGCCCAGTTGTCCATTGACAAACTCATTAGCATAAAGCTAATATAGGTCATAACTCCGTCAAAAATGATCGTTTTTCTAAATAAAAAACACTGCTGTAATCTACATTACAGCCCCGATCACATCATGTACAATATAGGCCACTTATAATGTGGTGACGGAGCCTCTTTAAATGCATGTAGTTTACACTGGATTTACATTTGTTCTGATACATTATTAACTGTATATTGTTATGAATTATATTTATTTCCTTATGGCTATTAGTATTAATCATTGGCATGCAAGGATAAAAAATTTAAAGTAATAAAATAAAAAATGTAATAAATATAAAAAAATTAGGTGACAAGTAAATAAAGACTGTATAAATAGGGGTGAGTATAGTGTAAAACTGAAACAAATGACAAATTCTGCCATCTCTGTACCCACTATCTACAAATACACAATGAGGGAATTTATTGAGATTGACGTTTTATACGCCAGTCTTAATATAAAGCCTACCGGAGTAAAATGTGGTTATTGCATGGAACCAAATATTAACAGTATATTACATTAGCAAGTTTGAGCACGTCTAGTGTTAGGTTATTTAAACCTTATTTGTCTGTTCCTAGAGAACTGCTGCAATGTAACTAGAGGCAGTGAGAAGAAAATAGTGACATATTAAAGTTGTGCATGACTGACCTATTTGTATCATGTCATATGGTTAATAGGAGAATTATCCACTTGGACTGCTTCAGAAAAAGAAATCACAAGAAGTAGAGGTAAATGACAATATTGATCAGGGGACTGTAACATTGTGTTACATGGTGTTCAATATGGCTAGGACTTTGAAGACGAGATATGTCATTCGGCTTCTTCAGTTAATAAAAATATGTCTTGAGGTTTCATTAGTCTATGATTATAGATATTGAGATTATGCAGCATGTCATCTGTATTAATCATTGACAGGCGAGGCTAAAGAAACCTTCTTAAAGTAATGAAATAAAAAAAATATATATAAATAAAGTAAATAAAGATAAAAAATGGTGTGAATAGGGATGAGTACAGTGTAAAACTGAAACAAATTACATGTCTAAGCCTTAAAAGATCATCTGTCACCTCTCCTAACATGTCTATTTTAGGTAATAATTATTTTCCTCATTAAATAACAATTCAGGAACATGTTTTCTTAGAGCTCTGCGTTGTGCCCTTCCTCTGTTATTCCTCCTAGAAATGTATGAATAATTTGACAACTGGGTGTTACCAGTTGCAGAGACTGCCAATGTCCTATCAGGCACCATTTCCCGCAGGGCCACCTTTAGGGATTGGCCTCTTGTGCCTGGTGGCAAATTCAGCTCTATTTGCCCATGTTACTTTTCAATATCTTTAATCTGCTACCAAGTGACCTTTACAACCTGAGGGTCAATCATCCACAAAAATACTTCTAAAGTCTATGTTCATACCTAATGGTCCAGAATTTTCAGGATATAATGACCTACTGATTAACAACAAAAAAATCCCAGAAAAAGAATGAAATTATATAAAAGGAAAATGGCTTGTAGGGTTACAATAACTATAAAAGGATAAATTGTATAAATCAAATAAAGGCTAACCTATTAGAGATGTGGAGAGTAATAATTTCAGTCCCACATGTCAACGACTCGCACTTCTAGGTCCTAAAATAGAGCTGATTTTATGTTTTGGCATTTCATAATAGTCAGATATGCATCACATTCTTGTAGAAACCACCCGGCTGGGATTTGAGAGTCAATGACAGTCAAGTTTGGTTACTATAAAGTCATAGATGACACCTAATATGCTTTTTAATCAAGGCAAGATTCAAAGATCTCTGCCATTTGGTCAACTGCATTTACACTGGAACAAAATATATACATAAAAAAATTATAATGCAAAACTAAATTCCTAATGTATATGCTCCTGGGCCTGCAACTGTAGGAATATTGAAGAAATCTCATCGAAGTGGCATTTTCAAATTGATTAATTCTACCATATTAAATAGATACGTAATATGTTCATTACTGCACTCAGCTATACATTCCCTTCATTGTATTTCAGAAAAAATATACCCCCCGGTTCCACTTAAATAACATTGTGAATACTCTAGGTTGACTTATACTGGTAACTTTTTTAAATGTTACTATCATTAGGAACAGGAAGCCAAGCTTTAAGAAAGACCAAGTTTGGTATTTATTTTTATATTACCCCCTCAACAAGTTACCTGACCTGATTGATGATGTGTATATACTGCACAGATCTGCAAGAAAAAAAATCCTTTTTTGGAGCATTTTCCCTCCATTCATTCTCTATGTTCACACCCTGCGGGAAGATGGTTCTGACGTGATGAATGTAAAGTTTGCATAAGCCATGTAACAGCAGGACAGCCTATTATCACTGTACATTTTCCATGACTGCGAAATCCTCGGTAGGCTCTTTTATTGTTAATAGATCCATGGAGAAACAGTAGCAATTTTATGAGTCTTTTTAAATGGAAATTCATGTTTGAAAAATGCAACTGGGAGAAAACAGATGTAGACCACTTAAGTATTTGCAGAACATTGAGATGCACAGCCTTATTTACAGACCCACAAAGCCTCTCAGTTTCTCTGGTTTTAAAATGAGAACTAGTAATCCCTTTACCATGGGAAATAAACAGCAAATGGCTATATATGTGTCCAAAGGTAGAAAAGAAATGCCACAGTATCTGCCTTACTGCAAGGTTTTAATTGTCCTAACAGAAAAATTAGGAAGATTCCATGGAGTCTATGATTCAGAATGTGGGCTGATCTATTATTGGTTTAAAAATAGGACAAATAGACATATGGAAGAAGCCATTCATTCATTAATCGGTCATTACCTGTGTATCACATAAAGACTAGCATTAATCATTATATAGGAAAGACTGGGCCCCAAAGAAAACTTTTGACTGGGTTGCACCCTAGGTGCCACACGCAGCCCCCCCTTATAGATAGTGCCCCATGTAGATTGTGCCATACAGCCCCCTGTAGACAGTGCAATACAGCCATACAGTCCCCCTGTAAACAGCGTCACAACCCACTTGTAGATAGCGCCCCCACCTCCCCCTTGTAGATAGTTTACACCCAACTTGTAGATAGCGCCCCCACCTCCCCCTTGTAGATAGTGCCATACAGCCCCCTGTAGGTATCGCCATAAAGCCCCCCTTAGTAGATAGTGCCACACAGCCCCCCTTAGTAGATAGTGCCACACACGGACCCCTGTCGATTGTGCCACACCCAGCCCCCTGTAGATAGTGCCACAGCCCTCCCCCTTGTGAAAAGTGCCATACAGCCCCCCTAGTAGATAGTGCCACACAGCTCCCCCCTTAGTAGTGCCACTCAGCCACCCCCTTAGTAGTGCCACACAGTCCCTTGAATATAGTGCTACACAGCCCCCCCTGTATAGTGCCACACAGCCCCCTTGTATATAGTGCCACACAGCCCCCTAATATATTGTGCCACCCTGCTCTTCCCTTGTATTTAGTGCCAACCTGCTCCCCCTTGTATATAGTGCCACCCTGCTCCCCCCTTGTGTATAGTGCCACCCTGTTCCCCCCATGTATAGTGCCACCCTGCTCCCCCCTTGTATACAGTACCACCCTGCTCCCCCCATGTATAGTGCCACCCTGCTACTCCCCTTGAATATAGTGCCACCCTGCTCCACCCCTTGTATATAGTGCCACACAGCCCTCCCCCCAAAAATATATTGTATTTAACTTGCCCCGTTCTTGCGATGCACGAGCGCTGCACAGGCTTCGGTCGAGACATATGCGCATACCAGCGTGATGCAGTGACGTCATCACGCCTGCGCAGGGACTCTTCCCAGCACCTCAGAGCCGATTCTAGCTTTTCTGACGCCTGAGGTGAAAATTGAAATGGCGCCTCCCAGATTTTGATTGACATCCCCCTGGCTGTTCTATATCACTACCAGCCTCCTCAAACTCTTGCGTATGCGCCGTTGCCTTGTACTCACCTGGCATGTGCGGTGCAGCAATAAAGTCGGGCAGACTACACCTCGCTGTACAGTGCGTGCACCAAGTAGTACAAGGCAATGGCGCATCAGAGAAAGTTGTATCAGCCAGGGGGATATCAATAAACCTGGAAAGGTGGGTTTGAAGGCAGGACTATGTGACTCTTCAGGATAGCGGCACCGCCCCATGACCTTTTAATGAGTAATTATCATATAGTGTGTGCCGTATTAAAAGTTGGTTTTATAGATTTTGCTGCAACTGAAAAAAACATACATTTGGAAATATTTTCAAGTCATGTATTACCGCATTGTGGCGGTTCAAGGGGTTAAAACTACCAGACAGGTTCCCATTAAATATACATTGAATCAAAAACAATTCCATCTGCCCTGCAATTTTGTTATTATAAATATACACTACTGTTCAAAAGTTTGGGGTCACCCAGACAGTTTTGTGTTTTCCATGAAAACTCACATTTATATTTATCAAATGAGTTGCAAAATGACTAGAAAATATAGTCAAGACATTGACAAGCTTAGAAATAATGATTTTTATTTGAAATAATAATTTTTTCCTTCAAACTTTGCTTTCGTCAAAGAATGCTCCATTTGCAGCAATTACAGCATTGCAGACCTTTGGCATTCTAGCTGTTAATTTGCTGAGGTAATCGGGAGAATTTTTCCCCATGCTTCCAGAAGCCCCTCCCACAAGTTGGATTGGCTTGATGGGCACTTCTTGCGTACCATACGGTCAAGCTGCTCCCACAACAGCTCTATGGGGTTGAGATCTGGTGACTGCGCTGGCCACTCCATTACATATAGAATACCAGCTGCCTGCTTCTTCCCTAAATAGTTTTTGCATAATTTGGAGGTGTGCTTTGGGTCATTGTCCTGTTGTAGGATGATATTGGCTCCAATCAAGCGCTGTCCACAGGGTATGGCATGGCGTTGTAAAATGGAGTGATAGCCTTCCTTATTCAAAATCCCTTTTACCTTGTACAAATCTCCCACTTTACCAGCACCAAAGCAACCCCAGACCATCACATTACCTCCGCCATACTTGACAGATGGCGTCAGGCACTCTTCCAGCATCTTTTCAATTGTTCTGCATCCCACAAATGTTCTTCTGTGTGATCCAAACACCTCAAACTTCGATTCGTCTGTCCATAACATTTTTTACCAATCTTCCTCTGTCCAATGTTTGTGTGCTTTTGCCCATATTAATCTTTTCCTTTTATTAGCCAGTCTCAGATATGGCTTTTTCTTTGCCACTCTGCCCTGAAGGCCAGCATCCCGGAGTCGCCTCTACGCTGCAGACTTTGACACTGGCGTTTTGCGGGTACTATTTAATGAAGCTGCCAGTTGAGGACCTGTGAGGCGTCTATTTCTCAAACTAGAGACTCTAATGTACTTGTCTTGTTGCTCAGTTGTGCAGCAGGGCCTCCCACTTCTCTTTCTACTCTGGTTAGAGCCTGTTTGTGCTGTCCTCTGAAGGGAGTAGTACACACCGTTGTAGGAAATCTTCAGTTTCTTGGCAATTTCTCGCATGGAATAGCCTTCATTTCTAATAACAAGAATAGACTGTCGAGTTTCACATGAAAGCTCTATTTTTCTAGCCATTTTGAGAGTTTAATCGAAGCCACAAATGTAATGCTCCAGATTCTCAACTAGCTCAAAGGAAGGTCAGTTTTATAGCTCCTCTAAACAGCAAAATTGTTTACAGTGGTGCTAACATAATTGCACAAGGGTTTTTAAGTGTTTTCTAATCATCCATTAGCCTTCTAACACAGTTAGCAAACAAAAAATTTACCATTAGAACACTGGAGTGATGGTTGCTGGAAATGGGCCTCTATACACCTATGTAGATATTGCATTAAAAACCAGACGTTTGCAGCTAGACTAGTCATTTAGCACATTAACAATGTATAGAGTGTATTTCTGATTAATTTAATGTTATCTTCATTGAAAAAAACTGTGCTTTTCTTGCAAAAATAAGGAAATTTCTAAGTGACCCTAAACTTTTGAACGGTAGTGTATCCTATATAATTACAGCTCCAGAACCAAGCTCATACATATATACAGCACGAGAGCCAAGCTCAATACATATATACAACACCAGAACCAACCTCAGTACATAAATACAACACCAGAACCAAGCTCAGTACATATATACAGCACTAGAACAAAGCTCAGAACATATATACTGCACCAGAACAAAGCTCAGTACATATATACAGCCGCAGAACAAAGCTCAGTACATATATACAGCTCCAGAACCAAGATCAGTACTTATATACAGCCCCAGAATCAAGCTCAGTACATATATATACAGCCCAGATCCAAGCTCAGTACATATATACAGCACCAGAACAAATACAGCTCAATTTAGTGCAACCCCTGCCGTATAGGTTTTTACGCTGTAAAACTGCAGCTCCCAGCATGGTCCGAACAATGGTAAGCATATGCTGGGAGATACTATTTGACAATTTTTTTTTTATAACATAATCAAACCACCCATCATCCCGCTGCAGATCATACAGTGACTACTTCACTGATTAGAGGCAGAATAAACATTTACATAAAGTGACTCACCGATGACGTCTCAGATTCTAGTTGTTCTTTTCTCTTTTCTTCTCCATCTGGTCCAGACCACTATGATGACTTTTCCCGGCCACGGGTTATTTCTGCAGTTTGCTGCTCAGATGTCTTCAGCTTCTCACTTTTAAAATATTTCTGCACTATAAACGAAGATAAAATTCTCAACACCCCTAAATATAATAGCGCCATATACTGCACCTCTAATTATAATAGCGCCATACACTGTGTCCCTGATTAGAATAGTACCATACACTGTGTCCCACCCGCACACACACACCGTGCCCCCTGTAGATATTGCCCCCATAGCCCCCCCTGTAGATAGCGACTCCCATAGAGCCTCTGTAGATATTGGCTTACATAGAAGCCCCTGTAGATAGTGCCACACATACAGCCCCCTGTAGATAGTGCCCACATATGGGCTCCAGTGCTGCAAAGCAATAGTGCCAACCACTGAGCCGCCGTGCTGCCCTACATATAGCTCCCCCTTTAGATAGTGCTCCACATATAGCCCACCTCTGTAGATAGTGCCTCACATATAGCTCCCCCTGTATATAGCGTCCCACATATAACCCACCTCAGTAGACAGTGCCCTACATATAGCTCCCCTGTAGACAGTGCCCCACAGGTAACCCACCCTGTATATAGTGTCCCACATATAGCCCACCCCTGTAGATAGTGCCCTACACCTAGCTTCCCCTATAGATAGTAATCCACACATAACCCACACCGGTATATAGTGCCCCACATATAGCCCACCCCTGTAGATAGTGCCATACATATAGCTCCCCTTGTATATAGTGCTCCACATCCCCACATATAGACCCCCCTGTAGATAGAGCCCCCACCTGTAGATAATGCCACTCACAGTTTTATTAGAAAAAAAAACTTTACATACTCACATGATCCCAATCCCACGCCGCCCGGTGGCAATGGAATACAGACCTGTTCTCTTCTGAGCAGGTCTGCTGGGGCTAAACGATGCAAGCGGCGCGATGACATCA
This sequence comes from Rhinoderma darwinii, assembly GCF_050947455.1. Lineage (NCBI taxonomy): Eukaryota > Metazoa > Chordata > Amphibia > Anura > Rhinodermatidae > Rhinoderma > Rhinoderma darwinii. Next base: position 289,517,984 of record NC_134691.1, read on the forward strand.
TCGCGCTGCTACCGTAGTTGAAAGGCGCTGATTGGCAGGGCAGAATGACATGCCCCGTCAATCAGCGCCTTTCAACAACGGAAACGGTGTGATGTCATCGCATTGCTAGCATCGTTGAAAGGCGCTGATTGGGGGGTCAAGTCATTTTGCCCTGACAATCAGCGTCATCGTAAGGCGCTGAATGGTCGGGCACAGAACGTGCCCAGCCATTCGCCGCTAATGCATGTAATTGTACCTGTGTGCTATAGACGCAGATACAAATAGTGCAAGTGGGGGTGGCGATGGCTGGTTTCAGTGGCGCCCCCTCAGAGAGAATGTGTCTGTCGCTAGCACCGAGGCCCCCTCCGGTACTAGCAAAGCCACCGGGCATGAGGGGTCCCATGCCACCCGGCCCATAAATGTTAGAGGACGGGCGCTACGGCTGCTTTCAGCGGTAGTTACGCCACTGATAGAAGCCTGCCAAAAAGACGATATACTGAAATACATTAGTATTGCAGTATATAGTGCAAGCGATCCAACGATCGCTGGTTGAAGTCCCCTAGGTGGACTAAGAAAAAAAGTAAAAATGTGTAACATAAAGGTGGTTTTTTATGTAAAAATATTAAAAGTTCAAAATAAAAACCTTTTCCCATTTCATTGTAAAAAAAATAAACATAATTGGTATCGCCGCATCTGTAAAAGTCTGAACTATTACAATATATCATTATTTAACCCCCACAGTGTACGCCGTAAGAAAAAAGTAAAAGCCAGAGTCGCTAATTTTTGGCTACCTCATCTCCCACAAAAAATGTTATAAAAAGTTATCAAAACGCACGTACCCCAAAATGGAACCATTAAAAACTACAGCTTATCCCGCAAAAAATAAGCCCTCATACCATTTAATCGACAGAAAAATAAAAAAGTTATGGCTCTCAGAATTTGGCAACACAAAATAAATTTTATTTTTTTTCTTGTAAAAATAGTAAAACATAGAAAAAACTATATATATTTGGTATCATCGTAATTGTATTGATCCACAGAATAAAGTTAACATATTGTTTTAATTGCACAGTGAATTACGTAAAAACTAAGCGCAAAAAACAACGGAGGAATCGCTGTTCTTTTCATTTTCCACCCCACAAATAATTTTTTGCCATTTCCTAGAACATTATATGGCACAATAAATGGCGCTACGAAAAACTACAACTCGTCCCACAAAAATCAAGTCCTAATAGACTATATAGACGGAAAAATTAAAAAGCTATGGCTTTTGAAGTGTGGGGAGAAAAAAATGAAAATGAAAAAGAAGGGGAGAAAAGAGAGAATGAGAAAGAGGGAAGAAGGTGGATTTTACATTTCATTTAATATACATCTAGACCTATTTCACTGTTACATTCATTACTACTATAGATTTGTGTGACATTTCTTTGAAAATTCATAGTCAAAATACACCTTTTGCACATGTACACTAATATATTCATGTCTCATAGTCTACATTTTCTCCCTTTATCTCAGTTGGGCAACTTCTAAGTGGCTGCAATTGCAACCACTATCTTAATTCTATAAGTGAAATATATATGCGGTCAACTTTAACTGGGTTTATCCATCATAAGAAGTTACTACATATTTCTAGTCCCCCACTGAAAATATTGTTATGGCATATGCTAGCGTTATGCCATTACAAAATGTCATGTCCATGGCCGCGGGCCATCAGGCTCACTCACCTCCTAACGGCCGCAGACATGGGTCTGCCAGCGCTGGCTCCAGTCTCCTCCTCAGGAGATGCCAGTGCTCACTTCCGCTTACCTTGGACGGGTCCCATAGGGTGTGTACGCACGCTCGTGCTCGCTCTTAAAGGGCCAGAGTTTAATGTCAAAATTAGCCCATGAGTACCCTGGACTATAAGGGCCCAGCTCCTTCCTCCTATGCCTGAGCATTGTTGTCATACCCTAAGTTTGTCTAAGCAAATTATCTTCCATTTCCCAGTGTTCCCCCGTTCCTGTACCTGTATCCTGTATCCCGTGCCACCTGGTCAAATGCCGTGCTGGGCTGTAGTCGTGCTGTGCTGTATTTCACGCCTGTCCTGCTACACCACGCCTGACGTCTGCCTGCTGCCTAAGTCCCAGCCGAGCCTGTCACAGCTACGGTTCGAGCTGCCACAGTTACACTATACAAACTATAGACTGTGACCTGCGACCTGTTGGCCAGCTGCCATACCGTCAAGGCACCCAACGTGACACAATTTATTATGGGAATATCCTTAAAGTGGCCTGTTCTATTGACATATGTCCCTAATCAAAATGTGCTAACAAAATTCAGTGAATAGATGTTGACAGAGGTATGTAGTTTGTAGTCATATATGCAAGTAAATGGATAGACAGACAGACAGACAGACAGACAGACAGACAGACAGACAGACAGATAGATAGATAGATAGATAGATAGATAGATAGATAGATAGATAGATAGATAGATAGATAGATAGATAGATAGATAGATAGATAGATGTGACATTGCACTATAGACAATCTTATCTCATAATAGTACCCTTGAAATCAAGTCCGTTATTATTGGGCAGACAATCACCATTAGGTTGTGTGAGAGGACACAAACTAAGCAGATGAAAAATATAGTCATTATCTCAGTAAATATTCCTTGGATACCACTTAAAGAACAATGATGCCAGAAATAAACAGGGCTAAAGACAATCACAGCCCAGGAAATTGGTCTTATCTTGCTTGATTTTATTGTGAATTTTTTTTTCATACATTAAATTTTGCATTATGGATTCTAAAAGTAAGGACTATGTGGTATTATGACTAATCCAATTGCACGGTTGAAGCCATACTAAATTTCTCTGATGAATTGTAAAGTTGCTTAGTATAGAAAATGTATTCTGCTCCTATGGATATAAACCAAAAAAGCCAGTAGCTAATCAATAACTTTCATTAAATGTAAAGTCTTCTGAGAGGGGATGGGACGAAATAATAAGCCAATAAATTTTAAATGTTCTCGGCTATGAACTTCAATCCAATTCTGAACCAAAAGCTAATCACAGTGTAGTCTACGTAAATCATATCGTGCATATTCATTGACAAAGTATCTAGAACATGATTACAGATATAGGATTGTACTGGCCAGAAAACCTTTCCTTGCATCTGTATTATTTATGTGACAGGCAGCAGAAGATCTCTTTTATTTCAACATAGAAGGGATGTTAAATACTTTTGTGTCAAAAAAGACAAAAGTATAATAGGTATGATACCTTTATTGGCTAACCATAAAAGTTCTATATGCAAGCTTTCAGAGCACAGAGGCCCCTTCTTCAGGCAGTTTACAAATGAATGACTTAGAAAAAAGCACAACATTTAGATGTTACACAAAGACAATTAGTACATGAGGTGATACATCATTAAGATAAGCCGGGGCAATAAAACTGAGGTTATAGGGGTGATGACTTAGGAGTTAAGGCATCTGGAGTCAGTCTGATGGGGGACGTGACTTGTGTCCATGTAGTGGCTTATGAGCCACTACATGGACACACGTCACGTCCCCCATCAGACTGACTCCAGATGCCTTAACTCCTAAGTCATCACCCCTATAACCTCAGTTTTATTGCCCCGGCTTATCTTAATGATGTATCACCTCATGTACTAATTGTCTTTGTGTAACATCTAAATGTTGTGCTTTTTTCTAAGTCATTCATTTGTAAACTGCCTGAAGAAGGGGCCTCTGTGCTCTGAAAGCTTGCATATAGAACTTTTATGGTTAGCCAATAAAGGTATCATACCTATTATACTTTTGTCTTTTTTGACACAAAAGTATTTAACATTTCATATTGTCTCTGGCTAACACGGTACTACACAATTTTTTACTAACATAGAAGGGAGAAAGAGTAAAATCTGATCATAGAATAAGGTAGTAAAGTGGAACTTCAGCGAGTGAGGACTCTTAAAATTCCTCTTGATTTATGGAAAATGCAAAGAAACAAAAAAGGAAGGATTCTGTAGGCGCTGCTTAGTTCTGAATGAACAGTAGGTTTATTGCATAAAAAGCAAGGTAAATAGATGCTACGCGTTTCAACGCCGGACTGGCGTCTTCATCAGGCAGGTCTTGATTTATGGATGATAGATGGAGATAGATAGATAGATAGATAGATAGATAGATAGATAGATAGATAGATAGATAGATAGATAGATAGATAGATGATAGATAGATAGATAGATAGATAGATAGATAGATAGATAGATAGATAGATAGATAGATAGATAGATAGATAGATAGATAGATAGATAGAGATAGATATGGGTGTAACGTCCGCAGCCACAGATCGCAGACTCCTCTCATCCTGCTGACGCCTTCCTTCCAGGAGATGCCAGCACATGCGGCCGTCCTGGCCTGCAGTGACTACTAGTCTTCCAGCCCCTTTCTAGCTCTTTAAAGAGGCTTTGTCACCACATTATAAGTGCCCTATCTCCTACATAAGGAGATGGGCGCTATAATGTAGGTGACAGCAGTGCTTTTTATTTAGAAAAACGATCTATTTTAAACCACTTTATTAGCGATTTTTAGCTTTATGCTAATGAGTGTCTTAATGCCCAAGTGGGCGTGTTTTTAATTTCGACCAAGTGGGCATTGTACAGAGGAGTGTATGACGCTGACCAATCAGCGTCATGCACTCCTCTCAATTCATTTACACAGCAGCATCGCGTTCTTACTAGAACACGATGTGCAGCCACATACACAGACATTAACGTTAATCAAGTGTCCTGATAATGAATATACATTACCTCCAGCCTGGACGTCATGTGTATTCAGAATCCTGACACTTCTGAATCTTTTCTGTGAGATTTCCAGCAAGGGAAACAAAATCTCGTTTACATCGTAATCTCGCGAGATTACACGTGGCTTGCTGGAATCTCACAGAAAAGATTCAGAAGTGTCAGGATTCTGAATACACATCACGTCCTGGCTGGAGGTAATGTATATTCATTGTCAGGACACTGCAGTAATGTTATAGTGTGTGTATGAGGCTGCAGATAACGATATAGCTATATCCTCTGTACACTCCTCTGTACAACGTCCACTTGGTCGAAAGTAAAAACACGCCCAGTTGGGCATTAAGAAACTCATTAGCATAAAGCTAAAAATCGCTAATATAGTGTTTTAAAATAGATAGTTTTTCTAAATAAAAAGCATTATTGTCACCTACATTACAGCGCCGATCTCCTTATATAGGAAATAGGGCACTTATAATGTGGTGACAGAGCCTCTTTAAAGAGCTAGAAAGGGCCTGGAAGACTTAAAAAAAATTCAGACACGAGTTTTCAGGGCAATCTGAAGCTCCACTAGGCATGGGGGGCCCGTGATGGCAGGCACGGGTCTCCTCATGTCGCGGGCCCTGTATCAGACGCTATGGGGCTAGTTACGCCACTGGGTTTCAAGATGTCACAGACCCTTGAGCACAGCGGATGTTGCTGGGCCACTTAGGCAGAGACTGACAAAGGACCTCCGCCGCTGATTGTGTATTGAACTGAAGCTTTTCAGAAAGTTTAAGGGGTTTTCCGGGACTTTGGTATCGATGGCCTGTCCTTAGGATAGGTCATCAATATAATTTCGGAAGGGGCCTGACTCCCAGCACCGCCACTGATCGGCTTATTGAAGGGGCCACGGCGCAAGTGAATGGGAGTGAGCTGCAAAGCTATGCAAAGCTGCTACCAAATGTACTGAGCTGTGCCTGGTAAACAATGAATAGATGGTTTCAATATATAGGGCATGTACGTCATGTACGTCAGAGGAAGCCGGAAGGGTGAAACCCAGAGTCGGGCTGTAGAATTTGGCGTACCACAAGAGATTGTCTTATGCTTTTATTCTATGTTTGTCTTGTAAGTATGGAATAAATACGTGGAGTTTGCATTTTTCAAAAGGTAGTGCACTATCTCTTTTTTTCTCCCTTGTTGAAGATTTAGACTAGCGATCACAGGTATTTATACAGCACACTGTCATACTACTGTGTGGAAATACAAGAACTAGCAATACAGGGATACACACCAGTGGAAGTTGGGATTTTCTTTTTTGCATGCAAGCTGGGGGAAAGGAGAACTCTTGATGGACACTTCAGACTTTGCAACCGTCTGAGTGGTAAAATGTTACTATTTTATTTGTCTTCTTAACCAAAGGTGTAAGAATTTTTTCTAACACTATGGGCAGGTGTGACAATATTGATTCAATTGATGCCACTATAGGGCGTCCGGGCGGCTTAGTTAGACTTTTATGTATCTTGGGCAGCACGTATAAGACTGGTGTGATAGGATTAGTATTTATAAAAAAAATCATACATTTTTGTGTCTGTCGTGTGCTGTGGGGATAACCATCCAACAATGTCTTGATTTTGGTAGAAATTTACTGTATTGGGTTTTTAGTCAATTGTCTATATACATTCAGATCACTCAATTGTTACTTGATCTCATCCAAGTAGTCACGTCTGTCCATGACAACTATGGCTCCTCCTTTGTCGGCTGGTTTCACAATTATTTCCTTATCCTATATTAATGCACGAAGTGCCTGTTGGTCTTAGTTAGTAAAGTTAGAAGTGCAATGCAAATGGCCTTTCTCGATCTCCCCCCTCAGAGAATTAACATCTCTTTGAATTAAAGCAATAATGGTCTCCAAAGCTGGAGCTCCCTTAGGCGAAACAAAGTTACTTTTGGTTCTAAGACCCACATTGTGTAAACTTAACAAAGGTTGTTTTACAGAACTAGTGGGGGTCAGTGTTTCAGGGACCAGCGGTTCTGGAAAAAAGGCCTTTAATCTTAAATTTCTATATAATTTCTTTTAGTCCATGTCTAATTAAAATGTGTCAAATTTATATGTGGGAAAACATGAAAGAATCTTTTGTAAGAAAAGCCATTGAGCTAGGCTCAAGCTTTTAGATGAAATATTCATGACTAATGAAAAGTCCATACCTGGGAACGAGTGATCATATTGAGACGACTGGTTCCTAAAACACTGTCCCTCTCTTCTTGTCTTCTTCAGATTGTACATAGTACAAAGGAAAATGAAAATCATCTAACCGGATTCGTTCCTGGGCAATCCGGTAAGATGATTTTATTTTTCCTTTGTACTATGTATTCAGTTATGGGACATACTCTTAGATAATATATATATATATTTTTTTTAACATTCTTTTATTTTCTATTGTAACAATTACACAGCCAAATATAAAGATAGAGCAGAAGGGAAGTACGGAGTACATGCTTACAATACTCAAATAAACAATACACATTGAACCCCTGGCGCAGCAGGGTACAAGAATAGGATGCAAACAGAGAGTATATGCAGAACACAATACATACAAACATCTCTGTAGGAAAATCATAAATATAGGTATAAATGTATAACCCTATGTGCGCCAAACCTCGACTCCCAGAAGTGTCACTCATGACGTACTTATCAGAAGAGCAAAAGACCTTCCAATCCTGCCAGACTAAGTTTGCAGCCATAGGTGTAAGAATAAGTGGTTTTGTCTCTTCTTCCATCCTCTGTAAATGGAGTATTTCCTGAAACCACTCTGTAATTGTGTGGACACTACCTGATTTTCCAAAGTCGTGGAATAACTTTTCTAGGTGCAATTAAAAGAAAACTAACTAAAGTCTTTATATATTTCTTAATATGGTAAGGAAGCATTGAGAGAAGTATCACTTTCGGCGTATTGGGAATGACCTGCCCTGTGATGTTTCGAATAAGGTCAACTACTTTAGTCCAGAATGTTTGTATTAGGCCCCATGCACACAAACGTGCTTTTGCGGCCGCAATTCCCCTGAAAATCCACGGGAGAATTGCGGCTCCATTCATTCCTATGGGGTAATGAACACGACCGTGGTTTCCATGGTCCGTGCATGGCCCAGGAGCCCGCATCGCAGAAAGAACGGGCAAGCCTTATTACGGCCGTGTTCTGCGGTCCGGGCTCATTGATAATAATTGCCGCAACCATGTACATGGCCCGCGATTTGCGGGCGGCTCGTGGCTGACAGTCCTCTGCCAGCCGACCCGAAAATCACGGCCGTGCACATGGCTACGGTCGTGTGCATGAGGCCTTAGGGAGCAACTCCACCATATATGTAACATAGTTCTACCCTTGTTGTGACAACGCCAACACTCGTCCGATATTATTGGGTAGAAATAATGTAACAGCTTTGGTACCCGATACCAACGAGACAAGATTTTATAGTTAGTTTCTTGTGCTTTACAAGAAATAGAAAATTTATGTCATAGAGTGAAGGATTTAGACCAGTCTTCCACCGAACGTGAGGTCCCGAGTTCCCTCTCCCAACCTTTTATAAAAGAGGGAGGTGAGTCCTTGCTCAAGTCTAGAATTATATTGTAAATAAGTAAAATAGTTTTGGAGGGAGGCGTAGGTGATAAACACAATTGTTCTAATTGGGTCAAGTCTCTATGTAAACGCAGCTTCGTTTTATTGTCATTATAAAAATTTTGTAATTGCAGATAGTCCCAACAGCGTATTAAGGAATGTTCTGGTTCCGGGACGATTAAATCAAAGGCTTTAAGACCCTGAGTCGCTAACAGGTTATGGAATGTCAAAAGAGATGGTCTAGATGAGTAAGCTAAAAAATTAGAAGTCAAACCCGGAGGGAAAGCAGTGTTATCTGAGATCGGAACCAGCGGACCATCCGGTGGTATCAATATCGTCTGACCCCCAAATCTTTTACACGTGTTAACCACGTGACCTACAATAAATGGAAGTTGGGCGTTTTTTCCCGATGCGTAATATTGTACTCTAAGCCATGGAATGGTTGTTAACAGTACAGGAGCCAAAGAGGCTTCAAGACTTATCCACAACTTAGATGTCTTATGATGAAACCAGTCCAGAATTCTAGTAGTCACTGCAGCAAAATAGTAGGAATGACAATTGGGCAAGCCCAAACCACCTTGCTGCTTTCTCTCACTAAGTGTGGCCTTCGCAATTCCGGAAGGTCTAGCACGCCAGATAAACCTATTCAGAGCTTTAGTTAACAGAAGGAAGAACTCACTTGGCAGCGTACACGGTATTATGGAATAATACATCAAACAGGGAAGGACATTCGTTTTTACTACGTTTATGCTGCCCAACCTGGAAAAGTCCTTGTGTTCCCATCTGGACAGATCATTTTTAAGGGACTGAAGAATAGGTATGAAGTTGAGAGAGTAGGAATCCGCAAGGTCAACTGGAATTTTGATCCCAAGGTACTTAAGAAAGTCAGCCTTCCATGAGAAGGTATAATTATTACGTAGCTGTTGAACTTCAGAGGCTTCCAAAGTGACATTTAAGGCCTCGCTCTTCGAGAGATTCATCTTATAATTACTAAAATAACTATACGTCTGTATAGATTTCAGCAGGGATGGCAGAGATATATGAGGTTGCGTGATATAAAATAATAAATCATCAGCAAAAGCTGGAGCTTTAAAATGGACCTCGCCCACCCGAATTCCCTTTATGTCACTGTTGTGTCTAACAGCTACTAAGAGATGCTCTAGAACCAAGGCGTACAGTAATGGGGAAAGAGGGTATCCCTGCCTTGTACCATTTCCAATAATAAACAGAGCAGACAATGAGCCATTAATCCGAATTCAAGCTCGAGGCCTATTATATAGGGACATTATACGAGCCTTCATCAATTGGCCCATGCCAATCTGAGTCAGAATGGCCCCCAGGAAGCCCCAGTCCACCCGATCAAAGGCCTTCTCGGCATCTAAAGATAGTAACATACAAGGGATGTGTTTCTGCTTCACATGATGTAGTAGCGAGAATGTCTTTAAAGTATTATTTCTCGCCTCTTGATGAGGTACAAAACCCACTTGATCTAGATGGACTAAGGAACCCAGGAACCCACTGAGTCTATTTGCTATCAATTTAGCACACATCTTGGCATCAGTATTGATGAGAGAGATAAGACAAAAGCTGGCTCAATGTTGCGGATACTCATCCTCCTTTGGTATGACCATAATATTGGCCTGCAAAAATGAAGCAGGAAACTGAGTGTAGTCAGAGATAGATTTAAATGCATCCAACACTGGAGGCACCAAGTCCTCCTTCAGTGTTTTTTAAAAACTAGCTGTGTAACTGTCAGGTCCAGGACTCTTCCCCGCTGGCAGAGCTTTAACCCCTTTAGGACACAGCCTGTTTTGGCCTTGTGGACACAGATGATTTTTTCAAATCTGACATGCATCACTTTATGTGGTAATAACTTCAGAATGCTTTTACCTATCCAAGCGATTCTGAGACTGTTTTCTCGTGACATATTGTACTTTAAGTTAGTGAAAAAATTTGGTTGATAAATTCAATATTTATTTGTGAAAAACACCAAAATTTACAGAAAATTTGTAAAAATTAACATTTTTCTAAATGTAAATGTATCTACTTGTAAAACAGATAGTAATACCACACAAAATAGTTACTAGTTAACATTTCCCATATGTCGACTTTATGTTTGCATCATTTTTTGAACGTCCTTAGATTTTTCCGGGACGTTACAAGGCTTAGAACTTTAGCAGCAATTTCTCACATTTTCACGAAAATTTCAAAAGCCTATTTTTTCAGTGACCAGTTTAGTTCCGAAGCGGCTTTGAGGACCTTATATATTAGAAAGTGCCAATAAAATGCCCCATTTTGAAAACTGCACTCCTCAAAGTATTCAAAACGGCATTCAGAAAGTTTATTAACCCTTTAGGCGTTTCACAGAAAATAAAACAAAGTACAGGTGAAATTTACAAATTTAATTTTTTTTTCCGAAATTCATTTGTAATACATTTTTTAATGTAACACAGAAGGTTTTACCCAAGAAATGCAACTCAATATTTATTGCCCAGATTCTGCAGTTTTTAGAAATATCCCAAATGTGGCCCTAGAGCGCTAATGGACTGAGACACCAGCCTCAGAAGCAAAGGAGCACCTACTGGATTTCAGGGCCTCCTTTTTTTTTAGAATATATTTTAGGCACCATGTCAGGTTTGAAGAGGTCTTGTGGTGCCAAAACAGTGGAAACCCCCCAAAAGTGACCCTATTTTGAAACACCCCTCAAGGAATTTTTAAAGGGGTATAACTAACATTTTTTCCCCACAGTTTTTTTGCAGAATTTAGTGGAATTAGTCTGTGAAGATGAAAATCTACTTTTTTTCTGAAAAAACATAGAATTTTTTCATTTTTACAAGGAATAAAGAAGAAAAAACACCCCAACATTTATAAAGCAATTTTTCCTGATTACGGCAATACCTCCATATGTGGTAATAAACTGCTGTTTGGACTCACAGCGGGGCTCAGAAGCAAAACAGCGCCTTTTGGAGGGCAGATTTTGCTCCAATAGTTTTTGGTGTCATGTCATGTTTGCAATGCCCTGGAGGGACCATAACAGTGGAAACCCCCCAAAAGTGACCCCATTCTGGAAACTACACCCCTCAAGGAATTTTTCTAGCGGTATAGTTAGCATTTTGTCCCCACAGTTTTTTTGCAGAATTTAGTGGAATTAGTCTGTGAAGATGAAAATCTACCTTTTTTCGTAAAAAGCATAGAATTTTTTCATTTTTACAAGGAATAAAGGAGAGAAAATACCCCAACATTTGTAAAGCAATTTCCTCTGATTACGGCAATACCCCATAAGTGGTAATAAACTGCTGTTTAGACACGCGGCAGGGCTCAGAAGGGAAGGAGAACCATTTGAAGCACAGCTTTTGCTGGAAAGGTTTTCGGGTGCCATGTCGCATTTTCAGAGCTCCTCAGGTACCAGTACAGTGGAAACACCAAAGAAGTGACCCCATTTTGGAAACTGCCCCTCAAAGAATCTATCTAGGTGTGTGATCACTTTTATGACCCCATATTTTTTGGGGCTGAATTTAGTAGAAATCTGCCATTAAAAAGAAAATGTTAAATTTTTCACAAATTGGTCATTTATAGGACAGATTTTTCAGACACAGCATATAAGTGCAGGAAGACACCTCAATGTTTATTGGGATTTTTCTTCTGAGTTTAGAAATGGCCCCAAAGTGGTCTAAATATGTTGTCTGGACTCTTAGCAGTGCCTGAAAGTGAAGAAGCACCACAAGGGTTTTGAGGCCTTATTTTTACTTGGATGATTTTTGGCCACAAGCATAGGCCTAAAAAATTGTGCAGATCATACACATTTGTTAGAGTACTAGGTATTCATCTAGGGGTATATTGAGGTTTTTTTTTTGTTTTTTTTAGAGTGTCCAATTTTAAAAGTGGGTAAAAGACCAGAAAGATAAAGGGATGGGTGGGGGTTTTAAAAGTATAACATTTTTAATCCAGGGAGGTGTGGTAGATGCGGAAGCACTCCTTCATGCACAGTCCGGGTTTAGATGGGCAAGTGTCGCACTGATATGTGGTATCCTTACAGATACCCCTTTTTGTGCAGACACGGCACCTTTTCTGTGCCCTGTCTTTTTTGCTGTAGCAGGCACTATCTTCCCTGTTGTGGACAGGACAGGGGACAATTTGGGGGCTGTATTGACCTGTCCTTCCCCTCATAAATCCGGAAAGCGTGTGTGCATCCAGTGTCCGATTCACACAGCTTGTACCTTTTTTCCCGTACCTGGCGCACTTATTTGGTAAATATTGGCGAAACTTCAGCCTGCCCTTGAAGTGCACCAGGGATTCATCTATAGATATTTCTTTTTGAGGGGTGTAGTCTGATGAAAAATTTTGGGATAAAATGTTAATGAGGGGCCTAATTTTAAAAAGTCTATAGAAGTTTAGGTCATCTGCAGGGGGGCATTGGGACTTGTCACTAAAGTGAAGAAAATTATGGAGGGCCTCAAAGTGGGATCTGGTCATAGTATTGCGGTACAGTGGACAATGATACAGAATGTCCGTGGACCAGTAGGATCTCACTTCGGGCTTTTTAGTGAGACCCATGTTGAGGACTAACTCCCAATACTTGTGCATTTCTTCACAATTAGTCGGTTGCCACCGATTGGCCTGGGCATGAAAGGCGTTGGGGTGTTCCGAAATAAACAGCTGGGCGTAAATGTTGGTTTGATCAACCATGAGCTGGATCAAATTGTCTGTCAAGAACAATTAGAAAAATCCAATAACAGGCAGCCCTTCTGTCTGTACGTGAATGCCTGCCGCAGCAGTGAATTCTGGGATTTGGGGGGGTGTAATTGGTTGGGGTTGACCAATCACTGCTGACTGTACCAGGGTCAGGCAGATCGGCAGTTTCAGGGTCAGGCAGAACCTGGGCACTAACCCTCCTGCGACTACGAGGAGGTTCCTCATTGTCACTGGAGGAGGAGGATGAGAGAAAGAACTGTGGTTCCTCACCACTCGCGGAGTCCGTATCGGACGCGATCATGGCATACGCCTCTTCATTGGTGTAAAGTCTCGCTGCCATTTTTGGTGTGTGTGTGTGTGTGTGTGTGTGCGTATATATATATATATATATATATATATATATATATATATGTAGTGTTTACACACACGTAGCTCAGAGAACTGTAACAAAGTCTAACAAAGATTTTTTTATTTTTTTTTTTTTTTTTTTGTTTTATAGCACTTAGTAAAACTTACTAACGGACACTGAGGCTGACTGACTCGGACGCTACGTATTGACACTAACAATGGATTGACGCTGACTAACTGACAAGTGACGCGACTGACAGTAATGGATTGACGCTGACAACGGATTGACGCAGACTAACTGACAACGGACACTGACTAACTGACACTTACTGACAAGTGACGCGACTGACAGTAACGGATTGACGCTGACTAACTGACACTTACTGACAAGTGACGCGACTGACAGTAATGGATTGACGCTGACTAACTGATGCTGACAAAATTACACTTACTGACAAGTGACGCGACTGACAGTAATGGATTGACGCTATCTGACGCTGACTAAATGACACTTACTGACAAGTGACGCGACTGACAGTAATGGATTGACGCTGACAATGGATTGACGCAGACTAACTGACAACGGACACTGACTGACACTGACTAACTGACGTGACGAATTGACGTAGACGAGCAACTACCTACGAACTAAATCCAATTATTATTTGTGACCAAAAAAGACAAAATATCTCCCTTATATACTGGGAGGCGGTGGGGAACAGGGGAAGTGAAAATTAGGGGTTATTCACTATTTTCACTGACTACACGATACAGGCTCTGATCTCTCCAACTACTAAACACCAACTAAGAGATGAGAGCCTGTATCCTGCATTTTTCACCCGCCCTGCAAGAAAACGCACTGTGATTGGTGGGTCTGAACAGACCCACCAATCACTGCTCTCGCCGGCAATGGACCAATAGCAGCAGTCCATTGCCGGTCACATGGGACATGGGGGAGGGGGGAGGGACATGGGGGAGGGACATGGGGGAGTGGTGGTGGGAGTACAGGAACAGTTTTGAAAACTTTTCCTAACTTTTATGGAGGATGGGTGTATCTGTACAGGTCCACCTATCACATCGATCGCCGGCATTGGACCGCTTTTACGGGTCCATTGCCGGTGACTGACATATGTAAGCTGTCGGGGGGGTGGCATTTTTAACCCCTCCCTGGCTAAAAATGCACTGTGAATGGTGGGTCTGAACAGACCCACCAATCACAGCTCTCGCCGGCAATGGACCAATAGCAGCAGTCCATTGCCAGTCACATGGGACATGGGGGAAGGTAGGGGGACCTTTGTAACCGTTCCCGGACTTAACTATGAGTCCCGGGAACGGTTTTAAAAACTTTTTACAGTTATAACAATGTGATCGGTGGATCTGTACAAATCCACCGACCACATCGATCGCCGGCATCGGACCACTAATCGGGGTCCGTTGCCGGTGACTTGGGAGTGTTAGCTGTCAGGGACAGCTTCTATCCCGGTTCCCGGCGCACACAGCCACCGGATGTGTACACCGGGAACGATTCAGTAACTGTACGTCCTCGTGCGGGAAGTAACCTCCCGCAACGACGTACAGTTACTTACTCGTGCGGGAAGGGGTTAATAACCTGCACTATCTCATCCGTAGTAACGGGGTAATCCAAGAACGTAGGGTCATCTCGTGTCATTGTGTGCAGTGCGGTATCCTGTATATACTCCGACAGGGTTATCAATGGGTTAGGGGTGGGGTTACCTACATTAGGAGGCAGTAGATTGTAAAGGGAGGAACAATAATCACAAAAGGATGACGCTTTGTCTTCTGTCAGATAATCTAATTCACCAGACTAATTTCTTATGCAGGGGATATATGAGAGAGTTGCGTGATCCCGTAATGCTTTTGCCAGAGCCATACCAGCCTTATTTCCCCATTCATTAAAAAAAAAGAGAGCAGACCTGGCAAAGATGGGCACTTTTTTTTATCTAAAAGAAGCTGAATGTCATGACGGTCTTAGAAATCTCCCTAAGTGTGTTCTCCTGTAGTGTCTGTTTATGTTGGGTTTTTAGAATTTGTAAAGATGTTAAGAGAGCACTAAGCTTCGCACCATGTTCCTTCTTGATACGAGAACCATGTTTAATAAGAATACCCCTAAAGACACACTAAAGAGCTTCCCACGTAATTGCTGGAGCAGAGTGATCATGGGTATGATCCGTATTAAAATTCTCAATCGTTTGCTTTAATTCAGACAAACATAATATATCCTGCAATAAAGACTCATTAAGCCTCCAAATAAATTCTCTACTTTGCTCTCGTGAAAATCAGAGTGTACAACATACCGGAGCGTGATCTGAAAGAAACATGTTACCCATAGAAGTCTCAACTACTGAGGGGAGTAGGTTATGATGTAACAAAATATAATCTATCCTACTATAAGAGTTGTGAGCAAAAGAAAAAAAAGAAAAATCCCTGTCGTCTGGATGAGATAAGCGCCACACATCACAGAGTAGCATGTCTCGGAACCTTTTCCTCAGTTTGTTAAAGGCATGGTGTCGCCCCAAAAACATGTTTTTTTTTTTAAATTTAAACATTTAGTGTGTGGGTGATTAAACATTGTTCAAATTTTTTTTATTTTTTTCGCGAGTCAGGAAATATTATACATTTTTTCAAATTTATAATACTACCCATTTTTGGTCACTAGATGGAGCTGTTTGGAGCTAGTTCCCAAAATTACAGCATTGCAACATTGGGTTAAAAGCTATCGCTCTAGTGAGCTCTCAGCATCCCCCCCTCCTTTATCCTGGCTAGTGCCGGGATAAACGAGGGGTTTGAAAGGTTTAACCTCCTACACTGTGTGTCGCCATTTTTTGAGGTAACCCACAGTGTAGTAGGTTTACATGCAGTAGTAAACACACACAAACACTAACATACATTGAAATCGCTTACCTGCTCCTGCCGCCGCGGCCCGTCCGCTCCCTTTGCTGCCGCTGTTCCATGTGCACTTGTCCGGAAGCCGCGACCGGAAGTAGTAATATTACTGTCCAGCCGCGACTTCCGGTCCACAGGAAAATGGCGCCGGACGGCGCCAATTTCGAATAGGACTGTGTGGGAGCGGCGCATGCGCAGTTCCCACACAGACGCCGTACACGGCAGTCAATGGGACGGGAGCCGTTCGCAGTCCCTATGGGACTGTGGCTGCCGTATTCCATGTCTGTGTGTGTCGTTAATCGACACACACAGAAATGGAACAAAAAATGGCAGCCCCCATAGGGAAGAAAAAGTGTGAAAATAAGAAACAGTAAAACACAAACACACAAATGTAAATAAACGTTTATATTAAGGCACTAACATCTTTAACATATAAATAAATTATTTGTGATGACACTGTTCCTTTAAGCTTGTTATATGCTAAAGATGTACGACCTGAGGACATATCTATCAACGGGTTAATGGCTAGGTTAAAATCACCACATAAAATAGGCAATCCCGACAAGAAGGTGCCCAGCCCATCCAACACTTTGAGGAAAAAAGCTACTTGATTAACATTGGGGGCATATATAGTATGTTACATTTAAGAAAAATATGCCTCACCTCCGGGTCCAACATAGTATCTACCACCCTACCTTGAAATGACTTATGCAAAAAAATAGAAACACCTCGTCTATGACTTCGCTGGCTGTTTCTGAGGCTAGCTATTAACCCGTAAGTCATAGACGCTCGATCTTGGTTGCATTAGTTTCAGCGCCTGGCAGCAAGTTCAGAACCACTGTCTTTGACTTCTCTGGCTGTTTCTGAGGCTAGCTTTACTATTTACTCCAATGGTATCCTATCGGATAATACTTGTTTTTAATTATCAGCATATGAGCCGTATGAAGATGGGTTTCCTGTAAACAGAGAACCTGGGTTTTACGCTTATGAAAGGAATACAAAATCTGCAACCTCTTCTCTGGAACATTAAATCCCTTCACGTTCAGGGAAGCAAGAGTAAAAACAGCCATTATCCAAGGGCGTAAGGGAAGCAATGAGATCAATAACAATAGCGCAAGATAAGACCAATGTTGTCACTGTGGTATCCTTAATATTGTGAATACAAATACTTTTCCACAACAATGCATGCAAAAAAAAAATCGGCATAATACAAGACAAGTAAAACGTCATGTCAGAAGAGAACTTCCATATCGTGCCTATAAGCACTTATAACACTGTCGAGCACCTTTGAACTCTCAGTGAGAATCCTATGTGGGGGTCAAGGAAGACTACTACTGAACAGAAAGAGAATACTAGCAGTAATAGATCGCGTGTAAGGGTCAACACTCCTTGGCCTATCAAATCACATAATGCTGACAAAGAAAAATATATAGTTGTAGGGGACAAACATTTATACAAAACAAAGTTATATTCAGGGGGAACTAAATGGAAAATTGAAAAGTATAACATTAAGCAGGTCCGCAATCATCGTCTGGATGACTTAGATGAGAACATTAACAATAGAATTGGGTAGAATCTTCTCCCCATATCAGTTGGTATCTATAGACAAGTGTCTCTCCCAGACCCATGGGAGGAATATATCAATTAAAGACATAACGACTGGAGGGTACCTGCTAGAGGAAGAAACTGAAAAAGCATAGATCAAAGTTCACATCTTCCCGGAGGTGATGGTCTCTGTCTCCAACGCTGTCGTTGGGGCTGGGATAGCGGAGATCTGGATCTAGACCTGTTGCCCGGTCTGGTATGCCAGGTGGATGCAGACCTGTTTGTAGGCAAGTGATCTACTTGAAAGGATTCCCTATTTGGCAGTGAGATGTTGGGGAGATTTAAGGCCCGTAGAAACTAGGGTAATTCCACGTGAGAAGATAAAGAGATGGTTTTATCATCCACTCTAACATGCAAGGCAAAAGGAAAGCCCCACCTATATGCTATGTTGTGATTCTGCAGTGCAGACAGGAGGGGCCGTAAAAGTGTTATTTGCCTGAGGTTCCATCTCGCTAAGTTGGGAAACAAAAGCAGTTTAGCCCAGTCAAAAACAATCTTGTTTTTCAGTCTTGCTTTTTGCATTATATTTTCTTGCAAGGCATAATAGTGGTTACGGCATATGACATCACAAGGTCGCAAGGAATCAGAGCTCTTTGGCCTCAGGGCTCTATGTGCTCTATCAATCTCAATATGGGCATCCACCGGTCTATTCAGCAGGGTGTTGTAAATGCCCATCAGCGTTGGAATTAAATCCGGGGTTCGGTTAGCCTCAGGTAGTCCTCTAAGCCGAATGTTGTTACGTCGATTCCTATTTTCTAGATCATCCAATTGAGATGGGAGTTGATGTTGCTGCATTGAGGTGGTAGTGTGAGCCTCTTTAAGTTGTTGAAACGTTGGAGACATAGATTCTTGGAAGGATTCCAGCTTCCCTACTATGGTCTGCAAAGTTGAGACCTCCGACTTTACTTTGTGTAAGCCACGTCTCCATGCCAGTTTCAAGTCAGTGGCCAAGACATCCATGTCCTGCTTTGACAGGAGGAGAGCTAATAGAGCTTGTAACTCCGGATGGCCCCGGAGGATTTGAACAGCAATCTCCGGTGGTGGGAGATCTGTAGTGATAGGACTCCCATAGAGAGGATATTTCTGTGAAGAGGCCTAAGTCTATTAGGCAAACATGTCAGAGGGGGATCCTCATCCGATGAGGAAGCCGCCATATCTGCAATGGCTCAGTGCGAAGAACCAGGGGTCTGGGAGGAATCCTGTACAAACAGCCTCCCGGGCTCAGGGCTATAATAATGCGTCGGCTTTGAGGAAGTTCCGAATGGGACGAAATGCGTCAGCCAATCATAGACTTATTTCCTTTACACAGCTCGTGAGTGATGTCATCACGCCATGCGTGACCCACGTGACCCAATACTCTAACCGGTATCATTCGGCTTGAAATCTCCCGGATCAGAAAAGGATCCCGGCCAGAGACGGCTGTGGCACCCGGGGGAACGAAAACCCTGCCCATGTACCTGGACAGTATATATTTTACCAGAGGGACGGCTATCTATACTGTACGCTGCACTATGCGGTTGGTACCATTTGGTCCATAAGGAACTTACAAAAACATTATACAGACTATTGGAAGGGACATTTATTAGATACTTTTTGTTCCCTTATTTTGTTATATGCCTGTTTGGTTTTTGATTTTCCGCAGCTATGGCAGAGAGGGAATGGTGCTAAATGTGTATGTACTTTACTTATTGGGTATATTTAACTTAATATACATCCATTTGTTACATCAAGCTATATTTCTCTGCTCTGTTATCTAGGGGTATATTTGTGGTCATCCACCTGGCCAGGTTCATTTAGGGTTTTCTTTTTAAAAAAGTATTGTCATTTGTAGTGATTTATGTTGGGTATTTACCAGGCAAATTGGTACCTTTAAATTATTTATATAATAAATTTGATATATTTTTTCTATCCCAGTGTGTGCTGGTCATGTCCTTCAATTTTGTTTTTGTCATCTTTTCTTTGTATAATAATGCTGGCTCGATCCTTCACCTTGTCCTGCCAAAGGATGAGGTTTCGCTCCCGAGAGCGGGTTGTCACGTTTCTCTCCATCACTTCGCCGCGAGGTCTCTCCGCCATCTTGAGATGACCTCGTGCAATCATCAGCATAGCGGGAGGTATAGCTTCAAGATCTCTTACTTAAAAGAGCAGGTGATTGACCTGCGCAACTCTACACCCCTTGTCCTCTGGGAACAGGGGAAAGAGTCCTCACCTCCTGTTGTATAAGCTGGGTGGAGATCTTCTCGGCTCTCATAGTATGAGGCCGCTGAGGAGTGCCGGGTAATGGTGGTGTAGCGGCTCTGTCCGAGCCCGAGTCGCTGTCACCACCTGTAAGCGGTAGTTCAGAAAACGGCTGAAAGAAGTTCGATATAGATATGTCTGCTGCTCCTGTCGTCTGCGGACCCTTTGGTGCCTTTTCGGAGCGCGTTTTCTCTATTAATCAGCTGTTTTGTCCCCTAAAAGCCGAGGCCTATGGGGAGCACACCTCACACACGTCTGTTCTCCAGTGAAGCCCACCCCCCCACCCCGATAAATTTATTTTGATTTCTCTGTCTTTGATAGATGCCAGTACAAGTGGATTAGCTTGCTTTAGCACTTTATAGAATTAAGTACGTTTTTTGCCTATCACATTTGAAATAGTGGGTATGTACGACCTAGTTGATACTATCATATGTGTATTACATGAGAGTTATAATATATAATGGAATGTTATTCTATGGAGATATGTACACCCCACTTTGTTTATTTTTGCCTTAAACAATTTTGGATAACGCTGATTTTTGTCCTCATATATTATAATGTGAAATAAAGACGATGTTATACTATTATATTATTTTTCTGTTTTGTATAGAATTATCTGTTGAAGGCCTGATGTATGGCCAAAAATGTTTTTAATAAATACGTGGATTGCATAATAAAAATTACAAGTTGTTTCACCGCATACCTGAGTGCCGAGTTCTTGTATTAATGAATAGATGGTGGCGCTGCGGCACCTTCAAAAATGTTATATTGATAGCCAATATAAATTGGCATTTATGTCCTAAAATAACAGTGTATGTAAGATTACTTGAGTCAATTATTTTTTTCCACTAGATTTAATGCAGAAATTATATTCTGTTGGGAATTGTATCAGTTGGCAGTGAGGTGACGAGTGGTGAATGCTGTTAAATGTTCTCTTTTGCATTAACCCTTGAAGTAAGAGCACTGTACTTTATTGAAGAGTGACTAATAGAGACAGACGGCTCGCATGTGGGTGGCTGTCTTCTATTCCGCTGTGACCATCTGAATTCCATCACCTGTCCTACATGATGTATTAGGATATGCCCAAATGCATGATGCATGTTTCTGCAATGGGGAAATTAATGTCCACCAATAGATACAATTAATAATGATTTGATACAAAACAACAAGAATGGATCTTTATATTTACAAAGGTGTTTAACCCCTTAATGACCATAGTTTGGGGGTAAAAAAAAAAAATCACGGCGTGAATATAGGAAAAACAGATTCTCTGTATAGTTTTTTTTGTTTATTTTTTATCCCGTTCACGTTTCACGCTAAATAACCCATTCGATTAATTCTTCAGATTATTACGGTCGTGTAGATACCTAATATGTGTAGGTTTTTTGTTTTTATTTAGTGTAGGGGCAATAAAATGTATTTAATGCAAAAGAGAGATTTTTTTTGGGACTTTTTTTTATTTATTTATTTGTTTTGTTACTTTTTTTATTTTTAATCCCATCAAGGGATAACTTTATTTGTAACTTTATTTTTTACTTGTAATGTATTAGCATACTCCTGTATGCTAATACATTACACTGTGTCACTATGACACAGGCTGCTGATCGGGCAGCACATAGTGTGCCCGAACAGCAGGCAAACGGAACAGACAGCCCTGGGGTCCTTTGTAGGTCCCCAGGGCTGACTGTAGAGGGATTCCCCATTGTTTGATTGCATCACTGGAATCCCGGTGATGCGATCAAAGAGGGGAATTAACTTTGATCATGCCGCGGTCTCGGACCGCGGTAATCAAAGGGTTAAACAGCTGGGGTCCGAATGTTTGCCAACCCCAGCTGTGTTCAGGAGGCTGCTCTAAGATCAGGAGCTGTTAGTTACAGCACCTGCTTAGAGAATGAGCGCTCACATGAGCGCTAATCAGCTTCATCTGCAGCGATGCCAAAAGACGTCACTGTAGACTAAGCACCCGCACCGCCTGACGTCAAAAGACAGTGGGCGGTCGGGAAGGAGTTAAGGTTTGCTGCCTCTTCTAGAGTGAAAAATATTTAAACCCCACAAAAAATTATGGTGGCAATAGTTCTCCTCCAATTTCATGTTTGTGTGAAATGTCTGATGGTCCCCGAATATATATGTGGGAAACAAAGATCTCACTGGTTAGATTCCAACCTGCCTTATTCTATTGCTTCCCCCAATATAAGTGGTACATGAGAAGACATGTTTATGAAGGAGACTGGATTTATAGCCATTGCCCAATGATCACTTGGCTGACAGCTATCAAATCTCTATTTGCATTTCCCTTGCTTGTTAGTTCTAAACTCATAACAGATAAAGTAATCACTTTTATCACTTTAATAACCTTCATAGACCCTTTTACCCCACTTAAAGTGACTGTCTGGGGCAACAAAAACTTTACTGTTTGAGTGGCAGATTTGCTAGCGTTTGTGCCTTGACTGTGCCTGTGTGATGATGACCTGCAGATTGCTAGTGGCCACTTTTTGGGGGTATTGTTTCGTCACTTTATGGCAGTGATATTAGATCACTGTGTGGTGGTAATATTTAATCATTGTATATCTTTTGTATTTTAGTACTGTGTGGCAGAATTCTTTTGTCACTGTATGTTTGTATTAGGGCATGACCACACATGGCGGAATTCCTCCGCAACTGTCCGCATCAATGCCGCACCTAATCCGGGTTGCGGATTACGGCTGCGGATCTGCACAAAATGTGCAGAAAATTGATGCGGACTAGCTGCTGCGGACTGCGGGAAAAGTGCTTCCCTTCTCCCTATCAGTGCAGGATAGAGAGAAGGGACAGCACTTTCCCTAGTGATAGTAAAAGAAATTCATACTTACCGCCCGTTGTCTTTATGACGCGTCCCTCCTTCGGCATCCAGCCCGACCTCCCTGGATGACGCGGCAGTCCATGTGACCGCTGCAGCCTGTGCTTGGCCTGTGATTGGCTGCAGCCGTCACTTACACTGAAACGTCATCCTGGGAGGCCGGACTGGAGACAGAAACAGGGAGTTCTCGGTAAGTACGAACTTCATTTTTTTTTACAGATACATGTATATTGGGATCGGTAGTCACTGTCCCGGGTGCAGAAACAGTTACTGCCGATCGCTTAACTCTTTCAGCACCCTGGACAGTGACTATTTACTGACGTCTCCTAGCAACGCTCCCGTCATTACGGGAGCCCCATTGACTTCCTCAGTCTGGCTGTAGACCTAGAAATACATAGGTCCAGCCAGAATGAAGAAATGTCAAGTTAAAAAAGCAAGACGCATCCGCAGCACACATAACATGTGCATGACAGCTGCGGACTTCATTGCGGAACTTTGAATCTCCATTGAAGTCAATGGAGAAATTCCGCCATGAGTCCGCCACTGCTCCGCAACAGACAGAGCATGCTGCGGACACCAAATTCCGCTCCGCAGCCTATGCTCCGCAGCGGAATTGTACGCATCGTGTAAACGAACACTGCTAAATTAAAGTGAAAGTCAATGGAGAAACGGCTCCGCTGCGGAATAACGCTGCGGAGTGTCCGCAGCGGAATTTAAGTGAAATTCCGCCATGTGTGAACCCGCCCTTACTTAGTCACTGCACAGCTTTATTCATGGCATGCTCATGTTATTTTGTAATAGTATGGTGGTTTTATTCAGTCACTGTATGGCAATATTAAGTTTACACGTAGCAGATTTGCTGTGAAAAATTTCAGCAGAAATCTGCAGGGAAAGCCACTAAAGAAAAAACTATTCAAATCGTGCAGATTTTGGTGCAGATTTGCCTGCAGAAAACGGAGAAACACTATACTCAACTTCCCTGGCACTCCCTGGTCTCCTGCCGGTCTGTACACCCGGCCTCAAATGATGACGTGTCGTCACCTGTTATTGGCTGCAGTGGTCACATGTTGACACGACACGTCATTGCTGGAGGCCGGGTGTGATACAGAGTCTGCGGGGCATCATGAAAGTGTAGACAAAGGCACAATAGGCAAACATTTATTTAAATATAATAACTCATAGGCCGTCATGTAGGCTTCCTCCAAATCCAAATTTTTCTGCATGGACATCTTTGTCTACTCTCTTTTCCAGCACATATCTTCCCATTAAGCAACACAACCACTCCACCCCCACACACAGACACAAGGACATACTTACCCTCCTCTTCTCATTCCTGCTCTTTGTAGGAGGAAGTAACATGTGAGCGGTCAATAATATCTTATGCCCTTGTCCTGGATGCAGCCTGCAACTGGACGATCTGTATGATCACTTCAGCCACAGACAGTGTTCAATTGTTTCAGCATCCTGGGGTCACATATATAACTGAAAGAGGTTGCAGTCAGGGCCCAGAGACCCTAGGAACTGGGCAGAAGTCCGCAATATATTCTAGAAAATTACACAAAGGTACAGTTTGTCTTTAGTTATTTTAGGTGTACACATTATCATTTACAATTTAACGTAAATTACTTTTACTTTTCTCTCCTGGCCAGTCTAAAACGCCTAGTAGGACATGAAAACTTCAATACAAACACTCAGATCTTGATAAATGGAGGTGCCAGCCAGCCCGCTGAGCTGTAGATGATTATTTAAAGACAGAAAAAATGCTTATGTTGTAAAACTTTCACAAGTCCCTAAGTAAAATATTAAACGCAGACACAGATTAAAGGGAACTTGTCACGTTGAAAATGCAGACCGATTTGCAGGTTGCCTGTTATAGAGGAAGAAGAGCTGAGCAAATTAATTTAATGCTTTGTGGGGAAAAATAAAGTATAATTTGTAATTTATTGATCTAAACTAAATTCTGGGCCTAAGGAGTCCGGTGGGCGGTCCTACTCAATAATTGACAGCTATCTCTGTATGTACACTCATACAGAGAAGGTTGTTGTCATTCTTTCAGTAGGACTGCCCACTGGACTGGTAAGCATGGAAAGAACAGAAGTTTAGATAATTAAAATACAAGTTATACTGAATATTTTTTACAGAAAACGATGTCAATCTGCTCATCTCCTCTTGAACTATAAAGTGTAGCCTGCGGATCGGACTGCATTTTCAATGTGACAGGTTCTCTTCAAAGAGAAAATGTATCTTGAAATCCTCTAATGACACGTCAAAGTAATATGCAGAAAAATAAACTAGTGGGGGGCTGTGAGGTGTGTCCCCATAATTCCAAAATTGATGGGGTTGTGGTACTGTACATATTGTCAAAACCCCTTAGAGTATAGTTGGGAATTTCCATGACCAGCACTTTCCAATCCATTTTATTGCACTACTGTATCACTGTATTAAAGAGGCTCTGTCACCAGATTTTGCAACCGCTATCTCCTATTGCAGCAGATCGGCGCTGCAATGTAGATAAGAGTAACGTTTTTATTTTTAAAATACCAGCATTTTTGGCCAAGTTATGACCATTTTTGTATTTATGCAAATGAGGCTTGCTAAAGTCCAACTGGGCGTGTTTAAAGTAAAAGTCCAACTGGGTTACATCTGGGCGTGTTTACTTCTTTTACTAGCTGGGCGTTCTGACGAAAAGTATCATCCACTTCTCTTCACAACGCCGAGCTTCTGGCAGTGCAGACACACAGCCGTGTTCTCGAGAGATCACGCTGTGTCGTCACTGACTTCCTGCCCCAGGTCCTGCATCGTGTCGGACGAGCGAGGACACATCGGCACCAGAGGCTACAGTTGATTCTGCAGCAGCATCGGCGTTTGCAGGTAAGTCGATGTAGCTACTTACCTGCAAACGCTGATGCTGCTGCAGAATCAACTGTAGCCTCTGGTGCCGATGTGGCCGACACGATGCAGGACCTGGGGCAGGAAGTGAGTGACGTCACAGCGTGATCTCTCGAGAACACGCTGTGTCTGCACTGCCAGAAGCTGGGTGTTAACGAACAGAAGTGGATGATGCTGATTCGTCAGCATCATACACTCCCATTCCTAACGCCCAGCTAGTAAAAGAAGTAAAAACGCCCCGATGTACACACATAATACACGCCCAGTTGTACTTTTACTGTAAACACGCCCAGTTCTACTTTTGCAAGCCTCATTTGCATAAATACAAAAATGGTCATAACTTGGCCAAAAATGCTCGTTTTTTAAAAATAAAAACGTTACTGTAATCTACATTGCAGCGCCGATCTGCTGCAATAGCAGATAGCGGTTGCAATATCTGGTGACAGAGCCTCTTTAAATTGTTTGTGACCATGGATCAATGGCTACATCCATCTGTTATAGGGTTCATGGGGAGAGACACCAGGTACAGGTTAGTTAAATCTCCCTTCCCTATGGACAGTGTAAATCCATGCAGAGCTTCTTCTCTCAACAGGCACTGCAACATAAGAGAACAAGGGGAGGAAGAGAAATGCGGAGGGATGGAAAGTAAAGAAAATAATCACAAGGCCTTTAGGATCTATGATAAGAGTGCACCAGTAATGAGATCCTATTTTATTTTTTGATATAGGACCCATTTTATTGATGGATGTCTCCAAAAGATACGAACATGATTTAGGGCATGACCAGACGTGGCGTATTACTTCCGCCATTGTCCGCATCAATGCCGCACATAATCTGCGTTGCAGATTCTGTTGCGGCTCTGCCTAAAATGGGCATTCAATTGATGCGGACTAGCCGTTGCGTATTGAGGTGAAAGTACTTCCCTTCTCTCTATCAGTGCAGGATAGAGCGAAGGCACAGTCCTTTCCTTAGTAAAAGTAAAAGAAATTCTTACTTACCCGGCCGTTGTCTTGGTGACGCGTCCCTCTTTCAACATCCAGCCCGACCTCCCTGGATGACGTGGCAGTCCATGTGACCGCTGCAGCCTGTGATTGGCTGCACCCATCACTTGGACTGAAACGTCATCCCGGGAGGATTGAGGAAGAAGCAGGGAGTTCTCGGTAAGTATGAACTTCTATTTTTTTACAGGTTGATGTATATTGTGATCGGAAGTCACTGTCCAGGGTGCTGAAACAGTTACTGCCGATCGTTTAACTCTTTCAGCACCCTGGACAGTGACTATTTACTGTCGTTGCCTAGCAACGCTCCCGTAATTACGGGTGCACACACGTAGTCACCCGTAATTAGGGGAGCCCCATTGACTTCCTCAGTCTGGCTGTAGACCTAGAAATACATAGGTCAAGCCAGAATGAAGAAATGTCATGTTCGTAAAACCAATACGCTACGCAGCACACTAAAATCTGCGGACTTCATTGCGGAATTTTGACTCTCCATTGAAGTCAATGGAGAAATTCCGCAATGAATCCGCAACAAGTCTGCTACACGTCCGCAACAGCCAGTGTATGCTGCGGACACCAAATTCCGCACCGCAGCCTATGCTCCGCAGCGGAATTGTCCGCAACGTGTAAACTAACCTAACTAAAAAGCTGTGGAAAGCAATGGAGAAACGTGTACGCTGCGGATTTCCGCAGCGGACTGTCCGCTGCGGAATTCCAGAGCAATTCCGCCACGTCTGGTCATGCCCTTAAGGCCATTTCTGCAACACTGAAGAATATGTTTCCATTATACAGAGTGTGGTTGTCAGCCTATTGCAGGAGTTGTCATTTTTAGAACAGCTGGAAAGCCACAGTTTGAAGACCAGTGATCTACATGTTCCAGATGCTTACAGTGCTTAAAGGGGTGTTCCAATCTTAAATACTTATAGTAGATCCGCAATACCATAAATGCGTAATACGTAGGTGTTGGTCCCACATCTGGAATCCTCACTTATTAGGTCTAGAGGGGTAATGTGACTTCTGCATGCCAATGTTTTGCTTACCTGCTTACTTCGTAGAATTCAACGGAGAGTTGGTTAAATGCGACCCTCTCCATTGAAGTCTATGCGAGTTATGGAAAGAACCAATCAGGTCCTCTTATCCATTGAATACTATGGGGACAGCAGGTGCACAGAATCGGTGAACCGTTGTCATGCAACCCCAGTTCGGTCAATAGGTAAAGGTCCACTGAACTGACCCAAATGGTCAAGTTTATGGTGGAATTGGGGAAGATAGCTGTCAATCTAACTCAGTCATCTCATGTCTATGGTCATGTTCTCACCTGTGCACCTACAAACAAGAATGGCATTATATGGCCATTTTTAAACCAATACAGCAGATTTACTACTGTGTCTGGGTCTGGAAAGTGTGGAAAATTTTGCCAAATTGGACCAATTTAGCACAATTTGGATGTTTGTGCCACACTTTTTAAAAGTGTTCTAACACGGGCATGGCCTAACTGCAAAGGGGTTGTGGCTTAAAATGTGCCAATGCACAACAAAAAGGCACCCAAAAAACTGGCTCAAAATAAGCCAAATCAAAAGTGGTATAAGGAAGAAAAAAATTCTCTAACAGGTCACGCAAGTGCGCCAAAATGATCATACAGCATGCACCACTGTGATTTTTATTCATTGCATTTTGAGCCTGCCTGGTGTAACTTTACGCTGTCTAACTATCAGGCAGCATTAGTAAATGTGGTCCTATGTCTTCTCATGTGAATCAACTATTGAAGCACATCAGCCTTATTAAATCGGACTATAAGACCAATGAATAACAGTCAAACAAAGCAGTTTGACTAAAACCTTTACAAAAGGCTAGTGTTTGACCATGCTGGCTTCTGTTTACATAGGAGAAATTCCTCTCTTCATGGGTCGCTCCTATTCTGGCAGTTAGATAATTTATGCCCTGAATACTTAACCTTTCTTGAGTTCCAACTGATTTGCCTAAGTGCTAAATGATAATCCAGACTTTTACAAGTCATCTCTCCTCAACCTGTGGTCCTAAAAGTCTGGACCTCTGAATAAATTGTATTTTCATTTTATTCTCAAGAGTTTACTATTTATTACCTGCCAGTCATATAAAAGCGGAGCTCTTTTTTCAAGGGAAAGGCTTCTAGGGCATCAAAACAATTACTGGTTGGCTGGAATGTTGTCAGGAGATTTTACTAGACGTTATCTTTAAGTCTAGGAGAATGTTTAGGTTAAGTGCCACCCAGTTACAGATTTCTTGTCAGGTCCTTGATAAAGACCCAGGCAGACAGTTTTTCTTAAATTGTAGTGGTAAGAACAACGATTTCCTTATCATTACTACCAAAATAATCCCTGATAGAATAATAGTGTGTACGGAACAATGCAATGACATTAAATTGAATCATAATTGACTATCTTCTTGTATTTTGCATTAAAAAAAAATCATAATAACACTAATAATAGTATGCAACGCTGTACATTATGGAATTCAATACATGCACATTTAATTGATCATCCCATTTAAGGGATTAATTGCCAAAATCACCGGCGATGGACTGCTGGCCGACAAGAGTGGAGTGTCAGCTATCGTAGAAGGCCGACAAGAGTGGAGTGTCACCTGTCGGAGACAGCTGACCTCCGGGTTCCAGGTGCACACTGTCACCGACAGTGTGCCCCGGGAACCACTCAGTAACTGGACGTCCTGGTACGTGTAGAGACAGCCCTCCACGACGTCCAGTTGTGTCCTTGTGTGCCTAGTGGTTAAGAGTAGTCCCAAAGAACTCTTTGCAAAATATACACAGATAAATATATACTTAGCTGCTCTAACGACCCAATGAATCCATAAAACTTAGTCCAATAGTACTGAAGGTGTCCTCCTTTTTTTCTATAATCCACCTTGAGGAAATTTAAAAACACAAAGGTACTGGTGCAGCAGTTGTCAATGATGACTGGGTTTTGTAGTTCCACAGCCGTCCCTGGCTACTTCAGATGTTTTTCAATAAGCCTACTATAGAGGAGACGACAAATAGAGTAGCACTGCCAGTAACTTGTGAAAAAGCATAAGGTATTTATTTCTACTCACAAAGTTATAAAACAGCAAGTAATTAAAAATGTGGCACACCAAGCCAGCCTGGCTCTTGATTTCGCCATATCTGCTTCTTTCGGGGCATACAAGGCACAAAAGTGCCTTTTAAACCATTGAACAGACCGCCCTAAAAACTAATCAAGTTGTATTTGTAACATATGTAACACAAACATGACACGTGTAACCACAGCATATATAGTATCCAATAAATCGTAGAAAGTTATAAAAAAAATTACATATTTAAAAATTGTGCATACGCTCGGAACATAGCATTATCACAAAAAGTACAGACAGAAATTCTACATACATTGCAAAAAAAATATATAAAATGTGAATGATTTGACAGCCTTAATATTCTGCTTATATTCCTAAAGGTAAATTTATACTCTCGCGTATCCCAAAAGAACGACTACGTCCTGAGCAGGTAAAAAGTCACATGGTGTAATTAATCCTATAGGGCAGAGGCATAGTACGCTCATTCAGAAAGACTGTTTTACTTGTACCGATTACAAGTTGTAATTCGTCCAATAAGGAGAGCCCACTATACTAATTCACTAAAATACTCCGTGAGGAATGACAGGTGATACGAGATCACAAATACAGACAGAGTAATACACTATTCATCTTAAACAGCCGCAGACAAATGTATCTTATTTTGAGCCAGAAACAATGTTACAAAAAGGTTTTTATCCACGGGAAGAGTATAAGGAACAAAGTAACCTATAGGAAGGGTGAAGCAATTATACTCTATTTAAATGTGACTATACCCCCTGAACGATTTAATTCTATATAAACATGACTATATACACTACCGTACAAAAGTTTAGGGTCACTTAGAAATTTCCTTATTTTTGCAAGAAAAGCACAGTTTTTTTCAATGAAGATAACATTAAATTAATCAGAAATACACTCTATACATTGTTAATGTGCTAAATGACTATTCTAGCTGCAAATGTCTGGTTTTTAATGCAATATCTACATAGCTGTATAGAGGCCCATTTCCAGCAACCATCACTCTAGTGTTCTAATGGTACTTTGTGTTTGCTAACTGTGTTAGAAGGCTAATGGATGATTAGAAAACACTTGAAAACCCTTGTGGATTTATGTTAGCACCGCTGTAAACAGTTTTGCTGTTTATAGGAGCTATAAAACTGACCTTCCTTTGAGCTAGTTGAGAATCTGGAGAATTACATTTGTGGGTTCGATTAAACTCTCAAAATGGTTAGAAAAAGAGAGCTTTCATGTGAAACTCAACAGTCTATTCTTGTTCTTAGAAATGAAGGCCATTCCATGCGAGAAATTGCCAGGAAACTGAAGATTTCCTACAACGGTGTGTACTACTCCCTTCAGAGGACAGTACAAACAGGCTCTAACCAGAGTAGAAAGAGAAGTGGGAGGCCCCGCTGCACAACTGAGCAACAAGACAAGTACATTAAAGTCTCTAGTTTGAGAAATAGACGCCTCACAGGTCCTCAACTGGCAGCTTCATTAAATAGTACCCGCAAAACGCCAGTGTCAACGTCTACAGTGAAGAGGCGACTCCGGGATGCTGGCTTTCAGGGCAGAGTGGCAAAGAAAAAGCCATATCTGAGACCGGCTAATAAAAACAAAAGATTAATATGGGCAAAATCACACAGACATTGGACAGAGGAAGATTGGAAAAAAGTGTTATGGACAGACAAATCGAAGTTTGAGGTGTTTGGATCACACAGAAGAACAATTGTGAGACGCAGAACAACTGAAAAGATGCTGGAAGAGTGCCTGACGCCATCTGTCAAGCATGGTGGAGGTAATGTGATGGTCTGGGGTTGCTTTGGTGCTGGTAAAGTGGGAGATTTGTACAAGGTAAAAGGGATTTTGAATAAGGAAGGCTATCACTCCATTTTGCAACGCCATGCCATACTCTGTGGACAGCGCTTGATTGGAGCCAATTTCATCCTACAACAGGACAATGACCCAAAGCACACCTCCAAATTATGCAAGAACTATTTAGGGAAGAAGCAGGCAGCTGGTATTCTATCTGTAATGGAGTGGCCAGCGCAGTCACCAGATCTCAACCCCATAGAGCTGTTGTGAGAGCAGCTTGACAGTATGGTACGCAAGAAGTGCCCATCAAGCCAATCCAACTTGTGGGAGGGCCTTCTGGAAGCATGGGGTGAAATTTCTCCCGATTACCTCAGCAAATTAACAGCTAGAATGCCAAAGGTCTGCAATGCTGTAATTGCTGCAAATGGAGCATTCTTTGACGAAAGCAAAGTTTGAAGGAGAAAATTATTATTTGAAATAAAAATCATTATTTCTAACCTTGTCAATGTCTTGACTATATTTTCTAGTCATTTTGCAACTCATTTGATAAATATAAGTGCGAGTTTTCATGGAAAACACAAAATTGTCTGGGTGACCCCAAACTTTTGAACGGTAGTGTGTATATATATATATATATATATATATATATATATATATATATATATATACAGAAGCCATAGATATGCCTATAAGTTACATCTATATGTTCGTCTATACAAAAAACTCCCCGAATATCGCCCCTTCCTCACGAGTACACCGTACCCGTATTACAAAGTATTGAGGATTATCTACAGAATTTTTTAATCCTATCATTTCAAGAAACATTCTTTTTTTTGCAGTGATGTGCAATTTTTTTTTACTTTTCTTGTCACTTTTTAAATTTGACAAGTGATGAAAAAAGGGGACATGGTCTCCAAGGATACATAATTTATGCCACATTCATTAATCAAACTAAATGGAAAAAGACGCACATTTTGTAGCAAATCTACGCCTGTTCATAGAGAGTTCAAAATGTAACAAATTTATTAATAGGAGTGCATCTTTTAATAAATTTGGAGTAAATGTAGGCCAGTGCCGCTGACCTGATGGATTCAGGTCTCAGAGCTAGATGCAGCTGCTCCGTATACAGGCTACAAAGCAGCTGTATCTCAAAAAGTAAAAATAATTTTTAATAAAAAGTAATTAGAAAGTTGCACCAATCACACTGATCTGAATGCGTGAATAAACCCTGATATTGTTGGACTCACCTTAGAATAGGCCATCAATATTTATTGGAGGGGCTTTCCCTCTTGAGTGTTTTCCCTTCATTTCTTGCTCAGGCACAGTGCCGGTTGTGGCTGTGCTTGGTACTGCAGCTCAGTCTTGTTCACTTAGCAATCAATGGGTAAAAGAGATCATACCCCCACCCATCAAGTATAGATAGCAAGTCCCTAAAACCCTTTAATGACAAAAAGAAATTGCACAAGAAAATTTCTCAACTTAATTTTAACTAAGCACCAAAATAATTAAAATTACAGCTTTCTCCAGTAACTCACCTTACTATAGCTAAAATATTCCCTCTTCTCCTTAAAGTACTATCTTCTCTTGTTTTCATAGTTTATCTCAATTCTGTCAAAATGGGCAGAAATGATATTGAAGAAGCCTTTACCCTCCTACACATATATCTTCTTATTTCTCAGGAGTAACTTAAATCATGTCTCCGAGACCACTGTTCACCGAGACTTTTATTTGAACTTGTGTAAACTGAGTCTCACATAAATCACAGGCCTCAGGAAAATTCCTTCATTTACTGTTCCAAGAACTCAGGGGCTGCCAAGAATTCCGGCGCTCACATAACAGAAGTATTTTGTAAAATAAAGATTTCACCATTGTTTTTATAAATCCTGATAATGAGCATATGACAGTAGTGAAATCTAAACATAGTGTGACCTACATTAGGAATCTTCTATAATAAATTGTAGCTTTTGTGTGCTAAAACGGTTCTTGTTCTTTCTTTTTTAGGTAAAATTCTAGTAGTGAAGTGTTTATAAAAGGGACCAGTCATGGAGCACAAATTTATATAATAAAAAAAAGCATAAAAACCTCTCCCTGTGAATCCAGAGTTCCTGCTCCAGTCATGGGTATGTTCCTTGGTCCGGAGATCAAACGTACAGATTTTTCCTAAGTTCTACGTATATAGCAAGCCTTTCACTTCACCAGTTCAGGATTCATAACAGCTCAAGAGTTACTAAAATAAATTATGCCCCTATTATTCTCATCAGAGGGGTTTTAAACTTTGGAAGTATAGGACATATACTGTACTATAAGGGCCCTCTGACTCTCCCTCGAAGGCACATGTCAGGGGAAAGAAGGATGGGGCATGTTGAATTTTAATATGCCCGATCCTTCTATCCCACCAGAGACAAGCCAGAGGTATCTGGCAAAGGCCTATTCCCCTCTACCCATTGAAATAAGCGTGCACACTCGGCCAACAGTTATTTAACGAGTGTGACCACCTTAAGCCTAAAGCGGTATCTTAAAAAGTAGAATTTTTTTTAAATAAAAGTCAATTTGAAGGTTGCTTAAAAAAACAAAACACAATAATTAAAAAATAAAATAAAATACATTCTACCGCTTCCGGTATTTTCATGGTTTTGTGCCTTTGATGGAGCAGAACAATAGAAGCCCGGCACAGATGTGAACGAGGCCTTATACTACACACCTCAGCTACTGCTGAACCTATTGTGGAAGACTAAGGGTATGTTCACACGCAGTGGTTTCAGACGTAATTCGGGCGTTTTACGCCTCAAATTACGCCTGAAAAAACGCCCCTAATACGCCTACAAACATCTGCCCATTGCTTTCAATGGGAATTACGATGTTCTGTTCCCACGAGCCTTTATTTTACGGGTCGCTGTCAAAATGCAGCGCCTAAACTGACGGCTCATCAAAAGAAGTGCAGGACACTTCTTGGGACGTTTTTGGAGGTGTTTTTCATTGACTCCATTGAAAAACAGCTCCAAAAACGGCCGTAAAAAAAACGCTGTGAAAAACGCGAGTTGTTAAAAAAAAATCGGAAAATCATGAGCTGTTTTCGCCTGAAAACAGCTCCGTATTTTCAGACGTTTTTGGTCACTACGTGTGAACATACCTTCACAAGCAAATTTCTGCACATGTACATGTACATGCAAATTTTATGCACGTGCTGCGGAATGTTTTCCACACGAAAATCAGATCATTAGCATGGTCATTCTGTTATGGATGTTTACAGCAGATTTCCCCTTTTTAATGCAGAAGGGGTTAAATAAATGCTCGCAAAATCTGCAACAAATCTGCACTGTGTGAACAAGGCCTTTCACATGCAAATTTTGTTGCGGATTCGTTGTGGACTTACTGTGAGATTCCTGTCTACCATTGATTAATAAGAAATGCCTTCATTCCTTTTAAAAAGAAGTTCTGCAGCATCTGAGGTGTGTATATGTTGATTAGACCTCCTTCACACACAGAATTTTTCTGGCAATTTAAACTGCATCAAAAAACGCTTCCAAAAATACTAGTGTAATTAAAATGTAACATGCGTTTTTTAAGGCCTTTTTAGTGGCGTTTTCTGTGGCGTTATTCATTTGGTGCCTTGTGCACATGCACTTTTATTGGCGGTTTTGAAATCTAAGGGTTTGTCCACACGCAGCGTAATTGCTGTGTATTTTCCGTCCGGAATTGTGGACGGAAAATACGCAGCAGAATACAGTAGCAGCAAAGTGGGTGAGATTTAACAAATCTCATCCACACGCTGCGTAAAAAGTACGAGCAGTGGACAGAATTTCTGCGTTTTTCAGAGGAGATATCACCTGATTTTACGCACCATTTTCTGCAGTCAAAAATGCAGGAAATGGTGCGTTTTTGCTCCAGCGGAAAATCTGCTACTTTCAATGGAATTGCTGCAGAAATTTTCTGCAGCAATTTTGTTATGTGTGGACAAGCCCTAATAGAGAAGCTTATTGGAAAAACACCTGAAAAAAAGCCAAACTCAGAGCATACTGCATTTGGAAAAAGACACCACTGACCACAAAATTGCCTCAGAAACATCACAAAGCAAAACACAGTTGTGTGTGGTACATTTTTTTTTTTACTATAGATTTTAGTGTAACTAAAAAAACGCAGCAAAAAAAGCCATTTAAAACGCCACCAAAAAAGAAGAAAAATGCTGTATCTGAACCCAGCCTAAAACGCACTGCAGCCAGTAACAAACCTCTTTTCTAAAAGCAGACAAAAGAGATGTTCACACTGAGTATTTTGTAGGCAGAAAAAATCTGCCTCAAAACTCCTTCAGGAATTTTCTCTGCCTCCCATTGATTTCAATGGAAGGTCCGGAACGTAATCGCGGGAAGAACAAGCATGTTGATTTAAATTAAATCAATTGGCGTCGGTTTTGGGCATTTTTTGGCGCTCATTCCGGTGCGGTTTCAGCATCAAAATCAGCTCCAAAAAACTCAGTGTGAACAGGGCCAGAGGGTGCAGTTACCCGCTGCGTATTTGCTTTATATTTTAATTGTATACAATGGGAAAAGTATTCCGCAACTCAAACAGACTTCTCAATTTCTTCCATTTGGAATATTTTTCTCATAGGCTTGTGACTACATTCTAGCGGTCTGTTCCCACAGACAGGATCTGCAGCGAAATTTCTGCAACAGAAAATCTGCAGCCGGATCTCAAAATAACGCAAGGAATTCAGTCACAGAAATCCGCAGCAAAGCAATGCGTTTTTGCTGCACATATTGCTGCGTTTTTACCTGCAGATTTAGGATCAAACATTGATAATAGCAAAGTACTGTATATGTGCACCTGCGGATTTCCAGCGGTTTTTACTGTGTTTCACAAATCTCTTGCGGAACTTATGCTCCCCATTCAAGTCCATGGGCCCAAACATGCATCGTCTCCACACAGAACCCCCAGCATAAATTGACATGCTGCGGAAGTGAAAGTCACACCACAGAGCACCACAGAACACTTTTTTTGCTTCAGAGTGTGGCTGAGGTTTATGAAATCTCATTCACTTTGCTGCTACTATAAGGGTATGCCCAGACGTGGCGGAGTTCTGCATACACTGTCCGCATCAATGCCGCACAGAATCTGCGTTGCAGATTCTGTTGCGGCTCTGCCTAAAATGGGCATTACATTGATGCGGACTAGCCGTTGCGTATTGAGGGGAAAGTACTTCCCTTCTCTCTATCAGTGCAGGATAGAGAGTAGGGACAGCCCTTTCCCTAGTAAAAGTTAAAAAAAAAATCATACTTATCGGAAGTCACTGTCCAGGGTGCTGAAACAGTTACTGCCGATCGTTTAACTCTTTCAGCACCCTGGACAGTGACTATTTACTGACGTCGCCTAGCAACGCTCCCGTAATTACGGGTGCACACACGTAGTCACCCGTAATTACGGGAGCCCCATTGACTTCCTCAGTCTGGCTGTAGACCTAGAAATACATAGGTCCAGCCAGAATGAAGAACTAGCATGTTAGTAAAACCAATACGCTCTGCAGCACACATAACATCTGCAGACTTCATTTTGCGGAATTTTGAATCTCCATTGAAGTCAATGGAGAAATTCCGCAACAAGTCCGCTACACTTCCGCAACAGTCAGTGTATGCTGCGGACACCAAATTCCGCACCGCAGCCTATGCTCCACAGCGGAATTGTCCGTAACGTGTAAGCGAACACAACTAAAAAGCTGTGGAAGGCAATGGAGAAAGGTGTACGCTGCGGATTTCCACTGCGGACTGTCCGCAGCGGAATTCCAGAGCAATTCCGCCACGTCTTGTCATGCCCTAAATGCTGTGGAATTTCAACACAGAATTTAGTTGCGGAAATTCCACCGCATTTACGCTGTGTTTGAACCGAGCCTAATAATGCTTTTAATGTCTATGTAGCACAACTCATCTCTGTATAATGGTCAGGTTCCAAAATCAGAATGTGTTTATATAAATATTACATACAGACATATGAGTGGGAAATTTCCATTAATATTGATTGTGATAATTACTGTATTATTTATTATATTATAAAGCCAAATTATTTTCTTTGTAGAATAGAACAATTGTATCAGTGACTCACAATCTGGTATGTTCAGCACTTTTATTTTCTGCCAGATAGCACTTGAAGGAAACGCACGCTATCCTGAGTCCAGAGCCTACTGTATATATTAGTAGATGGGAACAAATGTGTATAACCTCCTACTGTTTATATGTGGCCTATCTGAGCTGAAGGTGTTTCCTATTTTTATTCTCATGTTCTATGTATTGGAGAAATATGAATAGCAGCAGAGGGTCAGTGTAGGGACACAAGTGTCAAAGTTATACAACAATAGGCACTTTTATGGCCAAATACCTCATAGTGCTCAAATTATCTCATAGGTCAACTATGCTTAATGGAAATTTATCAGCCTTTTGCTATATTTTTTTATTGTGTTAGGCAATTTTATGCCTGAAAATAGTGGTTCATTTCTACAACTCCAAGAAAAACATGGTGGTACTGTGCTATGAAAAAAGTATTCGCTCCCCTGTCAGATGCCCTCTTTTATTGCACATTTGTCATATTGGAACAGTTTTTATCTTAAACCAATCCTAAGATTAGGTAATGGTAACCTAATTTTTCACATAAAACATGTTTTGAATGATTCTCCTTATTTATGTAAGGAACAAATGTATCTAACACCCATATGTACTAGGAAAAACAATTATTCCCCATTAACCCCTTGATGCACCAGGACGACACTGTATGTCCTGGTGTAGGGATTTAAGTATGGACTGGGCTTACGGGCCGAGCCTGCTCCATACACTGTGGGTGTCAGCTGTGTATTACAGCTGACACCTCGCACTAACAGCCAGGAGCTGAGAGACCTCTGATCCTGGCCATTTAATCACTTAGATGGTGTGGCATCTAAGCAATTAGAAAGAGGGGAGTGGCCACCTCCGACAGCCCATCGGCCCCCCGCGATGCAATCGCAGTGTATCGTACCAGTGATCTGACGATCGTTGGTTTGAATCCCCTAGAGGAACTAATAAAAAATAGTTAAACAAAGTTTTTAGTAGTGTACAAAAAATAAAGAAAATCTTAAAAGTAAAAAAAAAAAACTTTCCCATTTTCGTAAAAGT
This sequence comes from Rhinoderma darwinii, assembly GCF_050947455.1. Classification (NCBI taxonomy): domain Eukaryota; kingdom Metazoa; phylum Chordata; class Amphibia; order Anura; family Rhinodermatidae; genus Rhinoderma; species Rhinoderma darwinii. The sequence goes on from NC_134691.1 coordinate 289,556,870, forward strand.
CTAAACTATTACAATATATCATTATTGAACTCACACAGTGTTTTTCGTGGCATGAACTGCGCTGCACCATTTAAAGTCCCTGGTGCTGACGGAAACAGTCAAGCACAGTGCTCAGCTGTTTCCGTCAGTCTTATAGACTTTGAATGGAATGGCACGATGCATGCCCAGCCTCCACTTCATTCAATCTCCTCCTTGCTGCTGTTTTGCGGGTGGGGAAAACGTGGGACCGGGGCCAACTATTCTGGCAATCAGTGGTGGTCCCAGCAGTCGGACCTCCACCGATTTAGCATTTTTCACCTATCTAGTAGACAGGCTAAAGGCTGGAATACCCATTAAGTCATACCTAAAGTATACCCTAACAGGCAATATCACCTTTGTTAGGCCCCAAATTGTCTATATAAACCTAAAGTAGTAGAGTGTTGTACTATGTTAGCCATCCATACACACAATAATGGACATTTGATCGCTGAGGGTCCGGATGCAAAGGAAATGTGGTATTACATTCTGCCCATTGAAATGAATAGGGGTCCATGTAACATATGGTGACCCAAGTCCACCAGAGTGAGAGTCACTCTTCGTAGCAGCTTTCCACTGTGGCAGTGGGGAGTCACAAGCAGGGGACCACTCTCTATGACATCTATAGGCACAATTTTAACTGAGCAGACAACCCCTTTAATGCAATTCATTTTTATAATAACTAAAGTGGCTCCAACAAAACTTAAAGGAGTTTTCCATAAATAGAAAATCATGACTGCTTTCTCCCAAAAAATAGTGCCACACCTGTCCACAGGCTGAAAGCGGTATTGCAACTCAGCCTCATTCACTTCAATTCAGCTCAGCTCTAATACCACTCATAACCCATAGACAGGTATGGCTTCTAAAAGAAAGCAGTCATGTTTTTAGAATCTTGTACAACCCCTTTAGGCCTGATTTACACGAGCGTGTGCGTTTTGCGCGAGCAAAAAAAGCTGCGTTTTGCCCGCGTTTGTCCTGCGTATGCACTGCGTATACGCAGCGTTGGTGCGTTTTAAACGCGAGCACGCCTAGCGTTTGTATCGCGCGTAAAAAACGCAGAGGGGATTAGTGGGACGGCCGCCTACAAATAGGCCAGCTGGCCCAACCCCTGCTTGCTGGTAGAAGTCTGTTTCGAACCTTATTTCCGCCTCTGCAGAAACCACAGTGTGTGTTTTTCCCTTCACGTTGGAATCGCCTTGACACCCAACTATTATGGCTTCGCCAGCGCTGGCGCGTGTGCTTCTTCTCTGGATGATCTCACGTCGGTTTGGCGAGCGCCGACACATGCTGCAGCACCAGACGCCTGGAAGAAGTCGCATTTGGGTTCATCCACTTGTGGCCCAACGTACAATAAAAGGCCATTTCCATACCCTGTATGAGGACTTACGACGGCATCCAGACAAATTTCGAGCCTTCTGCCGCATGTCTGTGACCACATTTGACCTTCTGCTTGAGCAAACTCGCTCTGGTCTCACCTACCAGAATACCAACATGAGACGCTGCATTTCGGCCGAGGAACGGCTGCTTGTGACCTTGAGGTATGTGTGAAGCTGCTAGAACTTAGTCCATGCCGCTGTCTGCTTCACCAGCCCCCCACTAACATGTGTTCTGCCTTTCTTTTTCTTTCTCGTTCTTTTCTAGATTTCTGGCCACAGGCAATAGTTATCATTCATTGCATTTTGAATTTCTTTTGGGAGTCACCACCATTTCCTTAATTGTCATATCCACCTGTGTCGTGTTGTGGCAGAGGTTAAAGAGCACGGTCATGCCTCAGCCCACGACAGAACAGTGGCTAAGTATTTCAGAGGGATTTCTTAGAGCTACTGAATTTCCAAATTGCATTGGTGCCCTAGACGGCAAACACATTCGTGTGAGAAAGACCCCACGCAGTGGCTCGCAATACTATAACTACAAACAGTATTTTTCTATGGTATTGTTAGCCTTGGCGGACACTAATTATTGTTTCACTATTGTTGACATTGGCTCGTATGGAAGCTCGGCAGATGCACGCATATTCCGTACATCAAGAATGGGGAAGCGACTCGTGAATAGGCGACTGGCGGTGCCGGAACCCTCCATCCTCCCGGGCTCCAGCGGGCCCCCAATCCCGTATGTAATCGTGGCGGATGAGGGGTTTGCACTCACAAGGCAAGTCATGCGTCCCTTTGCAAGAAGGGGCTTGGATGACCGTCGGCGCATGTTCAATCTCCGCCTGGGCCGAGCTCGGCGATGTGTGGAATGTGCCTTTGGCATTATGTCGAACAGGTGGCGTGGCTTTCTGTCAACAATGCGATTGTCCATGCAGAATGTCACACGTGTTATACAAGCGGGTGTAGTTCTGCATAACTTCTGCCGCATTAATGATGCTAACTTTGATGCAGAATATATCCTAACACATGCAGGCACCACTGACAATGTCCCGGTGATTCCTCTCGGCCGATCTGTCTCCTCCGGCCTTCGAGTGCGTGATACTTTGGCGGCATATTTTGAGTGCCCATCTGGACCAGCACCGTGGGGGGCTGATGACCTTTGAAGGGGTGTATGTTGTTTGGCGGCTTCCCTACCCACGTCACATGTGACCATGTTTTAATTTTGTGTTTTTTTGGGGTTGGTGTTGGGTTAGGGACTCGCAAAACATGAGGACCCTTGACGCGGGTTGCGAGCTTACATCTCTCGGGGTTTGAGCAGGACTTTAGACAGTTGCCGACTTACTTTCCCCAGATATCCTGTTGTGCCGACTACAGTTAGGAAAGTCCAATTGCAAGTGTACTTAGTTTTCTTCGGGGCCCATGGCAGGACCTAAACGTTGCCATCGCTTGCAAGCCATGTCAAACCCCGAGAGATTAACTAAAACCTCATATCACGTGGGCATGCATTGGCCCAAAAGGCCAGAAGTGTGTGAGAGTGTAGGCAAAGGAAATGTGTTGCAAACCTTGTGTTGTGTGGTATAAATGAATAACACGAATTCAAACCATTAACCATGAAACAGTTTATTTATGTCTTAGGACCAAACACAAACTTTTAGTAGCAAAGCATAGACACCAACATGGTGTAAAGTAATCCAAATCAAAAACATGAGCCCACAACAAACGTGGCCAGGCCTGCACCACACATAACTGTGGCGTCCAAATCTATTGGCACCAACACACTCAGAGGTGTTGATATTGTTGTCCTGGGGAGGCATACGCCTGCATTTCAGCACCACTATGCTGGACCTGGAGCTGGGTAGGTTGTTCCTCGCCAGCATAGTGGTGCTGATGTTGTGGGTGCAATGTTGGCCCTGCGAAGTGGGGAGCCATAGGGCGCATGTACGGATGCGGCCGGCCCATCTGGGGGACAGGGTGGAATTGGGCAGGCACCTGGGGCATGGATGGCGGCATATATGCACTGCGCCATTGCTCTATCGCCGTGAAACAGATGTTTGGATTGTGGGGCGGTCTGCAAGCGTCGATCAATGTGACTATCGACGCCTGCAGACGGCCCATACGATCCATGGGCACCAGGCGTAGGAGGGGGACTATGCTGCGGCCGAAGGCATCATTCCCGTCCTCTTCTGCGGCTCGCCTAAGATAGTCGAGGACCCGAGTATCGACCTGGGCAGCTGTGGAGGGCTGTGGTGCACGAACAGGGCGACTGCGGGCACGCACGGGGCGCTCCTGTGCTGGAGAGGCGACGGGCCCTGCAGACTGGCCAGGTGCGGGCTCCTGGGGTGTCGGCTCGGGGCTGGGCGGCAGGACATTGGGAGCAGGAGGTTCGCGCAGAGACTCCCCCACGTCAGTCTCCTCTGCGGTGTCCTCCAAATTGTCGGTGGTTCTACAAGGAGAAAAAAACGTAAGAATACAATATAGAACAATGCCCACACCAACACGTTGGCAAACAGGACATTGCCAAACACACATTAGACACATGCAAAGGCATAAACTCTTACGTGCGCATATCCATGATGTCCTTCAAGAACATGAGCTGCTTGGTGTAAATGTATGGGCGTTTGCGAGATGCCCCATCTCTGCTGCGACCCTTGTCACCCATCTCTCGCCTAAATTGATCACGGCAGCTCCGCCACCGTGTCTTGATATCTTGGACTGTTGGATGTAACAAAAACATAACACGCCATCAGAACTATCACCTCTCACTTCTAAATGAAGGGCCCTGCAGTGGCAATGACGTGGGACACGGGGATGCACCTGCTCCACCTAAGTTTCTTGTGCTAATGAGCGGACTACACATACAGGGCCCCAGGTCTTCTATAGGGATGACAGGCATTGACAGAAAATGCGTGGTACTCACCCAACCGAGTGCGGTTCCGGGTTCGGCCAGTCTCCCACTCTTGCTCAAACAGGTTCTGGGCGACCAACTCCCATGCGTCCTCCTTTACCGTCCTGTTGTGGTACTCCTCTGATCGGGTGTCCCATATTGCAGGATGGTCCTGGACAAAAAGGATAAGGCGCTCGACATCCATCCCGCGCGGCATGGCAGTAGAATCGATGACACGCTGAAAGCAACCTTGACAGAGTCTCCAGGCACTGGCTAGGCTTGCCCCCTCGCACTGGAAACGCAGGCACTTCCTGGTTTGGGTTTGCTTTGTCTAGCATTATAGACTCTTTTGCATGGACATAACAGCTCTTGCGTGATTTTCGCGCGCGTTGTTTTCACGCACCCATTGACTTCAATGGGTGCGTGTTGCGTGAAAAACGCACGATTATAGAACATGTCGTGAGTTTTACGCAACGCACTCACGCTGCGCAAAATTCACGCATCGTCTAAACTGCCCCATAAAGTAATATAGGTGCGTACGACACGCGTGAAAAGCACGCGCGTCGCACACGCGTATATTACGCTCGTGTAAATGAGGCCTTAATGTCATAAGAAACCTCAAAAAAGACAAAGTTTTCAAACTAATTATTTGAGAAAATAAAAACATATATTTCGCAAAGAAAACATTACAAATGTCATGCACAGTAACTTACCTTTCATTCTTGCACATACTCAGCCAATGTATTCATACAATCTCAGATACAATATTGTATAATGAAAGAATGAAACAATCGCGTTAAACCAATGAAGCACAGCTAGAGAAGCAATAGCTATGAATATCAAAATACCTGACAGGTTTTTTTTTACTTTGTCTGTAACCATTTTATTCCTATACATCTCAAACCCCTTATATTTTATGAAACCTCTTAGGTTTGAAAATGTAGCTATCAATTATATTTAATGTACTCGTCATTTCCTCAGAATTCAGAGCAAGCAAAAGATATATCACAAAGTTCAAACTTCATTTTCTTGGAAAAGCAAGGTGCAAAATCAATATGTGATTATATAACCCCTGCACAGAGGAAGTGTAACGCTGCATTAATTTCCTAACACCGCAAACTAACTACTGTCAAATCAAATATTGTATCTGCTGTCCTTTCAGGAGTCCATAATTTAACCAGATGAAGAATTACTGCCATGACAGTTGCCATATGGTTTCATATTTTAACAAGCAAAATAAAAAAGAGGCTTCAACTATAAAAGGCAAAGAATGATACAAAATGAATTAACCCTTTCAGGACCGAGCTCATTTTGGCCTTCAGGACCAGCCCTATTTTTTCAAATCTGGCATGTGTAATTTTTTTGTGGTAAGAACTCTGGAATGCTCTTGCCTATCCAAGCAATTTTGAGAGTGTTTTCTTGTGACATATTGTACTTTATGTTAGCGGAAAAATGTGGTCAATAAATTCATTGATTATTTCTAAAAAACACCAAAATTATAAGAAAATTTGCAAAAATTATGATTTTTCTAATTTTAAATGTATCTGCTTGTAAAACAGATAGTAATACCACACAAAATAGTTACTAGTTCACATATTCCATATGTCTACTTTATATTTTCATTGTTTTTGAACATTATTTTATTTTTCTAGGATGTCACAAGGCAGCATTTTCTCAAATTTTCAAGAAAATTTCAAAAGGCTATTTTTCAAGGACCAGTTCAGTTCTGAAGTGGCTTTGAGGGCCTTATGTACTAGATAGACCCCATAAATCACCCCATATTAAAAACTGCACCCCTCAAAGTATTCAAAACAGCATTCAGAAAGCTTCTTAACGCCTTAGCCGTTTCACAGGAATTAAAGCAATGTAGAGGTGAAATTTACAAATTAATTTGTAATACATTTTTTTCTGTAACACAGAAGGTATTACCAGAACAACGCAACTCAATATTTATTGCCCAGAATCTGCAGTTTTTAGAAATATCACACATGTGGCTCCAGTGTGGTAATGGACTGAAACACCGGCCTCAGAAGCAAAGGCGCACCTAGAGGATTTTGGGGCCTCCTTTTTTTAGAATATATTTTAGGCACCATGTCAGGTTTGAAGAGGTCTTGTGGTGCCAAAACAGTGTAAACTCCCCAAAAGTGACACGGTTTTGGAAACTACACACCTCAAGGAATTTATCTAGGGGTATAGTTAGCATCTTGACCCCACAGATATTTTGCTATATTTATTGGAGTTGGTCTGTGAAAATGAAAATCTACTTTTTTTTCTGAAAAAAAATATATATTTTTTTAATTTTTACAATGAATAAAGAATAAAAAGCACCCCAAAACTTGTAAAGTTATTTCTCCCGATTACGGCAATACTCCATATGTGGTAATAAACTGCTGTTTGGACCCACGGCAGAGCTCTGAATGGAAGGAGCGCCATTTGGATTTTGGAGCGCAGATTTTGCTTGATTGGTTTTCAATGCCATGTCAGGTTTGCAACGCCCTGGAGGGACCAAAACAGTGGAAACCCCACAAAAGTGACCCCATCTTAAAAGTTACACCCTTCAAGGAATATTTCTAGGGGTATAGTTAGCATTTTGACCCCACAGTTTTTTTTTGCTGAATTTAGTGGAATTAGACCATGAAAATAAAAATCTAATTTATCTGAAAAAAGATAGAAAATCTTAATTTTTACAATGAATAAAGGAGAAAAAGAACCCCAAAATTTGAAAAGCAATTTCTCCTGATTACAGCAATATGCCATATGTGGTAATAAACTGCTGTTTGGACCCACGGTCGGACTTAGAATGGAAGGAACAATATTTGACTTTTGGAGCTCAAATTTAGCTGGAATAGTTTTTGGGTGTCATGTCGCATTTGCGAAGCCCCTGAGGTACCAAAATAGTGGAAACACCCCAAAACTGACCCCATTTTGGAAACTACAACCCTTAAGGAATCTATCTAGGGGAATAGTAAGCATTTAAACCACACAGGTCTTTTGCAGAATTTTTTAGAATTAGGCTGTGAAAATGAATATCAAAATTTTTTACATCAAAATGTTGCATTTTTTCATTTTCACGAAGGATAAAGGAGAAAAAGCACCCCAACATTTGTAAAGCAATTTCTCCCAAGTACGGCAATACCGCACGTGGTCACGAATGTTGTTCAATAGAAATTAATTAACCCTTTCAGGACTGATCCATTTTTTGCTTTTTCATTTTACTTTTTCCCTTCCCGCTTTCCAAGAGCCATAACTTTTTTTATTTTTCCGTCAGTTGAGCGGTGTGAGGCCTTATTTTTTGCGGGAGGAGTTATAGTTTCTAGTGACACCATTTAAAGTACCAATTCATGTACTGGGAAAATGAAATTAAAATTCTTTGCAGGCTGAAATGGGAAAAAGCTGTGATTCCTCCATAGTTTTTTGCGTTTCGTTTTTACTGCTTTCACCGTGTGGTAAAAACGACAACTTAAATATAATTTATATTTTACTACTTTTACAAAGTAAAAACTATTTGTTAAAAAAAACAAAAACTTTTTGTTTCACCACATTTTGAGAGCCATAACTTTTTTATTTTTTGGTCGATTGAGTGGTGTGTGGGCTTATTTTTTGCGGGACAAGCTGTATTTTTTTGTTGGCACCATTTTCTTGGTACATACAACTTTTTACTTTTTATTTAATTTTTTTTAAGAGCTAAGTTGACCACAAAACAGCGATTTTGGCGTTTTAAATTCTTTATTTTTTACGGCGTTCACCGTGCGAGTTAAATAATGGTATATTGTAATTGCCTTTTACGGATGCAGCGATACTAATTTTGTTTATTTTTTACATTACTTTAGACGACAAATGGGAGAGGGTTTTTTTTTGACTAATGTATTGCAGTATAATATCATTTTTACAGGCTCCTGTAACAGCCCGATCGCTGTTCCTGTCCGTTAGTCCCGGGTGTCAGCTGTAATACACAGCTGACACCTGCAGCATATGGAGCGGAGGTTAATGTGCAGCGGATGATGCAAAGTGAAAATTTAAATTTTCCACTGATATACCATTTTAATGCACAGTATGTTGTGCCCATTTTGTGCTACTGAAGATAAATACCTCATTCAATGTTGAGCCGGTTCTCTAAAATGTCATATATGTGGACGTAAGCTGGTGTTTGGGCACGCTGTAGGGTCAGAAGCGAGGGAGCGACATTTGACTTTTGGAGCGCAGATTTTGCTTGGTAATAGTTTTGTTTGGGGTTTGCTGGTATTTCAGTTTATAATGTGTAATCTGTGCGGAGAACATCAGGGCATAATAAGAGGGTATAATAATGCGGTAAATAAATAATAATTCATAGATATGTGACCAGTGTCGCAATGATAAATGGTGCCCAATCTTGTCCGCTTTTGAACACTCTACACAATTTCTGTCGCTATAGTCTGAGAGCCAGAACTTTTTTATTTTTTTCTCCACCGAGCTGTGTGAGGGCTTATTTGTTGCGTTACAATCTGTAGTTTTCATTGGTACAATTTTAGGGTACATGTGATTTTTTGATCACTTTTTATTAGATTTTTTGGAAAGCAAGGTAACAAAAAAACATAAATTCTGACAATGTTTTTCGTCCTTTTTTTTTTTTACAGTGTTCACGGTGCGCTACAAATTACATTTTACTTTATTCTGCGGGTCGATACGATTACGGCGATACCATATGTATATCGTTTTTTTATGTTTTGTGGCGTTTGCGCAATAAAATCACTTTTCTATAAAAAAAAATTGTGTCACCATATTCAGAGAGCCATCCATACCTTATTTCTTTTTCAGTGAAAAAATCTGTGTAAGGGCTTGTTTTTTGCAGAACGGGTTGTAGTTTTTATTGGTACTATTTTTGGGTACATGCAACTTTTTGACCACATTTTATTCTATATTTTGGAAGGGGTGTGACCAAAAAAATAGTGATTCTGCCATTTTTTTTGCGGTGTTCACCGTGTGGGAAAAATATTATATTTTTATAGTTTGGGTTGTTACGAACGCGGTGATACCAAATATGTGTACTTTTTTAACATTTTCATTTTTTTCCTATAATAAAAGACTTATTATAAGAAAAAAGGCATTTTTTGTTTTTGTAACTTTTGACTTATTTTTAAACTTTTATAAAACATTTTTATTACCTTTTTTTTAACTTTTTACTTTTTTTACTTGAAGACCTGTAGCACTGATAGCTGCTATAATACATTACACTATCTAGGTAGTGTAATGTATTATAAACGCTGAGAGTCACACTGACAGGGAGCCTATGAGGACCAGCCTCCGGCTGGTGTTTATAGGCTTCCGTGCATGGCAGACCCGGAGGCCATTGGATGGCCTCCAGTTTTGCCATGACAACAGACGGCAGCACCCGCAATCGGTCCCCGGGAAAGTTTGTTGTAGCAACAAACTTTCCTGCTACAACAAACTTTCCCTGCAATCACATGATTGGGATCTGAACCAATCAGGTCCCGATCATGTTTCCGGGACCAGAGGCAGGGGTTAAAAGCGCGATCCGGGTGTCAGCGCTACTCTGAGACACCCGATTGCGCTTTTAACTTTAGCACCTACCGTGAATTCACGTCGGCGCTGCACAGAGCCCAGCAAGCGCAGACGTGAATTTGCAGTGGGCGGTCGGGAAGCGGTTAAAGCTTCCACAGTGTTCTGCTAGAGCAGGAGAAAATACTGATATTTAGGCTGGATTGCCTGCGCAAAAGCAACTTAACAGCTCCGTGTGGCAGCAGCATATGATGCGCAGCTGCGTGCTTTTCGCGCAGCCGCCATCATTATGACACTCCATTTGGATGTTTGTAAACAGAAAAGCACGTGGTGCTTTTCTGTTTTCATTCATCCTTTTCACCGCTGTTGCGCGAATCACGCTGTTCGCACGGAAGTGCTTCCGTGCGGCATGCGTGGTTTTCACGCACCCATTGACTTCAATGGGTGCGTGATTCGCGCAAAACGCCCAAAGAACGGACATGTCGTGACTTTTTTTCAGCGGACTCAGCGGGTTCGTCTGAATAAAGCCTTATGTGAAAGTTTAATAACAATTGGTAAGTAAAACACATTGTTATCAAGGAGACATGTTATCAATATATATATAACATTACATGTCCTGTAATTGAATATATTTGATCAATCCAATAAAATCAATGAAAATTGTAGTAAATGTAATTTTATGAAACCAATGTTTCGTTTTACTATTTATTAATGGACCATTTATAAAATATTATAAGTAATATTTTTTTTTATGTTTAAGCACATTTTGGCTTCTGTTGGGAAGGGAAGCATCGGCATGCCCTTTCTTTTTCACCCTATAAGAAAGCACATCAGACTGCCCTTTTCTATACAGTGGGCCACTACATAAAAATGATTACCGCGTGGTATAAGTTTTATTTTACATTGTGGCCAATGGCTGAAGCATACCGCTGTATGTCTTTACTGTGGCATATGTCGAATGTATATGTCAGGGAATATTTCCAACGAATACCTCCAACATATAGCCCTTGCATGATGTGAACAGAGCCTTATACAGGATGCAGTCTTGTTTATAGGAGTGACTACTTCCTTTGAATTCTGTATGAACGGCTGCACAGACCACCTGGGGTCTGTAACTGACCTAAACAGCAACATTTTAACACAAAATATGTTATGAAGTGTAGGCACTGAAACCTTTGCATTTTATTGGTGGTTATTGCTAAATATACAAATACTTCATCTAGTTAAATGAGGCATGGTTAACAGAGACCTTACACCAAATCTGACTATAAGGCCCTGTTCGCTCTGAGTTTTTTTTTACATGTATTTTAATTTGTAAACACATCCGAAAACGCGCCAAAAAACGTCAGAAAACGCCTCCCATTGATTTCAATGGGAGGCGGAGGCGTTTTTTCCCCACGAACGGTAAAACGGCTCACGGGAAAAAGAAGCGACATGCCCTATCTTCCGGCGTTTACAAAACTCTGTATAAACAGGGCCTAAGATGCCCTAATAAAAATATGTTAGTGGGTGCCAAATTTACGGATTTCAGTTTTCCTCTAATAATCGCTGATTTTCAGATCACTTAGCCAAAAATCACAGGTAGGCCTTATTCACACAGACATGTCCATTTTGCGCGCGCAAAAAACGCTGCATTTTGCGCGCGCAAAAGGTCCGTGTAGCATCAGCATATGGTGCGCGGCTGCGTGATTTTCGCACAGCTGGCATCATTCTGACACTGTTTTTATGTTTACAAACAGAAAAGCACGAGGTGTTTTCATTCATTTATTTTACTACTGTAAGGCGCATCACGCGCGGCACCCGGAAGTGCTTCCCTGTGCCGTGCGCGATTTGCACGCACCCATTGACTTCAATGGGTGCATGCTGTGCGAAACACGGGCAAGTATAGGACCTGTCGTGAGTTTCACGCAGCACACATACGCTGCGTGAAATTCAGTGACAGTCTGAACGGCCCATTTCACTAACATAGGTCCGTGCGAATAAGGCCGAAGTAAAATTTTTTTTTTTAAAATAGATTAATAAAGCAAAAAGTGTCATAAAGATTCTAAGCGGGGGGCGGAGCCTACCGCACTGTGAGATGGTCGCTTGATCCCGGCGCTCCTCACTGAGACGCAGACTTCCACGGCTGGAGGGCTTTTAATTACACGATAATGGTCCGTACAAGTCGGGACAAATCGTGTGACTCCCGGGGGACTCCGAAAACCGGTAAAACGCAGTCGGAGATGGAGAAATTCCTCCATAAAAAGCATCTCTCCCCGGCCGGGAAAAGCAAGATGGCGCCGGAGAAATCACTCCCGCCGGAAACAAGCCGCGACGATGATTCTGATGAAGAGAGCTCCTGTACGCACTCTGATGCTGGAGGTGGGTCAGATCCATTACCTATCACTAGAGCTTTCTTGAAAAAAGCATTGGCTAGCGCGATGTCCCCAGTATTAAAGGAACTGTCTTCCATTAAAGCGGACATACATCATGTGGGGCAAAGAGTGGCAGTACTGGAGGACACTCAATCCGCCATTATGCAACAAGTGGAGGTCGTGCAAGGTGCAGTAGCTTCACATGTCTCCCATCTAAATCATACTTACCTACAGTTGGAGGATCAGGAGAACCGCAGCAGGCGGAAAAATATCAGGTTGAGAGGCATCCCAGAGACGGTATCCACAGAGGAGATCTTGCCAACAGTGAGGATCATTTTCTCGACCATTCTGGGACAGGAAAAAGCGGCGCAGGTCATTATTGAGAGAGCCCATCGGGCATTACGACCTAAGCCATCTCGAGACGAACCTCCCAGAGATGTTATCTGCGGTCTGCTCAATTTTTTGGACACGTCTGCCATTCTCTCGGCTGCACGAGTGATTCCCGACTTGGCATTTGAGGATAGCAAGATACTGGTCTTCCAGGATCTAGCTGCCAGCACCCTGGCCAAAAGACGGCTGCTGAAGCCCTTGACCGAAGCTTTGAGGCTAAGGAAGATACCCATGCGATGGCTGTTCCCGTTCGGCCTGGCGATCCTGAGGGAGGGTCGACAGATCACTATCAGGACGCCAGAAGATCTCGCTAAAGCCTGGCCGAAAATAGGCATGGAGAAAATCGACATACCGGACTGGATGCCGATACAGCGAGATGTCCCGACATGCGAGGTCCCTGATCCGCACACTTGGCAGAAACCCCGGAAGTTTAAGGCCCCACGTAGCAACACGAGGAGAGGGTTTGGACAGCAACTGGAAGCCCCATGAGTCCGTTCGGGGCCCCCGCTAGAGGGGATTTGACCACTTTATATCCTTTACTTTTTGGCTAAGTTGTTATAAGATTTATGCCCTGTCATTGTGTTGTTATGATGTTCATCAGCACGTACACCCTCCTTTTATGGCACAAGATTTGTAGATTATATGGAAGTCTGTGTTCTCTCTTAACATTGAATGAGGTTGGTTTCCTCGTTTCACCCCCCCTGCAACTCTGTAGTCGGGCCACGACATCTTAAGACAAGGGACATCCTCTGTGGGATAGGAGGCTCCCCCTTAATACCTTTTTGCCTATGGAATGTCGTTGCCTCACTACATCTTTTTCTATTTTTTCTTTTGTATATAGTTCTATGTGTGTTTTGCATCTCTCCGGTGTTCACGCCTACATTGTATTATGAAGCTAATTGTTTTCTGAATGGGTCATGGCCCCGATTACTTTCTTGACACTGAATGTAAATGGGTTTGGGACACCGCAAAAGAGGTCTCAGGTGTTCAAAATGTTTAAACAGGATAAGCCGGACGTCTTGATGTTGCAGGAGACTCATTTCCGCCATGAGAGGTTACCCCGCTTGCCGTTGTCCTCGTACAGCCAGTGGTTCCATAGTACCCATACATCGGCCTCTAGAGGTGTGACTGTAGGTATTCATAAAGATTTTCCATTTAAAGTAGAAGTTTCAAAGGCTGACCCGGCGGGCCGATATATTTTTCTTAAGGGTTCTCTCTGCAACACCAAGATGACTATAGCATGTTTGTATGCCCCCAATGATAAACAGATTCCGTGGTTGCTTAAGACATTACGTATACTTAAGAGTTTTGGGGAGGGGATGTCAGTTGTGGGAGGGGATCTAAATGTGGCGCTGGAACCTGATCTCGACTCTACTTCGACCGCCCGTGTGTTCACTCATCGAGCTATGCACAAACTTAAATTGATGTTATATAACTGCCAGCTAACGGATGTATGGCGTCTCTCCCATCCACAGGAAAGAGACTATACATTTTATTCACATCGACATAAAGTATATCGCAGACTAGACTACATCTTTATGTCTACGCCGTGCCTTTCAAATTTGCAGTCAACTTCCATAGGGCATATTACAGTTTCAGATCATGCCCCGGTGCTGGCTACAATACATGTTCGAGATCTGCCGGTCAGATCTTGGTCTTGGCGGCTTAATGACACGATACTCTCAGATGAGGTGCACACGGGGGTCTTGGGTGCGAAATTGGAGGAATATTTTTGTCTAAATAGTACACCTGATGTAACAGTGCCAGTAATATGGGAAGCCCATAAAGCATTTATCCGAGGTGAATTCATTGCATTATGCTCTCGTTTGAAGAAGGATAGGAATAAGAAATTGCAGTCTTTGCTGGCGCAGATCTCGGCTCTTGAACGACTACACCAGCAAACTCTGACAGCTCCATTACGCAAGGAATTGGACTCCCTCCGTCATAATCTTAAAGATATGCTAAATATACAGGCAGCAAAGGCCTTTCAGAGACTCAAATGTCGTATATATTTACATGGGGACAGGGGCTCAAAATTGATGTCCAAAATGCTCAAGACTCAAACGGAGAAATCCTTTGTTTCCTCTGTTAAGACTGCCTCGGGTCAGCGGGTTTCTACCACTCCTCAAGTGGCCGAAGCCTTTAGACAGTTCTACGCTAATTTATACAATCTAGACGCTCAAGGTCCAGCGAGTTCATTAGCCTCAGCACACGAAGACAGAGAGGTGGCGGTTCGGTCTTTCCTCAGCAAACTGACTTTTCCCCAATTATCAGATAGTGAAAATACATCCCTATTGGCCCCCTTCACGATAGAAGAGTTGCAGACCAGTTTAACTAGCATACCCTCGGGGAAATGTCCAGGGCCAGATGGACTACCCATCACGTATTACAAAAAATTTAGTAGCATACTTCTCCCACACTTTCTGGAGGTGTGTAATTCTCTCCTGAGTGGTTCTTCCCTCCCGCCGCAGGCTCTGGAAGCCTTCATTACTCTCATTCCAAAAGAAGGAAAGAGTCCTGATGACTGTGCAAGCTATAGGCCGATTTCACTGTTAAACACAGATGTGAAGTGGTGGGCCAAACTACTGGCTAGCAGAATAGCTAAATTTTTACCGAAATTGATAGCAGAAGAGCAGGTGGGTTTTGTTCCGCGGCGGGAAGGGAAGAATAACATCACTAGAGTTATTAATGCGATACACCTCGCGCGAAGGAAGAGGGTTCCTCTTGTCCTTTTAGGAACTGACGCTGAAAAGGCCTTCGATAGGGTCGACTGGAGGTTTATTCAAAGTGCCTTAGAAAAATTTAATTTTCCCCAGCCCTTTATAAGTGCCATATTCTCCCTATACTCAAAGCCTTCAGCCAAAATTAGAGTAAATGGAATATTGTCAGCCCCTTTCTTCATAAAAAATGGCACCAGACAGGGCTGTCCTCTCTCCCCGGCTCTTTTTATTTTGGCCCTAGAGCCACTGTTATTATATATTAGACAGCATGAAGAGGTTAGAGGATTGAAGGTAGGGGCGGTAGAGCATAAAATTGCAGCATTCGCTGATGATCTCCTTTTATTTATCACCAACCCACTGTCGGCTCTGCCGCACCTACTGACGCTGTTCGATAAGTTTGGTTTCGTTTCCAACTTCAAAATAAATCTTAGCAAGTCGGAAGCGTTAAATATCAATGTCTCCTCCCGGATCATTCTTAAACTGCAAAATTGTACCCCCTTCAGGTGGCCATCCGGGGCTATAAAATTTCTGGGGGTTATGATTCCTGCTGACCTGAGGGAGCTCTTTAGTCTCAATTATAAAGCCCTTTTTGCTAAGATCCGTAAGCAATTGTTATCCATGAGAATCCCGTTTATGTCGTGGTTTGGTAGGAAGAACTTACTCGCCACTTATATACTTCCGCAGATTACGTATCTGGTGTGTGCTCTACCTATAGAGGTTCCGAAGAGCTACTTCAGGAATTTCAAATCCCTGTTCATTTCCTTTTTATGGGGCTCTAAGAGATCCAGACTAGCATACTCCTTCCTGATACAAAAGAAGGAGCAAGGGGGCATCTCCTTACCGGATCTGGAAACTTATTTTATAGCGAACCATTTAGCCCGCTGGACGCAACTGGCAGACGGGGGTAATACCTCTCTGTCTGTGGTTATGGAAAGATCCCTCATGGGACCAGAGATGTTGGGATTGCTATGGGTTCGATCTGCCTCGTACTCCTCAAAGGGATACTTGAGCCCAATCACTAAGGGAACGATGGCGGTGTGTCACACGGCAAAAGCCTTGAATATGTCAAAACAGCTCCTCTCGCCTCTTGCTCCTTTGAGTGTCCTGCCCTCATATTTGGGTAGACCGTCCGATAGAACAGCGGATTTTTGGAGGTGCTTAAATAAGGTACAAGTATCTGAATTGTGGGAACTAGATGGGCCGCCCGACTTGCAATCGGTTTTTAAGGGACGGGATCTGAAGCAACCAAACGCACTACAAATGGCAGATTATACAACTACCATTGGTATGTTCAAAGCTCAATCACCTCCTTTAAGAGTAGACCCGACCTGGCTAGAAAACTACATATTATTACCGGCCACCCCGTCTAAAGTTCTGTCTAAATTGTATAAAGGCATTCTATTGGAGACATCTTCGCAAAAACCTCATTTTGTGAGACAATGGGAAAGGGAGTTGGGCTTGTCTCTCTCCAAAGAGGAAGTAGGGTTTATATTGAAAGCCGCTCAGGGGTTTTCTAAGTGTGTACGTATACAAGAAAATTCCTACAAGCTGGTAACACGTTGGTACCGAACTCCGGACTTCCTATTTTCTATAGGTTTAGTCTCTGATAATTTATGTTGGAGGTGCCGAGAGGGTCCGGGCACCTTCCTTCACATCTGGTGGTCGTGCCCCAAGATATTAAGCTATTGGAGGGGGGTTGAAAAAATAATAAATTCTGTCTGTTCCACAAATATTACACTAACATCTGCACTGATACTACTCTGGTTGCCAATACCTGATTTTACGCCATCTGTACACAGTCTTCCGACCCACATGATCTCTGCTGCTAAATTGCTAGTGCCTACCTTTTGGAGACAGTCTAACCCACCGACGGTGGAGATATGGTTAGATAAAATGCAGCAGATATGTAGATTGGAGGAAATGGCTGCCTGGATAAACCATTCAAGGGGGAGATATCTGAAGATATGGAAACCATGGCTGGTCCGGGAGGTGGGGGGGTCATAAGAACAAGCGAGACCCGCCTGCCAGCTCTTCCTCACGAGTAGATTGGGTGCGGTTGGTACTTCCGGATGATCGGGAGTAGGGGTGCGAAGGGACATGATATATGATATACGATAGGTGGACAGGAGGGGAGAATGTACCATGTGTGTTATATTTTCCGTACGCATTCTTTGAGTCTGGCCTACACTGTATCCATAAACACTGTCTCCACAACTCAGCACAATTCTGTTATTCACGTCATGTTATAAATTAAGAGACCTTTTAAATTCAAGTCAAGTTGAGTCCTATTTGCATATTTTCAACCATTGTAATGTGGCAATGTGACATAAAGGCGTGACACCGGAGGATGCTACTACCATGTTCTTATTTTCCTGTATTATGTCTTAGCTATTTTGTACTCTTACTGAGATGCATGTCAGTTCAGGGTCTCTTGTGGGTTAGCTTGTATTGTGAGGATGTTGTTTCCTTTGCGATGTCTATCTGACGTCATTTTCAGAGAGTTGTAATGATACCCAAAACTTGTATTCTTGCTTTGTTTTCATTTTGCAAACCCTGATACCTGACTTGTATTGTATCGTATGATGTCTTCCCTTGTATGTTTTGTGTACCAGTTTAATAAAAAGAGATTTTGCAAAAAAAAAAAGATTCTAAGCCATATATGTCTATAACTCAGAATACCTCAGTAAAGGGGTTTTCTGAGCTTATCAAAGACACAGAAAAGTACTTATTTGTGTCTGAATGGTCACCAGTTGATGCCACCATAGCTCAGAAGCAGTTTTGTTTTTTTTTATTATGTTGCCAGCTCTGTGCAGCACTGTTGTTTTCACGTGCCAGGGCTTTCTGTGGGAGGGATTAGCATGTAAAGGTCTTCCTCGGCCTTCTCACAGTTGTTTCCTATATTTACAGCTGCCTCCATGACCCTCTATTACAAGGTGTAAAGAAGTGATCTAATTACACACTGCTTCTACTGAGTCTGCTGCCCATGGGGTGGAGGGAGGGGGAAGAGCCAGGAAGCAGTGCAGATGAGAGGCATGTGATATATGATGGCCAGTACACAGGGAGGGGGAGATAACCACGTGTTCAGTGTATGAAAGGTCACACAAACAGGAGATAAACACCAGGAGCAGGGCCGGCTTTAGGTTGGATGGCACCCTGTACGGGACTCTCTATTGCTGCCCTCTATAAATAGAAAATTAACCACAAATATACTGTACATAAAGATATATATGTATACACATACACACACACACACACACACACACACACACACAAAAACGCACACAGGAGGCATGTATACATATAAAAACACACACGAGGCATGTATACATATAAAAAAACACACACACACACACACACACGAGGCATGTATACAAATGCACACACAAACACACACAGGAGGCATGTATACATATACACACACACACACACACACAGGAGGCATGCATACATATACATATATACACACACAGGAGGCATGTATACATATATATATATGTATATACACACACACGAGGCATGTATACATATACACACACAGGAGGCATGTATACATATATACACACACGAGGCATGTATACATATGCGCACACACACACACACACACACACACACACACGAGGCATGTATACATATATATACACACTGATGAGGCATGTATACATATATACACACTATATATATATATATATATATATATATATATACAAACAAATACACAGTACAGATGTTACCTGCAGTCCTATGTAACAAGACAGATAACACACAGTGATAACCACACACACACATATATATACACGCAGAGACATACACACGCACACACATATATATATATATATATATTTATATATATATACATATATATACATAGAGACACACACATACTGAAACATATACACACAGTCATATGTACACAGAAAGGAACTTACCATCTCTCCTTGCTGCACAGGTTTCTTGCAGGACGGGCTGTGGGCGAAGCTTCCCCCTCTGTTCTGCCTCTGCTTTCCCAGTGTGTGTAACGAAGAGCAGAGAATATAAAGTTCAAACGGCCCTAAGGCCGGCCCTGGCCAGGAGCATGGCCATGTGAGTCTAGCTTACACAGGCATTTCAACTACAGGTAGCACATAAGTAAGTGACTAATCTTACTGCAGTTAAGCCATTGACACACAATTTTTAAGGACCGGAAAACCCCTTTGAGCATATTATCAACATTTAATATTAATTGTAACATAATGATAATTACAAACATGATAAGAGTAAGGCCCTGTTCACACAGATTTTTTTTGCAGGTAGAAAATTCTGCCTGGAAAAATCAGCTCCGGTTTTGCACCATGTGCGTTTTTTGGCGCATTTTTTGCTGCGTTTTTTGAGGTGTTGGCTACCTCTTTATTTTACAGGCAGAGAAAAATAATGCCATAAAATGCATCAAAAACACGTAAAAAAAACGCTGTGGCATTTTGCAGCATTTTTTCCATCTCTCCCATTGATTGAAATGGTGTTTTTGAGGAGGAAAACGCCTCAATATAGGGCATGTAGTTTCTTTTTCTCGCTCGCGGGAAAAAAAACGCTTACACCTCCCATTGAAATCAATGAGAGGCAATTTCGTCCGTTTTTGCCGCGGTTTCCACGGCAAGATCTGCGGCAAATAACTCTGTGTGAACAGGGCCTAAAGTTATCGGCAGGATTTTTTTGCTTAACCCCTTCCCTCCTCAGCCATTTTTCGGATTTTCACTTTTGTCTTTTCCTCCCCACCTATAATTTTTTTATTTTTACTGGGAAGCTGAAAAAAAAATATTTGTGGGGTGAAATGGGCAAGAAACAGCGATTACGCCCTTTGTTTGGGGGTTTTGTTTTTACGGCGTCCATCAGGCGGTAAAAACGACATATTCACCTTATTCTACAGGTTGATACGATTTTCGGCGATACCAAATTTATATGTTTTATTTTATGTTTTACCACTTTTCAAAAAACAAAACAATTTGCTAAATTAAAAAAATCTTTTGTGTCGCCATATTCTGAGAGCCATAACTTTTTATTTTTCCATCAATTTAGCGATGTGAGGGGTTAAATTTTGCAGGGCGAGCCGTAATTTTCACCGATACCATTTTGGGGTATATGCGACTTTTTGATCACTTTTTATTTCTTTTTTTTGGAGCGCTAAGGTGATCAAAAAACAGCTATTTGCGTGTTTTATATATTTTTTTCTCCATTCACCGAGCGGGTTAAACAACGCTATAATGTGATAGTTCAAACTTTTATGGACGCGGCGATACAAGTTATGTTAACTTTTATTTATTTTTAACATTGATTTAGGGAAAAAATGTGAAAAGTTTTGTTTTTTTTTAGTACTTTTAGTACTTTTTTTTTTTTGGATCTTAAACTTTGTTTAACTGTTTTTTACTTTTTTTTTATTAGTCCCCCTAGGAGACTTGAAGCAGCGATAGTTGGATCGCTTGCATAATATACTGCAATACTAATGTA
Organism: Rhinoderma darwinii; assembly: GCF_050947455.1. Taxonomy (NCBI): domain Eukaryota; kingdom Metazoa; phylum Chordata; class Amphibia; order Anura; family Rhinodermatidae; genus Rhinoderma; species Rhinoderma darwinii. Next base: position 289,577,577 of record NC_134691.1, read on the forward strand.
TTGCAGTATATAGTGATTCTGACAGTCTCCTTTGAAACCCTGCCGGAGGCAGAGCATCAAAGGAGTGCAAAGGTGCCAGACCTGGGGGCCTTTATTAGGCCCCCAGGTTGCCATAACAACCGTTATAACCAGCTGATCGTGCCACGGGGGGGGGGGTCGCGATGGCTTGTTTGAGGGGGCGCCCCCCTGATTCTAACACTTTAAATGCTGCGGTCGCGATTGACCGTGGCATTTAAGGTGTTAATCGGGCGGAATCGAAGTGAACTTTGATTCTGTCCGTTGCAGTGATGTGTTGGCTGTATGACACAGCCGTCACCCACTGTGTATGGAGCACGCTCAGCCCATGAGCGCGCTCCATACTTCCCCTTAACCCGTATCCCGTACAGTTACGTGATAATGCGTTAAGGGGTTAAATAGCTTTTCTCACTAAGGCAACCCCTTCTCCAAAAAAGTCCGGCTCTCGGAACTCCTGGTAATCAATTGATATGGCCAGGTAAAGCTTGGTCTAGCCACATGTGGTATTACATGGCGTTCATTAAAATTTGTAAACAGCCAAGTTATACATGGCTGGGCCAAGTCTGCAAAGCTGGGGAACACCCTTTATGATGCCCATATCACTTAGTAGGGCATATGGACTAAATTGGGATATAGTTCTTATTAGTGCGCATTAAAAGAGTATCAGACATACAGTAGTACCAATCCTAGTGCCTATAAAATTATAGCATAGATCTAATAGAAGAGTATCATTTATCTCTAGTCTTACCCTGTATTGAAAATACCCGGTTATCTCTTAAGAATAGCACACTGACCAGGTATCATAGGATACATATAGCCTCTCCTTAAAGAGGCTCTGTCACCAAATTTTGCAACCCCTATCTGCTATTGCAGCAGATAGGCGCTGCAATGTAGATAAGAGTAACGTTTTTATTTTTAAAAAACGAGCATTTTTGGCCAAGTTATGACCATTTTTGTATTTATGCAAATGAGGCTTTCTAAAGTACAACTCGGCGTGTTTAAAGTAAAAGTACAACTGGGCGTGTATTATGTGCGTACATCGGGGCGTGTTTACTACTTTTACTAGCTGGGCGCTCTGACGAGAAGTATCATCCACTTCTCTTCAGAACGCCCAGCTTCTGGCAGTGCAGACACAGCTTGTTCTCGAGAGATCACGCTGTGTCGTCACTCACTTCCTGCCCCAGGTCCTGCATCGTGTCGGACGAGCGAGGACACATCGGCACCAGAGGCTACAGTTGATTCTGCAGCAGCATCGGCGTTTGCAGGTAAGTCGATGTAGCTACTTACCTGCAAACGCTGATGCTGCTGCAGAATCAACTGTAGCCTCTGGTGCCGATGTGTCCTCGCTCGTCCGACACGATGCAGGACCTGGGGCAGGAAGTGAGTGACGTCACAGCGTGATCTCTCGAGAACACGCTGTGTGTCTGCACTGCCAGAAGCTGGGTGTTAACGAACAGAAGTGGATGATGCTGATTCGTCAGCATCATACACTCCCATTCCTAACGCCCAGCTAGTAAAAGAAGTAAAAACGCCCCGATGTACACACATAATACACGCCCAGTTGTACTTTTACTGTAAACACGCCCAGTTGTACTTTTGCAAGCCTCATTTGCATAAATACAAAAATGGCCATAACTTGGCCAAAAATGCTAGTTTTTTAAAAATAAAAACGTTACTGTAATCTACATTGCAGCGCCTATCTGCTGGAATAGCAGATAGGGGTTGCAAAATCTGGTGACAGAGCCTCTTTAACCACCGCAGTGCAGAAGCTCCCCAGTTATTAAAAAAAAAAAACACATTTCAGACACCACAAACACTGGCAAAAAGTTCATTCTTTTTTTTAGACTATTCATAAATTTACATGTGGTTTGGAACCCTGCTGGGTGCATTTGCCACTAGTAAATAGCCCCTTATTATACCTAGTGGCACTTCTAAGTAACCCCCTCCTGTTATGGCTTTTTATAGATACCCTTACATTGCTTACATTCAGGCCCAACCTGGGATATCTCCCTGCTCTGCTATAGTGTTTTATAGTATTTGCATCCTAAGGACGCAGATACTATTGAATGTGGCATTGCTACCACTGAAGCAGCCACAGCGGTTGCTAGCGGCGCCGCCGGCCGTGGGGAACCTGTCTCGACGGGCGGCATGGGTGCCCTCATGCCCCATGTTGCCGCTAGCAGCTACTATGGCTGCAACAGCGGTAGCGACGCCACTGAGAGAAGAAGCTTCTGAAACACAAGCAGGGGAAGGGAGCCAGCGTAGTGCCCCCATACACCTGCTGGAGTGATGCGCCCTGTGCAATGGCACAGGTCGCACACCCCTAAGGCCGGCCCTGCTTACATTGAACGGTTGCACACTAACACTACTAATATAATAAATATATAATTCATTATAGCCATTAACAAGGATTTTTGACTAATCTTTTCACAATATCGTGTTGTAGTGCCAAATATATTGCAGCATTGCAGAATATGTGGTCTTTTAACCTGTTTGGTTAAACATCCCATTTTCCCAGTCTCTACCAGGGAAGCTTTCATAATATATGGCAAGTATTCTTCACTATCAAACACATATTATGTATGAGACTTCCTATTTAAATTCATAACATCTCTCAATGTTCGACATGTAATACCCACGTTTTGCATTAAGATATGAAATAGGAGATTTTTATATCTTGTTCAACAAATTTAATGCATGTCCATGTACATGCCGAGTTTGGCGAATAGCTAGTGTGCTTTATCTTTGGCCTACAGCACTTTCTCTGAATTCAATACTGCAGGCACAATTTAATGCAAACCCAATTTATGACTTAATGCTCCAGGGACCATACTGTGAGATTGTTACATTATTCTTTTCTAATCCTATTTGTGTTTTAATTTGCAAAGCCTGTAATGAAGTACATGCCTTGAATAGATTCAAGATCTTTCACTTTGTCTGTGACTCTGTTTAATATAATGTGTTTTGCAGTTCTCATTCCATACCCCGGTGGTCAGGCCGAAATTAGATCCTCAATTCAACAAGAGGAGTCATTCAAATTGCACTATTAAAAAAAAATGTTTCATTGCCTATTTCACGACACAGTCTTTAAGTCACTTGTCACTTGAGTTCAGATTGTAGATATATTTATTTGTCTATTAAGATGGAAAAAATACAATTTTGTTATACATACATGTACATGTATATATACACTATATGGACAAATATATTGTGACACCTACACATTGCACCTACAGGAGCTTTTATGACATCCCATTCTAAATCCATAGGTATTAACATGGAGTCGCCCCCCCCCCCCCCCCCCCCCCCCCTTTGCAGCTTAAACAATTTCTACTCTTCTGGCAAGACTTTCTACAAGATTTTGGAGTGTCTGTAGGTATTTTTTCCCATTCATCCAGAAGTGCATTTGTGAGGTCAGATACTGAGGTTGGACGGGAGAGCTTGGCTCGCAATCTAATTCATCCCAAAGGTGTTCAATGCAGTTGAGGTCAGGGCTCAGTGCGGGCCAGTCAAGTTCTTCCACACCAAACTTACCCAACCAGGTCTTTATGGACCTTTGTGCACTGGGGCACAGGCATGCTGGAAAAGAAAAGACCTGACCCCTAAACTGTTCCCACAAAGTTGGAAGCTACAATTGTCCGAAATGTCTTGGTATGCTGAAGCAGTAAGATTTCCCTTCACTGGAACTAAGGGTCCTAGGCCAACCCCTGAAAAACAGCCCCATAGCATTATCCCTCCTCCACCAAACTGTACGGTTGGCACAATGCAGTCAGGCAGGTAACCTTATTTTGGCATTCGCGAAACCCAGACTCATCCAACAGCCTGCCAGATAGAGAACTGTGATCCATCACTCCACAGAACACGTTTCCTCTGCTCCAGAGTCCAGTGACTGTGTGCTTCACACCACTCCATCCGATGCTTGGCATTGTGTTTGTTGATGTTTGGTGCATGCAGCTGCTCTGTCATGCCAGTTTTGGAGCTCTGCAGTTATTGAGTCAACAGAGTGTTGGTGACTTTTATCCACCTCAGCACTCGGCGACCCTATTCTATAACTTTATGTAGTCTGCACTTCATGGCTGAGTTTCTGTGGTTTCTAAAAGCTTACATTTTGCAATAATACCACTCACAGTTGAATATCTAGGAGGGAAGAAATTTCACAAACTGATTTGCTGCAACAGTGGCTTCCTATTACAGTACCACGATGGAATTCAGTGATCTCTTTAGAACGACCCATTCTTTCACAAATGTGTATACAGGCAGACTACATGGCTAGGTACTGGATGTTATACTGTATAACTTTTAATTCAAGCAGCAGCGATTCAGGCTTTAAAGGCTATGTAACCCTTTGAAAGTGATATTATAAAAAAAAAAATTTAAATAAATAAATACAAATATCAGTGTGTTTGGTGCAACTTTTAAAATAGTTTTTATTAAAAATTATTTTTACTTTTTGAGATACAGCTGCTCTATATCCTGTATACAGAGCAGCTGTATCGTTCACTGAATACTGTACCTGTGAGGTTCTCGGGACCTACGGGTACAGTGAAAGCAGGTCCTCCGTGTCGCTTACTCGCAGGATCCACTTATCCATCAGATCTAAGTACATAACTCAGATGTGATAGATTACAGGTGGTCTGCATGAAGGGCCCGCTGACACTGAACCCATCCGTTCCCCGGGACTGACGGATTCAGGTCTTAGCGAAACTCAAGATACAGCTGCTAAGAGACACGCAAAACCTGCTTTCACTGAACCCGCCAGGTCCGCAGACAGGGCCGGCTTTAGACAAAGTGTGGCCCTGGGCAAAATTAAAAATGGGGCCCCAAATCTGGAAATATTGTACCGACAAGTATTAGTTTTGTTTTTACCGCTTCATCAGCGGCACATAACACAAATTTCGCTATGCAGGCAAAACACGTGTTTATGTGGTACTCCCTTTTTGGACATTTATGGCATATCCACTGGACAGCCAACTGGGCTCTGGCCACTGTCTGAGGGAGATCTATGTACCAGAAACAGAGTAGCAGAACGCGCTCTAGTTTCCGAAATATTCAGCCACCTCGTCAGATAATGGCTGGAGCCCAGCAACAGCAGCAGAAGGTAGGATGGGTGTCAGGGGGCCCCGCTCTAGAGAAAGGTGCGGGACCCGTATCTTTTGGACATTTATGGCATGTTCTGTGGATATGCCATAAATGTCTGAGATGGGAAAACCCCTTTAATACAAGGGTATATTGCAGACAATTACCAAGGTGATACCCTGCAGGAACAACAATCCCCACGGTCACACTACAATTAATTTTCAGAATAATTACCCTTACCACTGGCCACCTTTTTATACAATTATGCTAGAAGTTTGCCCCACTAAAGTAAGCACTTTCCCCCTTTCTATCAGGGACAGTCTTTCTTTATAAAAAAATTTATTTGTATTATTAGAGGTTATGTTTTAATATCCATCACACCGCTTTTCCTTACTTTTCTTTGTGGTTCATTATTTCTTTTTTTAGGGCATGAGGTTCTGTCAGATTATGAATATAAATTAGAACTACGCACATAACTTTTTATTTGAGTGACTAAGTTTTACTTTGTATAATCAGTCCACACTTGTGTGAGGCTTCGGTCTATAGAGGACATTTATCAAACACTGACTGCCGTGTAGAAAGGAGAGGAAGTCCAAATCTAGTGGCGCTATTGTTTTGCGACAGAGGTCACATACATTTGTAAATACATAGGCTCCAAGCAAAATGTGGTTATAGGCTGGGTAAAGTATGGACAACCAAACTCCCCCCATAATTAGCATAAAGACTGCTCCATGACAATTAGAATCATACCGAAGAATTAGAGCTCGTAGTCAGAATATATACAAAAATATAATAATTTTATTACACAAGTATAACATACATTTAAAAAATTTGGACTGTAGTAAAAATACTGCGGTATTTGAGAGCACAACAAAGAAAGTACTTGAGATGCCACCCCCGGACGAAGGCGGAAGCCGAAACGCGTTGGGGCCGGCCGCCATTCTTGGAGTCTCAGCTACATGGGTTAGTACTCTGCTAGCACTTCGTTTTTTACCATTTGCTACTGGTTGTTGTCTGGGTTTTAATACGCACATGGGTATCATTCCAGCATTCAGACATGCATTAGTCGTTGTGGACACTACATGATGTGGTGTAATAGTCCTGTTTCAATTGCACTGTGCATAATTGTGAGTTACATCCCTTTCACCCACTCTGCAAGCAGTATTAACATATTACCTGTAGCTTGTATATCTCACCTCATGTCACTTGACATCTCTGTCTTGAGGTATATACTTATTCACATGATTATATTTTGACCTATATTTGACTCATGTGGTGGCCATGCTTTTATTTGTGATTCATTTTTAGAAATTCTTATTGTATTGATAGTGTAATATTGTTGAATAAAAAGATTACATATATATATTTTTTGACTTAAAGACTCCTTGGTCCTTTCTTTGCTCGGTTTAATATATTTTGGGAGTACAGTCGCAAGTTATAAGGGAGTATACATATATATTGTGCCAGATGATGCAGCATGCATGCCCTGTATATAGGATTTAAAGAAAGTACTTCATAGCAAAGAGAATGGATAGACTACAGACCACACAGACTGCCTATCAAGAATATATAAAGTATCTTAGCCGCACTGGGTTCAGAAAACTGAAACACCCTAATGTCCTCCAAAACCCCTATATGTAAACATCTAATGAAGGTAGGGGGGAGGCAGAGGGAGTGAACAGTATCAATCATAGGCTATCAGGCATGCAGTCTTACCCATTATATGTACTGGAGGTGTTTGCAGATCCGTGTTGGCTCAACCACAGGGACCCCAACGCGCGTTTCGCCGTTAGCTGCTTCCTCAGGGGGTATGTATTCACATACTGACTATACTGGTATTTATGTTGTCTTTAGGTGTATGTCCAGGTGTCCACAATCGCCGAGATGCGTCTCGGCGCATGTCCGCTGGTGCGACGGGAAGCGAGGCATGCCCCACTTCTGGTCTCACACGCTGGTGCAGACATCCGGAATCCCGACGCGTAACAGGAGTTCCGGTCATGCGCAGTGCGTGAAGAGAGACCGAAGGGGGCCGTGCATCGCCGCCGGCAACAGCAGCAGACATGCGCACAACATCTAGGGGATGGTTTGTCAATATTTAAGTAAGTGTCATACATAACCCATATAAAACATTCCATATACGGCTGTCATAAAAATATCGAATAGTGACAGGTATAGAGAAATACTAGAAAGATGATAAATGCGTCATAAGAGATAATAAGAGTGAATATAAAATACAATATATACGACTGTCATGGAAATATCGAATAGTGACAAGTACAGGGAAATACTAAAAAGGTGATAAATGCGACGTGAAACATACATGACCATTTGCGTCTGTTACTCTCTACTGCCACTCAGCTCCTCTCATTTCTACACGGCGATCAGTGTTTGATATAGGTCCTGTATATACCGCAATGTCACACAGTGGTGGGCTGTTTTACACGCTAAAATTTCATTACATTTTACAAACTGTTGCTGCTTACTTACCCTTCCATGGCTTCACTTTAGCTCCTGCCACCACTGTACTGTGTCCTGACGCCATCAAAAATCACAATGTTGTGTGTGGCAGTGTCAAGACACAGAACAGTGGCACCCAAGCTGAAACCTAAGAACCAGGAGGGTAAGTATTAGGGTATGTGCACACGACCTATTTTCAGACGTAATTCAGGCGTTTTATGCCTCGAATTACGCCTAAAAAACCGGCTCCATTACGCCTACAAACATCTGCCCATTGCTTGCAATGGGTTTTATGATGTTCTGTTCAGACGAGGTGTAATTTTACACGTCGCTGTCAAAAGACGGCGCGTAACATGACGGCTCGTCAAAAGAAGTGCAGGACACTTCTTGGGACGTTTTTGGAGCCGTTTTCCATGGACTCTATTAATAACAGCTGCAAAAACGCTGTGAAAAAGCCACGAAAAAAAGAGCAAAAAACGTGAGTTTCTCATAAAACGTCTGAAAATCAGAAGCTGTTTTCCCTTGAAAACAGGTCCGTATTTTCAGACGTATTTTGTTAAGCGTGTGAACATACCCTTAGAGATGAGTGAACCGCATTGGTTTGAATTGAATTCGGTCTGAATCGTATAAACTTTAATGATTAGCCATAATCCTAAACCTTTGAAGCTCTCGGCGCACGAATCGTTAAAATGGCGGCCGTCATTTTGTAGGTTACAGAACAAAAAGGGTAGAAGAGGAGATTTAAAAAAACCAAACAAAATAAAACACCATACTCACCACGTCCCCTTGTCTTCCGTAGCAACGCGTTCCTGTCGGCAGGTGATATAATGTAGCTGTCCCGTGTGATTCCTGCAGCCTGTGATTGGGTGCAGCGATCACATGGGACAGCTACGTCATCTCACCTGCTGGCAGGGACACATCGCTACGAAAGAGCAGGGGAGGTGATATTTTTTATTTTTATGTAATTGCAAGTGCCCCGTTTGCTTTGTTTGACTCTGACAGGACTATCGAGGGGACTTTCATAGTGAATTTATTCGGACGAAAACGCATTTCAGGGCCGAATCAATAGAATCGGCCCTGAAACTAATTACGGAAAAGTTTGCTCATCACTAGTAAGTATACTGGTGCGACGATCCTGCCTCCTGGAGTCTATTGTCGGACTGGGGTACTTTGGGCCCACCAGGAATCACTTTTTTCACTGTCTGGAGTGCTCCAATTTTTCGAGTGTGTATCTATAATATAATATAATATATATAATATAGATACATACACACATATATATCCACATTGCATACATATAATATATTTACACACTATACACATACAGTATTTACATACAGAACACACATTATATTACACATATATACACTACCGTTCAAAAGTTTGGGGTCATCCAGACAATTTTGTGTTTTCCATGAAAACTCACACTTATATTTATCAAATGAGTTGCAAAATGACTAGAAAATATAGTCAAGACATTGACAAGGTTAGAAATAATGATTTTTATTTGAAATAATAATTTTCTCCTTCAAACTTTGCTTTCGTCAAAGAATGCTCCATTTGCAGCAATTACAGCATTGCAGACCTTTGGCATTCTAGCTGTTAATTTGCTGAGGTAATCGGGAGAAATTTCACCCCATGCTTCCAGAAGCCCCTCCCACAAGTTGGATTGGCTTGATGGGCACTTCTTGCGTACCATACGGTCAAGCTGCTCCCACAACAGCTCTATGGGGTTGAGATCTGGTGACTGTGCTGGCCACGCCATTACAGATAGAATACCAGCTGCCTGCTTCTTCCCTAAATAGTTCTTGCATAATTTGGAGGTGTGCTTTGGGTCATTGTCCTGTTGTAGGATGAAATTGGCTCCAATCAAGCGCTGTCCACAGGGTATGGCATGGCGTTGCAAAATGGAGTGATAGCCTTCCTTATTCAAAATCCCGTTGACACTGGCGTTTTGCGGGTACCTGTGAGGCGTCTATTTCTCAAACTAGAGACTCTAATGTACTTGTCTTGTTGCTCAGTTGTGCAGCGGGGCCTCCCACTTCTCTTTCTACTCTGGTTAGAGCCTGTTTGTGCGGTCCTCTGAAGGGAGTAGTACACACCATTGTAAGAAATCTTCAGTTTCTTGGCAATTTCTCGCATGGAATAGCCTCCATTTCTAAGAACAAGAATAGACTGTCGAGTTTCACATGAAAGCTCTCTTTTTCTAGCCATTTGGAGAGTTTAATCGAACCCACAAATGTAATGCTCCAGATTCTCAACTAGCTCAAAGGAAGGTCAGTTTTATAGCTCCTCTAAACAGCAAAACTGTTTACAGCGGTGCTAAGATAATTGCACAAGGGTTTTCAAGTGTTTTCTAAACATCCATTAGCCTTCTAACACAGTTAGCAAACACATTGTACCATTAGAACACTGGAGTGATGGTTGCTGGAAATGGGCCTCTATATACCTATGTAGATATTGCATTAAAAACCAGACGTTTGCAGCTAGAATAGTCATTTACCACATTAACAATGTATAGAGTGTATTTCTGATTAATTTAATGTTATCCTCATTGAAAAAAACTGTGCTTTTCTTTCAAAGATACGGAAATTTCTAAGTGACCCTAAACTTTTGAAAGGTAGTCTGTATGTATATATATATATATATATATATACATATTACACACATTAAACATATATACATACATATTACATGCATTATATTACATACATGTATACATAACACATATATACAAACACCTACACACATAACATATCTGCTCATTATGCACACACATTACACATAGACAAACCTTTTCTGCAGATGAAGTTTGGTGTGTGGAGGAGCATTGACACTACAGTACAGGAAACCTCTTGTGTTTGAGTGTCTGCAGTCTCCCTCCCCTCATGTCCCTGCCCGACTGCCAAATGATGCTGTAACAATTGTACTTCACATGCATTATTAAGTGAAAACTATTTTTTGTTTTTTTCTAGATTACCTGTGGATATGTCATAAATGTCCCTCATGGGAAAACCCCATGCCACAGTCAATAGCGACCGCAGCATTTAAACCGTTAGGAGGGGAGGGAACTCTCCGACAGCTTAATGACCCCCCCCCCCCACAACACGATCAAGGGGCGTCGATGTTTGTTATGGCAGCTTGGGGGCCTAATGAAGGCCCCCAGGTCTGCCTTCTGTCTGCCTCTGCTAAGCCGCGCCTCCAGCAGGGCTTAGCAGAAGCCTGTGAAAATGACAATATGCTGCAATACATTTGTATTGCAATGTATTGTACCAGTGATCTAACAATCGCTGGTTCAAGTTCCCTAGGGGAGCTAATAAAATGTGTAAAAAAAAAGTTGGATCAATTTTCAGGAGTGTAAAAAAAACAAGCCTTTTCTAGTTTTTCCCCACACACAATGTAAAAAATAGAAAAAAAAATGGTATCGCTGCGTCCGTAAATGTCTGAACTATTACAATATACCATTACTTAACTCATGGTGAATGGCGTAAAAAAAATGCATTGAAAACATCAGAATCGTTGTTTTTTTATCTCATTAGCGCTAAACAAATTTCAATAAAAAGTGATCAAAGAATCGTATGTACCAAAAAATGGTGCCAACAGAAGCTACAGCTTGTCCCGCAAAAAATAAGCCCACACACCGCACAATCAATGAAAAAATATAAAAGTTATGGCTCTCAGAATGTGGTGAAACGGAACAATTTTTTTTTAACAAATACAATTCTTTCTTTGTAAAAAAACTTTTTCAAATTTTCTGTTGTCTAAAACCTGCATCTTATAGGCAGGTGCGTCTTAGAGTCCGAAATGCTGTAATTTCCTTTAACAGCATTTTTATTTACTTATATAAAACCAACATACGCCTCGTCAATGTACAGAAATTGTCATCCGTCATATCAGTCCCTGTTCTCAATGTGGTTGGCAATCTAATTTCTCTATCAATATGTTTATTGGTGTGTGGGAGGAGTACCCGGAGGAAACACGGGGAGAACATACAAACTCCATGCAGATCTTGTCCTTAGTTGAATTCAACCCAGGACTCCAGTGATGCAAGGCTACAGTTCTACAGTGCTAACCACTGAGCCACCCGGTGCAGTTATTAGGATCAATATAAAATCTTGGGTAATTATAACTAATGCACAAAATTAGATTTAGCTGCATAAAAGGTTATTTATTGGGCTGAGGAAGTTTGTTAATTATCTGGTTATGTTTGAGGAGACAACCCAATACACCACAACATGTGTTGGCAAAGCATAGTCTCCCACTTTCGGGTGTAAGCAAAGTAATTTAAATTTTTAATACACTACTAAACTTTCTTTTACTGTCTTGTCCTTTCAGTAAGTTAATTACCAAAACTGTTTGAGCCTTCCTGGGATTAAACCTTTTCGGTTGATTTGAGGTAAATTGCATTTTAATTTTGGCTACTAAATTACTGTGACTGCACTATTAAATGTGCTCTTAAAAACGTTTCTGCATGTTTCTCAATTACCCACCTACCACATTTGCCTTCCGGTGATTAGGTTTTTTAAGAGCCTGTTTTCTAATGAATTACACTGCCTTCAATGGCCTTATGAGTAACAAATCTAGCTCAAGAATTGACTTTGGCCTTCAGCTTTTTTTTAGGAGTTTAAAGGTGTCTTTATCATTCTCATTTTATAAAATGTCTATGTTCTCATCTAGGGAATTAAGGGTAATTGTAAAGATGTAAAAACATACTTTGATATTAAATAATCCCACAAGGGCAACATCTGCATGGGGTTTGCATATTCTTCCCTTACATATGTGATGTGAGCTTCTTTCCATAATACAAAAACATACTAATACTAATAGATTAATTGACTTAGATACTAATTCAGCTATGAGGAAGGGTTGTCCTAAACTAGAGAAACTTAAAGAGGCTCTGTCACCAGATTTTGCAACCCCTATCTGCTATTGCAGCAGATAGGCGCTGCAATGTAGATTACAGTAACGTTTTTATTTTAAAAAAACGAGCATTTTTGGCCAAGTTATGACCATTTTTGTAGTTATGCAAATGAGGCTTGCAAAAGTCCAAGTGGGTGTGTTTAAAAGTAAAAGTCCAAGTGGGTGTGTATTATGTGCGTACATCGGGGCGTTTTTAATACTTTCACTAGCTGGTGAGAAGTAACATCCTCTTCTCTTCAGAACGCCCAGCTTGTGACAGTGCAGATCTGTGACGTCACTCACAGGTCCTGCATCGTGACGGCCACATCGGCACCAGAGGCTACAGTTGATTCTGCAGCAGCATCAGCGTTTGCAGGTAAGTCGATCTTACCTGCAAACGCTGATGCTGCTGCAGAATCAACTGTAGCCTCTGGTGCCGATGTGGCCGTCACGATGCAGGACCTGTGAGTGACGTCACAGATCTGCACTGTCACAAGCTGGGCGTTCTGAAGAGAAGAGGATGTTACTTCTCTTCACAGCGCCCAGCTAGTAAAAGTATTAAAAACGCCCCGATGTACGCACATAATACACGCCCACTTGGACTTTTACTTTTAAACACACCCACTTGGACTTTTGCAAGCCTCATTTGCATAATTACAAAAATGGTCATAACTTGGCCAAAAATGCTCGTTTTTTAAAAATAAAAACGTTACTGTAATCTACATTGCAGCGCCTATCTGCTGCAATAGCAGATAGGGGTTGCAAAATCTGGTGACAGAGCCTCTTTAAAGAGTCTCTGTCACCAGATTATAAGTGTCCTATCTCCTACCTAATCTGATTGGCGCTGTAATGTAGATAACAGTGGTTTTTATTTTGAAAAACAATAATTTTTGAGCACGTTATGAACAATTTTACATTTATGCTAATTAGTTCCTAATGACCAACTGGGCGTTTTTTAACTTTTTACCAAGTGGGCGTTGTAAAGAGAAGTGTATGACGCTAACCAATCAGCATCATACACTTCTTTTCATTCATGCCCAGCTTGTTTCACTGCACATCGTGATCTCACGAGATCATGCTGTGACGGGACTTCCTCACACAGGTCCTTCACCGGAGCGATGGAAGTGTCAACAGACATTGCCTCCAGCCATGCCAGGACGTTTATCCGAATCTTCTGCAGCTGGAGGCGATGTCTGTTCAGTCTTCCATGGCTCCGATGAAGAACCTGTGGGAGGAAGTCCTGTCGCAGCGTTATCTTGCGAGATCACGCTGAGCAGTGAAACAAGCTGGGCATGAATGAAGAGAAGTGTATGACGCTGATTGGTCTTGGTCAGCGTCATACACTTCTCTTTACAACGCCCAGTTTGTCATTAAGAACGAATTAGCATAAATCTAAAATTGTTCATAACTTGCTCAAAAATGATTGTTTTTCAAAATAAAAACCACTGTTGTTATCTACATTACAGCGCCAATCAGATTAGGTAGGGAAGTCTGGACAGTCTGGCAAGAATCAGGACTGTTGACAGCTATAGAAACAATAGAAATCAAATGTCTGCAGTAAAATAGGAGAATAAGTAGTAAAGCTGCCTAATGTTTGACAAGATGGAGTCTTAATGTCTCGAAATAGCTGTGTATCCAGAATAAAGAATTTCAACAATGTTTTTTTATTTCTTCTGGAATTTTCCTATTGCAGAAACTTTGCAGCCACATCTTTGCCCTGGTGCTCAGGTGTATTATACAGTGATATCTACATTCAACAGGTTGTGTATGTGAAATATCAAATTATATGACAGGCTGCAATTACTGCTACAAATGATAGTGAAATGGGTGTTGGATAATTTTGTTCCTATGTACTTACTTAAGTTCCCTTCTGATATTACAAAACCAAAAACAATTTATTAAGACAAATTTGCAATAATAGGGGATATTTGGGAGGGGGTTAACACATTTTCCCAGAACAATAAATAAGACATTCAGTTTCTTTTTTTTTTTCCAATAAAGGTACTGTAAATGTTGTTAATGGTTAAGTAGACTCATCGAGCAGTTTTGGAAATACACTCAGAAGCCTTTTACAGCAAAGAGATAAACTATGTTTTTGGGTGCAGCCTGTTCATTACTTATTCTGACAGTAAATAGGGGCAGCTGTATATGCAAAGTATTCGCTCAAAACAGGTGCAGCTATAAAAGTTACAGATGGCATCAGTGAAGATGACTAACCTTTAGCTGTGATGACAGCATATCTCTTGTTTTTTATGCAGGAGACGTACAGGAGAGGTGACAGTACAACAACACAGGCAATGTCAAAATCTGCATATCTCATACTTCACTGAACCCAAACTCCAGAAGACCTCTGCGCCTTTCCCAGGATCTATCTATCTATCTATCTATCTATCTATCTATCTATCTATCTATCTATCTATCTATCTATCTATCTATCTATCTATCTATCTGTCTGTCTGTCTGTCTGTCTGTCTGTCTGTCTGTCTGTCTGTCTGTCTATCCTTTACTCCTCGACATTGAAATTGTAACACCAAGAAGGAAAACTTTTGGAATTGTGGAAATCACAGGATCGATAGACATGTTAATGCTATGTAAATGATAAAAAAAAAAAAGGAAACAAAATATTCCAAACAACTTGATTTATTCAGTATCGATTATGAGCGCTGCGAACAGAAAGCACTTACACACCTTGGCATGCTATCAATTAGGTTATTAATGATTGTCTGATGACGTTATGCCACGCTGAATGCACCTGTGCACGCATATTATCAAGATTGGCTGTTGGCAGCGCCCTTTGTAATTGCCAACCAATGACATCCCAGATGTCCTCGATGGGAGACAAGTCCGGAGACGCTTCAGGCCATGATAGCACTGGTACATGCCGGCCTAGGCTTTGGGTGTGATGTCCAATTTCACTTGCAATACGGAGTTTATCACTATGCAAAATTCTTCCAATCAGATGTCCGTCCGTGCACCTCTTGCTGTTATTCCCGTTTGTTGTTGTTCTCCCAACCTCCGGGACACGCAATATTGAACAGCGCTGACATCTCGGCCTCGGCGCGTAGCGATCTGCCGGAGTGTTCTGCCTGAGCGATAAACCAAGGTCTCTCAGTTGAAGGATTCTGTCCAGACAAGTGGCGATACCTGGCACGTCAACGAACAGGAGGCATCGTACAATCATCCCACACCACTTGATCCGATTTTTGAGGTTTCATGTGGCTAATAAATGTTGCTTTCATTCTGGCTTTTATGCCTCTCCCACATGCCACAGATTGGAGCTAGGTGCTTAAAAATGTGATAATTTTCAGATCTTAGCGACACCTGCTACTTCTTCAGTTTGCAAATCCTTACGGCTTGTCCTTCTTGGTGTTGCAATTTCAATGTTGAGGAGTGTATCTATCTATTTATCTATCAGGGGTGTAACAATAATTTCTAGGGCCTAATAGCAAAATGAGATGGGGCCACACCACATAGTGATGCGAAACTGAAGCTGCAACATAAGTAGCAATTATTGCCAGTATGGATAATAGCGCATTTATCAGAGAATCCGCATAGTAGTGCTAGATAGGAGACACCAACTTGTTATTTCTGACAAAAAAAGGAACAATATCCTTGCTCCTGATCGGGCCCCCCAACCTCTGGACCCTTTAGCAGCTGCTATGGCTGCCAGAGCTATAGTTACACTCATGCTATCTTTCTTTGTCTATCTATCTATCTATCTATCTATCTATCTATCTATCTATCTATCTATCTATCTATCTATCTATCTATCTATCTATCTATCTATCTATCTATCTATCTATCTCTCTCTCTCTCTATCTATCTTTATATCTACAGTATATCTATCTAATCATATGATATCCATAAATTATCTATTGTTCCATTTATCAATCTATCGTAAAATAACTCTGCCGTCTTTGGCAGAACACTGACGTTATGGCACTGTTGCCATGACAGTGCGGGCCCTGTCTCAGCTCGGGAGCTAGCCTCTGCCTTACCATCATTGACTGCCAATGCCCCCCTCAGAAGGGCAGCACAACATAAGGGACACTATAGAGGAAGACAGAAAACACAAGGGAGACAACCACAAGACAAAGAGAGACACAGTAATAAGCAAAGGCCGGACTGACCCTGGCACAGTGGAGGGTAGGCCAGACATGACGGGGGTAGGAGGGAATTACGGGCACAGCATTAGTGGGTAGGTTTAATAGTGGAGGTGGTTCAACGAGAAGGAATCTGGGGAGGTTATTTGAGGACGTGCTGCGAGTTTCCCAGTCTTTTGGACGGGAGCAGCACACAGTAGATACATCGACTTACCTGAGGTTGGGTACCATGGCGTCGGTGCAGATGTTCATTGAGAAGTTGCGAGCGTCTGATGCTGCACTTGGCCCTGCTTGGCTGGAGGAGCAGGTAGCAGCAGTGGTTAATCCTCCTGGTCCAACTGCTGTTTCTCACTCATAAGTGGGTCCTCACCTGTTATTGACTGTATAGTTTTATAATGCTGTTATTTCACTGTATGGTTGTCTGAGTATGTTTGCGGGTGACTGTTTTCTCCTAACTATTAGTTTGTTTGTTGTCTTGTTCTAGGTACCAGACCTGGCCTTATTTGGATCCTGGGGCATTCTTATGTCTATTGGGGTGCTCGCAGGGCCGATGTTAGGCCAAATGGCAGGCAGCTGGGGATCCCACGTGACACCGCAGCTATACACTGGCTCGGTTTCCGTGGGATGCCATGGTGTCGGGTATTACACGAGTTCCACATCTATGCGCAGTTGGACCATACTCCGGATATCCTTGTTCTCCATGTTGGGGGCAACGATCTCGGGGCCCGCCCATTCCGTCAGTTGGTTCGGGATATAAAACACGATCTGTTGCATTTGTGGTCGTTGTACCTGAGCTTGACCACTGTGTGGTCGGATATTGTGCCTAGAAAGTCCTGGCATTTGGCATGGTCAGTGGAATGGATAAACAAAGCCAGAATAAAAGTTAACAGGGCTGTGTCGGTTTTTGTTGCTCGGAATGGTGGCAAATGTATTCGCCATTGGGACTTGGAAGCTGGAGTCGGAGCGTTTTGGGGTACAGATGGCGTGCACCTGAATGATGTGGGAATGGATTTGTGGTGCTTGGGATTGCAAGATAGCATTGAAAGGGCTGTTTTGTTGTGGCGGGACTCTCAGGCTTAAGGGGTTCAAGGCCTGTTCGCTGTGGCTGGGGAGTCCTTGGAGTTAGACAAATAATTATGGGGGAGGACGCATCGTGGGTATGTATCCCCCCGAGTTATAAAGATGAAAGGACACTGTCTGGCGGCTGGATAGTGTGGATTCCTTAGGGTTTTATCCCTTAGGAGAGGTGGCAGTTACCTTACGGCATCGGCCAGGAATATTGGTGCTTCTGAGTCAGGTTTTTTACGGCAGGGGGTAAAATGGTGGGGCAGATAGCCGGTAACATCAACAAAATATATTTATAGCTCCAAGGACTTCTCCTAGTCTATGTGTCAATGTTGGTTTGTCAGTGGTGTCTGACGTGTTGGGTTATAATTTATTATTTGTTTATTGTTGTTTAGTTAATAAATAATGAGTATTATTTATTCATGGTTAATTGAGTTAACTAACTTTTTTCCATTTATTTCTTAATAAAATGGCTGCTGTGGCCAATTTATCCAAACCCTCGGTGTCGAGTCTTCTTGAGAGAAAGTTTGGGTTATGACTGTGTAACAGATATTAGGTAATTATAATTACACAGCTGACACCCGCAGCGTATGAAGCGGGCTTAGCGCGTCAGCCCGCTCCATACATCACCCCCCGTACAATTTTTACTTTTTGAGATACAGATGTTTTGTATGCTGTATACAGAGCAACTATATCGTGCGCTGAGAACTGGTCGGGAAACTAAATTAATTTGGGGGTCTGGTCGGGGGTCTGAATTAATTTAGGCGTCTGGGTTGGGGTCTGATTTAATTTTGCAATCTGGTCGGGGGCTGAATTAATTTATGGTGACGGTCGGGGGTCTAAATAACTTCAGGAGTCTGGTCGGGGGTCTGAATTAATTTGTAGTTCTAATTGGGAGGGTGTATTCATTTAGGCGTCTAGTTGAGAGTCAGAATTAAGTTTGTGTCTGGTGTCTATGCAGGGGGCATGTGTGCAATATGTTAGGAGGAGTTGGAGACTTCGTCCATGCGTGCGGCCAACACTGCATCTTGGTGAATGACTTTGCTGTATAAAAGCATCTGCTTCAGTGCAAGGATATTTTTTTATGTTGTCGCCTTGCACACCTACTGTCTCCCTCTTGGCTTCCCACAGAGCCCCTGCCCACCTGTCTCCCCTCAGTCTCTCCACAGAGCCCCTTTAAATTGTGTATCTCCCCTGGCCCCACTCCCGCTCCTGCCACTTTCTGTTCTTTTAACCCTCTTGCCCCCACAGAGCTCTGCCAACTAATCTCTCCCCTTTATACCCTGAAAAAGCCCCTGCCCAACTACTGTCTCCTCCCCGCCTCTCCACAAAGCCTTTGCCAGTTTGCATCTGACCTGTCTTCCTCCCATCACTTTCTGTTTTCACCCTCCGATATTGTGGGCCCCAACGCCCCAATTATATTTCTGATGGTGGCCCTGACCATGATAACCAGGTAGGCTCCCTCAGATGCTGGGCCCCCTAGCAGATGCAATTCCAGCCACCCATATAGTTACATCCTTAAATCCACCACTAAAAATGTATAAAAATAAAAGTGAAATGTAAATTTTCCAATAGAAGAACAGGAAGAGTAGTGAAGTGTATTCGCATTGACTTATGCTTTGATTGAACATTAATGTAAACTCAAGGCTTCCAGTAAACATATCTGGATGATAGATATTTGGTTATGTATTATACTTACCCTATGTACATACTGTATATATTTATATTGAGCTTATATTTTTTGCAATACTTTAGTAAAATATCCAAGAAATCTAACCACAGGCCAGCGCTTAAGCATGCTTTATAGAGACCCCCATCTAAATGAGGCGATATCTAAAGCTCTAAAGAATGATAATTGTTTAATCATAAATATTTGAATGTATTCAGGAGCTCGTAGCATTCAATGACCGTGTTAAATGACAGTAATTACCGCAGTTTTATTACAGTACTAATTCAGCAGCTTCTCTTTGGTTTTTCTTCTCTTATTATACACACTTTGCTACTTTCAAGGACATTTATGGCTCTAATATTTTAAAAAGGCTTGTTTATTTGTGTAGGAACGTTTCCAGAGAACGTCAACAAAATGGAAAGGGTGGGAATAAATGGCCTGCTTTCCTATTGAATGAAGAATATTACCCTCTTAACTAAAGCAAACAGAAAATATTCATTATATGTCACCTCTTCACTGGGAACAAACGCAAAGTGCTGGGAGGAAGGGGAGTATTTATTGGAAAACACTTGTTACATTTCGGCTTTTTCCCTATATGCCTATGCATTGCAGCTAATGTCATAAATTTACCTAATGCCTAATGTCAATATTAGTCAGATAATATCAGCATTAGCCATTTTGCTTAGTTTGTGTGACATACGATGCCTATTTCTATTGTAAATATGGAAAATGATAGGTTATGAAAGTATTTAACGGGAGATTTAACAACACTGTTAGAAAGCAGAGCTGTATAGAAATCCATTCTTTCATTAGTGTAGCTGAACTATGCTGAACTATGGCTGTAATGTATTGACTGTTATGTCTGTCCAGTGTCACTAGGTGGCACTGTAACTGGGAGGCTTTTTAAAAAAAAAAACAATGTTAGTTATTCATATGTTCGTTCTCATATATGTAGACTTGTTGGTATTTATTCTCATTCTCCATTTTGTTAGGCCTCATTCACACGGCCGTGCCCGTAATCGCGGTCCGTATAATGTATAGGAGCACGGTCCATAAAAAGATAGGACATGTCCTATCTTTTGCGGAGGCTTTGTACGGGCCTGGATACCTTCCCGCAAATATACGGGAAGGTGTCCAGGGTCAATAGAAATGAATGGGTCTGTAATTGCGGACTGTAATTAGGGTCCGCAATACGGACAAAATCTACGGTCGTGTGCATGGGACCTTCACCAGTAAAAAGAATATATTGTTGTTGTCGCATCGTTGTAAATTGCCAATCATAATTCATTACTAAGCATAATAATTGGTGACGAGGATGGGATGCTGTGAGTAGTAAGATTATACAGAACTCATTTGATTCGAGAAAATATTGAATTCCAGTTACTATACAGCTCAGCTTATACAATACTACAACTATAAAATGGCTACCATCGGTCAAATGGAGGAATTTGATGTCTCAAACCCATATTTATGGAATTTATATGCTGAATGATTCATATTTTACCTGGAAACAAAGTATCTGATTCTGTTGAGAAATGAGCCGTGCGGAGTGTCATAGGCCCCAAGACATTTGATATTGCCCGTTCTCTGGTGTCCCCTGCTAAACCCAGTTACTATTCTTCTGAGGAGATCATTACAGTGTTAAAAAAATAATTTTGCTCTTACCTCATCTGAAACTGTGAGGCATTTCCATTATAATAAAAGGAATCAGCTTCCAGGTAAAAGTATTGCGGCTTACATTGCTGAACTGCGCAGATTGTCCGAAAACTGCAATTTTAACAACAGTTTAGAGACCCTATTAAGAGACAGACTTGTGTGTGGTGTCAGAGATGAGGCGCTTCAGAGGACATTACTAGCCAAGCCAAACTTCAAGAGGCTCTGTCACCAGATTATAAGTGCTCTCCCTCCTACATAATGTGATCGGCGCTGTAATGTAGATAACAACAGTAGTTTTTATTTTGAAAAACGATCAATTTTGAGCAAGTTATGAGCAATTTTAGATTTATGCTAATTCGTTTCTTAATAGACAAGTGGGCGTTTTTTACCTTTTTACCAAGTGGGCATTGTAAAGAGAAGTGTATGACGTTGACCAATCAGCGTCATACACTTCTTTCTATTAATTTTTAGCAGTACTCGCAGCACAGCGTGATCCCGACACTTCGATAAAGTTTCTGTGGGACTTACTCACACAGCACAGCGTGATCTCGCGAGATCACGCTGTGCTATCATTCACAGCGTGATCTCGTGAGATCACGCTGTACTGTGATTAAGTCCCACAGAAACTTTACCGAAGTGTCGGGAGTGTGAATAGACATCGCATCCTGGCTGGAGGCAATGTCTATTCACTCGAGATCACGCTGTGGGGGCAGTGAAAGAAGCTGGGCTGGAACGACGAGAAGTGTATGATGCTGATTGGTCACTGATTGGTCAGCGTCATACACTTCTCTTTACAACGCCCAGTTGGTAAAAAGGTAAAAAAACGGCCAGTTGTCTATTAAGAAACTAATTAGCATAAATCTAAAATTGTTCATAACTTGCTCAAAATTGATCTTTTTTTAAAATAAAAAACACTGTTGTTATCTACATTACAGTGGCAATCAGATAATGTAGGCACTTATAATCTGGTGACAGAGCCTCTTTAACCTTCACTATAACTCAAGAGGAGGGACTGGCTTATGAGGTGGCATTTTTTCATTCAAGAGAAATACAGACATCTTCTGGTAAGGTAAATAATCCAAATGTAAATATGTTTCATAATAAAGAGCGCAATGCTACATTACAGTCTGGACAAAGCAGCACATCAAGCCGAAAAAAGGGTTATTGCTACAGCTGTTGTGGAAATCACAGACAAGATAAATGCCATTTTAAAATTGCTGTCTGCCACCAATGTAAACGGCATGGTCACATACAGAGAGTTTGTTACCAGGAACAAAACACACCAAGACACAAACAAGTAAAAGAGAACTCACACAAAATCAGCCCATAAAGTTAATATATCAAGTGATGTTCCCGAATTAGATGACAGTTAGGCCCTATTCACACGACAGGGAATCACTGGCCACAGCGTCGGCCGGTGATTCCGCTCCAGGAAAAGTTCCTGACTTCACTGTCCTTATATGGACAGTGACGTCAGGGACGTGAAGCGGAATCCCTGGCCACAGTGGCTGACGCTGTAGCCGGTAATTCCACTCGCTTAGAAGTCCCTGACTTTACTGTCCATATATAGACAGTGACATCAGGGACTTCTCCTGAAGTGGAATCCCCGATTACAGCCATCCCTGACACAGCTGTGGCCGGTGAAGTCACTGTCCATATATGGTAAGTGAAGTCTGGGACTTCTCCTGGAGCGGAATCACGGGCTGCAGTGGCCGAGGATTCAGCTTCAGGAGCAGGGGACCGCACCAGGAGAAGTCCATGAAATCACTGTCCATATATGGACTTCTCCTGGAGCGGTCCCCTACAGTGGCACTATCTACAGGAATGGGGTGCCATCTACAGGGGCGGGCATCTACGGGGGAGCTATGTACAAGGGGGCTTTGTGGTACCTACAGGGGGCTGTGTGGCACTACCTACAGGGAAGCTGTGGCAGTATCTACAGGGGGCTGTGTGGCATTATCTGAAGAGGGCAGTGTCTGGCATTATCTACAGGGGGCTGTGGCAGTACCTACAGGGGCTGTGTGGCATTATCTACAGTGGGCAGTGTGTGGCATTATCTACAGAGCGAAGTGTGTGGCAAAAAAAATTGACAAATGAAATTCATTCATTTTTAAAAGGTACAGGGAAAAGAACAGATGCAAAACGAGTCAAAATTAACCGTTAAATACGGAAACACAACCCGGAACGGAAACGGAACAGATGCAAAACGGCCGAGAAAAACGGGCAGTTTTTATTGGCCGACACTCATACCCTGTCGTGTATAGCGCTATATACAGGGGCGGCTTTATGGCAATATCTACAGGGGGGCTGTATGGCACTATCTACAAGGGGGAGGTGGGGCAATATCTAGAAGTGGGGTGTGATACTGTCTACAGGGGGGCTGTATGGCACATTCTACAGGGGGCACTATCTATAAGGGGGGCTGCTTGTGGCAACTTTACATACTAACCTTGATCCCGTTCCCACGCCGTCCTGTGTCAATGCAGATCTGCTCTCTTCTGAACAGGTCTGCTGTGGTTGAACGATAGCACTGATTGGCAGGGCGGAATGACTTGCCCCGTCAATCAGCGCCTTTCAACAATGGGTGCGGTGCAATGACGTCATTGCGCCGCTAGCGTCGTTGAAAAGTGTAGATTGGCAGGGCAGAATGACTTGCCCCTCCAATCAGTGACTTTCAACAACAGAAGTGGTGCGATGACATCATTGCGCCGCTAGCATTGTTGAAAGGCGCTGATTGGCGGGGCAAGTCTTTCTGGCCTGCCAATCAGCGTCACTGTAAGGCAGGTACAATTAGTGCAGGAGGGAGTGGCGGTGGCTGGTTTCAGTGGTGCCGCAGCCCCCTCAGGGAGGCAGCAGGCCACCGGCACTAATTGTTTGGGCGGCTAGCAGGCGGCCCACTGTTCACCGGCCCATCTGGCAACTCCCAGAACTGCCAGATGGCCAGTCTGGCCCTGTCCGTTGGTGTTTAATGCTAAAAACATATGATGCTGAGCTATAGTTTTGGCCAGGAAAAGTAATCAGCAATGCTGATGCCCTTAGCCATTTAACAATACAGACTGCTGATTTTGTAGTACCTGCCATGTCTGAAATTCGTATGCTGGGGTCACTATGTCTGCTGACAATGATGGCATGACTGCCATGGATCCTATTTTGGCTAGAGTATTAAACTGGGTTTGGAAAGGGTGGCCACATTCAAAATGAACAAATTATTTTAACCCCCTCCCGACATTTGACCCATACGCCAAAGTCGGGTGGGGGAAGTATGGAACGGGCTCACGGAGTGAACCCGCTCCATACGATGCGGGTGTCGGCTGTTTGTTACAGCCGACACTTCAGAGTAACGAGCGGCATCACGCTCGAGCCTGATCACGCTCGTTTAACTCGTTAAATGATGCGGTCAATAGCGACCGCAGCATTTAAATCGTTAGAAAGAGGGGGCGACCCCCTCTAACAGCTCATCGCGCTCCCCGCAACGCAATAGCGTGGGGGGGGCCATGGTTGCTATGGCTGCCTGGGGGCCTCCGGCAGGGCTTAGTAGTTGCCTGTCAGACACACGATATACTGCAATACATTAGTATTGCAGTATATCGTGCAAGCAATCTAACGATTGCTGGTTGAAGTCCCCTAGGCGGACTAATAAAAACAGAAAACATTAGTTAAATAAAGTTGTCTTTTTGTGTAAAAAAAATAAAAAAATTAAGTTAAAAAAAAGAACCTTTTCCCATTTTCCCCCTAGAGCATAGTAAAAAAATAAAAAATAAACATAATTGGTATCGCCGCGTCCGTAAAAGTCTGAACTATTACCACATATTATTATTTAACCTGCACAGTGAACGCCGTAAAAAAAACCTCAAGCCCCCCACAGTATAATGCCCTAAATAGTGCCCCCACACAGTATGATGCCACTTTAGTGCCCCCATACAGTATAATAATAATGTTTAATAATATAATATATTATAACACCTTCAAGGACACAGTATTTTGTCCTCTAATTGTGCCCACACAGTATTATGCCCCCTAAGTGCCACACACAGTATATTGCCCCCTGTAGTACCCCTACATAGTATAATGTCCGCTTAGTGGCCCCCACACAGTATAATGCTCCCCTCCCCTGGCTGCCACACACATCCCCCCCCTTGTAGACAGTGCCCCCAAACAAAACAAAAAACAATTGTACTCACCTAGGCTCCGTTCCAACGATGAACTGAGCTACTCCGACAGGATCCTTGTGTAGACCGGCGTGATCCTGTAGCCTAGTGCAGAGTTTCCCAACCTGTTCAGACTCGAGGCACCACTGGAAAAGTAAAATTTCCTTATGGCACCCCTACCAAAAATTGTTTCGAGAAAGACAGAAAATGGCTAAAAACAAGCACTACACTCGTAGCTTGTTCATACAGCGTTTTTTGTAAGACAAAAAAAATCTGCCTCAAAATTCCTTCAGGAATTTTGAAGCAGATTTTGTATTGACAGCGCAGTTTGACCTTTTTTTTTTGCTTTTTTTTTAAGCCGTTGAAGCTAATGCAAAAGACGCAGGCAAAAAAGCACAAAACGAGCGCCGCAGGTATTTACTGCCTCCTATTAATTTCAATTGGAGGTCAGAGGTAGAGACCACTTGAACACCATCAGCCCCCCAGTAACAGTAAAATTACCATCAGCCCCCCACACAAAGTAAAATGACCATCAGCCCGCCACTCACAGATTCCCCCTGTAGATAGTGCCACACAGCCCCTTGTAGGTAGTGCCACACAGCCCCTTGTAGCTAGTGTCGCACAACCCCTTGTAGCAAGTGCCACACCTCCCCCTTGTAGAGAGTGCCACACAGTCCCATGTAGATAGTGCCACACAACCCCCTGTAGATAGTGCCACACAGCCCCCTGTAGGTAGTGCCACACAGCCCCCTGTAGGTAGTGCCACACAGCCCCCTGTAGGTAGTGCCACACAGCCCCCTGTAGGGTAGTGCCACACAGCACCCTGGTAGTTAGTGCCACACAGCCCCCTGGTAGGGTTGTGCCACACAGCCCCTGGTAGGTAGTGCCACACAGCGCCCTTGTAGGTAGTGACACATAGCCCCCTTGTAGGTAGTGACACACAGCCTCCTTGAAGGTAGTGCCTAGGGCCGGCCTTAGGATGGATGGCGCCCTGTGCGGGATTGTCTATTGCTGCCCGCTACAAAACAAAAAAATTAACCACATATATATATATATATATAGACACGCACATACTGGAACATATATACTATACATACATAGATGCACATATTTAGACATACAAGCAAATATACATACATACATACATATGTATATATATATATATATATATATATATATATATACACACACACACACACAGACACACACGAGGAAATGTATACACACATAATGGGTCTTATACAAATACATATAGGTAAATATATGGACATGCAGGCCCAAATATACCCAGACAGGCACATATATACACAGAACAGATAGTTACCTGCAGTCCTATGTAACACCACAGATAGCAGTGATAACTCTCTGAGTACAGATAATGTAGTAAATGTTACCTGCAGTCCTATGTAACACCACAGATAACACAGTGATAACTCTCTGAGTACAGATACTGTAGATGTTACCTGTAGTCCAATGTAACACCACAGATTACACAGTGATAACTCTCTGAGTACAGATAATGTAGTAGATGTTACCCGCAGACCTATGTAACACCACAGACAACACAGTGATAACTCTCTGAGTACAGATAATGTAGTAGTTACCTGCATTCCTATGTAACACCACAGATAACAGTGATAACTCTCCGAGTACAGATAATGTAGTAGATGTTACCTGCAGTCCTATGTAACACCACAGATAACACAGTGATAACTCTCTGATTACAGATAATGTATTAGTGTTACCTACAGTCCTACGTAACACCACAGATAACACACAGTGGCACATGCAATATTGTTGGAATGCATATCCGCCATGCATACATGGATAGTGTTAAGAGGTTAAAGGGATAGTCCGGGTTTAAACTTTTTATGTGGCAGCAGGAGAGGAGGGCTTCAAATAAAAAAGCAGCCCATACTTACCAGGGCCAGCGTCAGCACCCGGCGAACCCAGGCGAGTGCCGGGCCCACTTTTCTTGGGGGGCCCACTCAGCCGCCAGGTGCTCATGCTGCCGTCGTCACGGCATCACTGTCCATATATGGACAGTGATGTCAGGAGCAGAGCAGGAGTCCGATGCAGAGTGCTAGTAGTGCTCTGCCCGGCTGCCTCGGAAAACATTGTCCATATATGGACAGTGATGTGAGGGGCTGCTCCTGAAGCGGAATCCCCACCCACAGTGTCGGCAATGCTCTGGCTGGGGATTCCACTCCTAGAGGGAACCCCAAAGGTGCAACTACCAGGGAGGGGGGCTGTGTGGAACTACCAGGGAGGGGGCCGTTTGACACTACCAGGGAGGGGGGCTGTGTGACACTACCTGGGAGGTGGGGTCTGTGTGGCACTACCTGGAAGGTGGGGGCTGTGTGGCACTACCTGGGAGAGGGGACTGTGTGGCACTACCTGGGAGGGGGGCTGTGTGGCACTATCTACGGAGGGTGCTAAACTTATGGGGGTACACACTGGGGGCCTAACTTCTATATGGCGGCATAAACTGGGCCTAACGTCTATACGGGGGCACAAAGGGACATTTTCTGCCATTTTACTGCCGCCATGAGTTCCCCCACAAAGGGGCCTACTAAGTCTTGTGTCGCCCAAGGGTCCACATAAACCTGGAGCCGGCCCTGATACTTAATGCTCTCCTCCCAGACGTTCCAGCGCTGGGGGCTTCTGTCATCTCTGTTCTGTGTGTACACAGAGTGACTTCAGCAGTGACATCATGTCGACAGTACATCACCGCCTCAGCTAATTACTGGTCTCAGCTGAACGCCGCTGAGGCTATTAATAGGCTGCAGCGATGGTGTACGGTCAACATGATGTCACCGTTGCAGTCACTCTGTGTACACACAGAACAGAGATGAGAAGATGAGAGAAGCCCCCAGAGCAGGAACGTCTGGGAGGAGAGAGGTAAGTATTAGTTATTTTTTTTATTTTACCTCCTCCTGCTGCTTCAACAAAATGTTTAATTTGTATTCCGGACAACCACTTTAAAGGCTATGCCCACCTTTGAAATATTTTATTTTATTTTTTTTAAATAATCAGTGTGTTTTTTGCAACTTTCTAAATAAATACTTTTTATTAAAAACAATTTTTACTTTTTGAGATACAGCTGCTTTATATTCTGTATACAGAGCAGCCATATCTAGTGCTGAGACCCGAATCCGTCAGGCCAGTGGGACTGATGGGTTCAGTGTCAGCAGGTCCTGTGTCTCTGACACGCAGGATCCACCTGTTATCGATCGCATCTAAGTTATGA
Organism: Rhinoderma darwinii; assembly: GCF_050947455.1. Taxonomy (NCBI): domain Eukaryota; kingdom Metazoa; phylum Chordata; class Amphibia; order Anura; family Rhinodermatidae; genus Rhinoderma; species Rhinoderma darwinii. Next base: position 289,605,915 of record NC_134691.1, read on the forward strand.
ACAGTCGACACGCAGGACCCGCTGACACTGAACCCGTCAGTCCCACTGACCTGACGGACTCAGGTCTCAGCACTAGATACGGCTGCTCTGTATACAGAATACAAAATAGCTGTATCTCAAAAAGTACAAATTGTTTAATAAGGCTCCGTTCACATGTGCGTCAGGGCTCCGTTCAGGCAATCCATCTGAGCTTTCCGTCAGAACGGAACCCTGACTGAATCAATACTGTAGTCAACTGCACTTTTGATTCCGTCAAAACGTCGGAACCCTTGCACAACGGAGACAAACGCAAACCATTTGCACCGGATCTGTCACCATTGAAATCAATGGTGATGCAAATGGAACGGATAGTGCCACACTGCACTCTGTATATAGTGCCACACCCCCCAAATATAATACCACAGTGCCCTCAGTAGATGCCACAGTGCACCTTGTCGATAGCACCATACAACCCCCTGTAGACAGCGCCACACAGCCCCCTGTAGATAGCACCACTGATGCCCCCTGTAGATAGCGCCACCCACGCCCCCTGTAGATAGCGCCACCCACGTCCCGTCCCTGTACTGTAGATAGTGCCACCCACGCCCCCCTGCAGATAGTGCCACTCAAGCCCCCCCTGTAGATGCCACCCACATATATGGACAGTGACATCAGGGGCTTCTCCTGGAGTGGAATCCTCTGCCACAGCATCAGCAATGCTCTGGTTGGGGATTCCCTCCAGGAGGAGCCCCTGACATCACAGTTCATATATGGACAGTGACGTCAGGGGCTCCTCCTGCAGCGAAATCCCCGGCCACAGCGTCGACAATTTTCTGCCTGGGGATTCCCTATAGGAGGAGTCCCTGATTCCACAGTCCATGTATGTCCACTCCTGCTCCCCGGCCAGAGCGTCAGCAATGCTCCCACACTGGGTGCTGCTGGAAGATGGATGCTGCAGCACCCGGCGCTGATTTGGGGAGCAGCACACTAAATAGGATGCAATGCCGGACCTTCCAGGGAGCTGGACACAAAAATGCTGCAGGTAACTTTTTGGGATCCGGCTCCTGCACAGGTCCAGTGCCGTACGGTGGTACAACGTATGTTGCATGTGCCAGAACAGATTCCACAGAAAGCTATGGGATCCGTTCTAGCATCCATTTCCCTCTGACTTTCCTGCAACATGCCGGAGGGAAACTGAAAGGGGTAAAGGACATATGTGAACGGCCCGTAAGAGGGGAGAATTCCAATATATTGACTGTTATGTCTGTCCAGTGTCACTAGATGGAAATGTAACTGGAGGCTTTTAAAAAAAAGTAATGTCGGTTATTTGTATGTTCATACTCATATATGTAGACTTGTTGGTATTTATTCTCATTCTCCATCTTGTTAACCAGTAAAAAGAATCTATAATGTTGTTGTTGCATCAATGTCATTTTCAATAATAATTCATTGCTAAATATAACAATGATCACTGTCGAAAGTTCCTACAATGGACGCGTGAGCATCAGAACTGGACAATGGAGCAATCACGTTTTCTTTTACATCATGTGGATGGCTGGGTGCGTAGCTTACCTGGGGAAGAGATGGCACCAGATGAAATATGGGAAGAAGAGAAGCCGGCGGAGGCAGAGTGATGCTCTGAACAATGTAATGCTGGGAAACCTTGGACCTTCACATTCATGTGGATATTACTTTGACACGTACCACCTACCTAAATATTATTGCTGGCGAAGTACACCCCCAAATGGCAACGGTATGCCCTAATGACAGTGGCCTCTTTCAGCAGGATAATGCGCCCTGCCGCACTGCAAAAATTGTTCAGGAATGGTTTGAGGAACATGGCAAAAAATTCAAGGTGTTGTCTATTCCTCCAAATTCCCCAGATCACAATCTGATCAAGCATTTGTGGAATGTCTGATCTATAGAGGTCCCACTACGTAACTTACTGGACTTGAAGAATTTGCTGCTAACATCTTGGTGCCAGATACCACAAGAAACCTTCATAGATATTGTGGAGTTCATGCCTTGATGGCTCAGAGCTGTTTTGGGGGGACAAGGGAAACCTACACAATTCTAGGCAGGTGGTTTTAATATTATGGCTGAGACGTATATAACCGTAATATACCACAACATACCAGGGTCTGGGCTTCATCTATACATAGGGTTAACCAGAAACTGGGTATTTCGTTTAACATTGCGTATACAGGGTTTAAGCACTATATACCACGTGCCACCAAGACATGAAAACTGTATACATCATTGATCATTTTATATACCATTGGACAACAGGGACTTGACGTTGCATATACCACTAAGGAGTTAATATTTCTTATCTCTACTGATAGCATCCATTTCCTTCTGTTTTAAGACTTGTGGGATGTTAACAGTGGAACCTGGATTATTATTATTTTTTTTAATAGAATATGACCACAAAAAGCAATTTATATTTTAATTAAAAAAATTATTTGTTGCCTGCCTGTAGCTATAGAAGAAAGTTAATTAATAGCTTGGGGAAATACAATGCATTGTGTTACCCTATTTACATTATAATAATGGTATGTAAAATGGTTTACTTATATGATTACACTGTAAAGTGCTTAAGCATTTGATTTATAAACGTAAAAATATAAAATAACATGTTATATCACGCTAGACACCATTTAATTGCTATATGATGCTAAATGGAAGGTTACTGTTTAAGTAAATGATTATCAATTCAGCTAAATATGGGGCTCTGCTGAGTCAGGTAGATGTTCTGTTCTGTTCATCTGGGGCTTATTCCGTGTTGTCTCTGGTTAAGAAATAGCCTTGAACATAAGGTAAATTTTGCTTTTGCAACTGAAATTCGGGATGCTTTGTTCCTGACTATGAGCAAAAAAATATATATAATTTGCCACAAGAGACCACACAATGCATATTATGTAAAATATATGATGATTACACTGCATACAGATGATGAATGCAACAATACGCATTGCGCCATGTATATCCAACCCCAATGTTCCAATTAAAGGGGTTTTCCGAGATCTAAAAAAATAAATTCTTAATAGTCTGACCTTTTTTTAGCTATAAATATACTCACCTAAATACCTTTTTGACGTTTTCTGTTTCTTTCCGTGCTGTAAACGTTCTCTCTTTACATTCTGCACTCTGTTTACATGCCTCCTATGACAACGTCCGGTCCGCTCCCAGAATGCATCGCTTTTCTCCCCGCATGCCATGCGCCGGGATCAAGGCCTGTCATACACGCTATGAGAGCAACCACCCATGTTCAGACGCCGGAGAAAGAGTATCCGGTCCACCTCTTCTCTCAGTGTGCGGTGACGTCAGGAATGACGTCCCCCGTACATTGAGCAGGCCGGAAAATGGAAGGCAAAGATTATGGAGGGACTAGCGCCGTAAGTAAACATTTTGCTGCTGGAGACGCATCACGTGACCGGCACTGGAATCGGGTGTTAGATAATGAAAACAAAACGTAAGTAAAATTACAAATTACATTATTTTTATATGTGCAGTGAAATAGAAAATAGTTAATTAGTTCTGGAAAACCCCTTTAATCTAAGGTCTCATGCACCTGACAGAGCCGTACACACAAAGCTTGTACGGCGGTGCTCCATGTGCCACCCACCTAATGGTGCTCACCCACCTAGAGTGTGTGTCTAAGATAGGAAAAATAGATTGGGAGCCTCAGTGGGGACAGGGAATGATGCGAATGCTTTTACCAATGTCACAATAGGATTATTTTTATTTTACTTGTGCAGCTGTTTTTGTATATGTACTGAAAAAGTAGTCACCCAGACAGGTCAAGTCAATGGTTGCTGGGCAACCTGAACTGACAAATTTTTCTGAATAAACTAAAGGAAAAAACAAGCAGCTAAAGTCAATGTTTGGAGATCAGATGTCTAACCAGATTGATTCAGGGCTTAAGGCACACTGCAGAACTGTATTTACAAGTGGTACTACATTAGGCGCTGTACTTTGGGCACTCCTCTTTCCATAATTTTTTTAAGAAATACATAAAAGTTTTTTAAGATGAAGTAGCAATAAATAAGAACAAGAATAGACATTTTGGTACTGACCTGTAAAATCTGCTATTTGCTACATGGTCACTGGCGTAACTAACTTAAAGAATGCAGTGCACCCGGGTCCTGAAATCCGAGGGGGCCCAAAGGAGCCTTTGTCCCATGTGAGGGAAAAGTACTATAAATGACTCATCATAGCTGGAGACCCTGTTATAGATTTTACGTGGGAGCCCAGGAGCTTCAGGTTACCCGCTGTATATAGTAGATGGCACAGCTCAGTGGGTCAAACTGTATTTTCACACTTTTCAAAGATGTTTTTCAATTGATCAAATTAGTCACCTAACATGACCTCCATGTAATGCTGTGTTCACATCACCTTCTGTGTTCCGCTCAGGGGTTCCGTCGGAGGTTTCCGTCTGGTTAAGGGCCTGTTCATATCACCGTTGCTCTTCCGTCGAGGGCTTCAGTCGGAGGTTTCCGTCGGGTTAATCCCTCAACGGAAAGGCAAACGGAAACCTAAGCTTCCGCTTCCCTCACCATTGATATCAATGGTGACGGAAATCTAGCTAATGGTTTCCGTCTGTCACCGTCGTGACAGGGTTGCGTTATTCTTGACGGAACCAATAGAGCAGTCGACTGCGCTATTGATTCCGTCAAAATGACGGAACCCTGTCACAATGGTGACAGACAGAAACCATTAGCTAGGTTTCCGTGACCATTGAGTTCAATGGTGAGGGAAACGGAAGCTGAGGTTTCCGTGTGCCTTTCCGGTGAGGGGTTAACCCGACGGAAACCTCCGACGGAACCCCTCAACGGAAGAGCAACGGTGATGTAAACAGGCCCTAAAATTAACTAACTGTATTCTGTATTATATATTATTGGTTCCTTACCATTAGTTTATATACATTACAGGGAATCATCCTTGGCAAATCAGGCAACGGGCATAAGCAGCAGCAAAATATGCTACAAAATAAATTCACTTACATTATGCATTCTTATGGCATGTTCCCAACAAGTAATCTAATTGTCCAAAGTTGAAGTTGCATGCTGTCACTGCTTGACCTTTAAACCATAGTGTTCATTAATCCTGCCTTTGATATTCATCCAGTGAATTAATATACATTACTGCAGCCGAGTTACAGGCTCAATGGAAATATATTATCCCTACTTATTCAGCAGGGATTACTAAAGCATAGGGTCATCCATTTTAATACCATTTTATAAAAAACCATTAACAATAAAAGGGCTAAGAAAAATATAATTATTATAATTTTCAATAAAACGAAAAAATACTATTAAAAAGAATACAAAACAGAGGTATTTTAGACAAGGGAATATATAATAGGGAACATAATAGGTCATAGAGCGATCAATGTATTCAAAAGTGTATAACTGCAGTGACAGACTGATCATTCGGGCAACTGGGCACTACCGAATACCCAGACAGAGAATTTGTGGGCCCACTGTCATACTGCACCATATAGCTTCATAGGGGTCAGAGCGGTTTCCTTCTTGTATGAATCTTATCAATCAGCTGCTTCCTGCAATAGAGTTAAATGATGAAATTCTGACTACTGGAAGCTGCCACTTGGAAGAGTTTACTCAATACAGATTTATATAGATCCCATTGAGTAAGCTCATCCTAGTGGCGGCAGTAGGAAGCCATCATTTTACCATTGAACAATATGGTTGTGTGAAGGGAAGCGAGCATTTGGAGCTCTGTAACAAAAAAAAATAAAGAGCTTTATCCCCTATAAAGGACCACAAAAATCCTGCAACTTACTAAAATTAGTAAAAGTCTGTAAAATGCTGACTCTGAAAATTGTTCGCTGATCACCCCCCCCACACTTTAGTGGGTCAACCAGGTCACAATAAAGCTGCCTTCATATTGTTGCCATGTTACATGACTGTGTTGGCCAACGGCTGTAGGTTGCTTTGACATTCGAAACAGTGGCGTTTTGTCCATAGGGCTGTAACATTCCACCACAGGTATTAGATGATGCAACTAGGAGTATGACATCACTATGGAAGCAGTATAAGAAGATTTAGGACAGTATGCAATATTCAACTCATGTCAAGCATACTCCTGCGAGAGTCTAAATGTTGCATGCATTTTTTTGGGGCTGTGTTAATAAACACTTGATTTTTTTTGCTACATGGATTCTGTCACAAATTTTCTTATATTGGATATGATAATCTGAAATGTTTAGATTTTTTTGGACATAGGTGAATTTTTTTGCATCTCTTGGATTTTTTATATTAAGCGAGTGATGTAGGCAACAAAAACCTTTTGCCACTATGGATGCAGTGTTATTGTAGACTGACATAGCACAAAAGCACAGAGGACTGGAAGCAGAGCAACAATTAGGAAAATATACAAACTTTTATATCCTATTAGGTGGGGAAAGTTTATAAAACCAAGCAAATCCTGAAAACAAGAGCATGGAAAAAAGTTAGACTTTTTAAATACTGTGTGGGAACGTTGGCAGGGGAGTATTCCTTACTGGAGGCATTTTAATTCAGGGGGCACATTGAGGGACAAGTTTTTTTAATTTAGGGGCACAGTGTTAAACAATTTTTATTCATGGCCACATTGTGGGGCATATTTTTGTTCAGAGGAACATAGTGGGCATATTTTTATTCAGGGGGCATATTGTGAGGCATTTTCTATTCAGAGGCAAATTGTGGGGCATACTTTTATTGAAGAGGAACATTGAGGGGAATATGTTTTAATCACGGAACAGATTGGGGCATAATTTTTTTCAGGGGTACAGTGTGAGGTGTATTTTTATTCAGTGGTACAGTGTGAGGTTTACTTTTATTCAGAGGCACAGTGTGGTGCATGTTTAATTCATGGACACAGTGTGGGGCATATTTTTATTCAGGGGGCACTATATGTGACACTGTTATTTTCTAAGGCACAGTGTAGAGATATGCAGCAAAAGCAAAGAGCAGAAGACATCTATGCATTAATTTCTGCGTAGACGAGTCGTGACCAGGAGAAGTCATCATGGCCGTATGGACCAGATGGAGAAGAGAATGACTGCAATCAGAGAAAGCATCACCTGTGAGCCACTGAATGGAAATGTTCATTCTGTGTCTGATCAGTACGGTAGTCACTTGTATGGTCTACAGCATGATGATTGGTGGTAGCATTCTTTTTGTAAAACTCCCAGCATTACCTTACCATTGTTAAGGTCATACTGTGTGCTTTACAATTGATCTCTGTACTTTGCTTAGTTCTGCTACAGTATTTATGTTTCATCAGGTTTATTGAATTTTTATAAATCAAGGGAAATAAACCGTCACGCAGGACCAACAAAGAAAGGACAGTATAAGTTAGGTGCATCAAGACTATAATCCTTCACTTCCTTTCCGTGTACGCAAACCTAAGCATATTACATCAAGAGATATCAGTTAGAAGTTGACAAGTAATCAGATTTTGCAATCAGTGAGGAAAAGGTTATTGCACTATCATTTACACATTAAAAAAAAAATACTATAATCTCCTGATCAGGTCATGTGCAGCCTCAGAGTACCAGCCCAAACTAACAAGAAGTAAGAGTACAGTATCAAAAAAAGCGGGAGGGAAAGAAAAAAAGATGAAGAGCGAAAATAATTTAAAATAATAATAATAAAAAAAGGAGGTGCAGAAGGAAATGTTAGGAAAAAAATGAGGAATGCAGGAAGAATCGCAGAGGTCGGATGATAGCCCAAAGGCAACCAGGGAGTCCCACAAGAACAGATGTAGTCAGCTGGCAGGATTGCCTTCCAGAGCAATATGAAAAGAATAGTGTCTGGAATCCTGGAGAGCTCTCTGGAGACATCTCTGCTGACAACTCCTTTATTCTATGTAAATATGATATTACCCGCTGCCATTCAGATAGAGTAGATATATCGGTTCTACCGTACACCAATGGAGTGGTATGACAGTGGGTAGTGCAGTCAAACAAAATCTCAACTTTTTATTTGTTTTTTATCGGCCAAAAGATCCAGGGAATAAAGTACCGTCGGGTAGACTGTGTGAAGTCATGTCAGAAAATGGTACCACCTGGCCAGGATTTTGTCATACTTCTCCTGAGCAGTAAAAACTACGGAAAGCTTGTGTGTTCCCAACTTCGTATAAAACTGGGGTCACCCCTGCTAGTTACTTGCACCAAAAAGTTGTATAGAAGGGAGGTCATGTGTACAGGTGGAGACTTCAATAGAAAAAGCCAATCAAATGGTTTAGGGTATGCTTGAAAAAAGCACCGTTCCTCTCAAGAGTTGATGATAGAACGGAACTGCATGTATTCCAGCTAGAAGAGTCTGAAAGCTGAATTGTGAGCTGTAAGTTACTCAAAAGTGGGGAGACTCGATCCTGAGAGTATATGATGGAGACCTGGATTTTTCACCACCTACCAGCTGATCAAAGACTCTCTGAGGCATCGAAGGCAGGTGTGTATCCATGAAACTATAATAAACTATAAGGGGAAAGGAAAAGATAGAACAGTGCGTGGTTGTGTTACCATTGCTGTTAAAATATATTCTTTATTAAGTAATGATGATATTTAAAAATTCAATAGTTGGTATAAATCTACCGAATGCAGAGACCCGTATCCAATATATGTCCAACCGTGCTATACTGTAGTCGTCTCGTTGTTATTGACCATGAGTGATATGAGTGCCTTGTATGATGGAATATAAATATGCCACTTATCTACACCTTGACTGACATAGATGTACCTTAATCTACACCTGGTTATACAGAATGTGGGCTAGTTGCCCTATTACTAATGTCCTATGATATAATTGTAAAGAGTATGCTGTTATAGTATAATATTATAGTAGATTTTAGTTACAATTTTTGAAAAATGATAATCATAGTTCAATATAACTCAATATTAATTCATTACTCGTGCGGTATCAGTGGGAATCCTGATTACTACATGTACCATAACTATGAAGTTGTTCTGATCACGATATGAGGCTTAGATGTATATGATAATAGTAAAGGTGTAGTGCAAAACTGATGCCTAATTGAACTTAGCACCCACAGCTAGTTCTGTTGTATGTGCTCTATTGTAAGCATATATTTATTAACCAAGGCATATTGGAATTGAGGTTTCATCCATCAGCCTCTCTCCCTGATGTGTCTTGCTCCGTGTGGCGCTCTAAGTGTATGTGCACACACACTAATTACGTCCGTAATGGACGGACGTATTTCGGCCGCAAGTCCCGGACCGAACACAGTGCAGGGAGCCGGGCTCCTAGCATCATACTTATGTACGATGCTAGGAGTCCCTGCCTCTCTGCAGGACAACTGTCCCGTACTGTAATCGTGTTTTCAGTACGGGACAGTAGTTCCACGGAGAGGCAGGGACTCCTAGCATCGTACATAAGTATGATGCTTGGAGCCCGGCTCCCTGCACTGAGTTCGGTCCACTACTTGCAGCCGAAATACGTCCGTCAATTACGGACGTAATTAGTGTGTGTGCACATACCCTAAGGGTATGTTCATACGAGGGTGTCCGTTACGGCTGAAATTACGGGGATGTTTCAGCCTGAAAACATCCCCGTAATTTCAGCCGTAACGGCATGTGCAGGCGCTTGAACGCCGCGTCCATTACGGCCGTAATTAGCGCTGCTATTCATTGGAGTCAATGAATAACGGCTCCAATTACGGCCAAAGAAGTGACAGGTCACTTCTTTGACGCGGGCGTCTATTTACGCGCCGTCATTTGACAGCGGCGCGTAAATATACGCCTCGTGTGAACAGACAAACGTCTGCCCATTGCTTTCAATGGGCAGATGTTTGTCAGCGCTATTGAGGCGCTATTTTCGGGCGTAATTCGGGGCAAAAACGCCCGAATTACGTCCGTAAATAGGCCGTGTGAACATACCCTAACTGTGTTCTAAAGCGCTGATCACTGCTCCCCAGCGCCTTAATAACTCCACCCGTGTGCTGAACAGAGGAAGCAAGAAAACAGCAGGGAAGAGCAGGCCGGATGCAAGCTATGTGAGAGTGAGGTACCCTGCTCCCCTGCTCTGTAGTAACACCACTAGTGTGAAGAACGGAGACAGCAAGGCGGCTTAAGTTAGGAGCGAACCGAACCGGGACTTTAGAGAGACGCACTGTAAGTAATGTCTTAGCTAGGATGCAGGGCTGGGTGCCAACTTGATTGTTTAAAAACTTAAACGCCATGAAACAATATTCTCCTGTATCAGTTTTTTCCATATTTTCAAGGTGGCTTTTAATAGCAGTGCCTTTTGATCTATTCGCAATTTGTCAGTAGGTTGTACCTGCGGCCCATACTGTATTTCAGTTGCGTCAAAATGCCCTCTTGTTCTAATGCCACCCATTGTTTTATTGTGGCATGGAAGTGCCTGTCGATCAGGTGTATAAGAATCTCAGCATGGTGGTAGAGTTTCATATCAAGAAGTCCTGCAACCAGTGTCCTGTGGAATCTGTCACTGAGACGTTTGTAGCAGATCCTTTAAATCCTCTAAGTTGCGAGGTGAGGTCCCCATGGATTTTACTTGTTTTTCCAGTACATCTTACAGATGCTCGCTCGGATTGAGATCTGGGGAATTTGGAGGCCAAGTCAACACCTTGAACCCTTTATCATGTTCCTCAAATCATTCCCGAACAATTTTTGCAGTGTGGTAGGGACCATTATCCTGCTGAAAGATTCCATTGCCATTAGAGAATACTGTTGCCATGACGGGGTGTATTTGGTCTGCAACAATGTTTAGGTAGGTGGTATCTGTCAAAGTAACATCCACATGAATGCTAGAACCCAAGTTTCCTTGCAAAATGTTGCCCAGTGCATCACACTACCATTGCTGGCTTGCTTACTTTCCATAATGAATCCTGGTGCCATTTCTGGTCCCACATGATGTAAAAGAAAACATGATTTATCACACCAGACCAATATTACCAATAATACTATTCTATACAAGGCACATATAATGCCACCACACCCTGACCATTATATCATGACCAGTTCTACACAGTGCTCTGCCTATCCGCACCGAGTCACTCATAGCACAGGCCAAAGGAGTATACGGATCTTCTCCACTCATAGTTGGAACGGGGATAGGTAAGTAATTATTCTATTATTTTTCTATTAGGCACATATGGGGGCATTATACTGGGTATGGGAGGGGGGCTGATATGGTGGCAGCTATAGGAGCATTATACTGTATGGGGGCATTATCAAATGTGTGAGCATTATACTGTATGGGGGAATTATACTGTATGGGGCAGCTATGGGTGGCAATATACTGTGGGGGCAGCTATGGGGGACATTTTACTGTGTGGGGCAGCCATGGGGGGCATTATACTCTGGGGGCATTATACTGCTTAGAGGGTAGTTATGGGGAGCATTATAATGTGGTGGCACCTATGGGGAGCATATACTGGCACATATGGGGGGCATTATACTGTGTGGGGGACAGCTATGGGGGGCATTATACTGTGTGGGGGCATTATACTGTGGGGGCAGCTATGGGGGCATTATAAAGGGGGCATTATACTTTGGGGGCATATATGGGGGGTATTATACTGTGGGGATAGCTATGGGGGCATTATACTGTGTGGGCAGCTATGGGGGGCATTATACTGTGTTGGGGCAGCTATGGAGGGCATTATAAGGTGTGGGGGCAGCTATGGGGGCATTATACTGTGTGGGGTGCAGCTATGGGGAGGATTATGCTGTGTGGGGGAGCTATGGGCGCATTATACTGTGTGGGGGCATTGTACTGTGGAAGCAGCGATGGGGGACATTATACTGTGGGGGCATCCATGGGAGCTATTGGGCAAGGTGGCTGGACATAGGAGCGTGGAGGAGTCTGGTGGTGTTGGGAAGGGGTAGGGGGGCCCAAGCTGAGTTCTTGTACCAGGGCCCTTTAGCTACGCCCCAGCTCCCTACCTTTTCCTAACCTACTCAAACTCCTCACCCTGTCATTACCCCCAGTTTTGTGGCTGTCGCTGTCCTATCTGCCCCTATTACTGTGCCTGTTGTGTTTCTCAGTGGCCCCAAATAATGTACTTTAGAAATGATGGTGTGTTAACTGCGTTACCTCGCAAAAAAAGTGCCACACAGATAGCACACCTGAAAACAATAGCACAAGATAGATAGTGCCCCCAAAAATAATAGTTCCAAACAGATAGTACCACATAATGAGCTAAAGGCATTGGTTGTGCACCACATAGTAGTGTGGTAGAGCCCCTGTTTGTGTCCCACAAAGAAATTGTAAATGGTTTGCCTGACACAGGTTCTGTGTTGACGCCCGGGGTTAATCAGCCTTCATCAGCTCCAAGGTCTGCTAGAGTGACGTGATCTGTTACCACTCAGGCTTGCAGGCTGAGGAGAGGGAGAACTTATCACAGCCTGGCCTGATGGTCCTAGCTCCCGCCCTTGGTCTATTTATACCCTCACTTGCAGCATGTTCCTTGCCTGTGATTCTCTGTTTCCTGGCTCTGCTATTCCTGCTATTTACCTGATTGACCGCTGTAACCTTTTTGACCCTGGCTTGCCTGACTATTCCCCTGCTCCGTTTTGCTACTACGTACTCTCCTGGTTCGGCTCGTTCACCACTGCCTGTTGCTCACGGTTTTCCGTGGGAAACTGCCCCTACTTCCCCTTTGCTTCTGTGTGCCCTTGTCTTGTGTTGTCTGTCTTGCACTTACTGAGCGTAGGGTCCGTCGCCCAGTTGTACGCCATCACTTAGGACTGGCCATGCAAGTAGGCAGGGTCTGAGTTGCCGGTAGATTAGAGCTCACCTGTCGTCTTGCTGCCCCGATGCATTACAGAAATAGTGCCACCTTTTGTAGCCAACACAGTAAAAGTGTCCCCTAGAAGCCCCACACAGTAGTAGTGTTCCTCAGTACCCCACAAAGTGAAAATGCCCATCTTTAATGCTCTTGCAGAGTAATAATGCCCATAGTTGTGCCCCTTCACAGTAATAATGCCCTCTTTCTGCCCACTACAGAGTAAAAATTCCCACCTTTGTGCCCCCTTTAAAATAATAAATATTTTTATTGTATTGGCACAAATAGGGTTATTACTGTTTTGGGGCAGAAATAAAATCCCCTTTATGCCCAAAAACGGTTACAACAACCCACTTTGTGTCCCCACACAAAAAAAACACCCTTCTTTTTGCCACCTCATTGAAAATAGTGCGCCCTAGTAGAATAAAGTACCCCCTAGTAGCATATACTGTCCCTAGAAGCATACAGTGCTTCCTAGTAGCACATAGCGCCTCCTGCTAGCACACAGTGTTTCTTACTACCACAAAGTGTCCCTTACTAGAACAAACTGCCCCCTACCAACATATAGTGCCTCTTTTTTCGGCAAAAAATAATAAATGTTGTGTTCACCTTTTTCCTATCCCACGATGAGCAGAGGCTCTTCTGGCCTGTGAAGTCAGCGTCCTGGAACAGGCAGCGCGATGCGGTGACGTCTTCATGCAGCCTGCACTGGGACGCTGACATCCTATGCATGATTCTGCCGTCTTGTAGGCCGCAGGCTTATAGCGACCTGTGGCCTGTAAGACACAGAATGTCAGGGCAAGCAGCCTATAGGTCTCTGCTCTGCCATCCTAAGCACACAGATGCAGTTCAAAGTAGCGCTCCACCGTGTATCTAGGTCATGGCCCCTTTATGTATGGTCCTAACGCCAACCCTGCACTTTTCTATCATAGCCAGTATTAACTTTTTCATCAATTTGTCTTTACTTACCATGTGCATCATTAAGCATTGGGTGCCCATGATCCTTTCGCTAGTTCACCGGTTGTCCTTCCTTGGACCACCTTGGTGGGTATTAACAGCTACATACTGGGAACTCCCCACAAGGACTACTGCTTTGGAGATGCTATTACCCAGTCATCCAGCCATTACAATTTGGCCCTTGTGAAAGTTGTTTAGATCCTTACACTTGCTCATTTTTCCTACTCCAAACACATCAAGTTCAAAAACTAACTGTTGACTTGCTGCCCAAAATGGTGATAAATTAAAACACAAAGCGTATTAGAAAATTGTATTACTTTCATTTTTTAATTATTAAGCTTTATTTACATATAACTGGACAACTCTTTCAATCTTGATTATGTGATTATGTGAATTTCACAAAGCGGTTGTCTCATCAAAGAAATTGGGGGAATATCGGTAAAATATGCCACAAATAGATGATTGGCAGGGGTCCGACTATAGTACCCCCCAAAACCAAAACAAAGTGGCAGTGGTGAAAGAAAAGCGCCATGCCTCCTGCTGACTCTGCTCAGTTTTTTCCAGGCAGCCACATGGTAAGCCACTGCTGATCAATCATAGGTGACATATCCTAGCGAGATGTCATCAATGTTTGTGATGAGACATCCCCTTTAATACTGGGCTTCTTAGTGGCAACAACAGGTCGAGCCTTGCGAGTCACTACATATGACACATCTGCGTGAAAGTGATTTTGGTTGCCTGCAACACTCATTTAGGAAAATGCCAAAAAAATGCATGCAAATAGAATGATTGACAAAGACTACTGCATCAGTCGAAACGTTGCATCCGTTTTTGTGGGACTGTGTTAATAAACACTTGATTTTTTTGCCACATGGATTCTGTCACGAATTTACTTATATGAGGCTAAGTTCACACTAGCGTTAGTATACGTTTACCTTTCTTCCGTCAGAGGAAGAGAGGATCGAAAGATTAAATGGAAAGCAACGGTTCTGTTAGAACTACCATTGATTTCAATGGTAATTCTTTTGTTTCGGTTGCTTTCCGTTTGCCTCCATTCGCTAGGTTTCCGGTTTTTTTTTCTTCAGTTCTGCAGACTGCACTTTTGCTTCCGTCAAAAAAACAAAAACCTAGCGAATGAAGACAAATGGAAAGCAACTGAAACAAAAGCATTACCATTAAAATAAATGGTAATTCTAACGGAACCGTTGCTTTCTGTTTAATCTTTCGATCCTCTCTTACTCTGACGGAAGAGAGGTAAACGTATACTAACGCTAGTGCGAACTTCGGCTTATACATCCGTGTGAAAGGTGATATAATGTCTATTTGTCAAGACCAATTAGCCAATTCCATTCACACACACACACATCACTTACATGGTCTGATTCTCCTATTATATATTTCCTTCAAAATAGGTTAGCTGCCATAAAAGAAGAAAGGCGTAATTTATTCCACACCTTTAATATATTATTTGTCATCGCTTTCCTAGAAATTCCTTTCAGTGGTTTAATTCTGTCTCAGTTTGTTTCCGCTAAGCATGTCCATAAAATACCACGCCTTGTATATGATAGACTGAGACATATTTCATGGGCAATAGAACACAGTCATGAATTTCTTCATGCTTAATTCCATTTAAAACACTCCTGTTCATCGCCTTACAACCACACTATCTAAGTTCAACTAATTTATGGATAGTAAATCTGGTGCAAGACAGGCTAATGCTGGTGCGGACCATAGGGCACTTATATGAACAACAACTCTCACTATGTGTATTTTTACTATTTTTATGCCTTCCTGATAAGTCCTATTTACACCAATTTCCTATGAAAACTGGGAATTTGTCACTGACGGTTACAAGCCCGGATATAAACAATTCAAACACACCCCTGAATTTGAGGGAATGTCAGGCGAATTTAGACTGATCATAAAAGAATTCTCAGGGACTGTATTTCAATCTGACACTTTTATGGTTCTTTATTTTCTAGCCCATTGCAGCCTGTACGCCTCAGTATGATTTATACAACCTGGCAGTGCATAATCTTTTGTATAAGATATACAAGCCTCCGGAGGTTTAATTTCTTTCCTCACTGCCACTGACAGCATTTGTGCTTTCCCTTCTCCTTTATTTTCATTTTCTAATGAGATATTGGACTTTGCTCAGTGAGAGGTGATATTTCCACATTTGCAGCCTGACAGACTAAATCACCAGATCCCACTGGTGAGGATACAAACCCATTTAAACAGTGTCAAAATATTCATGGAGCACCATTGATTTGGGCAATGGTTATTAAGAAGCTATTTGGAAAGTTCACGTTTAATTTTTGGAGCTTTCTGCTGAAAAAATCACTCAGTTACATCATAGAGGAGGGAAAGAACAATATCACAGGCGCAGCTACGCTTGTAATGTTCCATGTAGCAATCACTGTATTATCGTCTTGTGCTGTGCTCCAAGATGTAAAGTGCGCCGCTATGTCTCCATAATAAAGAAAGAAGGGCAGTGCCAGTTGGGTATACATTATAGACTAATTCACTGTACCACTACGCTAATTTCTTCCTTTGACATTGCTCTTAAATCTATCTGATAAAAGCACTAAGATAAAAATATGATAACTTGTAAGTAAAAAAAAGTTGAATTTCCTTTTTCACATTCTATATCTAAATCAAGCAGGATATCTTACATTTCATGGCAATGGTTAATATTCTCCTTTTTCCCCAGATAGGAAGGAAGAAAAATACAATAGAAATAATAAAAGCAAAGCAGAGTCCAAGTGGAGCCAGTAACCTCTGAGTGATAAGAAATAATATAGAGTGCAGGGGACAAATGTATAGCAAGACATCTGGAAACTTTCAGAGTTACCGTTGCGTGAAATCTCTGCTGACCTTTTCCAGTGGAGCAGTTTGTATCTCCTGGGACAGAACACACTAGAGATTGCGGCAAGGAATTCTCACTAGATGATAACTTCTCATCAGCAGGATCTTCCACCTTCCCTGTACTGGGGTTATTATTAAATGGACCGTAATGGCAGTTTGTATATACTGAGAAGTTAGCAATACACTAAATATAATTGATGTAATATATTTGAAGTTCTTTAGCTATACAAAGGCATCTATATAAGGCTTCACGCATACAACCATATTATCGCTCTGTTGTATGAAGCTGTAATAGGGCACCCATAGAGTTTAATGCGGCCCTACTGTACCATTGCTTATAGGGGAGAATATCATCAATAAACAGCACCCGACAGTGCACCATACAGCATAAGTCTATAGTAGGGGTATATTATTCTTTATATATTTGTTGGGGTTTACATAACCCATTTTAAGATTCCGGCTCCCCAGAATACAAATGAAATGCGGACTATGCAATAGGCCGAAATGCTGCGGGAATCACAATATTGTAGTTTTACCCGGCTGCCATTGAAATCTATGCTTCCGATAGAGGCTAATGGTCCTCCAGAGTAGAGTCGAACTTGATGTGGCTGTCAGCACTGGCTAATAGAGGTAGGTCCCAACAGACCATAATATGGTATATGGAAGGTGGTTGTCTAAAACAGGTACGTAACTCGCTGAAAGGGAAGATGATAGTAGTCTCAATTTGAAACATACTTAGTACTCACCAAAGTGAAATGTTTAAATGCTTTTTGTTGTACTAGACTAAATCTAGTAGCGAGATAATATTAGATTAATTTTAATTAGCATTAAAAAGAGCAGTTGCCCATCCGATAGAGATGTTATAATACACAATTAACAAATATTAAAAATAATAATAACAGTTGCCATTAATATAAAACACTCTAAGACTACTATGAGTTTGATATTAACAATGATTATTATGATAAGTAGTAGCAGTTTTACAAGTATCAGGAAAATTACCATAAAATTACCTTTCTTTGCATCCACAATGGCAAACCTATAAAAACCTAATTTCATTAGTGTTTTTGCTTATAAATATTAAATGTAGTGAATTCATAGTAACATTGCTGGAGAATTAGCAAAGGGGCACAGTGATAGCATTGCTGTCTTGTAATACTGGAAACCTGGGTTTAAATCAATCCAGGACAATATCTGCACCAGGAACAAATGTAAATACATGTTCTTTACAGTCATGATGTACATTTAATATGTCATTAATGAATAATAGATAATTAATTACTAGCTTCTTACCTGTTATATGAGTCTTATACTGTATCTTGCTCCGTTACACCATTAAACATTGAAGGGAAGTTCCCATAGCAACATCAATGTGCCCCGGGAGAATTGTCAGCTCTGGAACAGAGGCAGAACGGGGAAACTCCCTGCCAATCATTCATTCTGAAAGCAAGAATAATTAGAGAAGAAGAAGGTTGGCATTGGGCCACCGCACATTGGGCAATACCATGGCATTGGTTTGACTTGCTTCAATAGCAGTTAACAAGCCAAGTTAGCAAGCTACTACCAGATTCGCAGTTTAGTCTGTGTGAGATGATACTTACTATGTTCCTCATTTCTTCTTCAACCTATTTTAAATAAAAATTAAGTAAAACGTAATATTAAAAAAATAAGTAATAGCTAACTGTAAGAACCCAATTTTTCCAACTCAAAACCTCAATTAGCAAAATTATGTTTTCCATTATGGGATTTGGAGTAATACGAGTTTATTGATATGGGCAGCATGGTGACTCAGTGGTTAGCACTGTTTCCTTACAGAGGTTCGAATCCAACCAAGGACAACTTCTGTATGGAGTTTGTATGTTCCCCCTGTGTTTGCGTCAGTGTTCTCCGGTGTCCTCCCACATTCCAAAAACATACAGACATGGAATTTAGATTGTGAGCCTAAATTGGGACAGTCAGTAATGACAAGTATTGTACAGCACTTGTAATATGTTGGTGCTATATAAGCAACAGAAATAAATAATAAATAATTGATAAAAGAATAAAAATTAATCTAGGAACATAAAACAAAAAGATTTCCTCTATGATGACCAGAGGGTTTAAGTGTGAAGCATATATCAGTTTCCTTCAATTTCCCGCTAAAGCCCAAAGACAATACAGCTCGCGATGGTCATTTTAGTACAAAGAAAAAGTGTTGTCAAAAATTTAGAAAATAATTATTATTATAATGTAAGAAGGGAGAAAAGAAGAAAAATAAACATTGATATTTAAAATAATGTTTGTTAATCATATTCATTTATTGCCATCATATACTGTATATATGTCAGACCTGGCGTTGTTCTCTTTGACAAATGAGTTGCACTCCACGTGACTCTGAAGCTCTGCCCAATTCTTCATGAAGTCAAAGAAAAAGTGGTGCGCAAAGCCAACTTCTACATCAACAGCGACACGTTCCTCAATAAATTACATCGTTTATTTGGGGTCCTATGAGCTAAAATAGTTTGGGCACGTCTTTCACATTGGAACTTTTTAATTATTGTTTTTTAATCCGAACATTATAATTTCGTGACTAGGACTAAGACTACTTTTCTATTTAATGGTAATATAGATCCTGTTCTCTTTAGACAAACAAAGACTGGTCTTGTCATAAAAGAGTTAGTGATACCAAAACAGAACATTACAATTCTACATGTCATGTTCATATTTCCTTTAGCTTTGGTCTTGCTTTCCCAGGGCAGTTCCTGTGTCTACTCAAATGAACCATGAACACGTAATGTATTTTAGATGCCCCAAGCTCCACTTAGCACACGTTTGTCAATGACAAAATAATGAATTAACTGAAATGTGCATTACTGAGGAAATCTCCAGCTAAGTATGCGACATTTATTCTTATTTGTAATTAATTGATAGATTTGCTGAAATATAAAACAGTTTTTCAATGGTCTAAATTTAGGAAGATGAAAATGTGTCCACTGATGTTCATGACTGCCCAGAATAAAGATTACATTTGACCCTAGCCAATATAACGTGAAGAAGTGCTCATGTCAGTGGCTGAAGTCATTAGATAAAATAAAGTCAAATTAGGTATAGAACCAAGGTCTATTGGGCAGAATAAATGTATAAGTATGAAAAGACCTGTCTATCATGATATTCCAATAATTTCATAACTAGGTAAAGTTAGGGATGTACAAAAAAAATCTACAATATATCATTCTTTGGAAATAAATCTAAAATCCCTGGTTACCAAGCGTCATCTATACAGCTCTGTCCTGTCAATGCATACAGGTAGACATGTGACAATGACACATTTTTCAAATCAGATTTTATACTACAAAAATTTTTTGGGGAAGTGTTTATGTGACTTTGCACATAAAACTATTCTGGTAATACTGCGGTTTTCACACTGGCCACTAGAGCAGTCACAATAGGCTGACACCAGCTGTTTTCTGTAGCTCACCTGTCAGCATTTCTGTATAGACAAGTATAGTATGGCAGAGTCATCCTATTATCATTAAAAGGTGGAAGAGTTAATTACAGCTTCATTATACTGCTGGAGGTCTCGTTAAAGCAATATAGTAACACTATACACTATATACACAGGTAAGACGCTGTATGCAGCTCTCCTGTCCCCATGTAAATGGCAAATATTGCAAACAAAAAAAATTATGATTCCGTTTATTAAGGCTTCTCAACCTATTTCAACTCAGGCTTCACCACCCAATCCATTGTGATACTGGGACCCGCCAGCAAACAAATACTACCACAGAGTACAGAACAAATACCACCATTCACCCCCATATTACCCCTGGCAGCACAAACCAAATATCACCATGCAGCACACATAGCATTCCCTAGCAGCACCAAATACCACAGTGCTGCACAAAATACCTCCCCAGAAGCACCTAACAAATACCACAGTGCATTGCAGCAACACTCGCAGCAGCATTGTCCCCCTTTCCACCCCTCCCTCACTGGCAGCAGCATTGTCCCTCTTCCCAACCCTCCCCGACTAGCGGCAGCATTGTCCCCTTTCCACCCCTCCCCTACTGGCAGCAGCATTCTCCCCCTTTCACCCCTTGTCCACTGGAAACCGCATTGCCCCCCTTTCCACCGATTCACCAGTGGCAGTAGTACTGTCCACCTTTGCCCTCCTCCCCCACTGGAAGCAGCCTTATCCCCCTCCCACCCTTCGCCTACTGGCAGCAGCATTGTCTCCCTTTCTACCCCTTAAATCCAAAATAGGCCTAGTGGTTTAGAAGGAAGGGGTGTTCCCAGCAGCCACCAACCATCTCACCAGGAGAAGACGGAGTCGGGGGGACCCCTGATCTTGCAATAGGTGCAGGTCCCAGAGCTGGGACCCATATCTATTAGACTTTTATGCCATAAACTTTGAATATTCCATAAATGTCTGAGATGGGTTTACCCCTTTAAAGAACTACTTTGCCCAGATAATACAATTAGCATGTGCTCATAAAGGTTTCTGTTCTCTAAGACTGCATTGTATTTCACTTTTTAGAGTTGCAGTTTGTGCTCCAGAGCTTCTTTTTCTACTGTCACTAGGGACAAGAAGTTGTAACTAAAGTCAGCCATTACAAAGGCTTTGGAGAGCTATCTTTGGTTAACAAGTCACCGGCATGCATATAAAAAGATTCTTAACTGTTATCTCTCGTTTTGGTCCTGTTAACCTGCTAAGCCCAGTGCTTCAGTGCAAAGTAGTCATTTGGGTATTTGTTTTTTAGATAAACAGATAGAAACCAAAGTAACTCACTGGTATATATAGTTGCTGGAGAAGTTTTTTTGATAATCTCGGATAACCTCTGTAAGCCAAGGACAATTGCGGTGGCCTGCCAATCCTGACATCCTAGCTGGCACCACTCTGCAAGCATTAAACCAAGGACAATCAAGGAGGCTTGGACGATCATGGTTGCCTGGAGCGTAGCAACTACACTATCCTATCCAATAGAAAACACATATATTATTCTGTTGCATCCGTCATGTTTCTGTACTAACCCCTATAAAACAGAGGCTTAGAGTTTCCATTCCTTTGAATGAAATGATCTTTCGGGGGTAAAAATTCAGCTTCAAAATACGTAAAAGGTATTGTACGTTCCAGAAACAGCGCCACTCTAATCTAATGGTTTATGTCTGAAATTGCATCTCAGCAGAATTCAAATGAATTAGGCTGAGCTGCAATACCAGTCGCAGGCCATGGACAAGAGTAGTACTGATTTTGGAAGAAAGCAGACGTATTTCTCTAATCTCACACATAGTTACATAGTTAGTACGGTTGAAAAGAGACATATGTCCATCAAATTAAACCAAGGGATGGGAGAAAGGGAAGAGATGAAACCAAAATTCTACACATTGACATAGGAGCTGATATTTTTTTGTTCTAGGAAATTATCTTTGCATTTTTTAAAGCCATCTAATGTTCCTGCTGTGACGGCTCCTGCAGTTGGCTATTCCACAGATTCACAGTTCTCACAGTAAAGAACACTTGTCGCCTTTGGAGATTGAACCTTTTTTTCTCCAGTTGGAGGGAGTGCGCCCTTGTCTTTTGAGGGGGTTTTACATGGAATAGGTTTTCACTATATTTCTTGTATGGGCCATTCATATATTTTTGTAAGTTAATAATGTTCCCCTTAGTTGTCTCTTTTCAAGGCTAAATAGGTTTAATTATTTTCATCTTTCTTCATAACTTAGATTCTCCATGCCCCTTATTAGTTTAGTTGCACTTCTTTAAATTTTTTCCAACTCCAGGGCATCCTTTCTATGAACTGGAGCCTCGAACTGAGCTGCATATTCTAGATGGGGCCTCACTAATGCTTTGTAAAGTGGTAATATTATATCCCTGTCCCACGAGTCCATGCCTCTTTTAATACATGACAATATCTTGCTGGACTTAGAAGCAGCTGATTGACATTGCATGCTGTTATTCAGTCTATGATCTACAAGTACACCCAGATCCTTCTCAACAAGTGACTCTCCCAGTATAGCTCCCTCTAGGACAGAGGTCTCAAACACGTGGGCACGCTGACAGAGGGTGAGCAGAGAGCAGGCCGAAGGAGGAGCACCGCACACACCTCCCTGTAGATAGTGCCACGCCACACAACCCACCCTGTGGAGAGCGCTACACCCCCTCTCTATAGATAGCTTCATTCTCGCTCTGGTCTGAGATACCGCTGATAGACGAGGCCTCTGACGTCACTATCCATATGCCCGTCAGCGCGTTCCCGATTCACTGGTCAGGAATTCCGCTGATGGACAAGGCCTCTCACGTAACTGTCTATATATGGACAGTGACATCAGGCGATCCTTCAGGAGAGGAATCCCCGGCCAAAGTGCTGGCAACGCTTTGGCTGGGGATTCCACTCCCAGAGGGAGCCCCAATGGAGCTATCTATGGGGGATTATGTGTGGCACTATCTACAAAGGGGTGGGGGGCACTATCCTCAAAGAGGTATGTGGCACTACCCACAAAGGGGTGTGTGTGGCACTATATACCAAGGGGTGTGTGGCACTATCTACAAAGGGGTGTGTGTGGCCATATCTACAGAGGGCATTGTGGCATTATCTACAGAGGGCACTGGGGAATTATCTACAGAGGGTACTGTGGCATTATCTAGGGGGGGTGTGGCACTCTCTACAGAGGGCACTGTGACATTATCTACGGGGTGTGTGGCATTACCTACAGAAGGCACTGTGGCATTATCTACAGAGGGCACTGTGGCATTATCTACAGAGGGCATTGGGGAATTATCTACAGAGGGTACTGTGGCATTATCTAGGGGGGGTGTGGCACTCTCTACAGAGGGCACTGTGGCATTATCTACGGGGTGTGTGGCATTACCTACAGAAGGCACTGTTGCATTATCTACAGAGGGCACTGTGGCATTATCTACAGAGGGCACTCGGGCATTATCTACAGAGGGCACTCAGGCATTATCTACAGAGGGCAGACGTGGAGTAAACTCGCAAATTTCCGGTAAGTTTAAACCTAGTGGTATTATTATAGTAATGTAGTAGTGCAAATAACTAATTGATTAACAATAATTTTTTATTTTATGAAATTTGAAAGTAATGCGACTCGTCAAATTCACATTTTTTCTATGTGTGGCCCATTTACCCGGCCAAGTTTGAGACCCCTGCTCTAGGACATATGATACATGCAGGTTGTTGGTACCCAGATTCATAACTTTACATTTATCTACATTAAACCTCATTTGCCAAGTGGATGTCCAAACACTCAGTGTGTCCAAATCAACTTCACACAACTCCTTTATGACATGCAATAGAAAAAATATATGTTTTAGGAGTATACCCGGAGGCACATCTCTACAAGGAAATCTGTACAAATAACTGCAAATATAATTTAAAACTAACCATAGTTATAATTTAATTGAAGTCTGGTCTTCAAAGTGTCCGGTATGACCCATTGCCCGATGCGACAGCCAAATTCATAGTGTGATATATAAATCCTGCTATGCATTATGGAAATAACACATGCTCGAAGATTTACCTGTATATCGCCACTATTTATTTATGACAGCCTTGGCACAGCACACACAGCATGACGGCACTTTACTATTCACAATAAATAATTACTCAAGTTGTTCCTCTGGTATTTGTAGTAATAACATTTATCAAAGGAAGCTCATTTGCTATTAATGTGAGTATAATTTGTGCACAGAATAACTATAGCAATTTAACACTAGGAAATGTAACACTTATAAAGTGATACTGAGTAATCTTTACTATCCATTAATTGCCAAACTGCAATTTTTCATATTTATAGGACCCGAGGAACCTCCTACACCCATAAACCTGGCCAGTATATTCATTTAACTGATTATATGATTGATAGTCAGCTGATATCTCAAGAGAAGGAAACGTACATATTTTTCATAGCGGCATTGTACGTTGCATTGTTTACATGCTACAACATGAATAATGTTCTTTATTTACCTTCATTTTACATTGCATTTATATTATTTAATGCTATGATGCATAATATACCCATACTATAAAAAGTCAAGATTCAAGGTCACATACATTTCTAGTATTCTAAATAATTTACTATAGGAGGAACATTATGACTTATAATATAAATCCCAGCAGCTGCAGAACCTCTTTGATTGCTGTTTGATTACTCAAAGCTGCCGCTGAGAGGGATGTAGGGCTGGGCTAAGGAGGAGGCGGAAGGGAGGAAGTGAACAATCGAGAGGAAGGTCTGATATAGCAGTGTATATGTGTGTGTGTGTGTGTGTGTGTTTATATATATATATATATATATATATATATATATATATATATATACAGTGAAGGAAATAAGTATTTGATCCCTTGCTGATTTTGTAAGTTTGCCCACTGTCAAAGACATGAACAGTCTAGAATTTTTAGACTAGGTTAATTTTACCAGTGAGAGATAGATTATATAAAAAAAAAAACTGAAAATCACATAGACAAAATTATATATATTTATTTGCACTGTGCACAGAGAAATAAGTATTTGATCCCTTTGGCAAACAAGACTTAATACTTGGTGACAAAACCCTTGTTGGCAAGCACAGCAGTCAAATGTTTTTTGTAGTTGATGATGAGGTTTGCACACATGTTAGATGGAATTTTGGCCCACTCCTCTTTGCAGATCATCTGTAAATCATTAAGATTTCGAGGCTGTCGCTTGGCAACTCAGATCTTCAGCTCCTTCCATAAGTTTTCGATGGGATTAAAGGAACAGTGTCATCACAAATAATTTTTTTATATGTTAAAGATGTTAGTGCTTTAATAAAAACGTTTATTTTCATTTGTGTGTTTGTGTTTTACTGTTTCTTATTTTTACACTTTTTTCTTCCCTATGGGGGCTGCCATTTTTTGTTCCATTTCTGTGTGTGTCGATTAACGACACACACAGACATGGAGTACGGCAGCCACAGTCCCATAGGGACTGCGAACGGCTCCCGTCCCATTGACTGCCGTGTACGGCATCTGTGTGGGAACTGCGCATGCGCCGCTCCCACACAGTCCTATTCGAAATTGGCGCCGTCCGGCGCCATTTTCCTGTGGACCGGAAGTCGCGGCCGGACAGTAATATTACTACTTCCGGTCGCGGCTTCCGGACTTGTGCACATGGAACAGCGGCAGCAAAGGGAGCGGACGGGCCGGAGGGAGCCGCGGCGGCAGGAGCAGGTAAGAGATTTCAATGTATGTTAGTGTTTGTGTGTGTTTACTACTGTATGTAAACCTACTACACTGTGGGTTACCTCAAAAAATGGCGACACACAGTGTAGGAGGTTAAACCTTTCAAACCCCTCGTTTATCCCGGCACTAGCCAGGATAAAGGAGGGGGGATGCTGAGAGCTCACTAGAGCGAGGGCTTTTAACCCAATGTTGCAATGCTGCAATTTTGGGAACTAGCTCCATCTAGTGACCAAAAATGGGTAGTATTATAAATTAGAATTAATTTATAATATTTCCTGACTATTTCCTGACTCGTGAAAAAAATAAAAAAAATTTGAACCATGTTTAATCACCCACACACTAAATGTTTAATTTTTAAAAAAAAAACATGTTTTTCTGGCAACACATTCCCTTTAAGGTCTGGAGACTGGCTAGGCCACTCCATGACCTTAATGTGCTTCTTTTTGAGCCACTCCTTTGTTGCCTTGGCTGTATGTTTCGGGTCATTGTCGTGCTGGAAGACCCAGCCACGAGCCATTTTTAATGTCCTGGTGGAGGGAAGGAGGTTGTCACTCAGGATTTGACGGTACATGGCTCCATCCATTCTCCCATTGATGCGGTGAAGTAGTCCTGTGCCCTTAGCAGAGAAACACCCCCAAAACATAATGTTTCCACCTCCATGCTTGACAGTGGGGACGGTGTTCTTTGGGTCATAGGCAGCATTTCTCTTCCTCCAAACACGGCGAGTTGAGTTAATGCCAAAGAGCTCAATTTTAGTCTCATCTGACCAAAGCACCTTCTCCCAATCACTCTCAGAATCATCCAGATGTTCATTTGCAAACTTCAGACGGGCCTGTACATGTGCCTTCTTGAGCAGGGGGACCTTGCGGGCACTGCAGCATTTTAATCCATTACGGCGTAATGTGTTACCAATGGTTTTCTTGGTGACTGTGGTCCCAGCTGCCTTGAGATCATTAACAAGTTTCCCCCGTGTAGTTTTCGGCTGAGCTCTCACCTTCCTCAGGATCAAGGATACCTCTCACTGGTAAAATTAACCTAGCCTAAAAATTCTAGACTGTTCATGACTTTGACAGTGGGCAAACTTACAAAGTCAGCAAGGGATCAAATACTTATTTCCTTCACTGTATATATATATATATATATATATATATATATATATATATATATATATATATATATATATATATAGAATCTGCATCCAGTATGTTTGTATGTATTATTTAGGAAAAATAGGGAGGAATCCTCCAGCTCACCCGCTAGTTGTCTCAATCCAGACTGCGCTCGGATCCTGCGTGATGGCACACGGCAAGGCAACAGGAAAAAAGAAGAAATGATCCAGCGCTTGTAGAAGATTGTAAAAAGGAAACACAGTTCCAAGTTTATTCCAGCAATTTAAAGTTCAAGTGCAAGGGGGTAGTAGCAGCAGCCTACGCGTTTCGGACAACACTATTGTTCTTATTCATTGAGCCATTCAACTTTATGGGACTGACAGAGCAAGTATAGTGATCAGCTACCTTCATCTGTACCTTAAAGATGAATGGAGTGGCAGCGCGCATATCCAACCGTCGCTCCATTCAATCGAGGGACACAGGACTTCCGTTCTCATGATTTGTGGGGTTCCTAGCAATGGGCCCTACAGCGATCAAACAGTTATCACCTATCCTGTGGTTAGATGATAAGTGTCAGGTGATGAGTGAGAAAATCCTTTTAACAATATTATAGTAAAAATTGTACATATCTATTTTCGGTACTATAAAGCATACTATAAAGCATAGCATTTCTACAGTAATTAAATTGAAGGGGTTATCTGGGACTTTTAAAAGTACTTCCTAGTGCAGGGAATGCTATAAAATAATAAACTATCTGGTACTTACCCCTGAAACGGGCTGCGTCCTCCAATCTAAATAATTACTGCACTTTGGTAAGCCATTGGTTGATTGTAGGAAGTTCAGAATCTCTTCATACCAAGCAGATAAGGAATTTGTCAGCCAAAATAAGCCACGTAGAAGGTTTAGATTGAGCAGGCTTATAGAGATGTGAAGCGGCCAATAAAATAACTGTTTCTGGGAAGAATGTGCACTCCTTTGCCCGATTATTGGCCCATGTAAAAGGGCCCTTAGTCATCATGAGAGGAACTGTCTGAGGGAGGGATTATGATTAGCAAGAAAGATAAAGTATTGGCATTGTAATAGATATAGATGTCGTGCAAACCCTCCTGTAGTTTCATTTGGGTCATTTGTGTAAAAGCCAGTCTAGGGCACCTAACTTTCCAGAGCACAACTGCTAAAGAACTTTATTTATGATGAACATGTTAAAATTGCATTATGCTTTCCTTGTTTCTCAAAAGTTAAGAGAAAAACAGTTTACTGCATCATGCTGACCATAGAGGCCAGGCTCTACTGTTCTTAATATCCCACATAGGTGGTCAGTCCTTTTAATATTGGGATCCTATACTTGAATACTCATTTATCTTATATTTTATACTAGCAATATCTAAAATAATACACCACCAGCATGTTAATAACGTAATGTCATATTCTATTCTCCCATACTTATGTATATGATTGTCTGTTATATAGAAGCTGAGGCAAATGGACTTTATTATCTAGCTTCCCCCAGTGGGCGGACAATGTATTTGTGATTTGAAATCCATTGGAATTTTTCATAATAATGTTATTTTGAAGTAGATTGACAGCCTTTTTAATATGAAATAAATCAAGCAGGGAGAGAAGTGTCATGGAGAACATGCAGAATGAGAGTTGATTGACAGAGCTTTTCTAAAACATGTGCTGTTTGTATTTGGTTTCATGGCAAGTGGCTTGAAAAGATGTCAGCCACTTTGAAATGCTTAGAACCTGGAAAACCACGTATCATAGAATGTATGTATTCAAAGTGAAGATGATGGGAAGTGCAAAGAATTCATTTCATTCTCAAATCAGCAATATTTTCTATATTTAACCAGCTACAGTTCATACGCTGGATTAAATATATCATAGAAAAGCCGGATAATGAGATATTTTACTCAGAGAATTTAAAGGGAAGCTTTAACTATAACCTTTAGGAAATGCTTGATCACCAACTCCCTAATATAATGTTATCATCAGACACCCTTTCTTTGTAAGGAAATTAGACCAGGGCAGCAGCAAGTAAATCAAATACCCCACTTATTCCCTGTACGGTATTCTGCCAATGGAATGAATAGGCTGTCATAATAAGCTGATGGACAGGACTGTATCTATATCTGGTGCTGCCCTAGACACTAAGAAAGCATATACCCGCATTTAACAGTTGAGGCACAATTTTCATTTAGAACACTGTTTACCAAAATTGTTATATCTCTGCATTGGTCATGTCCAAATTCTTCAGCTTTATAGACATGCCACTTCAACATTTAATACTACTATGCTAATTATTAACACTAATCCAGTGCCATATAGTGCCCAGTAAGACGTGCCTGTACAGTAGCCACATAAAATCACCATAAAGTGTCCATATACTCTGGAGACCCAACTCCTCTACAATCAACCCCTACCCTGGCCCATAGTGCCATAAGTGTCTGGTGGGAAGGTGCCTACACTATTCCTGCATAATTGGCTCAATAAAGTAACGCTAGCTGCTCATCCTGACCGATGAAGGACTTCAAACCCAAAACTCTAAGGCTGGGTTCACACACACTATTTACGGACGTAATTCGGGCGTCTTAGCCCTGAATTACGTCCGAAAATGCGACTCAAAAGTGTCGACAAACATCTGCCCATTCATTTGAATAGGTCTTACGATGTTCTGTGCCGACGGTCATTTTTTTTACGTGCCGCTGTCAAAATGCGGCGCGTAAAAAAGACGCCCGCGTCAAAGAAGTGCCTGTCACTTCTTCAGACGTAAATGGGGCCGTTTTCCATGGACTCCATGGAAAAACAGCTCCAATTATGTCCGTAATGGACGCAGCGAAAGACGCCTGCACATGCCATTACGGCTGAAATTACGGTGCTGTTTTCTCCTGAAAACAGCACCGTAATTTCAGCCGTAACGGACACTGCCGTGTGAACATACCCTAAGTCTAAATTGCTTTGAGTCTAAAAGACAAAGGTAAATAAATTCAATATTCAATATATTTGAAGCCATAGAAAACAGGGTGCATCTGTCTTCTTGCCCTGTCTTTTGGGCACCTTACACGCTATTTAGGCTGTGTTCACACCACTTAACCCAATAATAGCAGAAGACATATACAATGAATAACACCAACCATTTGGTAGCAGGAATATATCTCTGCAATGTATATGTTTTAAGGGCATAAGCAACACTTCACCTTATCATTATATTAACCTAAAAAAATTACAAGGGCAAAAGCAGCTATTTAAAAAGGTATATTTAACAAACAGTAAAGTGCAAATAGAATATGTAACATTACAATTGTATCAAACAAGGGGCATATCTAATGGCTTTCTACATTACAAATTCATATTGAAAGACCACACTGGATGGCGTCAAGCGTGGAAAGGGGACTTGGGGCCCTTTACTCTTAGTAATAGTGGAGGCCCATGTAGTGCACTTTCCCTTAAAATAATTTTATAAAAGTAAAACAGGTTGTCTTGTGGCAACCCCTTTCAATAGTTTGCCATTTTAAATTCCCTATAAGGATATGTGCGGTAGCCAATCTGCGCCACTACAAAAGAAGAGAGCCATATCACGGTAAGGGCTAGAATTGCAGGGTCCCCTGCTTGCGTTCACTAAAATCACTGCTAGAATTCACTGAAATCAGTAGATTCCAATTGATTTCAGTGGGTGCCATATAATGCTTCAATTTGAAGTAGAGAATAGTGTTTGTCTTGTGCTTTCCCACGCGGGGAGGGGGTCCTCGCTGCAGGATCATTGAGATCACCTTTACTTCAGAGGAGTAAAAGTACAGAAAGAATTCAGAAATGGGGGGCAGCACTACAGTTAGTTGGGGATCAGAAAAAGTTAAATTATTAACTATGAACCCAATTTAGAAAAGGTATAATGCTGAGCAGGTAGTATAAAATATCTGTTTATCATTGTGTATGAATAGAATTTTCATCTAATAAGCTTTAGCAATATTCTTCTCACTTGTTGTTTATACACCCACTTTATTTTCCGATATCTATCCAGAAATAAACCAAATACAGATTTGAAACACAATCATATTTTTCTGCAATTATTCATAGAAATTTGTAGAAGGGAAGCGAATCTGTCAAAGCAAGTCATGTAGACTCTAACATACTGTACGTGTAAATTAGACTAATTTAAACAATTGAATTGCAGAAATAAAATGTGTGATAAAGTTCAGTACAATTTACAAATGACAGTATATTAAATATGCCATGCAATTTCCAATGAAGGTTGAAAATCTAACTTTTCTATTAAGGCACAGGCACTACGGATTACATACAAGCTTTATTTTTTTTTTATTTTTTTCCTCAGACAGGAACAGAAGACAGATCAGCAAATACAAAAGGACATCTTTCTCTAGCACATCACCACATTATCAAAGCTGGCATTGGATTGTCAGAAAAATTAGTGCGGACCTTCTCCTGGCATCTCCTACCCCTACACACTTTAAATAGTCACAGTGTGCTTGTTGTACATTTTGTGCTATTATCTTTCTTATTTTATTATAAAAGGTGTGTAGGAAATGGTGCTGTTGAAAAGGATTTGCCCCCATCCAGGAGTTAATGGCTATACAAATATATTGCATGCCAGCCATTTAAACAAATTGTCAACCAAATGATACATGGAAGGAACAGGTCTATTAGATCAAGAGACGCTCTTGATTAGCGTCTCTGCGCACTGAATAAAAAAAGGGGGTCCCGAATGGTGAAAGCCCCGCTATGACAACCATATGACCTAATAGGGTATATGGAAAGGCAGTGGCATAACTGTAGGGGTCGCAGTTCCAACTGGTGCCCTTAGTACAGGGGGCCCACAGGCCCCCTTGCCACATCAGGTCCTTCAGTGCCTTTTTTATATATATATATATATATATATATATATATATATATATATATATATATATATATATATATGTGTGTGTGTGGTGGGGATCACATGGTCCTGACGCTGAGCAGTGGCAGTATGTTGTGTACTACGGAACATACAACATCCTGATTCTGGCTGGCATCAGGGCTTATGTGTTGGGCCCTGAAGACAAGAGAAACGGGTAGCAAGGAGAGGCAAGTAAAGACCTGTTTTTTTTGTTTTTTTTTGTCTGATTGATTTTGTGGTCTGATTTAAGGGTCTGGTCTGGTGTCAGATTTAGCTGTCTGTTCTGGGACTGACGTAGGGGACTGGTCTAGGTTTGAATCAAGTTAGGGATCTGTTCTGGGGTTTGATTCATTTAGGGGTCTGGGGTCTGATTTAAGGGTATTATTGAGGGTCTGAATTAATTTAGGAGTCTGGTCTGGGGTTTGATGTCTCCTATGCCCTTATCCGGCAATTTCTTCTTATGTGGCTGATAGTGAGTGTGGTAACATTGTCCCAGCATGCTCTGATCATAATCAGGTCATGCTGGGAGTTTTCACAGAAGTTCTGTTTTTTTCTCTTCTACTCAGCTGTTAAGTGTGCCCTCACTTCATCTTTCACAGAGGGGCCCATTCAAAAGTTTGGTATGGTGCCCAGCACTATCTAGCGATGCCACTGTGGATAGGGGTTGTGTTCATTAAACAAAATGCTAATTAAGTGAAAGAGCGATTTGTTTATAGAACAAGCTCATTCAGTACGTTTATCACCCATTTTGGAAAGTGACTGATCCCAATGACTGCTTGCCACACCAGCAAGATATTTTATTAGACTTTTCCTATTTCTCTTAAAAAATGATAGCCCATTTTGCAAAACTGCTTTATTTCAGACACATTCGTTAGTTTTTGCGTAACTGTTCAGATCAAGAAATGCAATCTCATGATTAGAGGGGTCCTAACAGTTAGACTCCTACCAATCACACAATGATGGCATATCCTAGGTATATGCCATGAAGTGTAAAAAATTGGAAAGCCCTTTTAACCAGTTTTTACATTAAAAAAGGTTTGTTTCTTTCACATAGGGAAAATATGTTTGTCCCATTAACCCGTTAGTGACCACCAACTTGCTTTTTCACTGCGGTCACTAACGGGCCTTAGGCTAGGCCGCCGCCTTTTCACAGCAGCCTAGTCTAAGTTCTGCGAAAGATTTTTTTTTTCCATAAAATGTGGTTTTATTTAGTAAAATTGTAAAAAAGAAATAAAAATACACATATATGGTATTGCCGCAATTGTAATGACTCAAAGAATAAAGTTAACATGTAATTTAAACTGTAAGGTGAACGCCGTAAAAAAAAAAGTCCTGCAAAAGACAATGGGAGAATTACTATTTTTTTCCATTGCTCTCAAAAAAGTAATAATAAAAATGAATCAATAAGTCGCATGTACCCGAAAAAAGTACCAATGAAAACTACATTTCACCCCGCAAAAAAACAGGCCCACATATCACTACGTTGATGGAACAATAAAACAGTTACAGCTCTTGGAATGCAACGATGCACAAATAAATAATTTTAGTTCAAAAGTGTTTTTATTGTGCAAAAGTAGTAAAACATAAAGAACCTGTACATATATGGTATCATTGTAATCGTATAGACTCATAGAATTAAGTTAACATGTTATTTATGCCGCACGGTGAACGGCGTACATTTGAAAGGCATAGAACAATGGCAGAATTGCTGTTTTATTCTATCCCCCCCAAAAAAGTTAATCAAAAAAGATATGTACCCAAAATGGTGCAATTAAAAAATACAACTAATCCCGCAAAAAACAAGCCCTCATACAGCTATGTCGACGGAAAAATAAAAAAGTTATAGCTCTTTGAATGCGACGATGGAAAAATGAAAAAAAAATAGCTTGGTCATTAGGGCCTAAAATAGGCTGGTCACTAAGGGGTTATTGAATTCGGTTTGCCCTGTAAATATTACTAATTACTAAAATACTTGCTGCATGGGAATGTGGAGAGAAGACATTCTGCCAGAAAGCCAGAGGACAGCGAACAATCTACACTGAGCAATGAGCAGTTTTAATTTTTTTCCCCCCAAAGTTTCTTAACGTGGTGTTTTTGAAAAAAAGTTACCCTGCCCCCCAAATCAATCAATCCGTACATGCCACTCATAAACTTTTCCATAACTTTACATTACCAACCACCAGCTGTGACTTTACATGCAGTCAAATAAAGAAAACATGACTCGCAGGAAGCTGGAACGAAAAGAAAATAGTCTGAGAACAGAAGAAAACCACAACCAGGCTCTTTGCAAAAGCCTAAAAGGTGAGGAAACAAAAAGTGGAGGAAAGGGGAAAGAACTTTCAGCAATAGGCACTTTGGGGGATGGCGAAAAAAGGGCAGCATTAGAAGGGGTATTCTTAAAAAGTGCTCCCTATTGCTCTACCAATCGGAAGACCATCCTTCTAGACTTTACCCGTGATATATGTCATTGAAAGAAGGGAAGGTCATAAACTGCTAATCTAAAGTGACCAAAAATTTAAAGGGACAAGGCCCCTTGCAATCCATTGCACTTACCCTAGACATTCTAGTGCCCATCAAGTAAAGGAGGGTCAAATGCAAATGGCCCATAAAGCTGCAGATCTTTTTTCCTACTTCTTTTGCTTCAATATATTTTTCTCAATATCGACACGAGAGCATGAGCGCATTTGTTCTACACTTAACATTTTTTTAAATATTTTTGAAAGGTGCATGAGTCAATAATATTAACGTTCACAGTCTATCCCTGTACAGTCATTTAAATTACATATATTACTACCGAATATAAAATGATAATTACATATGCTTTCAAATAAAGAAGTCTGATCTGTTTGACTGCAGATCATAATCAATAGAAAGAATAATGAAATACATTGGAATTTACCAAACTACACCAGACACTAAATTATTGAGAGGACCAGCAGACAAAAGTCTATTTGCTGCTGAAATTAAATTACGGTATGCTAGACATTAACAATTATCTATCATCCCCTGCAGTGAACACTGTCTGTATAATAAAAGGGATTGGCATATGTAAAAAACTGAATTAGTTGCAATTTTAATAATTGGAAACATAAGAAAACCACTTTTAGGACAAACAGATGCACGCTATATCAGCTGCATCGGTTTGTACAGTACTTTTGACTTTTGATAATAAAATCTCTATTTCTCGCCCTCTGCTTTCATTATACAAATGTTACTGATATTTTGAGGTCTATCCTCATTACAAGACTTTGCTTGTCACATGTTCTCGGTGCGAACATTCATCACTCAGGTCATGGGGTGAAAATCGTGATCTATTATGCACATAGAAAGCTAATGAAAAGCCACATAATTATCCAATTTAAAGGGAAGCATGTAACGGGAAATACAGGGGAGGGGCGTTTGCTATCATTTAAATTGTTTTGTTTCCCTGAAGCAAAATTGTGCCCATGATTGACAGCACGTAATGATAATTCTTATTGATATTGCAATGCTAATTGTGAGCAGACACTTAATACGTTTCAGTGGTAAATGCATGTTTTTAACCTACACCTGAACCTGAGTCTTGATGTGGTGTGAAGATGAGGTAGTGATACAGATAACTGAACACAAGTGGAATTTCACTCTTGTGTGGCAGAATGGAAATTGGAATCTTTAGAGTCTATTAGGTGAAAAATCCAATTTCCGTAAATTTCGCACACTGTGATATAAAAATTCAAAGTTGTAATATTCGAGATCCAAGTTTTTGTTTTTTTTACCTTTAAAAAGGATATGTTTTATTAGAAAAGTAACCACAAACAGCAGAATATGGGTGAGTAAGGAGACAACTCTATTCTATCATGTAGATGTTATCAGTGCTAGGGCATCTTGTAGCTATTCCTAAGCAACATGAGTATAGGGCACTGGAGGTAGCTCTCTGGTATAGCTGACAGAGGGGGATTTAAACCAGCGGCCCCTCCGAGGGTTAATGAGCTTAAATAACATGTATGGAAAGTAGTTGTGTAAATATAGGAAAGAGCTGTAAGAAATTCTGCGTCACATGGTCTAATTTAAATTTGCATCAAATCTGATATGATTACAAAAAACTACATGACGAATATGTCCGCCATCACACATTATGATTACATCACAGTAGATCTCAAACGTGTTTTTTTCTCAGCAAAGCAGGGCAGAGAGGTTTAAAGTAAAGCTTTAAAGAGGATCTGTCATGTTTTTTAACCACATACCTCCCCTTATTCCTGGCGTCCTCCCGATTCCAGCGTCGTAAAAAATTTTTTTTTAGAATAACCCTTGACACGTGGCAGAATTGCTGTTGAATTCCTCTGCGGACAGTCCGGAATTCTGCAGCAGCCGTTTTTTACATTTGTTTCTATCCATTTTTAGGAAAGTTAGTTCAGACATTACGGAAAATAACTGTGCGGAAATCAGGCTGCGGTGCAGAATTTTCCCTCCGCAGCATGCTCATGACGTTGCGGAGAAGAAGCGGAATTTCACTGCGTATTTCAGCCTTTGCAATGTAAAAACTGAAATCTGTGGCAAGTCCGCTGTGTTTTCTGCAACGTCTGAATTACCTGTCAAATATGTAAACGTTGGTGCAGATTAGTTGCGTAATTGCCCCAAATCTGCACCAACATTTGCAGCGGAAAAATTCCGCCACGTCTGAACGTGCCCTAAGACAGTTCACACAGGTCAGATATGTCTGCGATTTGCGCAGGTAAGATCTGCAGCATATTACAGTACTAGGAAAATGGATTAGATTTTACTAAATCTTATCTACATGCTGTGGAAAGTTTCTACGCAGAATTTGGCCTGCTGTGCATATATTCAATTTTGCAGCATGTCAATTGTTTTGTGGACTGTGCACATGTTTTTTGCAATTGTCCTCATTGGCTTGGGGAAGAAAAAATATGCAATAAAATCCGCTAGCAATGTCGTATTGCAGGTTTTGCTGCGGATTACCTGCAGACATGCAGGATTTTAAATGACTAGAAATTACTTTTGTTTTACTTTTTTCAGCTTCTACATCAAATTTTCCCCACTGTTTTCCGCAGCGGAAGGCAAATCTGCAAAAAAAAATACACAATAAGATCTGCAAGATCCCTGGGGATTTAATCTGCTGCAAATCCGATGTGTTTGGAATTAGCCTTGTATTAGCGCTTCAACAGCGTATGAGAAAAATACTGCATGCATCTGGTTTTAACTATTACATGACATTTCCCCTAGAGAATTAAAACGAAACATTTTTTATCGTCACCACAACTTAACACTTCTATTCTAGGAATTCAAAGTGGTCTCTCGTCAGGGAGATGAATAATACATTGTGACATGTAAATTATTACATGTAGGGCCAATTTTTGGTACAAATGTACCTAGAGATCAATTTATACAATCATTATACCACATCCTCAAGCCACCATTAAGGTTTTTATGCAGTTTTGCAGAGTTTTCTTTCCCATTGGAGGGAAAAATATGACGCAAAATTATCAAAGACAATTTGAAAACATATTTCCTAAATCCCATTCACTACCCTATAACATTTAGCTGTTGCGGTAAAATACCATAGTGGCCAGAAACCGGGAAAAAATAGCAGGTGTGAACTTGGCCTTACGCCAGCTTTCCAACTGCCACACATTGATTATGTGCCCGAGTGGGCATGTAATTTGCTAAATTCTTGCTGAATTCTGCAAAGCAATGAATGATATGAAGTCAATGCAGCCATCTATATCCATGTCATCCCATACACCTATATCCTATTACACAGTTACACACTGCAATAAAGTAAGTGGCTTCCAACAACAGTTCGTCGGCATAACCCTGTTTCATCTTATTTCATAATCATTCATTTTCCAACAATTATACAATTCACTAGTCCAGAATAAACTGTATTATCTGTATACAGCAACATTATTTAAATCATAGAGTAAGTGGGGAAAAAACAGAAAGCATTAACCACAGTAGACTGCTAACCTAGCACACGCCACTGAAAAGCTACGAGCAAGATATTCTTTTATATTCCCCAAGCCATCACTGAAATATAGAAATCTAATTGACATAAAAACATATCAGACGTGGATTATTGGTTTAGAACTTGATCCAGATCCCAAGGAAGCTGTCAAAGAGACAGAGAGAATGTTCAGCAGGGGAAGCTGACAGCGGCAGCTGGGGTAATGTGCCAATTACAACTGCTTGTTTTGAACAGCTTTACATGCCAACAGTGAACAGTGAATGAAAATGATCAAAAGGAGCCGGGACAATATCCCATTATTCACAAAAGGTGCTAAAACCAGTGGATTTCTACTCAGTGGTATTGGAAGACTATTGTTGGAAGATATATCTCCAGGAGTGTTTATGCGGTGGTCACGGTGCATTCAACTGTGGCCTCTTCCATGGTTTATCCAAGTATTTTATAGCCGTAGTAAAAGAGTCCTTATTGATTTAAATTACAAGCCTGGCTCCCATCGGCTTCACTTGAGGGCAAACGTGCAATAAAATATCCTGCATCTTCAGAAGCGGACATATCACGCTAGGCATCCCTACAGATTCTTTTTTACCATATCACTTGTGCTATTTATTTGTGAAGGTTAACTCACTTCTACATTAAGAATCCTACAATGCCCTGATGCCTGTAATAGGGTCAGAAGAGCAATGAATTCTGGGAATACACGTTTTTTTAGCGCTTAACTAGCCATGCAATAATTTCCAGGATGGCACTCTTGTTAATAAACACTATTCATTGTAGATACAATCAAAGTCTTTAGACATGAGGATATTTTGGGCAGCAGCGTAAAATATACGGCAGGTTTCGAACCTGCTAAAGTCTGCAGATTTCCTCTATTGTCTATGGTAAAATCCAATTATCAAGACTCACAAAGCAGCTAATTCTTTTTAATAATGAACATAATGGAGTCGGGTAATGGATACATATACTTTAGTTGAATATGCTTCTGGAGTAACATAATCGCGGTATTTTCTGAGGTAATATAATCATACAGTTAATAAAATGCATTTTCTTTCTTTTTCCACAAGCCTGCTTTGGATATAGGACTACAGATAGCCTCCAGACACTTGTATAAACAGCGAATGTCTATTATGTATCTGACATTTGAAATAACATGTTTTGCCAGGTTGGCATTATAAGAGTCATTCCACTTCAAAATGTTTTTCTTAATGTAATTTTTTTTTTAATTCAGTGTAGTATTATAGTCAACCTGAAACAGAGGTCAAATTCATTTCATTTCTTTTATGTTTTCTTTCCTCCGTTAGATAGAATAAATGATTAAACCTAGAATGGTTGGCAGTTCACTGAATGTGCACACTAGTACCACGGCAAGATCGATTTTCTCAATACCGGAGTCTTTCTATGGTACATATTGCTTTAGCTGACATCTGTCGCCGTTGTCATGGTAGCCACTTTCTCGCACAGTGAGAGGTCAGGCTTGACAGGGAAGGCCTCGCCAGCTATACCCTATTCACTTCAAGGTTAACAACCAATAGACCAAAGAAATTGGCTATTATAGTACAGTCAATTCCAGTTAGGTAAATACATGAGAAGCAAATATATCCCATAGGTAAATTGAATTCCACAATATATCCTTAGTTAAAAAAAGGTTCACCTTTATAGCTTTGCTATTATTTTTTAGGATTATTATTATCAATTTTAAGGCTCAAATTAGTGAACAATTATTTGATGTATTTAGATACAGTGAACATTTGGAGATATGTAATACTATTCTCTCTTCAAACATCAGCAAGTTATAAAGTGATTATAAAAGTATAACGTCTTGAATCAAGTAATCTGTTCATATCTTATATGACAAGAATCAAAATCAATACAAACACAAAACCTTGAAATCCATAAAGGAAACCAGACCTCTAAATACTGAAAAACGGTGTACGTGGGATATCTATTATTCTTAATATAGTAAAAATGGATGGAATAAGAAGCAGACACAGATTACTGAGGGCTCCTGTGCAAGAACTGAATGTGGGCCTCTTCCGACAATCTACCCAGAGCTTACATTTTCATATTTAAAATGAATAATTTCTATAAAATTTCTATAAAAAAATATTCATTGCTTTTATATCTGGCGAAAGTGGCCATCTACTCTTACTGTCTTATACAGCGGTGCTGCACGAGAAATTAAGCATTTCATAGCACCATTCAATTCAATGGGCAGACAAGCCGTGCCCGTCCCTGCCATGTCTGCCCTTGCTCCAAATCTCTTAGATCTGAAGAATTAGCAAAACACCATCCTGCTTTAAGTTTCAATCCCTGAAAGGTTCACACTTGCTAAAAAGTCGTTAACCGGTTGTCAGGCTAACTACACTACCTACACTGGGCAGAAGCAATATAGGTATGAAATATAAACTATGAGAAACTGTTGGCACGTTCACAAAATTTTAGTGGGAAGAAAAACAAAAATACAGCAATCTAGAGACCCAAGTAGAAAGATGCAAATGAGTACAATAAGAAACAATCAACAAGTTCTAATGCACAGATCACCAACTTAAAAGGGTATTACCATCATAAACATGCAATACATGCTATATAGGTATTGGTGCCACCACTGAGAACTTCATCTATTGGGAGAATTGTTGTCCCATGAGCCTCGTTCACCTACTCTACCCATAATTATTATTTATTTTAAATTGCCATTAACCTTCCATGTCACTGTACATATGAAATACAGATGGATTTAAATACATAACATATGAACAAATGATAAAAAACCAGCGAGCACAGTAAACATGAGCTTACTGAGTGAAAGACTGAAGAGTTGAATTTTCAGGCTACGGTGAGATGTTTTTGCAAGGACTGTAAATTATGCATGGGAAGGTATGGGGAGATCAGAGCAGAGATGTATAAGACAGACTGTGGACTACCTTGTATGTCATTGTCAGTATTTTGAAATTAATTTGCTGGGAAACGGATAGCCAGCGGAGGGACGAACGGAGAGGAAAGGCAGTTGAGGAATGAAGGAAGAGGTCGATAAAATGGCTAGTGGAGTTGAGGAAGGATTGGAGGGGTTGGAGGAGTGCCAGAGTGTAAGCTTGTAAAAGGGGAGGCCACAAGGAGGATGTTGAAGTAGTCTTCTAGGCGGGACATGATGAAAGCATGGACAAACCTTTTTGTTGACTCAGGGTTAAGGAAAAAGCAGATTCGAGAAATGTTTTTGAGAAGGTGGCTGGAGTTGGTAAGGACTTGGATGTGTGGAATCAAAGGTTATCTGGAGGAAGAGGACTTGTGAGACTGGGGAAAATCAGGAGCCATTAAGTGTGATTGATAGTTCTGATAAGTGGGTTGAATGAGTTGGGGGACAGATGATGAATTTAGTTTTGTCCATGTTTGTTCTTAGGAAGCAGGAAGAAAGGAAGGAGGATATAGCCGATACGGCAAAGAGGTAACTTTGGGGCCGGAGAGGCAAGTATGAATGTCATCAGCATAAAACTGTAAATCACAAGGGAGGTTGCTGCGCTAGGGAAAGAGCCAAGCAAGCAGCTCAGTGAATATGCCATAAATGTTCATGATGGAAATACCTCTATAATTATATTCATTGCAATCCTTCTGTTGGACTTGAAGCAACATATACAAACCATCACTAATCAAAAAATTCATGTGGCCTCCACAAATTTCAAACAAACAAACAAACAAACAAACTGCCAGATACATTTTTAAATCCTAAAAGAAAAGACTGACTAAATATTAGAAACAAAATCTAATATAAAATAATTAATCACAGTGTTCCAAAAAATGGTTACATTAGAAACCAATACCATGTTTTTCCACCAAAGGTAACAAATATCACATTTCACTTTAAATATAGTAATACTTGGCAGGTCCTGCAGAGGCATTTGTGCTGTCCAGCTTCTTCTCTAGTGCCCATCTAGTCAGTACTGACAGGAAAATAACACATATCATCCTGTCGTACAGTATACTTCCAACCTACCCTGCAAATACAGTGTGAATACATCCTAACTGTGCTCTAATCTGATTTGCTTTCATTGATAACAACCCTGACTCCATTTAGGCTAAAGGTCCTCTTACACTGGCCAATTTTGGCTGGTACAACAAGCGCCGATCAACGAGACAGGTCATTGATCGGCGCTTGTTTGCTCCAGTCCTAAGGAGCACTCGTTACTCTGATCGCTCATCTCCATACATTATTATGATGTCGGCAGCGCAACATGTGCTGCCGACAACAAAAATAAATTATTTTTTAAAATGATACGATCAGCAGATGAATGAGATTTTGCTCGTACATCTGCTGATCGCTGCCCTGTTTACACAGGGTAATTATCAGCAATGAACGTTCTATGAATGATCATTTGCCCAATAATTGTCCTATGTTATAGGGCCTACATGGACACTACATGGACAAAAGTATTGGGACACACCTCTTAATCATTGAATTCAGGTGTTTCATTCAGTTCCATTGCCACAGGTGTATAAAATCCAGCACCTAGTCATGCAGTCTGCCTTTACAAACATTTGTGAAAGAATGGGTTGTGCGAAATAGCTCATTCAATTCCGTGGTACTGTAATAGGATGCCACCGATGCAACAAGTCAGTTCATGAAATTTCTTCCCTCCTAGATATTCCACGATTAACTGTGAGTGGTATTATTGCAAAGTGAAGCGTTTAGGAACCACAGCTACTCAACCATGAAGTAGAGACCACATAAAGTTACAGAGGGGAACCGCCAAATGCTGAGGCGCATAGTGTATAAAAGTTGCCAACACTCTGCTGACTCAATAACTGCAGAGTTCCAAACCTCCTCTGGCATTAACATCAGCACAAAAACTGTGCGCCAGGAGCTTCATGGCATCGGTTTCCATGGCCGAGCAGCTGCATGCAAGCCTTACATCACCATATACAATGCCAAGTGTCGGATGGAGTGATGTAAAGCACGCCGAAACTGGACTCTGGAGAAGAGGAAACGTGTTCTGTGGAGTGATGAATCAAGCTTCTCTATGTGGCAGTCTGATGGACGAGTCTGGGTTTGGAGAATGCCAGAGGAACGTTACCTGCATGACTGCCATTTGCCAACTGTAAAGTTTGGTGGAGGAGGGATAATGCCATGGAGTTGTTTTTTCAGGGGTTGGACTAGGACCCTTAGTTCCAGTGAAGAGAAATCTTAATGCTTCAGCATACCAAGACATTTTGGACAATTGTAGCTTCCAACTTTGTGGGAACAATTTGGGGTTTGGCCCTTTTCTGTTCCAAACAAGGTCCATAAAGACATGGTTGGGTCAGTTTGATGTGGAACTTCACTGACCCACACTGAGTACTGACCTCAACCCCATCAAACACTTTTGGGATGAACCAGAACGGAGATTGCAAGCCAAGCCCTCTCGTCCATCAGTGTCTGAACTCGCAAATGTTGTTCTGGATGAATGGGCAAAAATTCCCACAGACAAATCTTGTAGAAAGCCTTTCCAGAAAAGTGGAAGCTGTTTTATCTACAAATATCTATGGATTTAGAATGGGATATCATAAAAGATCCTGTAGGTGTAATGTGTAGGTGTCCCAATACTTTTGTCCATACTAATAACGTCATATATCTTTTGGAAAGATGAAAGTCTGTATCATTTGAAATACACTGTGTTGTAGTACAATCCTGCAATATGGTTCTACAAGGGAACCTGGTCTGGGACCAGTAGACATACACATTAGTTTCCCCATGTTATCCACACAGCAGAGTTTTGAGGTTATGTATTTTCTTTAAAAGGATTAGGATTGTAGAGCTAAAAAACAAGATTACATGACAATGACATTTACCACTTTTTCCTCTTCAGTGAGTAAATACCTTAACATTTAACAAAATGTTACACTCTACACTCCGCAATGTTGTTTTAAAGAGACAGCGGGAATGGTTAGCACTGACCTCTGTGATGCATTAGACTAATTAAGAAACATTCTTCGTGAACATGATGGCCTTGCCCTTCTTGACAACATTACAAATCTGAA
Source organism: Rhinoderma darwinii (assembly GCF_050947455.1). Classification (NCBI taxonomy): domain Eukaryota; kingdom Metazoa; phylum Chordata; class Amphibia; order Anura; family Rhinodermatidae; genus Rhinoderma; species Rhinoderma darwinii. Next base: position 289,649,661 of record NC_134691.1, read on the forward strand.
CTTGGTTACATTTTGCAAAATAGTTCAGTTGGTTAGGCAATTGTTTTTGTTTAGTTTTTTATCTTTTTCTTGTCATAGGACTTTCTTAAAGACAATGGCACGTCGAGCTGATAATACCATTTACTGCACTGTTTGTGAATTGTATATATTTCTTAAATAAGTGAAACCTCCTGGACTGTATGGCTTATCCTCAATGTCTGATTGGTTAGGTCTGACTGCTGGGTGCCACCAACACAATGAAGGGGACGTGGCAGTCCAACGAGCGAATCATCCCTTTTATTGATTAGGCTGGCACATTTTCTCTTGAAAGGGACGGAGCTGCAGTACCAGGTACAGCCCCTCATACAGATGGGCCGGTGTGCCTGTGTAGACAATAATGGGGCCTCTGGGGCGGACCCCCATTGATCAGATATAGATGGTGTATCTTAAAGATATTTATCAATATTAAAGTCCCGGAAAATCTTTTTAACCCCTTGGCAACATCCGCGTACATGTATGGCGGATGTGCGCTCTCACAATATGGCTTGGGCTATGAAATCGCGGGGTGCCAATCAGTGGCAATGGCAGACGGTGGCCTCCGGGTCTGCTTTCTGTGTCCTATTATTACGCATTGCCAGAGGCAAAGCTTGATAGCAGAGCACACAAAAAAGCAATACACTGCAATACATAAGAATAGAATGAGCGATGTAATGAATTGCAAAATCCCCTAGGGTAATTAAAAACAACGTAACAAAATGTTTAATAAAAACTTTTTAAATAAAGACAAAAAATTAAAATAAGTAACAGTTAAAAAAGCCCTTTTCTAATTTTTCACATAGAAATATGTAAATAAAAAAAGGAAAAATAATTGGTATCGCTGCGTCTGTAAAAGTCCAAACTATTAAAATAATCATGTTATTTAACCTGAAGGGTGAACGCCATAGAAGAAAATATTTACATTGCCAAAATTGCTGTTTTTTTTTTGTAAACTCTCTTCCATAAAAAAATAAAAATAAAAGGTGACCAAAAAGTTGTATGTATCCCAAAATGGCACCAATAAAAACTACAGCTCGTCCTGCAAAAATCAAGCAAAAAAAAAAGGCTAGTAGGAACAAAGCATTACAAAGTACTTAACCCCTTGGCAACTTTTTATTTAGTTCCCCTAGAAGACTTGGCCATGTGATTCTTAGATCACTCATACAATACACTGCAATACTTATGTATTGCAGTGTTTTGTTTTTTCTCTGCTCTACTAGTAATGTGCGCTGTCACAATATGGCGTGAACTCAGGAACTGAGCCTGCACCATACCCAGCGGGTGGCGACTGTTTCATACTGCTGACACCTGCTTACAAAGGGGCTCCCTCTGTCCCCTAATGGATGTCCCTATTTGCGAAGAAATAGCGGGATGCAGATCAGTTGCCATGCCAGTCGCAGTCTGCCTGCGGTGTCCTACTTCCCAGAGTATTGCAGTGTATTGCATGAACGTAAAGTCCCCTAGGAAGACTAAAATAAAACGTTTAAAAAGTTTAATAAAATTGAAAAAAACAAAACAGCAAAAGGTAAAAAAAATACCTGGGTGAACAACATAGGAAAATTTTTTATCTGAAATGCCAGTCACCTCACTTCCAAAAAAAGTTTCAATAAAAGTGATAAAAAATTCGTATGTACCCCAAAATGGTACCTTTAAAAATTTCATCCCGCAAAATAAAGGTTCCATCGATGGAAAAATAAAAAGTAATAGGTCTCAGAACATAAAAACGACATAAATGGTATCGCTGTGTTTTGCAAAGTTAACATGTAATTTTTACTGCACAGTGGCAACCATAAAAACCAAACCCAAAGAACAATTATATGGTACATTAAATGGTATCATTGAAAAATAAAATGTGTAACGCAAAAGACAAGCCCTCATATGGCTATGTCGGCAAAAAAATTAAAACGTTATGGATCTTGGAATGTGTAGAGGAAAATACAAAAACTGAAAAATGAAAATTAGCTGCGTCCCTAAAGAGAACCTTTCACCTGCCCACACATGTGCAGCTGAGTGCAGCATGTAATGGGCAGGGCTGCACAAACCCTGGGGCACTTTAAATTTTTTCCCTACCCTTCTCCGTTATTTAGATTTCGGTGCCGTTATATTTGGCGCCTGATATTTAAATAAACCTATGAACTGTCAATGGGGAGTGTAATGGCAAGGGGGCGTGTTACTATGGCTGTGACACTGTCCAATCAGCTACGGACAGTGTCAAGGCAAGAGCTGGGGAGAGGAGCGCATGTGAAGAGCGAGTGAGAGCGTGCGCGCGCCATGTTGACTGTTGTTATGATGTTCTTTTAGTGAAATGCTGTGTTAGCTTTACTCCAGATGTAACAAGACCCATGTCTTCCAAAAAGTTCCACCTTTGACTCATCAGTCCACAGAACATTATCCCAAAAGTCTTGGGGGTCATCTAGATATTTGTTGCCAAATACGAGACGAGCCTTTGTGTTAACACCACTGCACATATTTTAGCTAGCTTGCAGTAGGTGACATGGCCAAATCTCAGTCCTCCTGCGGAAATTAAATGTTGTCACTCAGTATACAGAAGAAGAACTATTAGTGCAAAAAGTAGATCTGCCCCTCCTTCTACTTTTTTGTAGGTTAGCAAGATAAAGGGGTCAGTTGGAAGGGAGTAAAGGTCTTTTTACACTGGGCGATTATCGTGGAGACGAGCATTCGTATAACAGTCGTTACCGATAATTGCCCAAACGCTCATTCATCTTCTGATCGTATCGTTTTAAAAAAGTGAAATATTATCGTTATCGGCAGTGCGTCTCCCTGTGTAAACAGGGAGATGCGCTGCCGACATGATAGTAATTTGCAATGCAATATAAATATCTTAAACAAAGCTCCTACATTGGGATTTGATGCAATAGGTATTATCTAAAGCAGGGGTCTCAAACTCGGCCGGGTAATTGGGCCACATATAGAAAAAATGGGAAGTTGACGGCCGCATTACTTTCAAATTTGATACAATACAAAATTATTGTTAATCAATTAGTTATTTGAACTACTATAACAATATATTACTATAATAATACTACATTACTATAATAATACCGCTAGGTTTAAAATTTGAGAGAATTCTCCACGTGCTTATTTCAACAATCCAGTTATCCAGTTTAAGTGTCGCTAGATGCAGTCCAGCGGCTCAGTTGGCAGCGTTTGGCAGACACACATGTCAAGATTGGGCAGCCCCTTTTTAGATAGTGCCACAGAGTCCTCTGTAGATAATGCCACAGTGCCCTCTGTAGATAATGCCACAGTGCCCTCTGTAGATGCCACAGTGCCCACTGTAGATAATGCCACAGTTCCCTCTGTAGATAATGCAACACACCCCTAGATAATGCCACAGTGTCCTCTGTAGGTCCTACCACATACCCACTTGTAGACAATGCCACAGTGCCCTCTGTAGATGCTGCCACAGTGCCCTGTGTAGATTCTGCCTCAGTGCCCTCTGTAGATGCTGCCACAGTGCCCTCTGTACATTCTGCCACAGTGCCCTCTGTAGATGCTGCCACAGTGCCCTCTGTAGATGCTACCACTGTGCCCTCTGTAGATGCTACCACTGTGCCCTCTGTAGATGCTGCCACAGTGCCCTCCGTAGATGCTGCCACATTGCCCTCTGCAGATGCTGCCACATTGCCCTCTGCAGATGCTGCCACATTGCCCTCTATAGATGCTGTCACAGTGCCCTCTGCAGATGCTGCCACAGTGCCCTCTGCAGATGCTGCCACAGTGCCCTCTGCAGATAATGCCACACACACCCCAAGTAGATAGTTCTATTGGGGCTCCCTCTAGGAGTTGAATCCCCAGCCAGAGCATTGCCGACGCTTTGGTTGGGGATTCCTCAGCCGTTGTTGCCCCTGACGTCACTGTCCATACACAGTGATGTCGGGGGATCCTCCTGGACCAGAATGTGATATCAGGGGCAACCCCAGAGATGGTGTCCCGGAGCAGAGCACCAGTATAGACTCTGCGCCGGAACTCTTGGGAAGCCACTGACATCAGTGTCCATATATGGACAGTGATGTCAGGGGCTTGCCCAGAGCTGGGGCCCCGGAGCAGAGTCACTTCTAGCATTCTGCCAGGGATTCCAGCTTTGCTCCTGACATCACTGTCCATATATGGACATGGATGTTAGGGGCAACCCCAGAGCTGGAGTCCCGGGCAGAGCGCTAGGAGGCTCTTCCTGGGAATCCAGCTGCGCTCCTGACATCACTGGGACTCCTGTCGATGTATGGACAGCGATGTCAGATGCTTCCCCAGAGTCCCGGAGCAGAGCCTATACTATCGCTCTGCCCGGGACTCTAGCCCTGGGGAAGCCCCAGACATCGCTGTCCATATATGGACAGCGATGTCAGGGAATTCCACAGAGTCCCGGAGCAGAGCCTGTACTAGCGGCTCTGTGTCCAGCAGGCCGCAGATGACAGCACCAGGGGCCGCATGCAGCCCGCAGGCCGCGTGCTTGAGACCCCTGATTTAAAGTATCTTGCTAGTGTACTGATACAATTAGACATTAAGGGGGTTATCAGGGTTATTAAAATTGATGGCCTATCCTGTCAGCACCCCAGCCGATCATCTGTTTGAAGGGACAGCCTCTTAATTGTTTACATGGCTCTCCTCTATGTTCGTACTCGCGCGCGCCATTACATCTGTAGAAGCCGTGCAAGGTACCTCACCACTGCCACATTCAAGTGAATAGGTTTAGGGCATCAATTTTAATAACCCGGATAACCCCTTTCATACAATTTGGTATTAAGCACACAACTTTCAACCCTTTTCAAAAATCTTTTAGGGAGAGGCTTGCCACAGAGATAATTTATGGGTTTTTGTTTTGGCATTAAGGGTGAAAACGCATAGCTGGAAATTTCCTCTGGGTCTACTATTAGGGCTTTATGCTGATCTGCACATGTATTACATCTGCGTATAACCTCTGAGATGCTTGGAGCCATAATACTGCTGTTATAGGCTTCTATAAGGCCATTCTGTAATTTCATATGGAGGCATATGAAGGATTTTTTCTGTATAATTCGTTATGAATCCGAAAGAAAAAAAATCATGACATGTTACATTGGATGCCGTATTACAGAGCGATTCTATTATAAAATTATTACTTCAAGGGAAGAATATCTCCATAATACGGCAGCACGTAGACTACTTATGACACTGCACTGTAGTGTTGAGAATCAAGGGGCTCTGTGTGTCTCCAAACAGATGGTGCCATGTACATGAGGCCTTATGGTAGAATTGTAAGGTGCGGCCAAGGTGGCATATGTCGCTCAAAGGGATGTTGCGGCATAGATAGAGTGAAGCAGATTATTTGGAAACTCAATGTAAACTTTATTTTCAGACCAGCGCCAATGGTGCAAATGGACACGCAATATCTTTAGATCTTCCCAATATGGGCGGCACAAGTTTAGACACGGCTCAGGCAGGTGTATATGATGGCTGGCTTGCTGTTGCACTGTCGCCCCTCCCTGAATCAGGGGTTGGTCTGGAAATTCCAGCATAGTATGTTGCTCCAGGCCCATTGATTATGTCGTCAATATCAGCAGGGGTAAAATGGCACTAAGGGCCCAAAATACAATAATATAACTTAAAGAGGCTCTGTCACCAGATTTTGCAACCCCTATCTGCTATTGCAGCAGATAGGCGCTGCAATGTAGATTACAGTAACGTTTTTATTTTTAAAAAACGAGCATTTTTGGCCAAGTTATGACCATTTTTGTATTTATGCAAATGAGGCTTGCAAAAGTCCAAGTGGGCATGTTTAAAGTAAAAGTCCAACTGGGCGTGTATTATGTGCGTACATCGGGGCGTGTTTACTACTTTTACTAGCTGGGCGTTCTGACGAGAAGTATCATCCACTTCTCTTCAGAACGCCCAGCTTCTGGCAGTGCAGACACAGAGCGTGTTCTGGAGAGATCACGCTGAGACGTCACTCACAGGTCCTGCATCGTGTCGGACGAGCGAGGACACATCGGCACCAGAGGCTACAGTTGATTCTGCAGCAGCATCGGCGTTTGCAGGTAAGTCGATGTAGCTAATGCTCGTTTTTTAAAAATAAAAACGTTACTGTAATCTACATTGCAGCGCCTATCTGCTGCAATAGCAGATAAGGGTTGCAAAATCTGGTGACAGAGCCTCTTTAAAGTCTCCTTTAAGGGAGCGGCACTGGCTACAGTGGCCATTTACCTGCAAAATAGTGCGGTCATAATGAGTGTATTAATTAATGGCCACACTATTTTGCAGGTAAAGGGCCGTTGTACCTGCAACAGTGCGCGGCCATTAAAAGACTATTTGACAGTCACACCAAACAACATGTCGGGGCAGTTGTTAGCCGCATTGCGACCTGGTCAGGGCCGCTTCGGGTGGCCTTACCCTTAGACTTGGGGATGCTATTCTTACACTTTACAGAATTTCCAAAACTAGACGATAACTTTTCTATCAATGGGCCTCAGAAATTGTTGGCAGTAATTCCCTAGTCTGTATGTCTTTGCTTTTGCTGTGAGATTTATATACCATACATTGTTTTCTGTTATGTATGTAAGAATGTGATGCCAGTCTCTAAGTAAAACCTTCTGAAGCAATTTGTTATGACTCTTCCAGTAATAAGTTAGTGTTTCAATTTCATTGTGCCTCAAGAGACAGGAGAATGCAGCATAAAACAATGTGGAGGCAGAGGGTGCATGCATGGCACTCTTATGTCTGGCTGAATTTAGTTAATTAGCTTGAATAAGTGCATGCTAGTGTTACAGAAAATGAACCCACCACATGACATTGTATTATATTACTGGCCTCAAGCTTTCTATCGTCATAAAACCCGTCGGCCCTCAACATCGCTAAGGACAGCAATGATTCAGAGGCGAATTAATGAAATAAAGTGTCAGTGAAATGACTTTATAATTAAAATATATACCGATAGGAAACAAGTGCCTTGCAGCCGTTTGACGGGGCTGGATTGGGTGTTGCTTATTCTATGCTCAGAGCCAGCGACATCTACAACAAAGAAACAGCTCCCTGTGTTCTGCACCATCAGCATAGCATACATCCTCATTTCCAATAACTCCGCTGCTTTATCTCACTCTGACTGATACCTAATAGGGTGATTGCTATTTACTTTGCACCAACAGCTAATCTGTTAATGATTGATTTTAAATTTGTGCAGCCATTTGTCTGTGGCAAGAGCTGAGTCTGTGGATTACAGACTTTGTTGGATTGATGAATTAAGATTTTTAAAGTCTTTTTAAAGTTAATATAAACCATCTATGCTGTTAAATGTATTGAGTGCTTGATAAGTAGTAACAGGTAATATATGGGTTATAGTGGTGTGAAATTAAATACAAGATTTAATGCTTATTGTAGCGTTGGAACTGAATTTTAAACACCATCCAAACATCAATATGGGAGTATTACAATATTTGATATTGCCTAGTGTAGATCAATGTAGGCATTCTCGCCCTTTGGTTTGCCAGCTGTAGTAGGATAAGGGTAGACATAAGACATATTGGTAGAAATATATACTCACAGCATCAAATCAGTCTTGCTTTAAAGTCTATGTACACCTTTGGAATCATTTTTTTGGGGGGTTTTGTGCAACTTTCTAAATTCTTTTTATTAAAAATTATTTGAACTTTTTGAGATACAGCTTTGTATACTGTATATAGAGCAGCTGTATCTAGCGCTGAAACCTGAACCTGTCAGGTCAGCGACACTGACGGGCTCAGTGACAGTGGGTCCTGTGTGTCTCTGACACGCAGGATCCACCTGTTATCGATCACACCTAAGTTATGAACTTAGATGTGATCGCTAACAGCTTGATCCTGCGTATCAGAGACACATGCAGGACCCACTGACACTGAATCCGTCAGTGTCGCTGACCTGACAGGTTCAGGTTTCAGCGCTAGATACAGCTGCTCTATATACAGTATACAAAGCTGTATCTCAAAAAGTAAAAATCATTTTTAATAAAAAGTATTTAGAAAGTTGCACAAAACACACAGATAGACATTTATATATATATATATATATATATTTAAAAAAAACAATTTCAAAGGTAGAAAAATAAAATATTTCATATTTCTAGTTGCGTATTCTAATACAAATATATATATATATATATATATATATATATATATATATATATATATATATATACAAAAATGGAAATCTTGCAGCACTCAAAATAGTGAAAATAAAGTGGTTTATTTCAGCCAACAAACAGCGACGTTTCTGTCCTACAATAGGACCTTTATCAAGCATGGTAACATACTGAGTGATCACGGTATATAAAGAGTGAAAAAGCATTTCCATAATTAATCTCATTAAAATACATATAACGTGCAAAGTGCAAGAAAAACAAACATAATGTGTATGAATAGTGTAAAATATGATCAAGGCATTGATACATAAAAAACACAAGTGCAAATACATACATAAAATACAACAATATCGCATGAAAAAACATGTAAATATAAAATTACGACATAAGCATATATGCAACAGTTGTGTTGAAACAAATCACGTTGGATCTCCTCACCAATCAGAGCTTCAGGACATTCGTAATCCAAACACGTACAGGTTATCCATATGACGATAATCAATACACAAAGCGTGGTCTTGCAAAGTATGTGGGTGTGTGTATATATATATTACCAACTTCCGGTTAAAAAGACCGGAAGTTTACCGTCGCCTAGCAACAGGACGCTTCAGGAGCACAACGGCGAACACGCACTATCACCGAGGGCACCTCTCTCGCAAAGCGTCCATCGTTGCCAGGTAACCACCAATCACACGGCTCCATGTGATTAGAAAGATAAATATAATGGCACAATCGCTACTGTTATCATGTACAGTCCAAACCAGAAGAAGGATCAAAACTTGATCTCAAATACGCTCGTCAGGGTAGTCAGTAATAATGCAGCAGTGTTTCTAGTAGTACACATATATCAATGGATAAGATACACCAAAGATCCACACGCGGGTATACCCGATCCCTGGCCACACTTCCGTGGTCAAAAGGGAACTAGTCCCCAGGAACTCCAGGATCACTCCAACCACAACTTAATGTATATGGGGAATCCAAAGAGATCTCAAACGTGTATCGGACCTATTTTATCGATGCAATATCAAATCCGCAAAGAAAATGTCTATAATAAAGAAATATGAATCTGGGTAATCAGCCCAGTATTATTTACTGACAATCCACATACGAGACAAGAAATGAAACATATGTATTAAGAACTATCTTTATATGAATAGGTTGGGACTAAGCAAAACAACAGAAATAAATTTTTAGCGAATGCATATAAATCAATAGGGATGAGCACAAAGGAGGATGGTCCCGAAGTTCTGTTGGGATCTAGAGTGATACAAAACAAAATATATTAGTAACAAGAAAATATATCTATACAGCGTAATATAATAAAATCATGTCACCAAATTTAATGACCGATGAGGAACATAAACGAAAACATAAAAAGGGAGAGGGAGGCAAGGCGCTACACAGTGATCCTATCCACATTAAATTCTACATTGAGTCCATTAGGTCTCAATGTATTAAGTGAAAAAATCAATTTCAATTCTCTCTTGTGCAGAACCATGTGTCTATCACCACCATTATGTAATGGGGGAACGTGGTCCAAGATCATAAATTTTAGATCTCTCTCAGTGTGTCCCTTCTCAACGAAATGTTTTGCAACGGGTAGATCTAATTTCTTCTTCCTAATTGAAAATCTGTGGTTATTAAAACGGGTTTTGAACGTACAGGTAGTTTCACCTACGTATATTAATTGGCAAGGACACCATAGCGCATAAACAACCCAGTCAGAGTCACAGGTAAGTGTGTGTCTGATATTGTAGTTTCTACCAGTTTGAGGGTGTATAAAGACATTACCTCTGCACATATATGTACAATTTACACAGTGATGGCAAGGAAAATTTCCCACTTTCAGTGGTTGTAATAAATGGTTTTTTCTCAATGTCAAATCTAGGGTCTCCCTTTAATAAAGGGAGACCTTAGATTTGACATTGAGAAAAAAATTGGATCACTAATTACTCATGCAGTAGATGAGGGTATTATAGATCAACACCTAAAAAAAAATTTAATTATTGAACATCCAACTACTCCTTGTTTATATTTGTTACCTAAGATACATAAAAATTTGTCAAATCCACCCGGCCGTCCCATAGTGTCTGGCAGAGGGTCATTGTTGAATAATATCTCTATTTTTGTGGATAAAGTTCTGAGAGATTTTGCGATTAGTGCTAAATCATATGTGAGGGACACCTCAGATTTTTTGCAAAAACTGAGGTCGATTACTTTACCGGCAGGTTCGATACTGGTTTTGTTTGACGTAACAGCACTATACACGTCAATTGATCATAATAGAGGGCTAGAAGCGGTGAGACGCAAGTTAGCTGGCTCTGACTATGATGCTACATCTTGTGAATTTATTGTGACACTTGTCGAGCTTATTTTGACATCTAACTATTTTTTGTTTAATGAGAGATATTATATTCAACTTAAAGGAACAGCCATGGGGTCTAATATGGCTCCGACATACGCCAATATTTTTATGGATATGATGGAGGAGATGTCTATCTATGTGTCCCACCACTTCCAATGGGTCCTGAAGTGGTGGCAATACATAGATGACATCTTCCTCATCTGGACAGATACAGAAGCCCCACTAAAAGAGTTTCATCAATTCCTTAACTCCTTAGATGCCGATATTCAATTTACCATTGTATACTCTACAGAATCCATCCAATTTTTGGATGTTACAGTGATGGCTATTGATAATGCTTTGAAAACTAAATTACATGTGAAAGACACTGATCGTAACACACTCCTAAGATACGAAAGTTGTGACCCTAAAAATATGGTTAAATCACTACCTTACAGCCAAATGGTTAGGGTTAAGAGGATTACAGATGACCATGATGATCTGACTAAATCTTTGGATATCTTGACCTCCAATTTTTTGGATAGAGGATATCCTAGATCATTAATTTCAATGCAGAGATAAAATTTGTGACATACCAAGAGAGAAACTATTCAAGACTTCAAAAACACATAGACCCAAAAGAATTCCTTTTATCTCCACATACAGTGAAGCAAGAGGAGACATCTCTAAGATAATGAATAAACATTGGCCCATTTTGAGAGATAGTTTTGTACATATTGATGAATTAAACCACAGACCACTGATGTCATATAGACGTACACAAAAGTTTAGAGATAGAGTCGTCAAGACAAAAATCAAAGAATGCAAAAATGCTACACAGTCTTTATTACAACCACTGAAAGTGGGCAATTTTCCTTGCCATCACTGTGTAAATTGTACATATATGTGCAGAGGTAATGTCTTTATACACCCTCAAACTGGTAGAAACTACAATATCAGACACACACTTACCTGTGACTCTGACTGGGTTGTTTATGCGCTATGGTGTCCTTGCCAATTAATATACGTAGGTGAAACTACCTGTACGTTCAAAACCCGTTTTAATAACCACAGATTTTCAATTAGGAAGAAGAAATTAGATCTACCCGTTGCAAAACATTTCGTTGAGAAAGGACATACTGAGAGAGATCTAAAATTTATGATCTTGGACCACGTTCCCCCATTACATAATGGTGGTGATAGACACATGGTTCTGCACAAGAGAGAATTGAAATAGATTCTTTCACTTAATACATTGAGACCTAATGGACTCAATGTAGAATTTAACGTGGATAGGATCAATGTGTAACGCCTTGCCTCCCTCTCCCTTTTTATGTTTTCGTTTATGTTCCTCATCGGTCATTAAATTTGGTGACATGATTTTATTATATTACGCTGTATAGATATATTTTCTTGTTACTAATATATTTTGTTTTGTATCACTCTAGATCCCAACAGAACTTCGGGACATCCTCCTTTGTGCTCATCCCTATTGATTTATATGCATTCGCTAAAAATTTATTTCTGTTGTTTTGCTTAGTCCCAACCTATTCATATAAAGATAGTTCTTAATACATATGTTTCATTTCTTGTCTCGTATGTGGATTGTCAGTAAATAATACTGGGCTGATTACCCAGATTCATATTTCTTTATTATAGACATCTTCTTTGCGGATTTGATATTGCATCGATAAAATAGGTCCGATACACGTTTGAGATCTCTTTGGATTCCCCATATACATTAAGTTGTGGTTGGAGTGATCCTGGAGTTCCTGGGGACTAGTTCCCTTTTGACCACGGAAGTGTGGCCAGGGATCGGGTATACCCGCGTGTGGATCTTTGGTGTATCTTATCCATTGATATATGTGTACTACTAGAAACACTGCTGCATTATTACTGACTACCCTGACGAGCGTATTTGAGATCAAGTTTTGATCCTTCTTCTGGTTTGGACTGTACATGATAACAGTAGCGATTGTGCCATTATATTTATCTTTCTAATCACATGGAGCCGTGTGATTGGTGGTTACCTGGCAACGATGGACGCTTTGCGAGAGAGGTGCCCTCGGTGATAGTGCGTGTTCGCCGTTGTGCTCCTGAAGCGTCCTGTTGCTAGGCGACGGTAAACTTCCGGTCTTTTTAACCGGAAGTTGGTAATATATATACACACACACACATACTTTGCAAGACCACGCTTTGTGTATTGATTATCGTCATATGGATAACCTGTACGTGTTTGGATTACGAAGGTCCTGAAGCTCTGATTGGTGAGGAGATCCAACGTGATTTGTTTCAACACAACTGTTGCATATATGCTTATGTCGTAATTTTATATTTACATGTTTTTTCATGCGATATTGTTGTATTTTATGTATGTATTTTCACTTGTGTTTTTTATGTATCAATGCCTTGATCATATTTGACACTATTCATACACATTATGTTTGTTTTTCTTGCACTTTGCACGTTATATGTATTTTAATGAGATTAATTATGCAAATGCTTTTTCACTCTTTATATACCATGATCACTCAGTATGTTACCATGCTTGATAAAGGTCCTATTGTAGGACAGAAACGTCGCTGTTTGTTGGCTGAAATAAACCACTTTATTTTCACTATTTTGAGTGCTGCAAGATTTCCATTTTTGTTTTTTGTATATTACCTAGTCCTTGGATCTGGACGGCTTGCTTGGCACCTATACATCTTCTCTAGTGAGTGCTGCTGTTTTCTTTTTGCTATATATATATATATATATATATATATATATATATATATATATATAAAATCCCTTGGCAACATCTGCCATACGTTTACAGTACTAAAAAAAAAAACAATAGCGGAATTGCAGGTTTTTAATTTGTTCATGCTCCCCTATAAAAAATAGGAATACAAGTTAATCAACGAACCATGTGTACCCAAAAATATTATCAATGAAAACTTCAACTCGTCCTGCAGAAAACAAGCCATCATGAAGTGTAGTCCACAGTAAAAAAAAAAATGTAATGGCTCTCAGTATTTGGCAACACAAAAACAAATATTTTTTTAAAAGTGTTTTTATTGTACAAAAGTAGTAAAATATCAAAAAACTATCTCAATTTGGAATCACTATAATCATAATGACTCACAGTATAAAGTTAACATGTCATTTATACTGCACGATGAACGCAGTAAAAAACAATGGTGGAATTGCTGTTTTTTTCCATTCCTACCTAAAATAAATAATGTAAATAAGATTTTCAATATATTATATGTAACCCAAGATGGCGCCATTAAAAATACAACTTGTCACGTAAAAGCAATTTATAGATGTCGGAACGCAGTTATGAAAAAATTGTTGTCTCGCCAAGGCCCAAAATAAATGTGTCCTTATAGGATTAAGTCCACCCTTGAACACCATCAGCCATGATGGAGCAAGGATTAGTTTAGTTAATGAACAGTCAGACATTCGGCCCCTTTATACACGTCACTAAAACACAGGAAGGGTGACGACGCTTCAGAGCTCACACAGCAGAAGTTCCACCTTCAGCAACACGCGGACATGGACTGAAATGAGGCCCTTTGTTCAATTTAGAGTGCATTAATAAGTCTATTTATTTTGCATTTGGAAAACAATAATGAACGTATTCATTCACCTTATTATTATTATTATTATTATTATTGTTATTATTATTATTTATTTAAAAGCACCATTAATTCCAAGGCGCTGTACATATGAAAAAGGGTTTAACTTAATGACATTGGACAATGAAAACAGGTACATTATACCTGAGCTTAATGAATGATAGACTGGTACAGAAGGAGAGAGGACCCTTCCTGCGAGAACACACAGTCTACAAGGGAATGGGGAAGGAGACAGTGGGATAGGGTAGAAGCTGTTTATCCAGTAGAGTAGTGTCAGCAGGGTTATTACAGGTTGTAGGCTTTTCTGAAGAGATAGGTTTTCAGGTTTAAATGGTGGGAGAGTGTCTGATGTGTTGGGGTACAAAACACTACCTCCGGCGGGCACTGCCCTAGCATTGCCACTTACTCTAAACAACTTGAAACTATGAACACCACAAATTAGGTATGTATATTGACGCAAAAAGCAATACTATGATAAATTGCAAAAATAGAAAAATATTTATTTACATAAACTCCACTTACATCATAAAAACATAAAAAAATGGAATAGAGATATTCTATCCAACAATCTTAAGGGCTACCACCATGATACGTGGATAACCATAAACCCTTATACAAACACTATTCCCCTCAATACAAATGGCTGCTATATAAAGCAATTCTGTTATCTATATGCTGAAAATGTAAAACAATACAAAGAATGTTGCATCAATAAAGCAGTAAGTATGCAAAGCAGAATATACCAATGTTTTGGGATAGTTACGAAAAAACACTGCCCCACGCGTATCGCCACCAATGTGGCTTCCTCAGGGGTACTGGTAGAATGGTAAGATACAAGTTTATAAACACCTTAATACACCTATGTTTAATTGGTAAAAGCTGTATGCAGCCATGTCCTCAATTACCTTCCCCCCTCCCCTCCTCCCGGTGTGCGTCACCACAATGCTCACGATGGTATCTATTTGCTTGTAGTCACTGAGCATGCGCTGAAAATGACACAACGTGCGTGTGGCGCATCCCTCCGCCGCTTGTTCACTATAGACATCTCAATGCCCCGACATCAGAGTAAGGAAGAGCCCTGTTATCTTATAGACCACTTGATGTCACCATAACAAACACTTGTTTGATTCTGAGAACTTAGCCAGTCATTTTGGTTAGATCCTGAACACTGTTATAGTGCTAAAGCATATCGCTTACTACCATAATATCATCCATACAGCCACACAATCCATATACACATAACCAATTGTATTTAAGTTTTTATGTTGTCATTTTGTGCACCTGCCTGTCTCCTGTTGGTACCAACCTAATACACCACTGTTTGGAACGGAGATCAATGTATACGTTCCATAATATTAAATCCATAAGAACTACAATTTATGGCAAGGGGTTGAAACACTGGGTTGTGATCTCCAGTGTGACCTGTGCTTAAATATTTCGAATAATATGTATAGGATTTAGATAGTATATCTAATTATCTATATATGTATATAACACACAAGAGAGAAAAAGTGAATATTAATGTGACAAATGATACATATAACCTAAAAAAGAAAATCATTAATATAAATTAAAGAATGTGCTAATACCAATATTAAATAGGATAGGTGCTCTTAGGAGCCTCACACAAGAGCATGTTCAGTCCGTGATATACGGTCCGTACATCGGCCGCATTTCCCAGACCACACACACTGCAGGGAGCCGGGCTCCTAGCATCATAGTTATCTATGACGCTAGGTGTCTCTGCCTCTCCGCGGAACTACTGTCCTGTACTGAGAACAAGAACAAGATTACAGTACGGGACAGTTTTCCCGCAGCGAGGCAGTGACACCTAGCGTCATAGATAACTAGCCCGGCTCCCTGCAGTGTGTTTGGTCTGGGAAATGCGTCCGACATACGGACCGTATATCAAACACGCTCGTGTGTGGGAGGCCTTACAGTTAGGGTATGTGCACACGAGGGCGTCCGTTACAGCTGAAATTACGGGGATGTTTCAGCCTGAAAACATCCCCGTAATTTCAGCCGTACCGGCATGTGCAGGCGCTTGAACGCCGCGTCCATTACGGCCGTAATTAGCGCTGCTATTCATTGGAGTCAATGAATAACGGCTCCAATTACGGCCAAAGAAGTGACAGGTCACTTCTTTGACGCGGGCGTCTATTTACGCGCCGTCATTTGACAGCGGCGCGTAAATATACGCCTCGTGTGAACAGACAAACGTCTGCCCATTGCTTTCAATGGGCTGATGTTTGTCAGCGCTATTGAGGCGCTATTTTCAGACGTAATTCGGGGCAAAAACGCCCGAATTACGTCCGTAAATAGGCCGTGTGAACATACCCTTAGGGTATGTGCACACACACTAATTACGTCCGTAATTGACGGACGTATTTGGCCGCAAGTACCGGACCGAACACAGTGCAGGGAGCCGGGCTCCTAGCATCATACTTATGTACGACGCTAGGAGTCCCTGCCTCTCCGTGGAACTACTGTCCCGTACTGAAAACATGATTACAGTATGGGACAGTTGTCCTGCAGAGAGGCAGGGACTCCTAGCATCGTATATAAGTATGATGCTAGGAGCCCGGCTCCCTGCACTGTGTTCGGTCCGGTACTTGCGGCCGAAATACGTCTGTCAATTACGGACGTAATTAGTGTGTGTGCACATACCCTTATTGATACCTGAGCATCTGAAATGCGCCCGCCGAGAGCAGAGAAGGGGGGGGCCAAAGACCACATGAGCCCAAAAATGTGTCAGGGTAGAGAGTTTTAAAGTATGGGTGTTGCACGGGAGAACGATGGAGGCGATGAAGTGAGGAGCAGTAAGAGGAGAGCAAAGAAGGAGGTCTTCTGAGGACCGGCTATTACCTGTGGGGAGGATTATGACAGAGATGTATGGAGGGGACAGATTGTGCACAGCCTTGTATATCATTGTTAATATTGTGAACTGAGTTCACTGGGCAATGGGTAGACGTTGAAGGGGAGAGGCAGAGGTAAGAAGAGAACGATAGATTAACCTGACAGCAGAGTTAAGGGTAAATTGGATGGGTGCAACAGAGACAGATGTTGCAGTAATATGGGGGAGGAAACAGCGGATTAAAAAACTGTTTTTGAGGTGGAGGCGGCAAGAAGTTGTAAGGGTTTATATGTGCAGCTTGAAAGACAGAGCGGAATCAAAGTTTATTAAGCCATTAACTGTGATTGATAGCTCTGGTAAGGGGGTTGAGTGAGTTCGGGGAACGATGATCAATTCCATTTTCTCCATGTTGAGTTAAGGAAGCAGAAGAAGAAGGATACAGCTACTAGACACTCTGGAACTCTGGAAAGAAGAGAGGTTACATCTAAGCCCGAGAGGTAAATTTGTGTGTAGTCAGTATAGAAGTGGTACTGAGGTTTATGAGCTGTCCAAAGCAAAAGGAGTAGATAGAGAAGAGCAAGGGTACCAGGACAGAGCCTTGAGGGACACCAACAGAGAGAGGGCGAGACGAGAAGGTGGCATGTGAGTGAGAAACACTACATTTTCAGTTGTGAGGTATGAGAAGATCCCGGAGAGGGCCAAGTCTGTGATGCAAAGAGAGGAGAGAATTTGTAACAGAAGGGAGTGGCTGACTGTGTTGAAGGCAGAGGACAGGTCGAGGTGGAGGAGCACAGAGTAATATTGTAAGGCTTTGGAAGTTAAAAGATCCATAATCACTTTGGTTAGGGCCATTTCAGTAGAGTGGTGGGGTCGGAAGCCAGATTGTAGATGGTCGAAAAGAGAATTGGATGAGAGGTAGGAGGGCGGTTCAATGAGTTTTGAAGCAAACGTGAGTAGTGAGATGGGGTGATTGTTGGACAAAGAGGATGGATTGAGGGATGGCTTTTTAAGGACAAGTGTGATGGTTGCAATTTTAAATGAAAAAGGGAAGATGCCAGTGGATAGTGATAGGTTTCAGAGGAAGGTTAGGGCTGGCATCCTGGGTTTGAAATGTGTGGCAAAGTCCTCACCTGAGATTAGACATGTGGGAGTAAGCACCGGAGGACAGCGTAGGCACGCAGGGCTCAGCAACCTTCGGCACTCCAGTTGTTGTGGAACTACAATTTCCAGCATGCCCTGGCAGATTTTGGCTGGAGTAATAAAGTCTTTGACTGTCAGGGCGTGATGGGAGTTGTAGTTTCACAACAGCTGGAGTGCCGAAGGTTGCTGACCCCTGGCGTAGGGAGTTAAAAGTGCTAAATATTTGTTTGGGGAAGATAAGACAGTAGCAAAGTAGCCCTGTTTAGCAGAGACTTCTAATCATTTGCTTTACAGGAATAAAATTGCTCGGGCGGGTGAGCGCCAGCTATCCTGTTGGACAACCGATTTGCCCCCTTGCTTCACCAGAGTTTTCTCCGGCTTCAACCTGCCCAGGCATA
Organism: Rhinoderma darwinii; assembly: GCF_050947455.1. Lineage (NCBI taxonomy): Eukaryota > Metazoa > Chordata > Amphibia > Anura > Rhinodermatidae > Rhinoderma > Rhinoderma darwinii. The sequence continues at coordinate 289,668,145 of NC_134691.1, forward strand.
GTTCACCAGGCCTTGGGTTTTTTAAATCACACATACTTAACATGGTCTGCTGTTTTTATGTCAAACAATTCATGCAAAAAACAAACCTCACTTCCACCAGTCCAACACAGGCAAATAAAATGTTTTCTCACTTGCTTTAGGCGGATTTTTATCATACTGCTACATACTTATCAAAATACTGAAAACCCAGCAGCAAGTTAAAAAACCTACACCCAGATTAATAGAGGATTCTCTGCTCGGCTTAATACCTAAAACATCTGTTTTTTTATGTATTTTCATTTCCTACAGCAAAATTCCTTTCACTTTTAATATTCTCGATTATCAAAGAGTCATTGAAAAAATATATAAAACTCATATAAGGTTTGAGAACCTTCAAGAAGAAGATAAAAAATAAAAATGAATACCAAATCTGCTACTAGAATTTTTTTTATTGTTTTTCGAACAGAGAAATTTCCTGATTGGTTCTCTCTGCTTAATCTGCTTCTGGTGCATTGAGACATTTTACAAATGATTTTTATAAATTCTATGCTTACAAAACGTTCTGGATTATAATGGTATGTTCCCACTTGATAGATTCTTTGCAGAAATTTCTATCCCATATATCTGAATGGGGATGTTTCTGCTGTATGTGCATGATTTATGCAAGCCACCTTCAGATGAATGGGACAATTGCAGAAATTCCTATAACAAATCTTTCCAAAATGAAGACACCATTAGACTTTCTGGATTTTTAGTTGGCAAGTTGAAGAAATGACCCTCCTTTATCCATTTTTGAATAGAAACCAGCTTCCCGGCAGATCACCATACCTCTGGCGATCAGCTGCTGTTGTAGTAAGCCGCTACTAGTCAGATATGTTCCCTTCTTTGGCCGAAGTGCATGGAAAGAGCTGGTTTGCCAGAATAGGAGCTGCTTTGTTCTGGCTCAAAAAGTGTGGTCCCAAGCAGAAGAGCCCATACTATGATGTCCGTATGCCCCATCTCTGCTTGAGTCAACTCCATCAAAAGACGACATGTTGCATATTGCATGTCCATTTGATGTCATAGTAATTTAATTTTAATTTCTTGATGAAAACCCATTAAAAAGTTCATTAGAGGCAGGCGGCCATAGATTTAATGTGCAGGTTGTACATTTTCTATGCTGAACAGTAACACACGTTACCATAAGTTTAAATAATGAGTGTAAATGAGCAGCTCAAAATCACGATGCATGAACCTACACGATGGCCTGTTGACCTCTTTGTATAAGCATACATTAAATGACACAGAAAATGTCTTTCATTGGACGTGTTGGAGGCAGGAGAAAGTGTTAAGTACAACCAGGTGGACAGTGATGAATTGACACTCTAAAATATCGAACGTTTCAGCAATCAAGTAAAGGATATGGTCAACAACATTATTCAGTTTTGTCTAAAATCATTAAAAAGTCTACTTTACCAAACTCAGTCCTAATAACAGACACATTTTATCTTTATGTAAAGCTTGGGTCCATGCCATTAATGGTGTGATGGCTGTAGGGAAAAGCTTACTATGCACTTAACCTTACATTTCATGTATTGAGATATATATATTCTGATGTTATTTCATCATTATTTACTGTATATCTCCTTTGAAACATGACTCAAAACTGCGGAGCTCTTCTTTTATTATGAATAAAGGGTAGACAGATACAGTAAAAGGACTAGCTAAAGTGAATCTCTAGGATCTCTCTTATTGGGGCTCATTTGCCTCAGTATATACAGTCAGGTCCAGAAGTATTTGGGCAGTGAGACAATTTTCATTTGTCCTCTGTACTCCACCACAATGGATTTGATACAAAGCAATGAAGATGTGATTGTGTAAACTTTTACTTTAAATTCAAGAAGTTTAGCAAAAAATAATGCATTAATCGTTTAGATATTACAGCCATTTTTTACATAGTCCCTTCATTATCACAGGTTCAAAAGTAATTGGAAAAACTAACATCTTTATAAATATAAGGATTATTTTATAAAACTTGGATACTTTGCAGTCAATGACTGGCTGATGTATGGAACCCATAGACATCACCAAATGTGTTATCGAGAAAGGTAGAACGGGGTTTAGGGGTCCCCGTTCTAGAGGTTGGACCCGCTTCTAACTGACATCTATGTCATGTCCTGGGGATATGCCATAAATGTCCCTGATATGCAAAATCCTTTAAATTGTCTTCCGTGGTCTTCCAGGCTTTCTACTGTACCTTTGTGCACCTCCAATTTCATACGGAGGCATACAGAGGTTTTTTTCTGTCTTATCCTATAGAATTGATTCAATAGGAGAACATCGCTGTATAGATGGAGCTCGGGCTGTGTGTATGAGCCCTTAGCTGTCTTAATATTCTCAGTGGTGGTTTAGTTACTTGTAAATTGTAAATTGATGATCCTCCATTGACCCATCAGGGTACAGTCAGGTATGCTCCATACCCATTAGGTCCTCAGCGACATCAGTTAGATCCACCAACAATAACCAAACATGTATGAGCAGCTAAAATAGGTCTTCTGAGAATAGAAAAAGGGGTCAGTATTTGTTTTTCCAAAAACAGCACTCCTCTTGTCCATGGGCTGTGTCTGGTATTGCAGTTCATAGTTATCACTATTTTAAACATTTATTGAGTTCATTAATGTTGCAAATAGTCACTGATATCACTTAGGTTTTTCTGTCGTTCTCAGATTCATGTGCATACCAATGTACTTAATAGTAAGGATGTTGCCAAAGCAGTATTTAAAAAAATTACAGAATTATTTCATTCCCAAACTTCGTTTTCAACAACTCCCCCATTGACATGCACATTTGCCTCAGCAAAATATTGATGTTTCAATAAAGGAGGGTCGATAAGGGGCCGCTAAACATCTTTGGAAACCAGAGAATTGGATATGTTATGATCCAACCTGCCTGATCCTTGTTCAAGCAGACCTTAACAAAAACTTCAGAATACACACCGATAACAAAAGATTCACGGTTATTTAACATACAGTATATTTATACAGTATGTAAGAGAAAAGGAAGTATGACTACATGTTCAGACTAAACAGGACTTGTTTGTAGTCTGTTACCATGGAGATGCATAGGCCAGTATTGGAGCAGAGAGGAAAAAACATTTTTAATCAAGAGTTGTTGCAAAGTTGCTTTATTTTTTATTTTGCATACATTGGGGAAATAAAAAAAATTATTACTGTAGAGGTAGATCATGCTCATAATGCCATTTTCCTATTGGTTGGAGCCTTGGCTTTTATTGGAGCTATAAGAGAATAGGATGTAACTCTGACTACATGCAAAGGTGTCTATATGCAGACCCAGTAAAGCAAATGATACACATAAAATGCCAGTCAGTTGTATATAATGCAGTTAAAGTCCAGAGGTCTTAATCTACATTTCCTAGGAATTAGTTACAGAATTATCCACAGAAGAGTTAAAGCCGATCTGTCACCTCATTATGCTGCTCTAGCATATTACATAAAACAGGTCAGTTTTCCTATTAGCCAAAACACCACAAACAATATTGTGTCGTTTGGCTAATAGGATAGGAGCAATCAAAGAATACACCAGATTCATAGTTATGAGCCCGGTGTATTCATGGGGTCCTGCAGCCTCTTCTTGCTTTCCCCTACCCTCCTCAAAGTAGCTGGCGGCGGGTGGCTGCTGTGTATTGCATAAACAGCAGCCTGTCAATCACTGTGAGGAAAGCGGTAGGCGCACTTTCCTCATGAATAAATCGGACTCATGACCGGACTCAACTATGAGTCAGGTGCATTCTTTAATTGCTCCTATTAGCCAAAAATAGTTTGTGCCATTTTGGCTAATAGGAGAACGGACCTGTCCTATGCTGCCCTCGCCTAGGGCAGCATGTCGAGGAGCCAGTTCAGATTTTATATTACAGAAGTACCCAGTGTACAAATGTACATGACACAATGCCACCATTTTTGGAAGGAGCTGTACTTATGTCTTTTCCAACAACAGGAACTTACTTTTGAGCAGCCAATTATCAGACAAAATCACTCACCTGTCAATGTGTTAGGCTGGGTTCACACGACCTATTTTCAGGCGTAAACGAGGCGTATTATGCCTCGTTTTACGTCTGAAAATACAGCTGCAATACGTCGGCAAACATGTGCCCATTCAGTTGAATGGGTTTGCCGACGTACTGTGCCGACGACCTGTAATTTACGCGTCGTCGTTTGACAGCTGTCAAACGACGACGCGTAAAATGACTGCCTCGGCAAAGAAGTGCAGGACACTTCTTTGGACGTTTTTGGAGCCGTTTTCTCATAGACGTCAATGAAAACAGCTCCAAAAACGGCCGTAAAAAAACGCCGCGAAAACGTCGCGATTAACGCCGTGAAAAACGCGAGTTGCTCAAAAAACGTCTGAAAATCAGGGGCTGTTTTCCCTTGAAAAAGGCTCCGTATTTTCAGACGTTTTTGGTCACTACGTGTGCACATACCCTTAAGGAGTCAGGTGCTGCAAGAAAAAGCCCCATGAGAATCCTGAGAAACATTGTGGCCATCCTGGCTTTATTATTACATTTTTCTCTCCATGACATTTCCTCTTTTAAAAAAAAAAAAAAGGAAGAATTTTACTAACAACTTTCTTTGCAATTCATCATACAATTATCATCATTGATGACATGTGTACCTTAATCCCATAGGCATTACTATGAAATATCAATATCCAACAGAGAAGGTAAGTTATACCTGGATAGGCTCATATTACTGACCCTAGTACTAAAGAAAACTCTCATGCAAAAAAAAATTGCATTAGAAATCTGCCTCAATATCCATGTTTAATATACAGAATGTAATGACCTGATTCAGAACCATTAAAATGACTCATTCTATGTTCACTGACAGATGTTAAATGTAGCATGAACTCGGTCACTGTTCATTTGTATTTCATTACCCAAAATTCACAGAAAGAGAAATGAGTTCACCATAAGTTTGACATAGGAAAATTGCCCCAAGTAACAGTTTGCTATTAAAAGATCATAATTACAGGACATGAAAAAATGAAGATCCTGCACGGAAAAGCAATATTTTTCTTCTGAAAAAGACTTTCAGTTGTCACATTCACGGGTCGCATAAGAGTCTTGAAATGGAATGTGGCCAGAAAAATAGAAATTATAACAGACATTCATTTTCGCAGTAATATTGTTATATAGTTGTAATACTCTGTATAACTAAGGAGCACCAATAAATAGAATAGTGATCAGTGATCCGTGAATCAGTCTATAAAGAGAATTTAAAGCCCATTGCCTTGATGCAGGATCCAGCAGTGATTCTCATCATTTTCCTTTTTGTTGCCATGGTGAAGATGGGAACTTTGTCTGTGATGCCGTAGCCAATATCAGGCAGCTGAATGTAAAATGCTGGGAATATAGGTGCATTATAGTCACAGTAGAGTCACTCATGGAGAAGATCATTACTGGGCACATCAGGATGTACAATCGGAAAATGACCCCCTAATGGAATATATATGCAATCATTATCCTACTGTGGAACATAGGAGCTTGGAATGATCTCAGATACCCCACTACATCGCTAAGTACTAGGATTGACTACTGAGGCTGGTGTGGAGCAAGCATTCTTATAAAAGATTTCCCTAGTCTCCAATGAAGGTTTAACTTTGGGAGTTGTAGGGTGTACATTCCATGGTTGAAGCTTGGCTGTTTTATGGCTTCAACTCCATAAATTATTAAATGCCATCTCCAGATATATACTTGATTATTACTCACTTTCTATATCGTAGCACCTTGTAAATGAACCTTGCAAAGAATGGTTATAAGCTTATAAAACAGCAGTTGATCCATGGGCGGACTAACCATTCAGGCATTAGGGCAAGTCTGAGTACAACACTCCTTGAAGTTTAAGTGCAAGTGATAATTGTCCTCAAATGCAGTTTATTTACCCAAACCAACTGTGTCATGGCTATAGTGATTGGCAAGGGGCCAATGACCTTTATTGCCCAGGGACCCAGATCAGTCTGTTTGGTCAGCTCTTGCATTGATCGTTCAAAAATACCTTCTCTGGGCTGGCACCTAATGTGATCATGGTAGCCAATTGCTGGTGACACCAGTGAAGTGACATCACTATGTGTGACACGTCAACAAGGAGTCCTTGATATTTATGAGATGCGGCTAGCCCCGCCCACCAGCCGCTGATTGGCAGTTTTCGCCCAATGCACAATGGCCAGTGGGCGGGACTAGCCAATGAATACCAACTGCATGAGAAAAACTGATTTTAACAAAAACAACTAAACGAAGATAAGTAACTAATACATCGCTGGAATCAGGTTCTCTGGCATTACTTTTTGCCTCCCTCAGATAGAGCAGCATAAACCTGGTGACAGATTCCCATTAATCACAAAATGTTATATGTTAATTCACAGGTTACATTTTACATTATCCTTTCCATATAAAATTAGATAATGTTCTTCTCCTGGTTGTGCCAGAACTGGGTCTCTTAAAGAATTCTGTCCAATCTGGAGTAGTCGAGATTGGTCAAGCAAACATATTTGCATGAGGTTATATAAGAAGATAGCTGTAATTTTTCCGGGCTATGGTCCGGTCTATTTATTTAAGGTTTTTCATGATTTTGTAGTAATTTTTTTTTTTACTCCTCTCTCTCTCATTCTCCCTCCTTAAGGCATTTGCTAGGATTTAATTGTATCCTCCACTTTTTTGTGTGCAATCGATGTACATACACATATTGTACTGTTTTCATCTTCTTGTATTATTTTGTATGTAGAAAAGAGCTAAATTTAAAAAAATAAAAATAAAAAGAAAGAAAGCAGAATGGAAGTCTCATTTATTGTAGTATAAACATTTTCAATGGTTATACACTTAATATAAATTAATAAAAAATTTTTTTTAATGGAGTCACTTTTTCATATAATGATGATTATAAGGATTAGTCCCAAGAGACAAGGTGCTTGGATAGTCAGTGATTCCATAGAGCTGTCATGCAGTATTTATGTGACATACAAAGATAAATCATTTGTTATGTTCAGAGATTCCTCTTGTTACAATCAAAATATATTACCTAAACAACTGAATTCCTATAAAAAGAAAAAAATCAGATCACAAAACCCTTTATTCTTGTCGACTTTTCTTTGTAGCACTAATTCTGTGAGAGGCGCACATCAAGAGACTTGGAAATAAACTCTTTGAGAATGCAAAGTGCCTATCAGCTGGCGTGTGAAAATAGGAGGGGGTGAGGAGGAAGCATTAGGAGAAACAGAAGCCATGGCGCTATTTGAATATCAGGCTCTGCCACACTCTGGGCTCCTCTGACAACTTCATTACCTCCGCATATAAAATGACTGCAGGGTAATGCAAATGGCTTTCCGTCACACTGGTGCATTCTGCAGTCAGGCAGAGGGCATTCGGAGACACTGTTGTGAGGGAGACAGCTTTTGTCCAATTTAATAAGATATCTTCAAGCAATAGTCCGCCCACTCTGCATTTGTTATGGGGTCCAGTGACCTAGCCTTTCAGAAATTTAAGGGGTTGATGTCTTCGTCTTGACCTCAGCTGTCAGTCATAAATGAGAAAAGAGACAGGAGGCAATGCAGAGGCCTTTTCCTATCTGTAGAGAATTTCTAATCAATGTTAGGGAAATTTCACATTACTTGACAAGGTGATCTAATTAATATTATAGAAATGCCAACAGAATATCATTCGGCAGATTGGATTTATCACCTTGAAACGCTGTATTACGGCTGGTAACAGAACAAGCCTTTCCCTTGACAATGATTAAATTAGACATAAGCATCAATATATGTTACTCATTGGGAACTCGGAAGTTCTCACTGTTACCTCTCAGTCAAATGATTCTGAAAAAAGGAAATAAAATGATGATTTGGGTCTCAATTTGCTATCAATTAAACACGTAACAAACATTTCAAGAGATGATTTATTTCTGTACACTCAGGGGTGGGATGTGGGTAGGAGTTTGTATAGACATTGCTAAAGGTGAACAGCATTAACTCATTCCTGAAATGAACATATCTATAAAATCCATTTTCTTTCCACTTGTAGACTTTGGAGGGAATTTATTCTTCCTACGCCAGTTTTCTGGCATAGAAATGTTGCAAAACGGGCCAAAAGTCGCATCTTGCAGAACAAATTGTGAGTTTTGGCCTTTTACGCCACTCTCGCCACTTTTGTTGAAAGGGGGCGTGACTTCACAAAAGGGGACGGGCCACACTGGACATCTTTGAAGTCTTGTTTGGTGTGGATAAGTGCCTTCCTTCTTTGCTCAGCTTTGCACCATTCTTTATCATAGCTATTCCTCCCGACTCCACCTTATACATGCACGCTCGGCATCTGAGCGTGCATGCGTTCTCAATGGGGAATAAATCGCTACACAACAGATACCTTCATTTGTGTCAGAAAAGTGACATGACATTCAAAGCACTGTTTAACTAATGTTTTTTGGAAATTTTCTAAAGAGTACAGCAAATGCTACAGACTGGTGTACCGCTCAGAGGTATGCCAGTCTCAATAAATGTGCCCTTTATCCGTAGGCTGGGTATTATATGTTGCAGCGTACAGTACACATGTACCGACCCAGTCAATTACCAGTGACCAGGACCAGAATAAGGGGGGATTCACACGAGCGTGTATTCGGTCCGTGCGGGCCGCGTGGTTTTCACGCGGCACGCATGGACCAATACAAGTCTATGGGGCAGTACAGACAGTCCGTGCTTTTTGCGCAGCGTTTGTCTGCTGCGCAAAAAGCGCGACAGGTTCAATAACTCTGCGTATTTCGCGCATCACGCACCCATTGAAGTCAATGGGTGCGTGAAAATCACGCGCACCACACGGAAGCACTTCCGTGGGACGAGCGGGATTCGCGCAACAGCAGTGAAAAGGATGAATGAAAACCGAAAAGCACCACGTGCTTTTCTGTTTCCGAACATCCAAACGGAGTGTCTTTGCGATGAGCGAAGCCGGACAAGCGTACCGAACTTCACCGGGTTCGGCCAAACTCGTTTTGGCCGATCCCGGCAAAAAAATTATCGGTACGCGACATCAGGAGATAGTCACTGTCCATGGTGCTGAAAGAGTTAAACTATTTCAGCACCATGGACAGTGACTTGCGATCCCAAAATACATTAACCTGTAAAAAAAAAACGAAGTTCTAACTTACCGATTACTCCTGTCTCCTTCCTGCAGTCCGACCTCCCGGGATGACACTTCAGTTCAAGTGACAGCTCCAGCCAATCACAGGCCAAGCACAGGCTGCAGCCAATCACAGGCTGCAGCGGTCACTTGGACTGCTGCGTCATCCAGGGAGGTGGGGCCCGATGTCAAGAGAGGCGCGTCACCAAGGACGCGTCACCAAGGACGCGTCACCAAGGCAACGGCCGGGAAGTTCTCGGTAAGTAGGAACTTTATCTTTTTTTTTTACAGGTTTTTCGCTGTTGTGTTCGGCATTCACTGTCGAGGGTGCTGAAAGATTTAGCTCTTTCAGCACCTTGGACAGTGACGGGCGTTGACAAGCCTCATCTCTATGATGCCGGCTGCGCGAAAATCACGCAGCCGCGCATCAGACACGCATGACACACGCAGCTGTCAAATGGTTTTTGCGCTCGCAAAACGCTGCGTTGTTTGCGCGAGCAAAAACGCAACGTTCGTGTGAATCTGCCCTAAGGGGAAGGGTAGACTGGCCCAGGACGGACTTTCATTTGAGCCTTGTGGTTTGTGCCTCCTCAAGGCAAATTTGACCTAATACCTTTAGGGTTTTACTACACATTACTCTGATCGCTCGTCCCCAAACATTTTCATAATGTCGGCAGCGCAACTCCCTGATTACACAGGGAGATGTGCCACAGAAAATGAAGATTTTTAAATCTTTATAAAAGAGCAGATCAGTCGATGAACGAGCATTTGCTCATTCATCGGCTGATCGTTGTCCTGGTTACACCTGGCTATGTTCGGAAACGAGCGTTCATATGAACGCTCGATTGCCTGATCATTCGCCCATCGTAATGGGATCTTCACTTTCCCCAGCATTTAACCAGCTTTTTGTGCAGTGACGGCATGTTAAGATTTGGTGGTATTCTCTACTTCACCCACCCATCCTCAGTTTCCCAAAGAAGTGTTCAGTGAGAAGATTAGTCGGATGACCATTGTTAGATTTACTTTGCCTGTCCTAAACATTCAGAATTATGGACTGGGCCTAAACCACAAACAATCTGGTAAAATCTAGCTGCAAGAAAAAAACTCCACATCTCCGGTGAGAACCGTAACGGGAACAAATGTGTTGGTGGCACAATATTTAAGGTAAATGTGTACTTTTATCAACTGATTTCTAAGCTGGCTATAAAGTATTTTATTATCTCATGTCTATGATACCTGCTCAATGGTACCCCAACATCTGCCATAGGGAAAAAGACGTATCAGATATGTTGATTTTTAAGTGGCTTTTCCCCTCTCAACATTGAAATAAACATACCATCATCAGATCCAAGTATGCATGTTTATTAAGGAACCAGGCAGGATAGTTGGATAGCAGGATTCTGTATAAATCCATGAGAAAATCCTTTGTGTGTCTCTGTATAAAATCACAGAAGAACACTTTAGGACCATAGCAGGTTTTAAATGGCCCATTGTAGGAAATAAAAGTTCCATAAGGGCCTGATCACATCACCGTTCATTTCCGTTCCGGGGATCCGTCGGAGGGTTCCATCGGGTGAACCCCGCAACGGAAAGTGAAACTGACAGCACAGCTTCCGTTTCAGTCACCATTGATCTCAATGGTGACGGAAACATCGCTAATGCTTTCCATTCGTCACCATTCCGTCTGGTTTCCGGTTTTCCGACTGAATCAATAGCGTAGTCGACTCCGCTATTGTGATGTGAACAGGCCCTAAGTCTATTTTGTCATTCTTTTATTTTTCTCTTCTGTGAAGCGAGCAATGCCAGCTCACTTCTGAATTCTCTCTCCCTGTTTCAATCACTCCCCTGTGATTGGCCACACCCCTGACACTCTCTCCATGATGTCATCACTCATCATATATATATATGGGGCGAGGATGTGGTGCCCGAGGCACAGTTGAGGTTTTTTTACTCAGCTGCTTTTCTCTCTCTTACCAAATACAACAAAACTCTATGATACACACCAAACATAATTTCTCTCCTTCTTTCCAATTCCTTATTATTATTTAATTTCGACGATAGAAGCAACAACAACAGGTAAGTGTTAGGGTATGTTCACACGTCCCATTTTTGGCCGTTTTTCGGGCCGTAAACGCCCGAAAAACTGCAGAAAAATTGGAAGCAGAACACCTCCAAACATCTGCCCATTGATTGCAATAGGAAAAACGGCCGCGTAAAAAAAAGTGCAGGAGCTGTTTTTCATAGACTCTATTGAAAAAAAGCTCCAAAAACGGCAGGGAAAATCGCGAGTGGCTTAAAAAACTTCTGAAAATCAGGAGCTGTTTTCCCTTGAAAACAGCTCCGTATTTTCAAACGTTTTTGAGTTTGTGTGTGAACATACCCTTACTGGACGTGAAGCATAGGACTTCAACTTGAGTTGAAGCATAGGACTTTCGAGTGGGAGTGGTGGACAATCGAGTTGGAGCGTAGGATTTTTGGGTGGGAGTGGTCGAGTGGTGGATATTCGAGTTGAAGTGTAGGATTTTCGAGTGGGAGTGGTCGAGTGGTGGATATTCGAGTAGGAGTAGTGGGAGTGGTTGAATGGTGGATAAGAGCGGGAGGGGGGAAAGCCAGAGGTGGTGAAGAGAGGGTAAGCCCGAAGAAGCTAATAAACGCCCAAAGAGGCTATTAAAAGCCCAAAGTGGTAATAAAAACCCAAAGAGGTAATAAAAGCCCAAAGAGGTTAAAAAAAGTAAGAGGCTAAAAAAACGCCCAAAGAGGCGTAACCACCTTAAGTGGCGTAACTGCTCTAAGGAGCGAAACAACCTTAAAAGACGTAATTGTTTTAAAAAGTATAATTGCCATAAAGTGTGTAATTGCATTAAGATATTGCCGCCAAAAACAACAAATTTGCACGAAGACGACATAATCGCTAAAAGACAAAGGAAAACAGAAGCTCAGAGAATAAGAAGAGCAACTATGAGTGCAGAGGATCTCCAGGAACAACGAGAAACCAATTCCCAAAACAAGGCGTTAAGAAGGCAAAACCAATATTTATCATCATTACTTTTGCTAGCAAACCCGTGTAACCGGTTTTCTATACTAGTTCCCTATATAAAGAAGTACGGTTATCATCCAGTGCTCAAAATCTCCAAGACTGATCCCCCTCAATCCATGGGTGGACATTATCTGGTAATCATCTCATTGGTGGTTTAGTTGCTTATAGTTTACAACGATCCTGTTTTTGCTGTAATAGAAATCATATCTCCATTTACTGACTTCTTGGTGAGAAAGGAAGGTCGGGGTAGGGTTATGTATATACACAGCAGCCAATCATGCAGAGTTGCAGCGTAAGCATAGAGAGGGACTAAGGAACCTCTAAAGACAAGACACCGATCTCAAACTACCATTAGCTGGAGTTACTGAGCATAGCTATGTACCCATGTAAGAAATACTATTGATGACAATATTAATATTAACTGGTTGCCGACACAGGACGAGTATGCTCGTCCTGAGCGGCGAGCACTTCGCGCATTAGGACGAGCATACTCGTCCTGTGTGACAGCCGTCTCTGCGCGCGTCTGTGCGCGCGATCGAGAGCGGGGCAACGGCTGAAATACACAGCCACGGCCCCGCTCTGACAGCGGAGAGGAGAGAAACATCTCTCCGCTGTTAACCCTTTGAACGCCGCGATGAAAGCTGATAGCGGCGTTCAAAGAGACGGGACTGCACATTGATCGCGTCACAGAAAATAACTGTGACGCGATCAAAGTCCACAACTCGTATGGCCAGACAGCCCAGGGTCTATTGAAGGAGCCCAGGGCTGTCTGTACACAGGCAGTTGTTAGGGCATACCTCAGTATGCCCTAACAACAGGAAATATGTTCAATCAGTAACAGGCTAATGTACTGGCATATAGATCTATGCCAGTACATTGCAGTTACAAAATAAAAATCAAAATGATAAATCCCTTTCTGGGATTAAAAAAAAAAGTTAAATGAATGTAAAAAAAAAATAATGGTAAATAAATAAATAAAAAGTAAATAAAATACACAGACACACACATTTTTTATAATAAATCAACTTTTTAAAATATAAGTCGCAAAACATGAAATAATATAGACATATTTGGTATCGCCACGACCGTAACAGCCTGTACAACAAATGTATAACATTATTTATGATGATCGGTATATGGTGTAAAAAAAATAATATTAAAACTGCTGCGCAACTGCTTTTTTTCTGCATTTTAATCTAATTAAAAATTTATAGAAATTAAACGATAATGTATTTGTACCAAAAAATGGTACGTACATAAAGTAGAAACTCCTCCCGCAAAAAACAAAGTCTCATACAACTACGTCGTACAAAAAATAAAAGCGTTATGAGCGTCGGGATGCAAAGAGGGAAATGTAAAAAAAATTGCTCTGTCCTCAAGGTCAAAATTGGCCGTGTCCTTAAGGGGTTAAATGATAATAATATTGAACAACAACAATATATCAAAGTGGGACTGCTAAGAATTACCCAAAAGTAGCAACTTACATCTAATTTTTGAAAACTGGACACCAGCTTTAAAAAGTCTTTCCCTACCCAGGATAATTAAATATGTTATCTATCACTGTACTTACACATTTATAATAAATATCTCTAGCTATCACCTATATAGTTACCACATTTACAATAGAATCTATGGCAGGGAATTATACTCCCTCCTTACTCAAGCACTCTAAACACACAATAACTCTACAGGTTCCTATATTTCATGTCATAGCAGATGGTTCATTAAACATAATAGAGCAATATGTCTACTCAGGAGAATTTCATTGCTAGTTAACACCTCTTTAATGTGGTATAAAGGCAAAATGTGATGGTAGAGCGTTTGTGATCTGATGACATTGGCTCATTAACAGTGTAGTGTATCTTACACTATATTTTGTATAGCTTTCATTGTATCAAGTGACACATGAGTTTAAAAGGGAACGTAATTTTGGGGCATTGGTTAGCGCAGTTCATTACAGCACTAGGGTCTTGCATTCTGACCAGGGGCAACATCTTCATGTAGTTTGTATGTTCTCTATTTGAGTTTCCTTCTGATAGTTTGGCTTCCTCCCATATTCCAAAAACAAACTAAGGCTCTATTCACACAGAGTTTTTTGACAAGTTTTTTGACGTGGAAACCGTGCCGCAAAATTCGTCAAAAGCAGCCCGAAAATACCTCCCATTGATATCAATGGGAGGCGGAGGCGTCTTTCTTCTGCGAGCGGTAAAACCGTCTCACGGGAGAAAGAAGGGACATGCCCTATCTTCGGGTGTTTACGCCTCTGACCTCCCATTGACATCAAAGGGAGGCAGAGAAAGCGTATTTCGCTGTGTTTTATGCCCGCGGCACTCAATGGCCGCGGGCAAAAAACGCAGCGAAAATGGGCATGCAGAGAGATTAAAATCTGCCTCAAACTTTTTTTTGAGGCAGAAATTCCGCCTGCAAAAAACTCAGTGTGAACATAGCCTAATTAATTAGCTTTCTAGGAAAATTAGATCATGAGCACCACCGGGAACAGTTTCTAATTCATAGGCTGTCCACCTTCGCAACCATTTATGTTATATGGCTCCAATGCAACAACATGAAAAATTAAGCAATTTTGCAAAATCTTGATTAAAAATGTCCTATCATTTTGTTTCTACAGATCCTATGCAGACCTATGTGTCTCACTAGTACCAGACAACAAGCATACTCTGTGTAGTCAGAACCTGAAGTCATACTCCATTCCACCTGTTCCCTACTTCGTGCTAACCTACCAAATATAAGTTAGAGTAAAAGAAGAGGACAGATGGAAGGGAGTATGACTGCAGGATCTGACTACCCAGCGATTGTTTGTGGTCTGTTACCATGGGTCTGCAGAGGAGCTATGGAAAAAAATTAAGAAAAAGGTAAACAAGACTTTTTACAAAGCTCCATGTCCTGTGTATGTATAGTGTGCTAAGACCTGTAGTGTGTCGCACCAACAGCATTGAATTACAGTTCTGTGGATGTGGAAGTATCAAACTGACTTCCTTTTTGACAGTAATTTTGGCATATGAAGTGAGAATGACTGCATCATTAATAGAAATCCTTCAGAGAACACGGGTTAATTTCCTGCTGATCTCCATTATCGACTGGCGTACTACTGACATATAATAGGGGTGAAGACTGTATCACAATTTTGTATATAGTAAAAAATTAACCTAGATTGTCCCTCAACTCTAGGACCAAAGGCAGCCGAACATACTTATTTTGGCGGGATTGGCCAATGATCTAATATTTCAGTGGCCTCTCAACATTCCCCCGATGGTAGATGGGGAAAAAAGGATTGGATATGTTGGACTTCAACATGCCCAATCCTTTGTTCCTGCAGGAAATAAGCCGCCGCCATTCCGCGGCTTATTCCACTCTTGTCATTGAAATAAACATGCATACTTAGCTTGTGCACGGATGAGTTGCAGGAGGTAGCTGTCAGCCAAACCAGTGATTAGCCAAGAGCTGAATTGTGATAATAGCCATCTTAAGAATAGTTATGGTCACCCAGTCAGTGTTTGACACTATGATGATCAAAATTTAAATTCATACTTCCCCAGATTAGTGATTCCATCTTGGTTTCTAGTATAGTATTAAATAAGGCAAGGATTAGTCCAATGGAAAAGACATGCCAATAGCTTCAGTCACAACAGCACAAGAGTTCAATCCAGGTAGATAATCCCTCTGATCCAAGGACTTGCCGTGACCTTTCTATATGCCTTTCCAAACCAACTAATGGCAATACTACTTTGCAATTGATGGGTGATATAAACATTATATCTGATACTCTAACAACGTTATGAGAAATAAGTGATTTCAACTTTGTGTATGTATAGAATTCTGAATGATATTTTAAGCCATATATTTTGATTTCTCAGTTGACATTATTTTACATGTTTTCACCTTTCCTCTATTAGAGCATTCCTTGCTCTTCCATTGCCTCACCTATTTTTTTCTTTCCTCTAGGTAAGATTTTTTTGATCCCAGAGTATCTCCCCTTGTTTCCTTCCAAGTACTAACGGCAGTAAAGCAATTAAAGAGAGTCTGTCACATTCTTATTTGCATAATAAGACGCTAGAGCATGGAGCCTTTGAAATTCTACATTGGGTATTTAAATGAGCTGACCGAGTTTCAAAACTGTTGTCTGTAGGATATCTTCACTTTCCCATTCTATTTTAGGATTTCTAAGCTGAACGTGTGATAAATCTGCCTACTTATCCATAGCCACAGAGTGAATATGCCAGCATTAACCCATGCATATGAATATTCATGGCTCTGGCTTTCGTATCATTATGATAGCACCATATGACATCGTCCAGAGGAGTTTTGGAAACGGGTATAACAAAAGCGTCTAATGGAAGGTACGTTTTTTGTTCTATTCTATAGATGGTGTTAGACAGATTCCAGTAATTGCATTTGGGTACCTAGTGAGTTACAGCATCCGAAGACTTTCTTACACTAACAAAAGGTTACGTTTTTATGTATTACCCTTACAATTTCCATTTTTTTTTTAAAGTAGCATACATCATGGCATTATCTTTGTAAATGTCACATCTTGTATTTTTGTATGTCTAATGCAGTAAAATATTTGTAGTGTCATATTCATATCTTTAGTGCAACCCGTGTCTGCAGTCTAAATTCGGAATATTTGCTAATAGTCAACTGTCAGAGGAAAACTACTACTAATGTAGGTGCAAATCATCGGATGGCTGAAGAGGTAGATTGTCTATGTACAGTCTACACGATACTTTGTAAGTGCACTCTACTGACAACGATCACTGAACTGCATTGACTTCTCATACCAAGATGGACAAAAATGTAACATTAATATTTCACAGCTCCACATTGGTATTCAATGAAGTATTCATTAGAAAGACATTAGCTTTTTAACACCTAGTACAATATAGCATGCAGTAGTGGGTGATGGAGATGACACGAAACCTTATTCAAACTATCCCATTGCTAATACAATAAAGTAAAAAAACATTTCCTGCGGTAGTATAACTAAAATTTACATTAAAAATACATGGAAATAACATTGTATCATTTCTACATTGTGACGTCAGACTGTGCTGACCATACAAAGCATCCAGGGGTAGAGATCTCACATGTGCACCGCACAAGGGCCCTGCAGGAGAGCCCCACCACCTCATATGATTTTGTTTTATTTAATCAGATAGATCCAAATGTCTGTGTTGATTATTTTCATATTTTATTTCTATTGAGTTGGGGCATGTTTTTTCTTATAAAAAATTCCAGTTTTTTACTGTACTTCCCTTCGCACAGCCATAGATACAATTCTGATTGACTACAACCACCACTAGAGGGTTTCACTACATACAGATTTATACAGGTCTCATTAAATTCAATACTAGTGTAATTCTGTGTGCAGTAAGCTTCCTCTCGTGTTATTATCCAGTGAACCTGTTTTCACACTATAGCAAGAATTTGTCTAAAATATTGGTGGGTTGAGAATTTGTGCTCCATCTGACAAATTGGCACAATAAAGAATGATTTGCTAGAGAACCAAGAGAGGTAGTCCATGATGAACCCCTCGCTTTTGACAAATAAGTAGGTGGACCGCAAGGGGCCTACATACTTTTCTTACACAGGGTCCTTATGCTGTCTATGTTCTTCCCTAGATGTGTATATGTATTTCTCCCAACAAAAGTGATCAATTACAGAATGGTTTTGCTCTGCAGAAAGTTACTCTACCTGCGTTAATGGCACACACAGGAAGAGCAAGAAACAGGAGTACCCCAGATGGTCCATTTTCAAGTAACAACAGATGGAAGAGAAGACTTGCACAGAGTCAAAGGAGTGTTCAATAGATAAATATGGAGGTTTAGTAGATTGTGGCTGTCAATGAGGTGGCAGAATTGCTGACAGTGTAGAGGAATTTTCGTTGACACTTGGGGGTATTCTGGCTTACAATTGGGCCTATTTTGGTTGGCACTGGGATGGTCATTGAGGCAAGCAACGGGGGCATACTGTGTCTGACTCTGAGGCAGATTGTGGCTGGCATTGGGTGACACACTGTGTCAGGCACTCTATGGCTAGCATTGTAATACGCACCTCAGCTTATATAGACTCTCATTCAAAGGGGAAGCCGTACATGTTATTCAATCAGTGATTAACATGAAGTTCCTGCTTCTTCTTCAAAAAGAGTTCCTGCAGGAGTCAGTGGTGTAGCTATAGGGGTCACAGCGGTGAAGCCGGCACTTCCTGGTTATGGTCACATGGCACACTTTGTGTACCATGTGACCGTGACGTCACGTGAGGGGCGTTCCAGTCAGCGAGGAAGAGCTGGTGCGGAGGAACCCAGGTGAGGTGCAGAGTCTGTACTGTACTGTAATTTATTGTGTTGTCTTGTAATGTATTGTGTTGTATTGTGCTGTCTGTGTTTGCGGTGGAGAGAGGAGAGGGGGCCCGTTAAATTACAGCCACCCCTCCTCTCTCTGCCACAAACTGCATAATACAACACAATACATTACAAACTGTGGGTTGCGACCTCCTGGGGGGTCGTGTGACAACCTCCGGGGAGTTGCGAGTCACTCACGAGGTCCCGGTTCCATTCAATGCTGGAGCAAGGAGCTGACGGCTCCTTGCTCCTGCATTCACTACACCCTGCGGCTGGACACAGGCAGGCGTGATGTAGTGACATCATCGTGACAGTCTGCGCCGAATCACTCATAGCACAGACCGGAGGAGGAGAAGGATCCTCCACCTGGCGTGGGAACCGGGATAGGTAAGTAATTATGTTCTTTTTCTATTATGTACATATGGGGGCATTATACTGTATGAAGAGCTGATATGGTGGGGGGGATTATACTGAATGTGGGGCTGATATGGCGGGGGGTAATATACTGTATGGGGGGCTGATATGGCAGAGGGTATTATACTGTATGGGGGGCTGATATGGCGGGGAGTATTTTACTGTATGGGGGCTGATATGGTGGGGGGTATTATACTGTATGGGGGGCTGATGTGGCGGCGGGTATTATACTGTATGGGGGGCTGATATTGCTGAGGGTATTATACTGTATGGGGGCTGATATGGCATGGGAGGCTGATTAGGCAGGGGGCATTGTACTGCAGGGGGGCTGATATGGTGGGCATTATACTGTATGGGGGGCTGAAATGGGGGGCATTATACTGTATAAGGAGCTTATATAGGGGAATTATGCTGTATGGGGGGCTGATATGGGGGGCACTATACTGTATGGGGAGCTGATATGGGGGGCATTATACTGTATGGGGAGCTGATATGGTGGCATTATGCTGTATGGGGGCTGATATGGGGGCATTATACTGTGGGGGCTGATATGGGGAGCATTATACTGTATGGGTCAGTTATGGGGGGCATTATATTGTATATGGAGCTGATATGATGGGGGCATTATTCTGTATGGGGAGCTGATATGGGGGGTATTATACAGTATTGGGGCAGCTATGTGGGGCATTATACTGTGGGGGCTGATATGGGGAGCATTATACTGTATGGGGCAATTATGGGGGGCATTATACTATATGGGAAGCTGATATGGGGGGTATTATACTGTATGGGGAGATGATATGGGGGGCATTATGTCGAAAGTATGAGGTGGTCATAATAATGTGACTCAACTGTGTATATGGTCATGGAGCTTCTCTGCAGCCTCTAATATTCTTGTCATTTACAGTAACCGTTACGTTATCCCATATATGATCACAAAAAAAAAGGAATTTAAAGAAAAGTTTTGTTTGTCATAGCTGAAAAAGTTTGCAAACATAGTTTGCCGCGCTGGTTAATAATCATACCTACTGGTAATCCTGTCATTCCAGCTTCTAAACCAAAGAAGAATTAGCTTGGGGAACACAACTTCTATGAGTAGATGGATGGCTTTACTGGCTGGCTTTGACATTCTGGTTCTATCTTGAAAATGTCCTAATTCAACATATGTTTTGGACGTATAGCAACAGGATTTTTCTTTCTAATCAATTTCTGAAAGTTTTGCTTGGTTGGGCATACCATCCCCATCTGAGATCCCCATCTGACTGATACACAGACTGCTAATTGGGACTGCAACATTCTGAAACTGCATGGAAGAAAGCACAACTCACTTGTCAAATAACAGGAAGGTCTGTCACATTTTTACAGTCATGTCCCATCTGTCATGAAACACAAGTTTAGAAACAGTGACGGTGATGATTCCCAACAGTCAGAAGTTAAAACAAGCAAATATGTAGGTAGTTATGTGACTACTCTCTGCCAGCGTTACATTGAAGTTGAAGGGAATGATGTCTCATCTGTTACATTCGGAGTTAGCATTGAGAAGAGAATGGAAAACATAACTACAGATGCCATTCACTTATCAAACCTTTATTTGGTATTTTGATGACAGGAGTTGGAGTACGTAGTGTTGGTAGATGTATACGGCAGAGGTTTTCTTTCTTTGGACTTCTTTATGCTACAGCTACACATAGGGGTAGCTTTATTAAGACTGGCGTTTCACGTTGCAGTTTTAATATAAAGAGCACTGAAGTAAAATGCGTCTTAATAAATTAAGCATGAGGGTATGTTCACACGAGGGCGTCCGTTACGGCTGAAATTACGGGGATGTTTCAGCCTGAAAACATCCCCGTAATTTCAGCCGTACCGGCATGTGCAGGCGCTTGAACGCCGCGTCAATTACGGCCGTAATTAGCGCTGCTATTCATTGGAGTCAATGAATAGCGGCTCCAATTACGGCCAAAGAAGTGACAGGTCACTTCTTTGACGCGGGTGTCTATTTACGCGCCGTCATTTGACAGCGGCGCGTAAATATACGCCTCGTGTGAACAGACAAACGTCTGCCCATTGCTTTCAATGGGCAGATGTTTGTCAGCGCTATTGAGGCGCTATTTTCGGGCGTAATTCGGGGCAAAAACGCCCGATTTACGTCCGTAAATAGGCCGTGTGAACATACCCTAACTCTGGCTGCCCGTGCGTCCGAAAGGAAAATCTGCACCAGCGATGAGCTGGAGTAGATTTCAGCTATAATTTCCAGCAGCTTTTGGCATAAATTTTACTGAATTTGTCTAGCCGCCAGTGGTCCCGCCCTCTCCCGCTAAGCCCTGCACAAAAATGCAAAAGTCACAAAACTGTGTGTAGTCCGGGACCCTGACTTTAAGGGGGGATAAAACTAATACAGGTACTAAAATGTATTACAAATGTGTGTATGCGAGTGTTAATGTGTATGAATGAATGTGGACGTGTGTGTATTTTTCTCGGTTGTGCTCAATTTTAATGATGTCTTAATAGTTTCTGTTTGTGTATTTATTAAATGTGCTCTATTGTAATAATTGCACAATGTGTATGTGTATGTATATTTATAGCATGTCATCTGTTGTGATTATGTCACAATAGCACACTCTCCAAACTTCACAGGTTGTCCTGAAATTTCCCAAAAAGAGAAGACTTAGCAAACTCCAAGCAAGTATCTTGCAAAGTCTAATACTCTATTATAATGTGTAACAAGAGTGTGTATATTTATAGGCTATGCTTTACTGTGATGGCAATATAGTGTTTTTTTAGGCATTGCTCTATTGCGATGGTTTTACAAAAGTATGTGTGTATTTGTAGGTTGTGCTCTATTGTAATAAATGATATAACTATAGTATGTGTATGGGATTCTGGGTTGTACAGTATTGTGATTATGTCTCAATAGTTTGTGTTTTTCTAGGTTATACTGTATTGAAATGAGGTCTTTATAGTGTGTGTATGTATTTAGAGGCTGAGGTCAACTGTGACTGTTGACTGACGTGGTTGGGAGGCCAAAGGCCCCCGTAAGTTCAGGGCGCGGTCTCACCTACGCTCGCTGTGACCCCTATAGATACGCCACTGGTGTTATTTAATGTGTCTGCCATAGTAGTTGCCACAGGGTTCGTCACCCAGCTTTCCTTAAGTCTGGAATAATACTTCTGCCAAGTTAAACTGTGAGCATGGGGGCATGGGTTATATGACAGCATCATTTACCTTTCAGGAGCATGGAAAAGCAGAACGGCAACCTCTGTGAGAGAAACGGTGACCGTAAAGATGAAGACAACTCAACTGAATAAAGTCATATAATGTATGAAGCCCTCTTGCATTATATAACTAACACATTGGTAATCAACATATTAATTATAGTAATATATTTGCATCTGTAGACGAGAATAGGTTGAAACAAATAAAGAGCAACGTCTTCAAACACAGATAATAAGTCATTAGCAAGCAAGGTTTGTATGGGAGAATTCTGAAAGATTTAGAGAGCTCAAACAAATTATAAATTCTTTACTGGCAACTAAGAAGTCCGCACGCAGTGTAAGCACCATGCCGAAATATATATGCGAGTGTGGAAGATTTTCATTCTTTACTTTATACATTAATTTCTTTATGTTCTAAATAATTAACTTACCATCAGACTCTACATTAGTTTGGTGCCATAAAAAGTAATAATATTATGGATGGTATTCAAGTTTGTACGCCATATTGAGGCCACACTAAAGACAAATCCACCCACAATACTGTTAACATCACCGAAAACAGTTGCTTATGATTAATTTTTGACCTATTTCACTAAAATGATTGAATAGTAGGAATTGGATTTGCCCTATTTTTGTTAGGTAATTTGAAATTAAATTCAGGCATTTCTTAGGCGTCATGAACATGGCAGAGCCGTGTATACGGAGCCTTACTGAAGGCACATGGAGTTCCTATGGCTCCGTACTACGAAGATATAGGCACTCCTTTTGTTGTCATATTGTGCTTCCGTACTGCATCATATTACCAGTGATTCTAGACGAGAATACGACTGTAATATGCGATTCGATGAAGCATGGCATAAGTTAGACTCAGAATTCAACAGAATAAACCTCTATATACCCCAGTATGAAATTGGAGGCATATGGAGGTACGGTGGAGACACATAGAGCTTGAATTTGTTTTGCCTGAAAAAATCAGATTTGTCCATATTCTTGGTATCTGTCACTAAAGTAGATGTCCTATAAGGGCATATGGACATCATAGAGGGGGCCAATCTATTAGCCAAAGTAGAGAGCTACTGCAGGTGTTACTCTGAAGGACCGGGGGTTCCATGAATTACTCAGTCAGCCATTCATTTAAATTGGGGTCCTGTAATGGGTGATAATAAGGCTTATTGTTGGGGGAGCTACTAATTCAAAGTGGGTAGTATGCTGCATTGTCTTCTATGTATCACCTGTATATGTTTTATATTTAATGATGGGGCTATATAGATAAAAGTTATCAATAATAAGAAGATAATAAAAACAGAAAACTTCAATGCTCACTGTACAAATGTGGCCAAAGTGGCTTATATCGAATAAAAAGAATGGTATGCACATATCAACTCAACATATATATGTAACACAATGCAGCAGAAGAACCATTTAGGCTTAGACAGAAACTGGAGTAACCGAGGCAATTATTATTTTTCACAATATTAAATGTTTTTTTAATTTTCTAATTTCATATTTGAAAAATCCTAAATTACGAATTTGAAAGTGTAAAAAATCAATGAAGACTTCACATAAGAGTGAAAGACAAAAAAAAATCAACAAAAACAACTCAATACAAATAAAATGATTTTCTCCTACACCAGCTATTGTCTGCTGACATTTCTGTGGGATGACATTGATCCCTCCCAGCGGGAATGTGTTCTGATATTCTCGGTTCCGCCGTTATGCTTCTGTCTTCTCACCATTAAGACACAGGACCCCACTGAGGTCTTATTAAAACTGATCTTTTGTAACATGTGCTGTCTATGCAAAATGACACTTATCTGATGGAACTCTGTGGAGGGTGACAAAGGATCTGATGGAACATTGCAAAGGGTGACAGGAAATGCTGTACAGTCCTTACATGTCACAACACATGGAAGACTCATGAAAGAGGCAATGAATGATCACTCCAGGATCTTGCAGGCAGCTTTCTGAGTGAAGGCAAATGACTCCTAACCCATATGAATAGTATATGGGGCTACAGCTACAATGGAAGGAGAATGGCACAATGGAAACACGTCATCTTCTCAACGACAGCTGTATGACTGGAACATCTCTTGCAAGTCAGTCTGATTTCACGTAGGAGCAGATTTTTTTTCTGCTTTTCTAATAGTTGGCAGATTATTGTAATCACAATATGACATAATAGAAACATATGTCCCTGGCCTGAAATGGAACAAGTCTGAGAATGTAATAAACTAAAGTGAAGTTTGTTTTAGATTAGATTTTGTGGTCTAGGTTTGTGGTCTATGTATATCAGCTGGTGCAGTAACTTTTTAACATAGGTGATTAAGGCATTTGGATAACTTTATTTATTTCATGAGAGTAAAGAAAAACATGGCTTCTTCCTCCATGAAACTTTGAATGGAGCTGAGCTGCAATACCAGGCATTGCCTATGGACAAGAGTGGCACTGTTTCAATCTTATACAACTTTTAGAAATAAATGCAATAATTATACAAGATGTGCTACATATTTACTCAGGTTCACTTTGCCTAATATTATTCAGTGTGACAAACACTGTAGTAAACCCGGATAAATTCTTACAGGGTCTTATAATGAAGTCTCAGAGCTTTAATGTGAGAGCCCACAGCTACAAAACAGTGCAAGACTTAATCTGGCCAGAACTGCCAATTTCGTTGGGATCACCCGACACTTTAATGTGTAAGATTGAGCCTAAGAATTCGACAATATACAAAGGAGGGATCTGGCATGTTTGATTTCAACATACTTGATCCTTAGTTCCCCCAGGATAGTTGTCTGTCGGCATCTTAACTCAATCTCCTTATTGAAATAAACATGTATAAACATGCATGCTCAACCAATCTGAGAATGCATGTCTATGGAGGAGGCGGGCGAGATAGCTGTTGGCTGAAAAGGAAGCCATGTGTATGTCCAGCTTTATTGCCACCTTTAAAATACAAACACTATTTGAGGGGAATTTTTTTTCATATCTGACCCCAAGTAAAGAAACAGAGATATGCCTGATGTCTAATATGTAGATGTATGTGTATTTAATAATGAATATGTCTTATTAACAAGACAAGGTCTTGCTCTGGAGAACTTAACATGTCCATCGAATTCAAAGGGGGCCTACAGGTGAAATGTGTTGGATCCAGCAGCTTAACAGCTCATTCCCGGTGGTTCAAGCAGCTAAACCCCCGGTGATCAGCTCATCCTCAGGGGAACTGCCGAATGCAAGGGGATTGACATGTTTGGACAACCTCTTTAACTTAACAGTGGATGAAGAAAGACGAGGTGAAGATAAAGCTAGTGTGGCATGTTTGCTTGTTTCATCCTATCTTTACAAAATTTCCAGTAAGAATTTCAAAAGAAATTAGGAAAAGTAGTATACAGACTACCCGGCTACCCTTTCTTCAGTATAGCGGGAACGGACTGCTTGAAAGAGAGTAATGACAAATCCAACCCACAAGGTTTCTTCAAGAAAGAGAGCACTTCATTGGTAGATATAATAATATAAAATTCCTATTTAGAAAATATTATAATTCAATTGTGGTCTGTTGAGTGACCCCAATTATAACCTGTGCCTACACAATATTTCACACAAATGTTTTAAAAAAAAGAAATGCTAAGGGAGTAAATGACATTAAATGGTCTGAAACCTCTATTGCCTATAGGGAACTCCTGACATTTTAATGGGCAATGATCTGGAAAAGTTGCCTCAAAATGCATCCCTTTGGGATAGTCACAGTGCTCACGGTGTTTCAAGTATTTTTGACTCAATACTTTCCAATTGCATGCAGAAGTGCACAGTAGTGTAAGCCGTAGAACACTGTGACCACTGACCTCATGTTATGGCACACCAATTTAACAAGATCTTTTTGTCCTGCCTTTTTGAAAAACATTGTGCTCAAGCGGCTGGCTTGGAGTGGGTTAAATTCCGTATCAGTGTTCTCATATAAAAAGTCTCTTTTTGTATAATTGCCAGTGGCTGAGAGTCATCACTTCCATCGTACGGGCACAGAGTGTGAAATTAGTTGGTGATGTCAGCTCATTTGACGTGAGTCAGGTGACCATGTCTCATTTCACGTTGTGCTAATTGGCATTCTCAGATGAGATAACATGGACTAGAGGAATGTTGAGACAGATTGCGATGATAACCTTTGAAGTACAACATTAGAACACAGTCACCTAGTTGTGACATTGGTTTCTGCTTTTTTCTGTTTACTTATACGGTATATACAGTTTTTCACCACTGTAATATAATACATTGAAGGACATGTTTTTCATCTCTTTTATGGTACTACTACTTTTATATGTATTATTAAATTGAAAAAGAAGACTAGGGCCATTAAATAATATTTTTTTCCCGATTATGATGCTTATTTTTGATCAGCTGTATTAAGAAGATGTGCCTTATCGGTTGTGCCCTTCTTCCCTGTTTCCTTCACTGTAAAGGCACGTTCAGACGTGGCAGAGTTTTTCCGCTGAAAATGTTGGTGCAGATTTGGGGCAATTACGCAACGAATCTGCACCAACATTTGCATATTTGACAGGTAATTCAGACGTTGCAGATATCACAGCGGACTTGCCACAGATTTCAGTTTTTGCATTGCAAAGGCTGAAATCCGCAAGTGACATTCCGCCTCTTCTCCGCAACAGACAGTGCATGCTGTGGAGGGAAAAATCTGCACCGCAGCCTATGGTCCGCAGCTGAGTTTTCCGCAACGTCTGAACAAACTTTCCAAAAAATGGATAGAAACAAATGTAAAAAACGGCCACTGGAGAATTCCACTGCAATTCCGCCACATGTGAATGTGCCCTAACTGTAGTTGGTGCTGACATCAGTTGCTGCATCTGACTTACAATCATGAGCTCCACACATCAGACACATAGAGGAGCCCAGCCAATAACACAGACTTGGGCTCCGGGCAGCATTTGTGACTGGATAGTTTGTGCTCCGGATAGCATCTCTGGCTAACACTCTGGAGTGGAATTAGTGGCTGGCATTGTGGGATCTGTTATGTATTGATTTTTATGTATTGAAATATTGTCCAGTGTCACTAGAGGGCAATGTTTCTGGAGGTTTTGTCTGTAAATCAATGCTAGTTATTTATGTGTTCCGTCTTGGTTTTGTCCCTCTTCCATTTTGGTGACCAGTAAAGAGATCTTTTTTTTATTCATAAACTCATGATATAACCGGGTGCATCTGTGGTAGGGACTCTGGAGTACATCTATGACAGATACTCTCGGGAGCATTTATGGTAGGCACTCTGGAGTACATTTGTGGCTGGCACTCTAGGGTACATCTGTGGCTCGCACTCTGGGGTTAGGGTTACCCTATTTTCCACCCAAAAATACCAGCCAGGATCAGGGTGTATTTACACATGCCGATTTTGTGCAAATTGAGACAAAAATACCATAAAACTGGCATGTGTTAAATGCACCACAGGGGTAAAAAAAAAAAGGGGTGGTTTTAGAGTCATGACTTTTCACTAAGTGCCACTTAGGTGTGGGAGGCAGTTTGGGGCTCAGTTTTTTCTTAGCCAAACACCGGAGTGGACACAAAAGAAAGGAGACGCTTCAGTCTTTTCTTTATACCTGTCCTTCCTTTTGGATATACTCCTTTCTTTGGCTCAAAAAAACGGAGGCAAAAACAGTATTTGTGTGTGATCCTAGCCTAACTTAGTATCCTCCTTTCTCTGCTTCTGGCTCTCGCGGCTGTGCCGGCTGCAGTGTGCACATGTCGGCTGCTGAATGTGAGTGTCTCTGTCACTCTGCCGCCTTGCCCACTGCAATCTCCTACAGGCTCCAATCTCACACTTGACCTAGTCTTAACGTAGCTAATGTTTCTAGTGCTGGACGGGCTGGCAAACGAGGAGTATCCAATCCAAGTATTCAGCCTCATGGCATGGAAGTAGGGCTGGGCGATTAATCTAATTAATTTAATTAATACGCCCTCAAGGCCTCTGAGGATTCTGGTTTTTAACAGAAACGTTAGGCCTCGTTTACACGAGCGTGATATACGTCCGTGCGACGCGCGTGCTTTTCACGCGTGTCATACGAACCTTAGTAAGTCTATGGGGGCATGCAGACAGTCCGTGAGTTTTGCTCAGCGTGAGTCCGCTGAAAAAAAATCACGACATGTCCTATATTTGTGCACTGTTCGCGCATCACGCACCCATTGAAGTCAATGGGTGCGTGAAAATCACGCAGGTCACACGGAAGCACTTCCGTGCGAACAGCGTGATTCGCGCAACAGCTGTCAAACTCTGACTGTAAACAGAAAAGCACCACGTGCTTTTCTGTTTACAAACATCCAAACGGAGTGTCATAATGATGGCGGCTGCGCAAAAATCTCTCAGCCGCGCATCATACGCTGATGACACACAGAGTGGTTAAGTGACTTTTGCGCACGCAAAACGCTGCGTTTTTTGCGTGCGCAAAACGCACACGCTCGTGAACAACCAGGCCTTAATTTGATTTTTTTTAGTGGCACCGTGCTGCAGGAGGAAGCCCTGTCCCGCCGCCTCGTCACTGCCTGGTCTGCCCAGTCTGACAGGCTGCGCCCGGTCTGTCTCTGCTTCCCCACGGAACTGCTGTTCTGTAGTGAACAAAATGATACAATATGGAACAGCAGTTCCGTGGAAAAGCAGAGAATCCTCGTATATAGCCACACCGCCCTGTAGATACTACCCCTCCTTGTAGATAGCACCCCCCTTGCAGATCACACCCCCCCTTGCAGATCGCACCCCCCCCCTTGCAGATCACACTCCTCCTTGCAGATCACAGCAACACGCCCGTTGTAGATCGCAGCACCACACCCCGATAGATCGCAGCACCCCCCCCCCCTCTTGTAGATCGCAGCACCACCCCCTTCTAGATAGCGCCACTGTAGCTCCCACTAGGAGCTGTATCCCTGGTCAAAGTGTCGGCAACCTCTGGCCGGGGATTCAGCCCCTAGTGGCAGCTGCAGTGGCCGCTATCTACAAGAAGGATGGGGTGGGGTGCTGCAATCTGCAAGGGGCGGAGTGCAATCTACATGTGGGGCTGTGATCTACAAGGGAGAGTGGGGGTGCGATCTACATGTGGGAGTGCGACCTACAAGGGAGAGGGGTGCTGCGCTCTACAAGGAGGGGGGGTGGGGTTTTTATCTCCAACGGGGGTGCTATCTGCAAGGGTGTGGGGCACTATATGGGGGTGGCATTGTTACTATATGTGGGTACTGTGTCACTAAATGGGGGCCCTGAGTCACTATATGGGGGCACTGTGTCACTATATGGGGTCACTGTGTCACTATATGGGAGAACTGTGTCACTATATGGAGGCCCTGTCACTATATGGGGGCCCTGTGTCACTCTATGGGGGCACTGTGTCACTATATGGGGCATTGTGGCACTATGTGGGGCACTGTGGCACTATCTACATGGGCTCTGTGGTATTTTCAGAGGATTGGGACAAAAAACCCTGAAAAAGGAAATCCATTTGGAGACACTGGTGCAAAATGGACATGAAAACCTAACAGTTGATCGGTTTTTAATGGCCATTTTTTTTCACTGTCGTGTGACTGTAGCCTAAATGACTGATGCCAGGAGTCCCGCTGACATGTACAGTGCTTGGGCCGTGAAATCTGGTGGACACACAGACCGTTTTTCACGGTCCAATCACGGTCGTGTGAATCCGGTCTTAATGCCATTTATTTAACCCTCCATCATGGAGCTGGTACTGCACAGGGTCCTGCTGAGACCTCAGACACTATAATGTGATCTCACCCCAGAGTGCCCGCTCGGTGCTGTCTGCCAGGCCCTGCTGCCATTTACACTGCTCTCGCCTCCAATGTCGGAAACTGGCTGATGTGGTGACGGGCAGAGAGGGATGTTAGTACACGCAGTGCATCATTGATTATAGATTCTGTTAACCTGTTCCCTGCCGGGGAACACAGAAATTATAATAATACTATTCCAATACTATTTCTGATAAAGTATTTGCAGAGGTTAAAAGTTGTGAAGTTACGTACAATTATTATAGCGATATATGTTAAAAAGTTATTTATATAAAGAAAATAATTTATTAAATGATCTCTTGGTATTTTTTTTCAGTTTATTTAACAGTAATAAAAAAATCGAGATTCAAATCGAAAATCTAGATTTTATTTTTTGGCAAAATCATGGAACCCTACATGGAAGTTAAGTGGCCCTCATTATGGGCCTATAAGATGCAGTGGTCTCTACCCTGCTGATTGCTTGGGAAATGGCAACAAATAGAGCCTATACCCGCATTGTGTCCATCTTCAGAAGATGGTGTGATGAGAGAGAGCTTGTGTCAAAGAAACTATTGGTTGGACAGATCTTCAAATTTGTACCGGACAGAATTGAAAAGGGATTGGCCCCAATTACTATCAAGTTCCAGATTTCCGCCATTTCGGCCTCTCTTGGCAAGTCTCTGTCTAGAGGTCCTTTGATAAAACGGTTCCTTGTGGCCATCCAAAAACTCCGGCCATGTTGCGTCATCTCTTTCCTAAATGGGATTTATCTCTAGTCTTGAGAAGACTCTGCCAATATCCCATTGTGCCACTAGAATAGGCAGACCTGATGGTCCCATCTAAAAGAGGATGCCAAGCAGGTTAGTGAGCTACAAGCCTTAACCACCAAAGAGCTGTATTTGTCCTTTCATGAGAATACAGTGGTACTTAGGACTGTGCCTTCATTTTGGTCCCAGTGTCCATCTTTCTCCAACTTCCTGCCAGCTCTCTGCACCGAACCTATCTCAGAGGAGGAAAGGCACTTACAGACACTAGATGTAAGCTGGTGTCTGAGGATCTATTTATCCAAATAATGGATTTCGGAGGACGGATTATTTATTTATGCTCGCTCGTGGCCCAAGAAGGGGGAGAAAACATCCAAATCCATCATTGCCAGGTAACTAAGAGACACCAATAGCTCTTGTTATAGGAGCGAAGGCAGATCTCTTGCGGAAGGCGTCTGTACTCACTCAACTAGAGACAGAGCCACTACCTGGGCAAAATTAGTTCAGGTACCAACTGATAGCATCTGCCGGGCGGCATCATGGAGCAGAAATACCTTAATCCGTCATAATAGATTGAATTTTTCTGCGAGAGAGGACTCTTCCTTTGGTCATTCTGTTCTAATGTCTGCGTTATCCCACTCTTAAAGTCATTTTCCGAGATCTAAAATTTTTATTTTTTTTCCCCCTCCGCTTTTACTTTCCATAAATAAATCCCCCTGAATACCTTATATTGTTTTTCTTTTCCTTTTCGATTCATAAACCTTGTTTGTTGTACCCCTGCAGTTTATTTGTATGCCTTCGTTCAGTCCGTCAGCTCTTCCAGTCCACCCGCTCCCAGCATGCCATGAGCCGGGAGCAAGAATTTTCAAACATGCCTAGTACACCCACATGTCCACGCTCCCTCCTCCACTTCGCCACTTTACTGCTCTCAGTAAATCACTGAGAGCAGCAAAAGCGAATGTTTATGAAACACAGTGCTGCACCAAACACCAGTGTCCCTTCCAGCATGGTTATAAAACTTTATTTTCCCCCATTACCTCGCATTACCTCTTATAAGCTTTAAAAACTGACGGAAGGGCTGCGCAGGCACAATGGATTATTATTTAAAAGAGAATGAATGGTTCGAAGAGAAATTATTTGAACCGCGCATACACGAGCTTTAGACATCGTCGACTGGGACAACGCACTGAAGAAATGTCACTGATGGTGCACCGTTCAGGGAGAAGGCAGGAAGAGGACTTCGTCAGGAGAATCAGAAGAAAGAAGAACGGTCGGGACGTCATCGGATGTGCTGAATTTCAATAGGAACGGTGTCACGTGACACTAATTGCGATTGGAAGAAATAAAGATCTTTCAAAATGTAAGTATATTTGATTGTTTGTTTAATACCTATTTTGTATCTATTACGAAATAATTTTTTGAATTCGAAAACCCCTTTAAGGGATTGTGCTACATCCCAGGACATCCAGGAAAGGCAGAATTTCCTTTGTTATTCTCCTTTCCTGCAGTCTAAACAGCAGCACAGAACTACTTGCCCAATAAATAAATATATCTTTTTTGCATTACATTTCGGTGTAGTATTTCAAATTACACAAGGGGGAGAAGCTATGGCCTTTTACGAGGTTGGCTTAAATAAATTGAACTCTTTGTGTCACCTATCCAAAACATATGGTAGGGGGATAAATACCCCTCATATATATGTGCTGCTTTTTGGACTACAGGAAAGGAGAATAACAAAGGAAATTCAGCCTTTTACTGGCCTCTAGTTAAAGGGTAACTAAATGTTCAACAAACTTCTGACATGTCATAGTGACATGTAAGAAGTTTTGATTGGTGGGGGTCCGAGCACTGAGACCCCCCGCCAATCCCTAAAACAAAGTTTCTGTTCGGCTTTTTCCCGTACGTGCTCATAGTCTTTATATTGAGTCTGTACTTGCTACATCGATTTCTGGAAAAATCCGAACAGAAACAAAGCCACTGAGCGCTTACACGAGTGCTTCTTCCGCTTCGTTTTAGGGATTGGTGGGGGTCTCAGTGCTCAGACCCCTGCCAATCAAAACTTCTGACATGTCACTATGACATGTCAGAAGTTTGTTGAACATTTAGTTACACTTTAAATACCAGCTTAGATGGTGGTTTATTGGCCTGGTGGCAACCCTCTCTGGGGTAGATCTTTCATTCTGGGGTACATCTGTGGCAGACACTCTGGGGTACATCTGTGTGTTCTTTCCCCTATGATAGGGGGATTTATACCTTTTTCTCAGTTTCAGATGTTGGAGAATATGGATATTACAGGTGACCAATGGTGAAACGTTTGCACTCAGGATCCCCTCAGGATGCCACATGAGGTCTGGCTAAGGTCTGCGCCACGGTGTATACAAGGTCCTGACGCCATACAGCGGCAGGACCTTGTATGAGACGCGGCACACAACTAGGATGTGGGCTATGTTGCATATAACGTCCTGGTGCTGCCAGGCATCAGGAACTTGTAAGCGGGGTGGCTTGATGTAGCTGCCTGAGAGGATCCGGGATGTGCCCCATGTTGACAAGTGAAGAAGTGAATACATTTTTTTTTTATGTCTGATTGGGAAGCGGATCCAACTTGTTACGCCCCTGCATGTGACGGGTTTTATTTTAGGAACAAAAGGTAGGGTGAATTTAGAATACATTAGAGGGAGGCCAGTCTTTCCCCCAATAGAACACTGAGGTGGGGGCTGCAGAACCAAAAGTTCCATAAAACAAAGACATTTGTATCATTTTCTACCCAGTATTAATATAGCATTAATATATTCTACAGCACAGAACAGAGAATAATTTACACCATTTCCTGTCCCCAGTCGGACTAAAGCTGGCCATACACTTTAGATAGCACGATCGTTGGGCCGAAAGCTATTCCTAACAGCACCCCCATACACATACACGCACGTGCATGTGTTTTCAATAGGGAGAAAGCTTCTGCCAGACTCCGCTGACAGCGGCTTATCTACTAACAAACAATAGGATTGGACATGTTGAAATTCAAGAGCTCGATCTTTGTGTCCTGAATTGGCGGGTTCGGCCAACATACATCTAATGTGTATGGCCAGCTTTACCATCTAGTCCTCCTATTTCAGACAGACACACATATATATTCTAGAGCTAGATTCACAGAAAGCTGACCTATGATCATATGAAAAGCTACTAACAGTATTATAAGTCTATTATCCAAAATCTTGGCAGGTAGATATCTGAACATGTGTAACATGGTTTTCTGCAAAAGGTAGTAGCTAATTGGTGTTCATCACAGTAGCACTTTTCCACTTAACATAGTTATATGCCCATTGCTCCAGTGGCGATGGGTAAGATAGAATGAAGAACACCATAGTAGAACATAAATCGCTTCATGGAAAGTGTTTCCTCTCCACCTTTACTTCTCATCCCTAAAGTAAGAATTGCATTTGTTAATTACGATAGAATATTTTCCTAAACTACAATAGAATTATCTAGATAAAATGATCTGCCAGCGCTCCTCAAAGTCACTGGGTGTGACATTTTATCATCATACACATCTTTTTTCCTTCAGTGTTAAATTATTTTTTAGGCTGGGTTCACACAGAGTTTTTTGCAGGAGGAAAATCTGCCTCAAAATTCAGTTTGGAATTTTGAGGCAGATCTTCTTCTGCCTGCACGCTGATCTTCGCTGAGTTTTTCCACTGCGTTTTTCGCCCACGGCCATTGAGCGCCGCCGGCATAAAATGCAGTGAAATACGCTTTCTCTGCCTCCCATTGATGTCAATGGGAGGTCAGAGGCGTAAACGCCCGAAGATAGGGCATGTCCCTTCTTTTTTCCCGCGAGTCGGTTTTTCCGCTCGCGGGAAAAAAACGCCTCTGCCTCCCACAGAAATCAATGGGAGACATTTTTGGCCATTTTTTGGCGCGTTTTGAGGCACAGTTTCCGCGTCAAAAAACTCTGTGTGAACTCCCCCTTAGATAGATTTCCAGACCTTTTGGAAAATACTTTGGGGCAAATTTAGAGGAAGTGTCATTTTAATCTCACTTCTCCATCAGCAGTATTAGCAAAAAAAAAAAAGAAAAATGTGGATGCAGGTCATATTCACAAAACATTTGCCATCAGTACTATATACTGGTATACACCTATCAATAATCACCTATTAAGGTATATGACATAGAACATTGCAATAGTCGTTACAGTGTTATGGGCCGGATGGAGAAAAAAAGGGAAAGTGAATGACTCTAATCAGAGAAGACATCACCTGTGAGTCACTGGATATAAATGTTCTGTAATCACTTATCTCGTCTGCAGAGCTCCGGTGTATAACTGGCATCTACCACTATATGGTCACTTTATGGTGGTAATATTGGTCTTTGTATAGTGGTTTTTATTCAGTAACAGTATGGGGGTTATTATTCAGTCACTATGTGGTTATGGTGTGGAGGTATTATTCAGTAACAGTATGGGGGTATTATTCAGTCACTAGGTTATTATGGTGTGGAGGTATTATTCAGTATGAGTATGGTGGTATTATTCAGTCACTATGTGGTTATGGTGTGGCAGTATTATTCGGTAACAGTATGAAGGTATTATTCTGTCACTATGTGGTTATGGTGTGGCGGTATTATTCAGTAGCAGTATGGGGGTATTATTCAGTTGCTATTTGGTTATGGTGTGGCGGTATTATTCAGTAACTGTATGGTGGTATTATTCAGTCTCTATGTAGTGAAAATATGTGGTCATGATGTGGAGGTATAATTCAGTAACTGTGTGGTAATATTGGTCTTTGTATAGTGTGTTTCATTCCGTAACAGCACGGTGGTATTATTCAGTCACTACGTGGTGATAATATGTGGTCATGATGTGGGGGTTTTATTCAGTAACAGTATGGTGGTATTATTCAGTCACTATGTGGTGTGAATATGTGGTCATGATGAGGTTTTATTCAATAACAGTATGGTAGTATTATTTAGTCTCTATGTGGTGGTAATATGTGGTCATGGTGTGGAGGTATTATTCTGTAACATTATAGTGGTATTATACAGTCACTATGTGGTGGTAATATTTGGTCATTGTGTGGCTGTATTATTTGGCCCTTCTATAGTGGTTTCACATGGTAACTGTGTGACTGTATTACTTAGAGGCCTACTATCTTACATAGATTTGTTTTTATGACAGGGCAAATTATTTGTGGGCAGGTCTACTATGAATACATGTTTCAGGCACCAAAAAAAATATTTTAATTCATCAGTGCAATATTCAGGGACAGTTTACTGCTGAGCCATTTTTTTTGTCAGCCTATTATGTGTTATCAAAGTTGTCTTCACTATCTATCATCCATCTATCTATCTGTCTATCTATCTAAACCGAGTTAAAAATTGTACGCCAAAAAGAAGTGAATGTTACTCCTTGAGCCGTTTTTTAAGCCGTTTTTCATTGACTCTATACAAAAACAGCTCCATGTGAGCGCTCAGCCGCTTCGTGTCTGTTCGGCTCTTTCTGGAAACCAATGTATCGGAGTACAGACTCAAGTCGGAAAAAGCCGAACAGAAACGAAGCGGCAGATCGCTCACATGAGCACTTCAGGAGCTTCGTTTTAGCGATTGTTGGAGGTTCAGTGCTCGGACCTCCATCAATCAAAACTTCTGACATGTCACTATGACATGTCAGAAGTTTGTCAAATGTTTAGTTACCCTTTAAACCTAGCGCTATTATTATAGTATTATTATAGTAATGTAGTATTGTTATAGTAATGGTGTACTGTTAGTACAGGGTGGGCCATTTATATGGATACACCTAAATAAAATGGGAATGGTTGGTGATATGAACTTCCTGTTTGTGGCACATTAGTATATGGGAGGGGGGAAACTTTTCAAGCTGGGTGTTGACCATGGCGGCCATTTTGAAGTTGGCCATTTTGTATCCAACTTTAGTTCTTTCAATGGGAAGAGGGTCATTGTGACACATCAAACTTATCGAGAATTTCACAAGAAAAACAATGGTGTGCTTGGTTTTAACGTTACTTTATTCTTTCATGAGTTATTTACAAGTTTCTGACCACTTATAAAATGTGTTCAAAGTGCTGCCCATTGTGTTGGATTGTCAATGCAACCCTCTTCTCCCACTCTTCACACACTGATAGCAACACCGCAGAAAAAATGCTAGCACAGGCTTCCAGTATCCATCGTTTCAGTTGCTGCACATCTGGTATCTTCACAGTATAGACAATTGCCTTCAGATGACCCCAAAGATAAAAGTCTAAGGGGGTCAGATCGGGAGGCATTTCTTCTGCGGTGTTGCTATCAGGGCTAGTCCGTCAATTTTCTATGAAAACAGGGAAGGATTGGGTCATCACAAGATGACAATATTGTGATGGAAAATATTGTTGTACAATATCCTTCTTCTTGTACAGTACGTTTCCAAAATATTATTATGCTTTTAATATTTTACACCTCTGAAGCCGGACTAAGCTTCATTTACATGAGGCACATTGATAAATGGGACCAATATCTTGTAACCACCACTTTATGAGAGTGTTTCTACCTGTAACTAACACTGACATCATAGACTGAACACATTTATTTTTATATCTATTATCACTTGGCATGGGAATCAGAGAATACCAGTATCCACATACCATAGTGACAACTCTGCAGTTTAGGTTACTGTATATGAGAGATTAGTACAGTAACTTGATACTAAAAGATAAAATAAGCTTAGAATTCCAGTAAGAGACGTGGTCAAATACTAGCGAAAATCCATATGGTAAATGAAACCGTGTATGGTTGAAGTTTGAGATAATGGGAAAACTGTCACTGTTGAATTTCAGTAGTAAAACCCAATGCGTACTTTTGACTGGAAACCTAAATGCTGTGGCTAATTCTTGGAATTATCATGCTGAATGATCGATACTGATAGCAAATGCAGTGCCAGACTATGATAAACCATAGTAGAACAGTTACCCAGAACCCAGAGTAGTAAGGGTATGTTCACACGGCAGCGTCCGTTATGGCTGAAATTACGGGGCTGTTTTCAGGAGAAAACAGCTCCGTAATTTCAGCTAAAATGGCATGTTGAGGCGCTTTTTCGCTGCGTCAATTATGGACGTAAATGGAGCTGTTTTTCCATGGAGTCAATGGAAAACGGCTCCATTTACGTCTGAAGAAGTGACAGGCACTTCTTTGACGCGGGCGTCTTTTTTACGCCCCGCCTTTTGACAGCGGGGCGTAAAAAAAATGACCGTCGGAACAGAACATCGTAAGACCCATTCAAATGAATGGGCAGATGTTTGCCGACGCTATCGAGCCGCAATTTCGGACGTAAATCGAGGCGGAAAACACCCGAATTACGTCCGTAAATAAGCCGTGTGAACATACCCTAAAGGTGGCCACACACATACGATAGTTGTCAGACGAAACCTCATTTGGCGTACAGCTATCGGTCTTGACCCCCCCCCCTCCATATTTATGTATGCTTTGATTGGCTGAGTGGGAGATAAGTCGCTCTCGGAGCGCTCTCACTGAGGAACAAGCGTATGAAAATCCAACATGCCTGATCCTTCCTTATCCTTACTCTTAGGGCTTATTCAGACGAACGTATAATAGGTCCGCGCAACGCGCGTGATTTTCACGCGTCTCGCACGGACCTATGTTAGTCTATGGGGTCGTGCAGACTGTCCGTGAGTTTCAGGCAGCATGAGTCCGCTGCGTAAAACTCACGACATGTCCTATATTTGTGCGTTGTTTGCGCATCACGTAACCATTGAAGCCAATGGGTGCGTGAAAATGACGCGCAACACACGGAAGCACTTCTGTGTGACGCGCGTGATTCGCGCAACAGCAGTAAAAAGTATGAATGAAAACAGAAAAGCACCACGTGCTTTTCTGTTTACAAACATACAGAGTGTCATAATGATGGCGGCTGCGCGAAAATCACGCAGCCATGCATCATACATGGCTGACACACGGAGCTGTTAAGTGCCTTTTGCGCGCGCAAAACCCACACGCTCGTGTAAATCCGGCCTCAATGTAAATATCTGCAGAGATAGTCAATATTTGGAACAGTAAGGGCTTGTCCACATGTAACGAATTTGCTGCAGAAAATTTCCATAGCATTTACGCATCAACTAGCAGACTATCTATTTCGGAAAATCCGCACCATTTCATGTGGTTTCTACTGCGGAAAATAAGGCAGATTTTTGCCGTGGTTTTTTGGTGCGGTTTTTTTCAGGGGCTGTGTGATGGTGATATTTCTTCTTCCTGTGATTTCATTTCCACCCCCTGTAAGATATTCTGCAGCGTTTCCGCAGCAAATTACGCAGTACATCAGAAAAACGCAGGAAATCAGTCCGCTTTCTGCAGCAATAATTGATATGCTGCAGAACTAAAATTTTGCACCGAATGCCAATTTCTGGACTCAATTTTTCCGCAGCGTGTGGGTGACATTTGTTAAATCAGATCCACTTTGCTGCTACTGTATTCCGCTGCGTATTTTTCGTCTGCAATTCCCGATGGAAAATACGCAGCAATTCCGTTATATGTGGACAAGCCCTTGTGGTCCTTTTACACAGGCAGACTTAGCTGAGCTTTGACTACCCATAATAGCATGTCGATCGGCACTTGTTTCCTTCATTTACATGGAGCAGTGATGGTGAGTATGGAGATGAGCGATCGTTGATAAAATCCTTCCTCCCCATACAGTTTGCACCTTGTCTGCAGCACGCACCCTGTTTACATGGGGAGATGTGCTGCTGACAAACGCTCGTTTTGTTTGCCACATAAATGATGTGATCAGCCATCAAACAAGCAAATTAATTTAGGAGCCTTTTACATTATTATTGGGCAAACGAGCGTTCATGCGAATGCTCGTTCCCGATCATTGCCCGGTGTAGCAGCGATCAGCACATGAATGAGCACATGCTAGTTCATCGGCTGATCGTGTAGTCTATGCAGCAATAAATATTATTGTTGTCGGCAGCACATCTCCCGGTGTAAACAGGGAGACGCGCTGCCGACATGATTCAAATGTATGGGGACGAGCGATTGTAGTAACAAGCACTCGTCCCCATACTAGCTTCTTGTGAAAGGAGCAAACGAATGGCAATCAACGAGCTGTCTCATTGATCTGTGCTCGTTTTTACGAGGCCAATATTGTCCGGTGTAAAAGAACTCTTAGCTTTTCCAACTTCAATTAAATGTCTTACAGAAGTGTGAAATTGGTAGATCTTAAGTCCTTGCCATACTATAAACATGTGCACCACCATACAACCAAATAAGTGGACAATCCCTGCTATGCCACATAAAAAGAGACACAAGCCTATTATTAATAATAATAATTTATTTATATACCTGACCATACAAAAGCATGAATATACTTCATAAAAAATATATATATTAGAACAATATATACATATTAAATATATAAGAAAAAATTTATGTATAAGCATGCTTTGTACTATAATGACACATAAGAAAAAATATATATATTAAAGTGGTACACACAAAAATAGATGTATATGGAAAGGATTTGAGACACAAGTAAGCAGTAGAGAATAATGATCAGGAAAGTGCTAACAGGAGTTATTTATGAGAGTAAATGTAGATATCATCTTTCCCCTTTTTTTAGGGCCTATTACTCGCCCTCCCCCCACACTCTTGTTGTGATGCACTGATATTGCACAGTACGGTCAGAAGACTTTATAACAGTGGTGGTGTATTTTCCACTTCTCCGATGTTATGTATCTTTAAATTACAGTCTCATTTTAAGAAGCAAAAAAAAAAAAAAAAAGTGTTTGCCCATCAGATGGTAGACACATAATTACCAGGCTTCCAGATAACAAGACTCTCCGTTCCTGTAATTGTGAATGTTAGCGCTCAATGTACATTTCAGCATATTGGGCATTATCTCCACCCTTTCATGCAACACAATGATGTCCTCTCCCCTTTTTTTTTCATTATCCGTTAACTGAAAACAGTGGCGTTGATTACAAAGGGAGGCAGTTTGACTCCTGCAATAGGTCTTCCTCACTAATCCTCACTGTCATGAACATTCGAACTGCTACAATGAATAAGAGGTTCAATCCATATTTGCCAGGCCTAATATGAAATCTGTCAGAGCCCAAATTAATGAGTTCCAAATTCCTTACATCACGATAACAGGTTAAGACTGGTCAATTAATTACATAAATCCTTCCCGATTCATTGTGCATTTTCAGCTGAGATTGTGTCTTACATCACTTCATGACACAAGGCCTTTTGGCTCCTGTTGTTGCATGGAAAGGCCCCATTTAAGCTGAGCCTGCCTGCCATTGCAAAATGTTAAATGTCAGATGTTAAATTTGCACTTTTCTGTAATTGCTTTTGTGGGAAAAAAAATCAAATTAAAGTCCTCAGCGATTTCTGTGCGCACTCTGTATGACTCAGATAAAGAAGACACTACAAACTCCGAATTAGAAAGTCCCCTATAGATTGTACAAATATGAACAATGTACAAGCAAATTCCCATAAATAACAAATGAAACAGTGATAATATCTATGTTTGCATTGTAAGACTACACTTTATTTGAGTCCGAGCGTATTTACAGGGAAAATTGAAGAAGTATATTTCCTACAGGCAGGGGCAGAATGGCCATTCGGGCAATTCCTGAGGGCCGATGGTTAGAGGAGGCGCATGACTCCTTAGTTTCAAAAATCTGCAAAGAAATAAATCATGTGATCAGTGCTCCTAAAATTAAGAATCTGTTCACATCACATTAGTGAATTATGCATGCATACGTCAAATACATCTACGTCAAAAGGGCGTCCTTTTGGCATACGCAGGCCGGTATGCATCGATATACCTTGTTTTTGCTGTATGGAATAGCGCATATGACTATGCTATTCTATAGAGAGTGATACAGTAAAATAATGTATACCATGCAGTAAACATTATGAAACAATGGGGCCCTGAGGGCAACATATGTTACTGCATGCTTGTACAGTGTTGCAAGCTTAAAAACACACAAACCAGTTGTTAAATGGCTATAGCGGTTCGTAAGGGCTCATAAGTTTTAATATCTTGGGGCCCAGGTTTATCTCAGTTAGCCCCTGCTTTACAATAAACTTACCATTAAAATTTGGCATTGGTTCCATGTTGCTGGTTATCAGGGTCCCTTTGCCCCCTTTATTTGGCACATCCTGTTGTCCTATGACTGTGGCAGCCAAATCCTGCCTATCATGGTGATGTGTCATCCAACAATTGGCAAATAGCAACGAATTTTAAATGGAAGGGTCAGAAATCCCTTATTTTTTTGGCGCTTTTGCACACGTTACTCTTAAAAAACAAAAAAACATTATATACAATTTTACAAAAATGGCCGTATCTGTCATGGAAAAAGATGCTAAAATCATTAGGATGGCCTAAGATGCAAAAAAGTAAAAGATGTTAAAGGGAAGGTGTCATGAAATTATTTTTTATTTTATTTTTATCATATTGCTTTTAATATGATATAAACATAAATTTTATTTATTTGTGTTCTCATGTTCTACTTTTTACTTTGTTCTTACTTTTAGTTCTTTATGGGGGCTGCCATTTTTTTTTTCATCTCTGTATGTGTCGATTAATGACACATAGAGAGATGGAATACGGCACATACAACCCCATAGAGAATGCGAACGGGAGCCGTTCCATTCACAGAAGCGTAGGAGAAGGTAATTTATGTTCGTGTATGTGATGTGTGTATTATGTTCGTGTGATTCTGTCTGCTGAGCCCTGTATCTAATCCTCCTAGCACTGTGCAGTCGCTCAGAAAATGGTGGCACACAGTGTAGGAGGTTTGAAGACATTCAAACCCTTCCTTCTCCTGGCACTAGCCAGAAGAGGGAGGGGGGATTGTGTGAGGACACTAGAGGAGCGTGTGACCACCCCAAATTTGCAACATAAATCAATGAAGTTGCTTTACCACAGTGACTATGCTGCAATTTTGGGAACTGCTCCCGCTAGTGCTCAGCACATGGAAATGTTATAAATTAGAATCTAATTTATAATATTTCCTGACTCGTGAAAAAATAAAAAAAATTAAAACAATGTGTAATCACTCAAATAATAATTGTTTAACTAAAAAAAAACACAATTCTAGCGACACATTCCCTTTAAGCCTGTTAAGGACATCAACACTCATTAGTGGATTAAATGATAGAGGTAATTTTCTTAGCAACCAGATAAACTTAAAAGAAACAACATTGGATAAAAAAATGTTGTCACTTTCCATTATCAAACTCTAAACTTTTTAATCACTGATTGTTTGACAGTCTCAGTGTGAACATGATATGTTTTTTATATGATGGGTAATCCAATTAAACCCACTACTACAGGAGGTCTGACAATCTGCAGGACTGTCATCGAGCTGTCACCAGCCTGAGCTTGGAGAGATTCACACATCCAGAGAGGAAGCAGTGACACTGGCGGGACTAATCAAATTCTCTTGGCTGCTTAGTGTGCAAACAAAAGAACAGAAAGTTTCTATGTCAAGTTACTTTATTTTTAGTCAGGAACAATAATGTTCAGTGCTATCCCGTTGACTCCCAAATGGCTTGGCCGAGAGGACTTTAGGGACTCAAGAACCAGCAGTACTGAAAAGCTAGTAATGTCAGAGAGACATTACTAGTTTTACTGGATGCTGCAAGTCCAACACTCCAGTGCTGTCAAATCTGGCCAAACTGTTTAGCTCTATGTATCCACTAGTTTGGTTTACGTAAGCACATATGGGCACTATATGACTAAGTGGGCAAATTCTGACATTTTCCTGTCATTGTTTGGGACAATGTGTGCAAATTGAAGAAGTTCTTAGGATATGTCATCAATATCAGAGAGGTAGGGGTCCGATTCCTGGCACCCCCCACCATCAGCTGACTCAAGGGGTTTACTAGGCACATTGCTTTACACTTAGTAGTTCTGCAGCCTGGTTCCATCACTTGTAGTATGTACGGTGCCTGGGACTGCGGTTCTCTGCCGCAAACGGATCGGAACTATATTCCCAGGCACAGTCGCTACAGAAGTGTACCTAGTAAACCGTTTTTGATCACAGCCCCTTCAGTGAGCTGATCTATGGGGGTGATGGGAGTTGGACCCCCGCCAATCTGATATTGATAAGTTACTTATACTAAGGATAGGCCATCAATATAAAAGTCCTGGAGAATCCCTTTAAGGCAGTATGACTATATGGGCAATGTAAGCATCCACTTGGGCAAAGTATGTCACCCTCTGGGCCCTCTATGGAATTATGTGGGCTTTGTATGTCACTGGGTGAGTACTGTTTAGCTTTATAGGATCATTGTATTAAACTATCTGTACAAAACATGACATTCTGGGCTATGTGGTAAGTACTATGTATCTAGGCAGTGGACGCCACCAAGTGGGAATTGTATGCACGAAATAGGTGCAGTATAGCCACGTTTGGGCACTGATGGCACTCGCCAGGCAGTGTGTGCACTACTTATCTGGATGCTGTACAGATCTATTTATCCAGGAACTATATGGCAATGGCAATATATTTATATATACATATGGCACACTGGGCAAAAACATATAAGGTTGAGTTTTCACATAGCTATTTAAATGTATTTTTGCGGCGAATCGCAGAAAATCGTGCCATTTTGACAAGATTTTATGAAAATTGTGACAAAAGACGCAGTTTTGCTGCAAATCTCATTTGAACCGGAACATGAGAGTC
This sequence comes from Rhinoderma darwinii, assembly GCF_050947455.1. Classification (NCBI taxonomy): domain Eukaryota; kingdom Metazoa; phylum Chordata; class Amphibia; order Anura; family Rhinodermatidae; genus Rhinoderma; species Rhinoderma darwinii. The sequence goes on from NC_134691.1 coordinate 289,712,515, forward strand.
CAGCCTAAGGCTCAATGCACACGATTATGTGCGGTTTTGCCTGCGGCAAATCCGCAGCGTTATTCAGTGCCAGCAGTCAACGAGATTTCAGGAAATCTGTTGTATACTCTGCAGTATTTTTCGGGACGGAAATTGACCTGCGGTGCATATTTTAAAATCCGCAGCATGTAAATTTACCTGGTGTTTCCACTTGTAAATTGTATTTGCCTAGCGCTACGGAAAATCTCACCAAAACCCACAGCATGAAAACGTGCTGAAAAATGTATAGAAAAAATGCACAATTAGATGCAGTATTTACCTGCGAATTTCCTGCGGTTTTGGTGCATATTTTCTGCAGCAAAATACGCAATGTGTGCATGTAGCCGAACTAGGGTTTGTTTTTTTTTTACTAATTTTGCTCCGGTTTGCAATGGGTGTTGCTGAATCACCTAAACTCAATAATTAGGTGTGGTGTCCACATACTTTTGACCAAATAGTGCATCTTCAATAGGATATCATATTATTTGAATCAAACCCAGAGTACCGGGGCAGATTCTGGCAGAATGCAGGACTATGGGCTTGTTTGCTCACAATATTGGTCAGTGAAATTCTGGCACATAATGCACAAGAATTGGAGATTTATTTATTTACCACCATATTATGTAGCACCGTAAGAGAACGCATTTAATCATATTAACCCCTTTCCCAGAGCACTTGTAATCTGATTTCCCAAAGGGGAAGATTTATCAAGACTAGAGAAAGAAAAGTGGAGGGGTTCCCACACCAGCCAATCAGATCGATGTATTTATTATCCAAAAGTTCACAAAAAAATAATGTAAACACAAACAAACACGTCTGTGTCCTCATGGTTGGCGGCCAAACAGAGCAGCAGAGGTTTGTATGAGGCTATCGGCTTGCAGGTTGTGCACTTCTGCTATAGGGAATCCCTCCACTTTTTCCTTACAATAGTGCTAGAGCAGAGGAAAGACTATAATTCAGAGACTACCCCATATCTGCATCACTGGCGAGCAAAGAATTATGAAAAACTCAATGAAATGGTCTTCCAGCCTCTACCATTTGGGTCCACAGGTCCCAGGTCAGGATCTACATGTTTTTTTTTTTCTCCCCATGCAGTTTCTTCCCACCCTTCAAACACTGGCTAATACTGTATGTATGTTTAATCTAAGGGTATGTTCACACGACAACGCCAATTACGTCTGAAATTATGGAGCTGTTTTCAGGAGAACACAGCTCCTGAATTTCAGACGTAATTGCATGGTCTAGCGTTATTTGAGCTGTTCATTGGAGTCAATGAAAAACGGCTCCAATTACTTCCCAAGAAGTGTCCTGCACTTCTTTGACGTGGCCGTTATTTTACACGCCGTCTTTTGACAGCGACGCGTAAAATGACAGCTCGTCTGCACAGAACATCGTAAGACCCATTGCAAGCAATGGGCAGATGTTTGCCGACCTATTGGAGCCGTCTTTTCAGGCGTAATTCGAGGTGTAAACCGCCCGTAATCGCTGTCCAAAATTACAGGCCTGGCCAGCCGGACAGTCACCCGCATCTGCGGGCCGTGCTTCCATCATAAAGTATGGTCGCACGGTCCGTAAAATAAGACGTCCTATTTTTTACGGAAGGTTTCTACCGCACGGACACCGTCCTGTAAATACACGGGAAGGTGTCAGTCAGCCATAGAAATTAAGTCACGGAAACAATAGTGTAGTTGACTACGCTACAGTCTCCGAGAAAAAAAACCCTGAAACGGACACAAACAGAAGCATTACCGTTCAAATCAATAGTAATGCAAACAGAAGCTATGATTCCCGTTCATTGGTTCCTCTGACGGAAAGGTTGAACGGAACCCAAACGGCGATGTGAATAGGCCCTTAACACATCACTACGTATAGGTGTATATATTCATTTTCATACAAAACAGAACGATCAATGCATGTTCAGGCCAAAATGAACTGGGATTTGCAGATCGAGCAAGAATTACCTACGAGGGTCAATGTAAACATTTTTGCCACAATCAGAATAATTTTAGTATATAAAAAAAAAACAAAAAAAAAAAACAAAAAAAAAAAACAAAAAAAAAAAAACTGCGTGGGTTTATTCAGAAGCTAAAATCCAACTAGCAGGATAGAAAAACATGGGATAGATTAGATAATTAGAAAAATATGGGCTAGAAAGGTCAGTTGGTCTCCAGACTGTCATCTTCCTATGTGTGGGATGTATCAAGCATTTTAGCAACAAGACGCAATGAGTTGCACGCAGAGTGAATCCATAACTCGGGTTGTCAGTTCGCCCATAGGCATCAGACAGCAGCTGCCGAGCACTGAACACCTCGCACTGCTTCTTTCTAATGACCTGGGCCCCATTCTTCACAATGCTGTGATTTGCATTTATAGTGATCTGCTCATAGGCTCCAGCTGGTCGTCAACATCTTATTCTCAGGAAGACAATGGTCCTGCCTCTCCTGCAGCTCATTCCTCCCCATGTCACAGGCTGCTCAGGTTACTGGAGCGGAGAGTGCGGCTCCGTCCAGACCTGCGCACTGAGGAAGGAGGCGACGCCGCAGCGCAGGAGTTAGGAAGGTGCAGGGATCAGCACAAGACTCAGCTGCTGCTCTGAGCACAGGTAAGAACGCAGATGACAGATCTATATTACAGGTTAGTGATATCTATTGATTCTTTGCTCGGCTGTACATTCCTTTCCATTGCTGCTATTTACATACAGGCCCAGAAAGTATATAAAGATGATGCAAAAGTTTCCTCAAATATCCCATTCATAGCTCCCTGACTTCTGCTGGTGAGAATTTCTGAAGTCTGAGACGTATTGGGAGGATTACTCGGGAGTTATGAAGATTTATTAACACTACATACAAAGTATTTAATCTGGTCACTGCCATACAGCTTGTTATTCTTTGTATGTTGCTGAACAGAAAAATAATGTAGAAGTAAAAGCTACTTATATGGGAGAAGTATTTGTCTGTATCCGGGTGGAATGATAGAATGGAAAAAGATTTAGTGAATGTAACGTGCCTCCGTGTGGTTTTTATATTCTCGGCATTTTGGTACATAGACTGTTTAATATCAGCTACATTTGGTATATGTGAATGCAGAATTCTGAAAAACAGAACAAATCTAGTGAAACTGCACAAAGACTTGCCGAAACGTAGAAACTTTTTTTTTTTGTGAAATACAAAACTCCTGTGAACATCTAGAAAACCTCCAGATATATTCCAATAAAGGCACACACAAAAAAGAAAAAACTTCAAGTGCCTTCTGAAAGTACCTGTTGACATTTCTTCTGCTACAAGTGAATAAAATATTCTATAAAATAGTTTCTACCTTAGGAGTATCACCATTTATATAAAAAGACAAAAAGCTGGATGATCAGACATAAATCAGCATAGAAAGGTTTAAAAACATTCACACCGTTTGTTTTTTTATTTGTACAAATCTTTATTTAGACAAAAGAGAATCAAAAAACTAAAAAATATACATTATGCAGGTTAAATTTATTAATAGCCATGTCAGAAAACCAATAAAAGCCAGCATCACCTGCTGACAGACATGACATATTACAGAGTACAATATTGTATTTTGGTTTTCACATTCTAGTCAGGTATTTGACAAAATATAAAGTGCATACAATCTTCCTGAAATAGAGGTGATGAAGCCGGTGAATCCAACGTGCGGTCATTTTACAGTCTCTAAGATCGGAATCAAATATCTGCAACGTTTCCAGTGTTAAAGTAAAATACAAAACTTCAGTGAACATTTAGGAAACCACCAGATAATCTTACAGTACAGACAGAAGATTCTGTTTCTAGTCGAACTAATAGTTAACCATTTGAAGGATGGGGGTCAACTATTAAACAGCACAATGTATCCGTACACAAAGTACTGCAAAAATGGCTTAGAAATACACAACTTTTTTTTATCTAAACAAAAAAAACAAAAACCCTGAATATTCTAAGATAAGAGATATGTATAGCCTGATTCTGGTACTATGATCGTACTTAATGTGAAAACTTAAGGCAGTTCAGAATTTATATAATAAAAAAAAAAAATGTATGTAGATCATGAAGTTATTTTCCAGCTTCATAATTGGCACCAGTAACATTCGTTGGAAACCCAGTATCCTCACGACATGCTGACTCGTCACTAAAGCACGTCAGTCTTCCAGAGGACGAGCTTTGTATGGAACCTCCAAGCCTGGTTAATTTTTGGGCAACAATTTCCCATTCAACAAAGGCATTCTTCACTATTACCAGATGTTCTCTGTTTAGGATTTAGAATTGCACTTGGGTGTGCATGCAGCAGAAGACCAATGGTCTATTTTGGAGATGGGGCTAAAATAGTCTTCCACGTATCTCTATGATCTTTCACAGCTTTGCAACCACGTAGAAAATGACCATCATGTTTGGCCTCCAATGTTGAAGACGAACTGTGGAAGAAAAACCGTAAAATTATTACAAACAAATAGAAAACAAAAACATTTAAAAAAACAACAACTTAGGCCTGAGTTAGCTGTGCTATAAAGAGGGGAGGGGTGAGTCGAGGAGGGGGATGGAAGAAAGAAATTGGTTTTCACAACACACGCAAATGCTGATTAACAGAGGAGAACTTTAATTATCTCCCTTCAGAAAGAGACAGGAAATTTGGACTTTTAATTAGCCATTTGGAGTGTGGTTAGATTTTTATATTTTTTTAACCAGATAATTTAAACGCGAATAATTCAAGTCTGACTAAATGAAATTCACATAATCAGAATGCAGATAATTGAATTTCTACTGCAGCCATTAATTCAGTGTGGAGGTGTGCGAGGACTCTTATGAGAAGCTGTCACAGCTCAATAAAATCTCAGTCAATTAATTTTTTCATTATCGGAGTAGAACACCAACAGAATAAGAGGGTCCACCACACATGAAAGTACCTCTCAGGAAGTAAGTGACAACTTGTTTGTTCTTCCTCCTCTGCAGGAAACCGCCGGTTCGAGGTGGCAAACTTATGAATGGCTTCAGAAACGGAGTATTTTGTCTGTCCAGAGGCGCAGGCTCCAATTTCTTCCAGGGAGAGTTGAGTTTGCAAGAATAGGTGAAGGCGACTGTCCGAGAGCAACATCGGGCACTGCATGACCCTGAAAACAGAACGGAAGTCATTCCTCGCAAAGGTCACTTTCTGCAGGGTGATACGACACTTCCACAATGCACGCAGGAAATGAAGGACAAGTGCACTACACATTAAAATTGTGTCACAGAATACAAGTCTTAGTAAGACTAAGTGAACTCTAAATATACTAGAAGGTGAGTAAATTCCAGCTGTACTGCAAATAAATTGGTTTAGCATCCGACATGAACGCTGACAAATAAAGTATTTGTTTTCCACAAGTTTCAGTTAATCATTTCTAATTTCATAACAGTATCTCAACTTCATTTGAAAATAAAAATAAATGGTATGCTCCATCACAGTTTGCAACGTTTCTAAGAGAGACCAGCTCACTGCACGGATTCAGACAGAGCCTGTACGGCAGAGCACTGCTGTAAGGCTCCGTACTAAAAAGAACCGTATAGTCTCCGTGCACTGCCGTACAGGCTCTGCACACAGGGCTCAGCCACGAGCCCTTAGGCCCCCTGCACAAACAATACTATTCAGATGAAAGGAACACACTAAGAAATAGAGGTTTCATAAAATGAAAGCCACATATAATATCATATAGGGTGTTTTATTTGGGTGAATCAAAGATGGAGATCATGGGTATAGTTGCATGTCTCAATGAAATGCATCTCATCAGTATGCAAGACACCTATTGTTTACCCTGATTCTCATAACAAAGGACCCAGACTTTCACAGGTATCTTACAGATACAAACCGGTATTGTGGACAATAAGTCTTATCCATTGACAAACTCAGGAGGTTATAAATGCTAAAGGTGGTTGATAAGTGGCACCACTATTCTATATTTGCATGTAACATGAGGAAGTTCTTTGAATAGGAAGGTCAGACTATGTGTCTCCAAGGAGGGGCAGACAAAGGGGTATAAAACCCCAAGCATGACTCCTGAGGGGAGCCACTTGGGAAGGGGTACATGGAGGGACATACTGGAGGAGAGACTAAAGGGGGTTTTACAATGGGCATTTATTAGGCAGACGAACGTTCATAGAACGCTTGTTGCCGATAATTGCCCAGCGTAAGCAGGGCAGCGATCAGCAGATGAACGAGCAAGTGCTCGTTCATCTGCTGGTCGTATAGTTTTAAAAAAAGTAAAATATTATCGGTCGGCAGCCCATCTCTCACAATGTATTTATTGGGGTAATACCGCTCGTCCCCGTACATAGCTCCTTGTGACAGGAGCAGACAAGCCCCGATCAACGAGCGGTTTCGTTGAACGGCGCTCGCTGCACCGGGCAAAATCGGCCGGTGTAATAGGGGCTTTACTGGAGTGTATGTGGAAAGTCCATGTGTAACTAGCATGTTATGTAACTATTGTTAAGCAAAAAGTGTCTCTACAGTATATGGCTTATGACTGTGTGTACATATCTCCATATAAGTCTCAGAATAACTAACAGTCATTTTATGCTTTATACAACATACATTTTTATACACTCTTGTATTTCATTTATTGTGCCTAACCTTCGACTCTAACCCAGTAAGAGGGTGGACGAGAAATTCTTACAACACTGCAGATTTTGTTGCAGAAACTTCTGCATCTGAAAATGTGTGCAGTGGGCCTTCTCAGGTAGTGTAGTGAGACACATCCAAGCAACACCTTTATGCCTCCTTCAACTTATTTTTCTGGCAATTTAAACTGCATTAGAGACTCTGTCACCACATTATAAGTGCCCTATCTCCTACATAAGGAGATCGGCGCTGTAACGTAGGTGACCGTAATGCTTTTTATTTAGAAAAACAATCTATTTTTACCACTTTGAGCGATTTTTAGCTTTATGCTAATTAGTTTCTTAATGCCCAAGTGGGCGTGTTTTTACTTTAGACCAAGTGGGTGTTGTAGAGAGGAGTGTATGACGCTGACCAATCAGCGTCATACACTTCTCTCAATTCATTTACACTGCACTAGCGATAGTTATATCGTTATGTGCAGCTACATACATACACACACACACACACACATTACTGCAGTGTCTTGATAATGAATATACATAACCTCCAGCCAGGACGTGATGTTTATTCAGAATCCTGACACTTCTGAATCTTTTCAGCAAGGCAAACGTAATCTCGTTTACATCATAATCTCGTGAGATTACTTTTGCCTTGCTGGAAATCTCACAGAAAAGATTCCGACGTGGTCGAAATTAAAAGCATTACTGTCACCTACATTACAGCGCCCATCTCCTTATGTAGGAGATAGGGCACTTATAATGTGGTGACAGGCTCTTTAAAAACACTAATTTAAATGTAAGTTTTTTTATGGCTTTTTCATTTAGTGTTATTTTGTTCTGGATTTTTTAAAGTCCTAGAGAGAAGCCTATGGGAAAAAAAAATACCATACCCAGAGGATGCTGCGTGTGGAAAAACCACAAAATTGCCTTAAAGCCACAAACCAAAATGCAGTTGCATGGGTGCATTTGATAAACTGGAAAACGAATAAAAGCCGCAAAAAAAAACAAAACAAACAAACCCCTTAGGCTACATTCACACCAGTGACAGATTTACACGAGTAAAATACGCGCATAAATCTGGTCCGTGTTTTTTTGCATCTGTGCTTTGCGAGTGGCATGCGTTTTTCACGCACTCGCAAAGCACTTTTTTTCCAATGGAATTGATGCGCAAATCCCACACAGCACACAGATGTGCATCAGCGTGCTGTGAGTGATTTTCACGCACCCATTGACTTCAATGGGCGTGTAGGTGTGTGAAATACACACCAATATAGGATATGCAGTGAGCTTCACGCAATGGACACGCTGCGTGAAAACTCCTGCATGTGTGAATGGCCCCATTGAAATCAATGGGTCAGTGTGCTGTGCGTGATTTACACCGACAAGTTTTACGCTTGTCTGAATGAGCCCTTAGCGTTTTGATGTGTGGGAATCCACCCTAAATAATTATCCCTGTCAATGGGAGCAACCAGGATAATTCCATCGATAATACAGCAAAAAGTGGTGGTGTGGGTACGTGTATTTTTATATATATATATATATATATATATATATATATATATATATATATATATATATATATATATATAAATAAATTTCTCAAGCTTGTGAAAGGCCCTGAGATGGGGCTGAAATGTAGCATTTACATGGATTAATAAGCCACATTTTGTACTTCGAATAATTTCTGGAGTGCTGCACTTAGTGTTTATGTACCTGGTGGACCCTCGATCAAGTTCACAAGCACCCCGAGTTAACACATTGAAATAAAAAAAATATGTATGTATATATATATATATATATATATATATATATATATATATAAAATGTTTTTTTGCCTAGTTTGATAATACTTCAAATAGGTCTGTCCAAGAAGGAGTGCTAGGTAGTAAAGCTATAAAATTAATCCATAGTTCATAAACCAAATATACAGCCTACTGCCAAAAAGTACACTGGGGATTGCAGCCATTAAAAAGAGGTCAACTCTACCCTTTCAAAGGCCTGATATACAAGATCTGGCAGGGTCCAGTAATATGTGGAGGGAACTTTGTATTTTATGACTCAGGCCTCATTCACATCTGCGTTGGAGGCTCCATTAGGGGCATCCATCGCAAATCTGCCTGAGAATACCAGAAACAATAGCGCAGAACCGATTAACATCTACGGGTTCAGTCGGCCGCCAGTAGTGTCCGTGGTGCAATGGAACTGGCGCTTACCGATTTCTCCCTTGTCTTGCTTCTCTGAGCAGAACAACGAAAAGACCAACGCAGGTGTGAACCCAGCCTTAGCAGAAGTTACTATTCGCTGACTGAGTAATAATACTTTAACGTTTTTAGTTGTAGAGCAGTGCATTCCATCCGGTGGATCTGCAGGTTGTGGTTTTGCATTGACTGGAGAGTCACTGATTAGAGGACACTGCTATTTCGCCATTACCTTGACTGGCCAACCTTGAAGGCAACAATCTCCCCCAAACAGAACAGAAAAGCTTGACAAACAAAGATACTCTACAACAACCAAGTGCCTAAGACTGCCGGATAACCTGCAAGATCACAAACCATAAAAGACTTCATGATCGTAAAAACTTTTGACATGTTTTTGCCTCGAATCACATATTTATTTATTTTTTATATAAACTGGATGTATCACCAAGTCAATGTTACAGCTGTGGCTTGATGTAAAGTTGTTTGGTTTTAATAAGGAATATTTAGATTTTTATACGGTATTGTATATGGCTTCTATTGGCATGGGCAGTTCAAACTCGAAGAATTAAAAACCACAAGCTATCTGGGGGAACATAGATCTAGTGTATACAACAAATAGGAGAGAATATGTATGCAATGAATCTAAAAAAAAAAACAAAAAAAAACAAAACACGTAAATTGTGCTCCGCAAAGAGCTTGACCTGGTTAACAAGTGCCATGCATCTTGGATTTCATTCTTCAGCATCACCTGCCGCTACGCGGTGTCACTGCAGAGCTGGTCAATACACTACACGTACAAATGATTCTTGCCGTGTAATGGTTCTCTTAAGACATCAAGGGCCGTATTTATCATGTAAATTTATACAGGAGCAAATGATCGGTGCTGTAGTGGTTTCTGGTGAATAATACGTCTGTCATCTTAACTACACTGTAATCTATATATCTACTTCAAATAAATAGCGTGCCACATAATAACAAACAGTCTCTTTAAAACACAAGTATGGGCAAAGCCTGGTCTAAATCATTAGAACAGCCATGTGCACCAATGAATCAGAGGCAGGACAGCAAGAATTTGGAGCCCGGAGACTCGGCAACAGGAACGCAAAAGTAAAATGCGGGAGAGATCATTTACCAGCCACCAAAGAAATTCAACAGCAATGCCCAAGATGCACATATGAAACTCTGATATACAGTGCCACCTTCATGTGGCAAGCTGTAAGTAGGAAAGGCAATTCATGATGGAAGCGTATTATAAGAGAAATAGATATACTAACGTGTCATGTAAGACAGGCGATGTAAATACGGAAATATTACCTATAAAACGTTGTGGGTTGCCCTCAAAAATTATATTCAAACTGTCTTTTAGGCCTTATTCACACGAGCGTATTTCAGGTCCGTGTTACGCGCGTTAAAACAACGGCCGCCACACGGACCTATGCAATACGATGGGATGGTTTTACCGAATTCAGAATGCTTGGGAGGCATGCCGCCCCTCATCATGAACCAGATGAAGCCTCACAGTTCAAGAAGCACTGACCTAATGTCTGTGGCCGGCTTAAAGAATTTTTTTTCTGGCAGTTTAGGCTGTAAACTCCACTTTGGAAGGACGAATGTAAAACCGGTTATTGTGTAGAGCCAATTACATACAGGAATACTTCAAATATACAACAAACAATTAATAAGTGGCACTTAAGTAATTGACCTAGATTAGAAAAACATGGTTGAGTTCTTCCAAAAATGGTGCTTCACCTATCCACAGCTTGTGTGGTAACGAATTTGAGCCCCATTCTCTTCAATAGAGTAGAGTTCAGTTGCAATACAGCAAACAACCTGCTGACAGGCGGGGTGCAATTTATAAAATTAATGAGCCATGTTTTTTCTAATCTTGGAATACCCCTTTAAAGAGGATCTGTCACTATATATAAGTTGAACTGGTTTACTGACCTGTATAGAGATGTCTCTTATTCCAGCAGTTTTTTTAGACCCCACAGTTCCAGAGATATGGCCCACTGTTGTGTTGGCTCCCTCTATGCTAATTTGCTGTAGTTAGCCAACAGGGCGTGAACTTGCGACGATTGGTCAGCATTATAGGCAGGGAAGCTAGCTCCACCCTGTTGGCTAACTACAGCAAATTAGCATATAGGAAACCAACACAACAGTGGGCCATATCTCGGGAACCGGGGGAATCCAGGGGAAAAAGAAACCCAGGGATATTCAGGTTAACCAGTTCAACTTATATGACCTAGTAACAGGTCCTCTGATAAGACTATTCTAGATTGAGAGCGGAGTAAATTTTTCAAACAGTCTAAACCTCAGAATTACCTATGTTTTGACCATCTTGAAATGAGACTACAGCAGACCCGTGGGACTGTGGAACTTTTTTTCAGCACAGTAACGCAAGACTAACTCAAGAACTTCACATACCCAAATATCTAAATAGACAGTGGGGTACAAATCAAAAGTTATTTATAGACAAAGATCTAATTTAACAATTTGGGTTCCCAATAGTGAAAACAGATTTTGGTTATTATTAACCCTTTCACTGCCCAGGACGTATTTAATGCGTAATGACTTTAAACGCTTGATGTGGCTAGTAGAGGGATAAAGCCCAGAATCTTAGCTTTCAAATGACACCAGGCTCAATATTCTAGGAGCCGCCCTCAGGGAGCAGCAAAAAAAGCAAAAAGTTGACTTCCTGTTTGGTTCCTGTAAGGGAGGGGGAAGCCAAGATCACAGCCTGTTACCATCATCTCTCCCTCTGTACAGTTTCAAGTGACCGTATTACGGAGAATTTTTACAGTCGTGTGCACGGGGCCCAAGTCAAATATGTGAAAGTTGTCCAGACAGCAAAAATGGTTATGAGGGGCAAAGACCACAACAATAGGAAAAGTTTACGACATGAAAAAGCACATCTCCGATTTTTGTCTTGTGATAGTGGATTAGAAAGAAACATTTATCAGTAATTACCGGGGAAAAAAAAAAAAAAAAAGAAAAAAGTGAAACATTAATTTTAGTAACCGACATTTATTATTGATTATTAATTGTGGACGGAAAGCTAATGATTATGGATTCCTCTATAGGTACTAAGGGTGTTACGTGGACAGTGTGCAAAATGTTCCCAAAGGGGTGTTTCAAGATTAAGTTCTCCTAACCACAGGATAGGTGATAACATACGGATTGGTGGGGGTCCAACCGTTGGGACCCCCACCAATCACAAGGGTCCCGGTCCTCTGAACGGAGTGGCAGGTCGCGCAGCTAAAACAGAACGGAAGCAGTACGGAGGAGTGAAAAATCGAGAATTGGTGGTGTATGGAAAACTGTACATATAAGACCGACTCCATAATATGCAGAATGGCAATAAAATAACAGAAAAAGCTTCAGGAAGGAGTCTGAGGCATTTAAATATTACAAGAATTATCTTGTCAAGAGAACAGACAAGAAAGGATTATGCTTTCCAGAGAGAAGGCCACTGACAACTGCCAGGAAGATCAATTCACTACTCGTCTGGCAGCCGACCACTTTACATTTAAACAAGACCTCTGATTTTAGAAACCATCAGTTCCTGAGGAAATATAAAGTATGAGAGGAGTTTTGGTTTTGACTGTACCCCCATTTATCACGTGAAACTTTCTGGAGCACTTCAGTCACCTGGGCACAGGGAGGGTAACCAGTTTGTGGGCCGTTACAATGGTCAGAAAGCAGCTCATCACCAATGTAAAATGATGATTAGTGATTAGGTCATAAACTGTACAGGCTGTGAGCAAAAGCAGCAAGACGAGGACAACAGAAAAGTCAGTCGAGGTCAAAGTGCACCCATCATTTTCATCTCCCAAAATGCACAGTAATAGGAAGAAATCTATCAATCAGCGGCGAGTGAGCGGTGGCAGCTCATTAATAACTAGTCCCAAGTAAAAAGGGCACATAAAAGTAAATGCATTATATAGATTAATAGGATCGATAGATAGAAAGCCTATAAAAAGGGACTTGCAGAAGTGAAAATTCGCATTGAAATGTAGTTCCGGCAACACGCAAACAAATCAAGGTTCTTCATAACAGTCTATTGTTTTCACAGTTATACAATGGAGACCAAGACGGTATATGATCAATGATCTCGAAGGGAAAACAACCTATATGTGCACTTATCCCGAAATGCAGACAATATCAGCAACCTAATCTAATATATATTGTGCAACTATCTATTATGAGGTCATCCTTGAGAAAGGCTAAATGTAAGCCTAAAAACCGACATCCTCTAAATAAAACGTGGCTGAACAGGCAGTGTATGCTGCCCTCTACTGAGCATAAAGTGTATTGACCTGTTCTCCAAATATACCCAGATTTATAATCTGACCTACTGTATATCTCTGCATGCTCTCAGTAGAAGCTAGGTAAGGATTTTAATTGTAAATATATTATGTGCCTGTGATAAACTGTATTATGAATGAATAAGCTTATATCTGAACAAGGTGGTTAAACTCTGTGGGTGATGCGACACCAGACCAGGAGACCCTTAACTGGCAGACCGCAGTCTGAAACTGGACCAGTAACATCGCAAACACTGGACATCCGAGGCAGAAGCCCCATTTTTTGGCCCGCTGCCCTGAGCAGCTGCCACATTCAATTGGATCTGCATCCACAGGATGCAGATACAATTAAATACTATGGTTGAGCAGAGAGCTAGCAGCTCCCTGCTCCACCATTCCATAGGCTACAGGCGATGTTAGGCTTGCAGCCTATAAGGTGCCGGTACAGGATGCGTAGGCCCGTACGATGAGGTCACAACCAGTATTCCCACTAACAATACATCTGGATGTAAATAGTTTGACAAAGTTTGCAAGACAACATTTTACTACTGGTGTTCAGTTTAGTTCTTCACCTGACGAAATCCAGTAAGTGGACTTTTAGTAAAAGTAGCCGACGACCCCTGCACTAGACATATGGTTTATTACCGAGCTTTCACAGACAAATACAGACATAACTTGATCTAAATCAAAATTTTTATACCATACAAAACACATTATGGCCAATTAATCAGGTCAGCACGGTGCTGAAAAGCAGGAAGAAAACCAATGTTGACATCTGCGTTCGGGGCTTCGTCGGCAGATCCGTCACTTTTGACAGCAATAATAGAGTAAGACTCAATAAGTTCGATAATTTCTGCCAGATGCAATAAAAATTCCTTCCTACAGGGCAAACTTTTTTTTGTATAGACATGTAAAAATGCAAAACGTGCCTTCAGTAAATTGGATGCAGCTTATTTTGCTACAAAAAGTTTAATACGATAAAAATGTATACTATAACTATAGTAAAATCTGATTATAACTCACTCTTGTAGAGATCTATACTAAATGTTTATTAGATTGTTCAAGAAACATGAATTCAACTAACCAAGACTGTAAAATGAAAAGCCAGCTGCACATAGAATACGGACGGACTGGAAAACAAGCCACCAGTTCCTGACAGCTGGACGGTGAGCACAGGAAGCTTTAGCAGGAAAGTCTACTCAATAACATTTAAAATGCTGAAAATGATGGATATTGTGACTGCATGTAAAAAAAATAAAAAATAAAAAATAAACTGACCACAGGAAGTTTCTTCGGAAAACATGCCACCTCAGCCACTGTTAACATACAGCTGCCGGTCTAGAGAGAAAATTACTGATCACGACATATTACTTCAAGCTGTGGTCATAGATGTATTTAGAATGTCATCATCATGAGGCAGATGAACGCTAAATACAAAGGGCTTATGAGCAGTTAGGACAACAGGACGTTCTCTGAACCGAAGTTCGGGATGCTGTTAGCAAATTCCAGCTCCCCGGATAAAAGGGCAGGAGGGCATCGCTTAAAGTTAAACCGCTGTTCAAAAAAAAAAAAATAAAAAAAAAAAAACGGTGTCATATTTGTAAAAAAAAGCTTCTCTCCACTTATCAAACTCCTCTCCTCATCCCCCTTGCACAATCTCCATATTCAGTCAGGCAGAGATGGAGGGATTATCAGCTCACTGAGTACAGGTTACAGCTGTTGCCCATAGAAGTCTATGGAGAAGGGAAAGAAGAGGAGCTGAAGACAGACAGATGCTGCTGATGTCTCGACTAAATTTGGGATGAGACAGTAAGGCCGGGTCCCCATGTAGCAAACACTTTGGAATTTCCACAACGGAATTGTGCGCAAAAAATCTGCAGCATTTACAGTAGCAGCAAAGTGGATAAGATTTAGAAAAAGGTCATGCCCATACTGCGGTAAATAAAAATGCAGCGTAAACAATAATTTGACCTACGGTGCGAAATTTTATTCCGTAGCATGTCAATTTATGCTGCGATTTTGTTGATCTTCTGTTGCGGGTTTTCCCCATTGAATTCAATTCAAAAACTCGCAACAGAAAGCCAAGTGTTGTTACTTTTGCGGCGTAATCGCAGCGATTACGCTGCAAGAATCGCAACTCCGGAATACCAAAAAAAGAAAACATTTCATACTTAACCTGGCCTGACCTTTCGTCCCATGTGACCGATGCAGCCAATCACAGGCTGCAGTGTCACATGGCCTGCAACATCATCATAGGCCGGACTATGCGCAGAAACAGAGTATAAGCACTTTCTTCTGCAGCGGAAAGTCCGTTAAAAAAACAAAACAAAAAACGCACAACAAGGTGGTGCAATTTTTCGGACGTTGTGTACTGCGGGTTTTAGGTCGGACATGCTGCGTGATATTTACGAAGCGTATCTGACCCGTGGGAACACGGCCTAAAACAAACACTATTAGATGGAGCAGCGCCTCTCTTCTGCCTCCCTTCTCCATAGCCTTCTATGGGCAGCAGCTGCAACCCAACCTCTGTCAGCTGATAATCCCACTTCATCTTTGCCTCACTGAAGCAGATTTTAGTAGTGAATTGGGAGTCCGAGTCCCTGCTAATATCTGTTGTGGGTCTCACGCACTTCTTAACAGCTAAGGCTGTGTTCACATGTGTGTCGGAGGCTTTGTTAGGAGCCTCCGTCGCAGAATCTGTCATGTTTGCTGGAAAGACTAGCGCAGCATGCAGTGCTATATTGTCGGGCAACACCATCTACCAGATTACACAGAATAGATCTACATTGAAAGTTGAGTAAGGCCCTGTTCAGATGGCTTTTTGCCGGCAAAAAAATAAATAAAATCTGCCTCAGAATTCCTTCAGGAAGTCGCAGCATTTTCCGCCCGCAGCCATTAAAGCTAACGCAAGGACCGTAAGCAAAATAACATAGCAAAAAACACAGACTAGTGTTGCAGGTTTTTTCTGCCTTCCATTGATTTCAAATAGATCAGAGGTGGAAACCACGGCAGGAAGGACATGCCGCTTTTTGTTTCCGCGAGCAGCCAGAAGACACCTCCCACTGAATTCAATAGGGGGCGATTTCGGATGTTTTTTGGCACCAATTCGGATGCGGTTTCCGAATAAAAAAACAAAAACTCTGAACTGACCCTAAAACTTTCTAAATACATTACTTATCCTGAATATAACCTGTATTATACCACACCACACTGATCCACAGATGCATTCCCAATTGTGCAGGCTGTTAGGCTCACCCATCGCGCAGCACGCCGTGCTGGTTCAGTGTATCATTTTAGGAATCTGCATTCTGGGAAGTACAGTATTCATACAAGGAACTGGTCAAAACACTCGAAAAATGCCTTTACTTAACCATCCAATTAATTTTCTTGCTAAAAATGGTAACAGATTGCAGCAAACTACAATAACTTTTCCGGCTACTTCCCTCTGCTGGTGTCTGTTTTTGGCACGAAATATGGAAATGGACCAAAAGGGCAAGTTTAAGGGATATATGGGGTCCAAATCCATTTTCCTCAGTCAGCGGCTCTCCTCCAATCAGAGGTGCAGAGCATCAGCACATGAAGCATCCTTAGAATGAATAAAGGAAGGAGGAAAATAACCTAAATACTATTTCTTTTAGATGAAATTCGGTATGGATTGCTTTTGGTTATTAGTTTAATGGAATTGAATAATTATAGTGTTTAAGTCAGGACAGATTCATCACAGATTGAACTCCGAGTATACAGTACAATGTGAATGGACGCCAAGCCACAACGCAGCATACAATGACTAATATCATATGCACCGTGCCACCGCCATAGCCTTTCTAACTTCACATGCTGCAATTATTAGCATTATCAATCACATGGCTTCCCCTTTAAGGCTGAGGCTGCACACAGACATTTAAGCTGGTCTTACACATCCGCGATCTCCAACAACCTTCCCATGAACATGCATGCTTGGCCTTAAATTGCATGATCAGGGATTTTCCTCAATCCTGAGTGATGCAGCTTGTATAGTGGAGGTATATCACGGTACTGAACTCAAAATAGAAATTACTTATCTACGGATATTTTTATGTGGGTTGAAACGAGGACATAGGGTTATATAAAGGACAAACCGCACGCAGCATGAAAATCTGGTAACCGCAGCGCCACCTTCTATACAGACAATCAAGCCTAAACACTCGTCCTCTTGCGGGGGAAGGGTGGCGACTGACTACAATGAAAAGCCCATATACCATGACGGCAGCCACTAGATGGCTCTGTAACACAGGACATGAATTTTCAGGCATGCACTTCTCTACAAGAAATATAGTACTCACTTATTCAAAAATTCTTGTAGGCCACGAACGCGCTGCTCCACATTCTGTGCATTATTAATATTAAAGAATGGAATTTTAGGCGGTAATTCTGGTAGGTCACTAAAGAAAAAAAGGCAGAAAAAAAAAACAAGTTAACTGATTTTGCATTTATCTACAAAATCAAATATTGATCAATTTTTTTAAATAAAAATTTAAACTAACCAATTCCCAGGTTTCTACTGTGCACTATGCCAAGTGTGTCCTTATAGAATGTTAGGAAGTGTAGCCTATTAGGCTCCTCAGCGCCACAATAGTGTAGTATAGTAGTTAAAGTGTATGTTGATTACGATTACATACTTAGATTTTTTTTTAGAATGGAAATAAAATTAAAAACGTAGATTTTTAGGATTTGTAAGCCAAAAAAAAAGTTACTGAAACATTTACATGAATACTGAAAACGTTACATTTTCAAAAATATATTTAAACTATCATTATTAGAAATAAAACTTTAATTTATACTATTAAGAAAAAAAAAATTACGCAAATACTCCAAATATACATTTGCACGCCTTATGCACACAGCCGTCTCACAATTCCCTTTTGTATGGAACCGTAATAGGGCCGCCATCGAGGTGCATGAGCCCTCTACTGTACCCCTGTATGCCTCCAATTTTATACAGAGGGTCCGGCTTTTTTGCTCCATCAGACTCCATATCTACAAAGGTATTGTCCATACACAGTCCAGCGGAGCCTTATAGCTGTGCAAGGAGGCTGAATGAGCCTCTATACAGCTCCCACTTGTGGCTGTAATAACTATATATTGTGCACGCATTTCACAGAACCACTTACATTAGCACGGCATTACTCTGAAGTTTTTGGCGCAGCCATACAAATTCTCGAAACCTTCTTCGGACACGGGAGGTTTTCACAGTGAAGCACATACTGTTTGTCTGTAGAGACATTACAGGGTTTACTTGGAATTATGGAAAAAAAAAAAAAAAAAAAAAAAAAAAAAAAAGGACAGATCTTATATGTGGATCTTTGGATTTACACAACATACACATAGTAAAGAAAAGTTCATAACCTGATCGTTCCCCACCCTTTACAGACCGATCAAAAAAGAAGAATACGTTTAAAAAAGTATCGCAACTAAATGTAAAAAAAACTTTCAGCTGCGTATTTCTATTTTCTTAGGAGTTAATAAACTCCATCCCAGCACACACAAACGTTACGCTACACAAACCAAATCATACCGATTAAAAGCAGAAGAAATCAGAAAATATCAGTCTAAATAGAGACTTACATGGATGCAGATTTCATAGTCCAGATAGGGATGCCAATCATCTTTCTGTATTTTGGGATCTCGCACCCAAACACTGATGGTCTCCTGTAATAGCATAATGGAAGGTCACAGCACTGCAGGATGCTAGCTTCACCAGGAGCAGTTCTACACTGACAAGTTACACGAGGAAGCAGAGTTATAGCATTACAAGGCAGGAGGAAAAAAAACAAAACACGCCTCATTGCTCAAGTCACCTGACTAAACAGGACTCGGAAATTCTGCGTTAAACTTGCCAAGTCTTCAAAAGAGGATACAAGAGTCTTTCCAACATTGCATCAGGATTGACCCCAAGACATATGCTTTTTGGGAGGAAAAGGTCAGCATCGAAGAAATTTTGTTTTGTTTTAGAGAACACATTTGTATTTTGCCATGCAGTCATAATATATAGCACAAAATAACACACAACAGTTCCTTCAAGTCTGCCTTAAAGGGGCTTTCCCCACAATAAATATTTATCACCTATCCACAGAATATTAGAAGAGGACACCCTTTTGAGAAGGTACAAAAAAAAAAAAAAAGTTGCGATACAACCGAACATTGTGATCTCACAATATCATATGCGATTGTATTATTACTCTATGGGAATAGGCTTGGTAATATCACGTTTTTATGCGCTCCCCATAGAAATATGTGCAAATCACCACAGAGTCCTGGATGGACAAACACCACAGTACAGAAGTGCCTGGAAACAGGAGTTAAAACCACTCCAGGAACCCATCCCCATCTGTACAGCAGCACATGGAGTCCCTATACTCAATACTACAGAAGTGCAGGTTATTATACTATATTACGTATTTCTTCTTTACATAAAATGTACACACCAGCAGCTTAGTAAAGACCTGTTTAATAGGAAGACTAAGAGCTTACTGGTTAATAAAAAAATAAAAAAAAATGGACCAAACACCATGTGATGGTCACCTATGACAAGGAGTGTCAGCATTATTATACAGATTAGAATGAATATCTCAGGTTTCTAGATTGACTCAATTCAGAAGGGAGGTGAAATGCAATTGTTGGATATTATTTTGGTTAAAAATAGAAGATTGGACTTTATACTGACTTTCTTTGCTGCACCGTTTTCTAAGGTAACGGTAATAACCGGTAATAAGGTAACGGTAGTAAGCAATGACCGATATATGGCTCCTATGATCTCCAGTTCATCTCCATATTTAAGCACACGCCACTGGTACCCGACTCAAAATGTAAATCATTAACTGCACAGTTGTGTCTTGTCCTTCAACTTCTTCATAGAAAAGCTCATTTGGGCAGATTTAGAGAAGGGACCATAAGGCTGCACCGCACGTAATATGCATCGTGTGCATGGACCCTAAGGGTATATTCACACGGCTTATTTTCGGCTGTTTTTCTGGCCGTAAACAGATGAAAAATCAAAAGCAGAAAGCCTCCAAACATCTGCCCATTGATTTCAATGGGAAAACTGGCGTCCTGTTCGATGGGCCGTTTGACGCGGGCGTCTTTAAACAGCTCTGTATTTTCAGACGTTTTTTTAGTAAGCGTGTGAACATACCCTAAAGGCTAAATTCCTGACATGTGAGCCGGGTGCCAGCTCTGGGTGACATCAAAATGTAGCCTGCGTGTCAGTAAATTAACGGACAGGATTTGGACTGCAATAGAGTCAATGAATTTCCAATTATAGCTGAAGGGGAACCTTATTGTAGATCAATATTTTACTAAGTACAACCTAGTGTCATGGTAGTTTTATGATGTCAAGAATCGGGTGGATTTGAGGTGGATTTGACATACTTCAACATCATGATGAATCTGGCCTCTAATATTTTAATATTATATAGTGAATAGTAGCCTAAAGCCTGCCACCAGAGGCCTAACTGCAAGATCCTGAGTCCCAATGCAAAAGCGTTCACAGCCAGCTACCCTCAACCTACCGGATACAGTCATATACAATCCTGGGACCCTCCCCCCTCAGGCATCAAGCCCCCGATTCCTACTTCTGCTCCCCATAGTCCATATCTATGCTCCTGCCTGCTACATGGGCAACACATGCAGTTCTAGGACATAAAAACCTTTTGATAAACTTCCAGAAATCTACCCTTTTATGTTTTTTTAATTCCCAATGGGCTGCACACTTTTTTTTTTTTTTTTTTTTAAAAAGGCCAATCAACCCTTTAGGAAATATGACTTAGGTTTAATACATTCTTTTTTGCTATGATAGTGCAAATCTTCCGATATGATGATTCATACAAAAAATCTTAATCACTTGAATGGATACTGGCCGTATTACAACTTTACTGGAAACACTTATCGTGAATGGATACTTACCCCTTTCCGGTCCTTGGGTAGCATACTTCACAGAAGTCAAGAGCGACAAGGATAAAATAAAAAAAATTCCTAGAACAAGAAAGCACTGTTTAGAGTCACGGAGTATGACAACCATAAACTTAAAGAAAGAACGCCTTGTTCCTACTGCTTGCATGAAACATCTCTAGCCAACATTTGTAAGAAAAATCTAGAAGACCGGAGCACTCCAGATAGGAGTGACACAAGCAATGCCAACACCTTTTAGTAACATTTTTATGCATGAGGCCCATAGTGTTCCCACGTGAATCACAAAAGTGAATTCAAGTAAAATGGGGGAGGTCTGGATAGCAACATCTGTAACAGGGACCCTTCATGTATCTTGCAATGTAAAGAAATAGTGTATCCGCTTATGTGGCATAGAAACCCTTGGGCCCACTTAGGAACCAGTTCTCATGTGCAACTGTAACCTCTGTATCTCATACTTATGACCCTGAAAATGGACAAATAATGTCACAGTATAGGGATCGTTCTAAGATATGTCATGGTACACACACATTTAGATCTACCACAGAGATCATAAAAACGGAACAGTGATAATACAATTATATTTCTACAAAGATAATAAAAATGATGTCACAGCACATGGTAATGTAACTGCCGAGGAATAATAGTCAGCGATGTCACACGCAGTGATCATGGTCGCAGGATCTCTATACTGGGATAACGCACAAACTGGAATAAGCACCACAGTGAAGTCCCAGTACATTGATCATTAACACTAAAAGTGATTGGAAAGTGTTATTGCCCAGAGTGATGTCACATAACAGGGATAATGTCAGTGATGTCACAGTGCAAGGCCTTAAACAGCTGTCGACCGAACGGCCTTGCCTTTAATATCTTAGTTGCAGATTTCGTTGTTTTTGCTGGACAACGTAGCGCAGCATTTTGTCCTGCAAAATGACCTTAACAGAAGCCAGACGGAGCCCATTACAGTCAATGGGATACATCGGGTGCTCATTTTTTCCATCATGCGATGGATCCGGCTTTTTGTTGTTCCGCTTCTATGACTAAGCGGAATAATGGAAAATCCCAAAGCAGATGTGAACAAAGCTCTGGAAGTGATATTTTGATGCCCGAGTGCAGGAATGTACATCAAAGGTGTTGTACACTTTGTTCAACCCTTGTCCATATGCCGTATTGAAGGTAATAAATAATAGTCCCAGGTTTGCAATTCTCCTATTAGTCAGTGGAGAGTCCCTACAAACAGCAGCTCTCCATCTAGACCAGTGATTCCTAAACGGCGAGGCACAAAAGTTGCGTTAGTGAGGCGCAGTTAGCCGACAGGCGTGATCATAATGTTTAGGCATCACTATGTTCTGGTTGGTGAGGAGCCAGCCGAAAAAGGTTGAAAAGCCCTGACCTAAAGTCTCTTTTGAATTGTCAAATCCATATGAAAAACCACAAAAAAGTAAGGGTATGTGCACACGATGAGGCTTTTACGTCTGAAATGACAGACTATTTTCAGGAGAAACCAGCTGTGTCGTTTCAGACGTAAATGCTCATCCTCGCATTTTGCGAGGCTTCGACAGCCGTAAGTTTTGAGCTGCTCTTCATTGAGTTCAATGAAGAACGGCTCAAATTGCGTCTGAAAGAAGTGTCCTGCACTTCTTTTGACGAGGCTGTATTTTTACGCGTCGTCGTTTGACAGCTGTCAAACGACGACACGTAAATGACAGGTCGTCTGCACAGTACGTCGGCAAACCCATTCAAATGAATGGGCAGATGTTTGCCGACGTATTGTAGCCCTATTTTCAGACGTAAAACGAGGCATAATACGCCTTGTTTACGCCTGAAAATAGGTCGTGTGAACCCAGCCTTAGGGGCAAGAAGCCAATTTATAGGTGCATAGGCTACCTGGCCCTTGGATTTGGCCAACCCTCTTATTTAACCCCTTAGTGACCAGCCTATTTTAGGCCCGAATTACCAAGCTTTTTTTTTTTTCCTATAGTTGCATTCAAAGAGCTAGAATTTTTTTTATTTTTCTGTCGACATAGCTGTATAAGGACTTGTTTTTTGCAGGATTAGTTGTACTTTTTAACGGCACCATTTTGGGACACATCATTTTTCATTAACTTTCATGAACTTTCTTTTTGGGCGGGGAGATAGAAAAAAAAACCTGAAATTCTGCCATAGTTCTATGCGTTTTTAAATTCACACCATTCACTGTGCAGAATAAATAACAAGTTAACTTTATTCTATGGGTCGGTACGATTACGGCGATACCACATATGTAGAGTTTTTTTTATGTTTTACGACTTTTGCACAATAAAAACACTTTTGAACTAAAATTTGTTTTTGAATCATCCAAGAACCGTCATTTTTTTTTTTTTCTGTCACTGTAGTGATATGAGGGCTTGTTTTTTGCAGGACAAGGCGTAGTTTTGATTGGTACTGTTTTGGGGTATATGGGACTTATTGATTAACTTTTATTATGACTTTTTTTGGGGGGCAATGGAAAATAGCAATTTCACCATCATTTTTTGCGGTTTTCCTTTTAAACCGTAAGGTGTACACCGTAAATTACATATTAACTTTATTGTTTGGGTCATTACGGTCGCGGTGATACCATATATGTGTACTTCTATTTTTTACACTTACAAAATCACTAGCATTAGTAACTCATTTTTATTTTACATTTACTTACTTTTTTAGTCCCACCAGGGGACTTCACTATGCGATCTTTGGATCGCTGCTATAATGCTTTGGTATACTTAGGATACCAAAGCATTATTGCCAGTCAGTGTAAATCTGACAGGCAATCCATTAGGACGTGCCATGGTCGATATTGACCGCGCCATTTAACGGGTTAAACTGCCGCGATCTAAGTAAATTTCGATCGCGGCCGTTGGAGCAGGAGCCCAGCAGTCAGACAGCCGAGCCCCGGCTCCAGCCTGCACGGGATACCCGTGCAGGACTTAGGCTAGGCGACGGCCTAGCCTAAGGCCCCTTAGTGACCGCTGTGAAAAGGAGTATTGGTGGTCACTAAGGGGTTAAAGGGGAAACCTGCTGTTCAATGTAAATCTACATATCGTCGTCATCTTTAGGGTATGTTCACACAGGGTTTTGCAGGCTGAAAATTCTGCCTCAAAATTCCGTCTGGATTTTGATCTGCCTGCACGCTGTGTTTCTCGCCCACGGCGCTCAAAAACGCTTTCACTACCTCCCATTGATGTCAATGGGAGGTCAGAAACTTAAACGCCCGAAGGTAGGGCATTTCGCGTCATTTTCCCGCGAGCTGGTTTCACCGCTAACGGGGGAGAAAAAGCCTCCGCCTCCCATTGAAATCAATGGGAGGCGTTTTCTGCCATTTTTCCGAAACGCAGTGTGAACAGGGCCTAAATTTTGAAAATACAGATGTTTAACTTTATTATATAACCTTTTACATTTAAAAGAGAACTATTCGTGTTAGTTTCTTTACTTCTAGAACAAATCCTGCATGGGATGGTTGATGGGTTGAAATCCATTCCGAGAAGAATTTTGCAGGAAGTGCCGTGTCACTTCTAAGAACAGCAGAGAAGAAGCTTGTTGGTTTTCTAAGAAAGGAAATGTCCTTATTTTCACTTGCAGCATTCAGAATTCATGGCAGTTTTTAATAAGTAAAATGGACCTACTAGAGTCGTTTAGCATACCGTGACATTTTTCACTCTGGTCCCCAAAACACAAGTTGCTTTGTCCACTATAGGACCCTAAAGAGATACGGTCAGCTCTTCTGCATTGGGCACCTTCCTCAATTAGCCCTCCAGGAAATGTATGAATAAATAGACAGCCCATTGATACCATTTCCCTTGTCCTAATGGGGCTGGTTCCTACACAACCTGACATTGTCCAATTCGTGTTATAGGGGCAGATTTACATTATAAGGGCGGTGTAATACATCCGTGCATCGCGCGTGTTTTTCACGCGCGTCGCACGGACCTATGCTTGTCTATGGGGCAGTGCAGACGGTAAGTGATTTTTGCGCAGCGTTAGTCTGCTGCGTAAAACTCATGACAGGTCCTATATTTATGTGTTTTTCGTGCACACACCCATTGAAGTCAATGGGTGCGTGAAAATCACACGTACCACACGAAAGCACTTCCGTGGGACGCGCATGATTTGCGCAACAGCAGTCAAAAGTATGTTTGCAATCAGAAAAGCACCACGTGCTTTTCTGTTTACAAACATCCAAACAGTGTCATAATGATGGCGGCTGCACGAAAATCACGCAGCCGCGCATCATACGCTGATGACACACGCAGCTGTTAAGTGCCTTTTGCGCACGCAAAACGCAGCATTTTTTGCGTGCGCAAAAACGCACACGCTCGTGTAAATTTGCCCAAACAGCGAGACTTGTACGGACACACCCTTCTGACAAGGGGAATGGTAACACCCAGCTGTCAATGTATACACACACTCTGTTATTCCTCCTGTAAGGGCATGACCACACATGGCGGAATTCCTCCGCAACTGTCCGCATCGATGCCGCACAGAATCTGCGTTGCAGATTCTGCAGCGGATCTGCACAAAATGTGCAGTACATTGATGCGGACTAGCTGCTGCAGACTGCGGGAAAAGTGCTTCCCTTCTCCCTATCAGTGCAGGATAGAGAGAAGGGACAGCACTTTCCCTAGTGAAAGGAAACGATTTTCATACTTACCGGCCGTTGTCTTGGTGACGCGTCCCTCTTTCGGCATCCAGCCCGACCTCCCTGGATGACGCGCCAGTCCATGTGACCGCTGCAGCCTGTGCTTGGCCTGTGATTGGCTGCAGCCGTCACTTACACTGAAACGTCATCCTGGGAGGCCGGACTGGAGACAGACGAAGGGAGTTCTCGGTAAGTATGAACTTATATGTTTTTTTACAGATACATGTATATTGGGATCGGTAGTCACTGTCCCGGGTGCAGAAACAGTTACTGCCGATCGCTTAACTCTTTCAGCACCCTGGACAGTGACTATTTACAGACGTCTCCTAGCAACGCTCCCGTCATTACGGGAGCCCCATTGACTTCCTCAGTCTGGCTGTAGACCTAGAAATACCTAGGTCCAGCCAGAATGAAGAAATGTCAAGTTAAAAAAGCAAGACGCATCCGCAGCACACATGACATGTGCATGACAGCTGCGGACTTCATTGCGGAACTTAGAATCTCCATTGAAGTCAATGGAGAAATTCCGCCATGAGTCCGCCACTGCTCCGCAACAGACAGAGCATGCTGCGGACACCAAATTCCGCTCCGCAGCCTATGCTCCGCAGCGGAATTGTACGCATCGTGTAAACGAACACTGCTAAATTAAAGTGAAAGTCAATGGAGAAACGGCTCCGCTGCGGATTAACGCTGCGGAGTGTCCGCAGCGGAATTTAAGTGGAATTCCGCCATGTGTGAACCCGCCCTAAATGTAACGGTACAAAGTTCTAAGACAAAGTGCTAAAGCATTGCTATTTAGTGGTAAATTGTAGATATCTGGGGGAGCTACTCACAATAAAAGGCCCACAATCTAAACTAGTTTACTTTGTAGTACGTAAAATAATATAGCAAGTCCAATTCTGTCCCGGAAAAATAACATTGTTCCAATTTTTTTTTACAATAGTTTCCACGTGGAAGGTAACTAATAAATTCATCAGCAGTAGGGATGCACGATGCATCGAAATTTCGATACCATTTTGATAGTATTGGACCGTTTCACGGTGTACTGTGTCAATTTATGTATTTTGATACTAAGTGGTATGGCCGCACAGCTTATTATTGAAATAAATGGAGAGAACATGGCGCACACAATGTACAGCACCCGCCCCTCTCGTCAAGAGTGCCGGCCGAGTCGCAGTAGGAGGAAGGAGCGCTCCTCTTTTCTTTCTCTACAGCCAATGATAAGCTGGGAACGTGAGAAAGGGGCAGGGCGTGGAGAACGTTGGGAGCGGCACAGGTTTCCCGATGACGTGCCTGTGTCGTACGCGCTTCAGTGCACAGTGACAGACCAGTCCCAGGCAGGTATTAGAGCACTAGTCAAAGACTTAAAGGCACTAGTATTTTTTGCAGCCAGCAATGAGGAACATTGGGGTTAATGTGACCCATAATCACCCCAATGTTGCCATTATGTGAGGGAAATTATGAAGTCATTATTAAAGTGAGGCACAAAGGGTTATGAATTTAGTACCTCTATGTGCCTCATTAATAGTAATTAACCCAATCATGTACCTCACCTTAACCCAATGTTGCCCATTACATCTGTGAGCAAGGTACTTGATGGGATCACTTACTATAATGAATATAATGGGCACCATTGGGTTAACGTGTGAGGGAAAAGTTGGGGTTAATTCACACGGCTGTGTTCGGTGCGTGAGATAGAGACGATGTCGCCCGCTTTTCCTGGATTAAAAATACTTCAGAAAGCCGGGCTTCTAGCATCATAGTCATCAATGCGGCTGCGAGTCACTGCCTCCCCACGAGAATACGGTCCTGTAGTGTAATCATGCTTTCAGGACTTTATAATTGAGTTTTTTGTTTTTTTTATTGTTAGCAAATTATCGTTTTGGTATCAAGTATCGCAATACTACTCTAAGTATCGGTATATAAATCCAAATTCTGGTATCGTGACAACCCTAATCAGCAGTGTATCATTTATTTATTTTTTTATTACCACTTAAATAGCCCAGGCTACTGCAGTAGTGGTATGAACAGAGCCCTATACACAAAAGGCCATAACACTATCAAACATAGCATCATATTGCCTTTAAGTAAAGCTGGCCATACACAAGAACACTGTAGGCCGAAAGCTTGTTTAGCAAAAAGCCATCTCTCACCAATCTCTGCATAAACATGTATGCTGGGCGCGGCCAAGTAGGCATGATTTACTCATCAGGAAGGAGACAAGCAGCTGCCGGGCACTTGGGACAGCAGCTTTTCTTCCTACAGTGGGAAAACCCCAACATGTCCAATCCTTGAGCATCACTAAGGGGAGGAGAGATAGTTTTCTTGTTCATGTCATGGCTAGATGTTAGCTACCACTCCGATATACTGCGTCCTTGGTCAATGAGGAAGGAGCTGCTTGGAAAACCCTGTGTAATTATCAAGGCAAAAAAAAAAAAACACAAAAAGGGCAGGCAGATTTAATCTCCTTCAGAAATTTATAGCCAGCTTTCCCAGACACCAGTTGCATAATGGAACAGATCCTTTCTTGAATAGGGACACATACATAAAGAGGTGGACATGCAGCTACTATGGAGCCCATAGAGAAGGGGAATCCCAGAAGCCATGATTTCTCTCATAGCTTTGTAAATTAATTTGAGAAGTTCAGCAGGACACACCAAGCATGAAGGCAGGGTGCCCACATACACTATTCAGCCATAGCGTTAAAACCACTGACCGGTAAAGTGAATAACATTGATTCTCTGTTTACAAATGGCACCTGTCAGGGGTGGAATACATTAGGCAGAAAGTGAACAGTCAGTTCTTGAAGTTGAGGTGTTGGAAGTGTAAGGATCTGAGTAACTACCATTTGGCCGTTTTTTAGAGGCTAGACAACTGGGTCAAAGCATCTTTACAATGGCAGGTGTTCCCCATACATGTAGTGGTTAGCAGCTACCAACAGTGGTCCAAGGAAGAGCAAACAACGACAGGGTCACGGGCGCCCAATGCTCATTGATCCCTGAGGGGTGCTAAGGCTAGTCAGTCTGGTCTGTTCCCGTAGATCCTGGCTGTAGTACAAATTGCTGAAAATGCGAACGCTGGCCATGATAAAAAGGTGTCAGAACATAGTATCGCAACTTGCTGCGTAGCTGAAGAGCGGTCAGAGCGCCCATACTGACCCTTGTCCACCGCCAAAGGCACCTACAATCGGTACGTGAGCATCGGAAATGTACCATGGAGCAATGGAAAGAGGTATCCGAGTTTGATTAATCACGCTTATAGCTTGTGGATAGCGGGTGCGTGGATTGCCTGGGGAAGAGATGCCACCAGGATACACTATGAGAAGAAGGAAAGCTGGCAGAGGCAGTGATGCTCTGGGTAATGTTATGCTGGGAAACCTTGGATCCTGGCATTCATGTGGAGGTTGCTTTGACATGTACCACCTACCTAAAAACATTGTTGCAGACTAAGTACACCCATGCATGGCATTCCCTACTGGCAGTGGCCTTTCAGCAGGATAACGCGCCCTGCCACACTGCAAAAATTGAGCAGGAATGTTTTAAGTGACATGACAAATAGTTCAAGGCATTGACTTGGACTCGAAATTTCCCAGATCTCAATCCGATCAAGCTTCTATGGGATGTGCTGGAAAAACAAAATGTCTTGATGCCAGATACTACAGGAACCTACAGAGGTCTTGTGGAGTTCATGCCTCAAAAGGGTCAGAGCGATTTTGGCAAGACAAGGGCGACCTACACGATATTAGACAGCTGGCTTCAGTGTTATGGCTGAACGGCACAAATCAGTAGTCCAAGGATCTACCGCCGCCTCTAGTCACCACATCACATTGAAACCTGCATACAGGAGGTTGTTTCCAAATAGGCTGCTGTCCTGCATCAACCCTCAGCCATAAGAAGCAAATATTCGTATAAAAATAAATCACTACGCAGGTGGTGATTATAATGCACAGAAAACATTTGCTTGAAATGTTTATGTAAGAAAAGCATAACTGGTCACCCCACATAGTTCTCAACATTTTTCCTGCACGACTGGCTGAAAAAGATCAGGATACGGAAGCAAACTGATGACTCCCTGGATGAATGCGCTGTATTGTGCCAGTCATTGTATAAACAGCAACAAGTATATATATATATCATTTAAGATTAAAAAGATGTTAAGACTACATACACCAAGTTACAAGATTGGTCTCTAAATATAAAGCTGGATAGGCAGCCACTTCTCTTTATATGGTGAATATCAAATCATTACAAAAGTTTCACTTCCTTCTGTACCAGGAAATAGAACAATATTGCTTCAGACAGTGAAATCCCCAAGATTAGAACACAAAAAAGTACAGGTGAAGGGAAAACCCAAACCAGTCTGCATAATGTAAGAGGCACAACATGTGTTCTAAAATTAAAAGTGTACCTATACTGTCAAAAAACGTAACATGTTGTAGTGTAATGTCAGAAGTTTTAATCGGTGGGGGTCCGAGCACTGGGAACCCCCACCGACAGCTAAAACAAAGCAGCAGATGTGCTCAGGTGAGCGCTGTTCTGCTTCTTTAATGCTCGGCTCTGCTTCCCCCAGAAAGCTGAGCAAGCGGTGTACAGGCTCAATAGAAAGTCCATGAGTCCTTAGACCGCTCGCTCAGCTTTCCGAGGAAAGCCGAGCAGAAATGAAGTGGCACTGTGCTCACCTGAGCGCTTCTGCCAATTTGATGTAGCGATCGGTGGTGCTTGAACCCCCACCGATCAAAACGTTTAACTGGTCACCATGACACGTCAAAAGTTTTTTTAAAGTATAGGTACACTTTCAGCAGCAGGGAGACAGACAGGGTCTATGAACACATCAGGTTCAATATAGAACTTGTATGGATACTTCTCACATGCGTGTAGCTATAAGGGGAAGCAGTCACACCCGGGCACTGGTGTCTGAGGGGGCCCGAAAAGCCACTCTGCCATTTATTAAACTGGTGTCTTCATATTTGGCAGAGGGTAGGTATGGACCCTGACAGTTCTCATCTAGGAAAGATGCGTAACTACTATGGTCACAATTATAGCGCACAGACAGATTACCCAGTTTTCTTATGATTCTGAGCAGCACATCTGCCTAAAAACAAAACAGTAGGGGGAGTGAGGAATGCATCTCTGTATAAGTAGGCAGATTTGCCTTTCAGGTCTAAGGGAAAGTGGACTGACAGCCGCTATAGAGGTTA
Source organism: Rhinoderma darwinii (assembly GCF_050947455.1). Classification (NCBI taxonomy): domain Eukaryota; kingdom Metazoa; phylum Chordata; class Amphibia; order Anura; family Rhinodermatidae; genus Rhinoderma; species Rhinoderma darwinii. Next base: position 289,743,426 of record NC_134691.1, read on the forward strand.
ATGGTGGTAATGACTGAAACCGCCACTTAAAGGGGTATTCCCATCTCAATGATCATATAGGGGGTGGGTGCGTGTGTGCGTGTTCTAGTAACACCACCTTTGCAGTGTAAATGAATGGCGAGAAGCGTATGACGCTGGTTGGTCACTGATTGGTCAGCGTCATGCACTTCACTCCACAACGCCCACTTGGTCAAAGTGTAAAACACACCCAGTTGGGCATTAAGAAACTCATTAGCATAAAGCCAATATAGGTCATAACTCCGTCAAAAATGAATACCGCTGTAATATACATTACAGCGCCGATCATATTACGTACAAGATAGGCCACTTATGTGGTGACAGCCTCTTTAAATTTTGTGGCATTCAGAAGATAATCCATCCGGTCCACCCCATGTCTTTTGGTTTGTTTGGAAACGGTTTCTAATGGTTACGGCCACCTCTAGTGTCCTGCAGCCATGGCCGCGCTTGCGCAGTTTCTACTGTGAATTTCCCTAATACGCTGGCCGGGTCCTCTGGTGCGCACATTGAGAATGCGCAGCAGCTCTCAGTCCGGCCACCTCACTTCTGCTGTAATGAAAGTGAATAGGACGGCTCCCGGGTATGCACAGTTGCCCTGGAGCCGTCTTAGGCCCTGTTTACACTGAGTTTGTTTTTTTACACGTTTGACGCGGAAACCGCGCCAAAAAAAACTTACAAAAATGCCTCCCATTGACTTTAATGGGATGCGGAGGAGTTTTTTTTCCCGCTAGCGGTAAAAATGCTCACGGGAAAAAAAGTGACATGCCCTATCTTCGGGCGTTTACGCCTCTGTCCTCCTATTGACATCAATGGGAGGCAGGGAAAGCATATTTCGCTGGGTTTTTGCCCGTGGCACTCAATGGGCGTGAGCGGAAAACGCAGCAAACTGCGTGCAGGCAGATCGAAATCTGCCTCAAAATTCCAAACGACATTTTGAGGCAGAATTTTCTGCCTGCAAAAAAAACTCTAGAAAACTTAGGTGGAGTTCAAACTCCTCACTCAGCAGTAGAGCCCTTCTAAGGGCTGTTTTTTTTGTTCTTTCTTCAAAGCACGGTTATCTCTATATGTACATATAAAGATAACAGGGTTTAGTTTAGAACAAGCACTTTGTGTTTGAGATCACTTCTGCAGCGCATCTCACAGCGAACCGCCCAACAATCTACACAAACCAAGAACGAGCAGCAGGGAAAAGAGGAAGATTGAGGACAAAATCCCAGTAGGAAATCTGAATAATTAAGTTCAATAGTGTTATTTTTAATCATACGTGTGCTGGCCAAAAAAAAGTACGTGGCAAGATGGAAATAACCCTTTTAGCCCAAGATCACACACAGTTTTGATGCAGTTTTTGGCTGTTTTTTGAGCAAAAGCCAGAAGTGGATCCAAACGGAAGGAAACGTATAAAGAATCCTTGCATCTCCTTACTTGTGTCCACTTCTGTGTTTTTAGCTGAAAAAACTGCGACGAAGCGGCTGAGCGGTCACACGAGTGCTTCTGCTGCTTCGTTTTAGCAATCGGTGGGGGTCTAAATGCTCGGACCCCCACCAATCAAAACTTCTGATATGTCACTATGTCATGTCCTAAGTTTGTCGAGCGTTTAGTTACACTTTAAGGCCTGAATCACATACATTTTTGTGGCAAAAATTGTACGCCAACTCCTGGCTGGTGAAGTTTTCGTTAGTATCGCACAAACAGCGAAAGATGCAACAAATTAAGAGGTGAGCGCCTCTTAATAGATTTGTCACATCTTACTCTAGATAGCTCTTTATTAAGACGGGAGTGGTCTTGATACATCTCCCCCAAAGTATATTAGAAAGTTGCATAAATGCTCATTATTTAGCAACAAATAAAATTGGAAAACCCCTTTAGAAACGCAAACTCTGAACTGCAGCCGGTTTCTGGTGTAAGAGGGACGTTATTGTTCAAGCATTTTCTTTAAAAAGGCCTAAAAATCACAAAACTTTCCAAATCTTTCGAGGTGTTCTACGATAGATACAAATTTGGCATCTGTGTGTGGATTTTGAGTATTGAACATATGGGGGAGGGTCGAATAGGATAGCGGTCAACATACACATCGCATTCATACATTTGGAAGTATGGGGGTTTCAATAGAACGTAAGGTTATTATTGTTGTATATAAAATGTCTATTCCTCTAAAATATGTTCTCGATAACTGACTGTTTCCATTCCCATATATCACTGCTGACAAATACAGGTTATTAGAAGAATTATTTTGTACTGATGGACTCGTGTTATTTTCCAGCTGTGCGTTCATCAGCAGTTTCCAATCATTAGGAATGGAAACAAAGGTTTATTGTTTTTTATTCCACTGCAGGCTTTTTTTTTTTTTCATATTCCCTACTGGTGCTAAAAAAACGAGAAAAAAAAAAAAAAAAAAAAACAGGATTGTGGGCACTGAGACCCCACTAATCTGAAGAACAGTCCCCATTCCCAATAGATTTGGTTGTGAATACATCCACAACATCAGTGCTCATGTGGTCAAGGACAGGCTTTAGAAGTACGGCACTGTACTGGTAAACAAAAATCTGTGCTGTCAGTGAATGGAAATGGTTTATATTTCTTTACATCGAGAGGCTGAAAACATGTAGCAAAAACTCAGCTGTTATATTGATCCCGTCTGTACAATTGTGTCCAGTCTAGATAACCCTCTGTGGCAGTAAACAGCAGCGGCATCAAAGTCTCACAAGTCATCTATGTGTTTAACCGCTGGACTACTCACAAGAGCAGGAGGTAATAAGCTATATTTTCAGAGAACCGCTTTAATAATCTATAAAAATACCACAACGCAGCAAAGTACTAGATAATGAAAACGGAGGGGACAATGATGAGAGCATGACCTAAAAAATATGTCTGCAGCTCAGCGATCTAAAAGATAGCAGTTTTTGTAAAGCTTTCTAAACAAATCTGGTCCCAGAATAAACCTACAGATCTGTGCAATGAGGTTTTTCAACAAACTCCAAAAGCGTTCCCTTGATCATTACATAATTATCCCGGATAAAACGAAGAGAATAAGTGACGCTTATCGACAGAATCCACTTTATAGAATATAATAGAACTTAAAAAAATGACACGAATATAAAGAAGCAATTACAAAACCGTAAAAGTCAAACTGGCTGTTCCCAAACTAAATCTAGTTTGTACCCACTCCATTACCAATCTTGTAGATGCCCTGATTCAAAGCGGACTGCCATCATAAGACCCTATCCAGCCCCTATGCAACTATTCTTATTGATCAGTAACAGCACTTACTCAGCTCTGTATATATCTCCCATTCATTTCAATGACTGACCATAACGGGACACCTTGTTCTTGGGACCAGTGGACGTCTTATTTGTTCTAAAAAAAACAAAAAAAAAACAAGTAGGCAAAAATGTTGTGTGATCCTGGCCTAAGGAGTTAAAAAACAAATGTCTCTGCCATTTGAAGATTAACCACATCTAAAGGATCCTATTGGAAAAACACTGACTTTATTGAAAACCATCACGTGAAAACTTCCCAGGTGCCCCTGATGTCTCTGTCCATTTATGGACAGTGATGCCAGGGGCTTCTCCAGTAGAGGAATCCTCTGGCCAGAGCGTGGCCAGGGATTCTGCTCTGGCAGGGGATTCCAGGGGTAGCCACTGATGTCAACGTCCATATATGGACAGGAACACCGGTAGCTTCTGCAGTAGCGGAATTCCCTGGCCAGAGCATCAGCCGGGGATTTCCCTCCTACAAGGAGCTACAGCGGAGCCATCTGGGGGGGTGCCATCTACGTGGGGGGGGGGGGTGTGTGATATCTACAAGGGGGTGCTATCTACAGGGGGGGGGGTCAGAGGGAGACAGAAGTCCCCGGGTCAGAGATCTCACGATGCTCTGGCCGGAGACTTCACAGTTGAAAGCCCGACATAACTGTCCATATATGGACAGTAATGGCAAGGGCTTCCCCGGGCTCAGTGCTCAAAGTAGCACTGTATGCAGAGAATCCTCGGCCAGGATATTTTTGCCTCACCGTTACAAGGATCCGTCCGGCTGTGAAAATGGGCAAAAATAGGACTTGTGAAAACTGACTGTCCAAAAATAGCACAAGTCGTTAAAAAAAACGGCTGTGTGAATACACCCATCGAACTGTATTGTTCTGAAAACAGCTGTCGTGTGAATGTAGCCTTAGACGAGCTACACGTATGAAATCCTGGTCACAACAAATAAACACCTTTGATTTTTTTTTTCAATTCCATTCATTCTCGAATTGTCTTTTATTAAAATTTGTTTTTTACGATACTGTATTGTTCTCTCTTTTAGCCAATTGTCAGTTCAGCTGAAGTGACGGCTCAGCTGAAAGCGGGTCCTGTGTTTCTCCTGACCCTCTAGATATGTCTAGAGGATACAAAGAAACTGCATCTGAAAAACGATTTAAAAAAAATGAAAAAATTCACTTTAAAAGAAAAAATAACTTAAATGCTACGTAAATGTAAAAAAAAACAACACTTTCAAACATTTAAGGTGGGCTCACATGCAAAGTCAAAAACGGCAGAGAAAACAGCCTCTAATTTTCGACAACGCAAACCGCCCCGTCTGAAGAAAACTTTTTTTTTCCATTGAATTCAATGGGCGGATGTTTGTAGGCATTCAGCTACCGTTTTTTCAGGCATATTTGGGGGGGGGGGGGCGGGTTTACTCTTACATAGCAAAAAAACTTTTCCGTAGCCTGTAAGGATCATAGATGACTGAATAATATCAATGGTAAGTCCCTACGGAGCAGCATTGACGCGGCCACGATGCCGCCAGCACTTTTGCAGTTGTCAAATTGCTTGTTAATAGGCGTTTTTCCTGCAAAATCATCCGTCCATAAAGGGTGTACTCATTAATGGCCACACGATTTTGCAGGTATACAGCCTTTTTATCAGCAACAATGCGCAGCACTTAACCTCTTCCCACCGAAGCCATTTTTTCGGATATTCACTTTGGGTTTTTCCTCCCCACCTTCAAAAAGCCACAACTTTCGTTTTTACAGTGTTCACCGTGCGGTAAAAACACCACACGTCGACTTTATTCTGCGGGTAAATAAGATTACAGAGATACCAACTTTAGGGGGGAGTTCACACTGAGTTTTTTGACGAGTTTGACGCGGAAACCGCGTCGGAAAATGCGCCAAAAAACGTCCGAAAATGCCTCCCATTGATTTCATTGGGAGGCAGAGGCGTTTTTTCCCACGAGCAGAAAAACCGGCACGCGGGAAAAAGGGACATGCCCTATATTCGGGCGTTTACGCCTCTAACCTCCCATTGACATCAATGGGAGGCAGCGAAAGCATAACTCAGTGTTTTATGCCTGTGGAGCTCAAAGACTGCGGGCGAAAACCGCTGCGAAAATTGGCGTGCATGCAGAGGAAAATCTGCCTCACAATTCCAAACGGAATATTGAGGCAGATTTTCCTCCTGTAAAAGACGCAGTGTGAACCCAGCCTTAGGGTATGTTAACACAGGGGCGGATACGCTGCGTAAAAGTATACAGCATACCCACCAAGGCAGCCGCGGGGAATGTCGGACGAAAAAAAACACACCTAATCGTAGTGCAGTTTCAGCCGGAATGTCTGCTGCGGAAAACACAAGCGAAAAAAAAACCAAAACCCACATTCTTACCCTCTGACGTCCTGCAGACCGGAATCCTGGGATAACGTTTCATCCCAAGTGACCGTTGCAGCCCGAGATTGGCTGCAGCGGTCACATGGGATGAAAGGTCACCCCAGGAGGCCAGCCTGGACAAAGAAGCAGAGAATGGGCAAGTATAAAATAGTTTTCAGAGTTAACATTCTTGCGGCGGAATCGCTTTTCTACCGCAAAAAATCGCAGCATTTGCCATTTGTTTGAGGGTTTTACCTCTCCATTGAATTCAATGGGGAAAACCCACAACAAAAAAGCAGCGATTACACAAATACAATTGACATGCTGCGGATTAACCCCCTTGCACACCATGACGTAATAAGAACGTTGTGGTGCGGGGGCTGATGTATGGAGCGTGCTCACGTGTGCTCCATACGTTGTGGATGTCCACTATGTTTTACAGCTGACACCCAGGACTAACAGCCAAGAACAGCAATCACTGTGGTCAATTGGTCAAACCTGACATATTTCACATCCAAGGTTGCCCACGCTTGTCTGAATGTTGCCTTTAAGGGTATGTTCACACGCACTGTTTTCAGACGTAATTCGGGCGTTTTACGCGGGAAGTTACACCTGAAAAAACGGCTCCATTACTCCTACATTGCTTGCAATGACATACATTAAATCCTATATTGCTTGCAATGGGATTTACAGTGTTCTGTTCCCATGAGCATTTATTTTACGTGTCGCTGTCAAAATACGGTGCGTAATACGACGGCTCGTCAAAAGAACTGCAAGACACCTCTTGGGATGTTTTTGGAGGCGTTTTTCATTGACTCCATTGAAAAACAGCTCCAAAAACGGCCGTAAAAAACGCAGCGAAAAACGCGAGTTGTTAAAAAAAAAAAAAAAAAAACTTCTGGAAATCAGTAGCTGTATTCGCCTGAAAACAGCTTCGTATTTTCAGACGTTTTTGGTCACTGCGTGTGAACATACCCTAAGTCCGAACTATTACAATATACAATTATATAACAATAAATTATACATCAAAATCTCGTTGTTTTTGGTCAACTTAGCAGTCAAATTTTTTTTTATTAAAAGTGATCAAAAAGTTGTATGTACCAAAAGATGGTACCAATAAAAACTACAGCTCAGCCCGCAAAAATACGCCCTCACATGGCTCAATTGACGGAAAACAAAAAAATAAAATAAAACATTACGGCGCTCAGAATGTGGTGAAACAAAAATTAATTATATATATATATATATATATATTTTTTTTTTTTTTCTTATTATTTTTAAAGTAGTAAAATAGAAGGAAAAAAAACCTATATAAAAATCACCATAATTGTAGTGAGCCGCAGAATAAAGTTAAGTTGTCATTTTTACAGCCCAGTGATAGCCATAAAAACGAAACCCAAAAAACAATGTCGGTATCGCAGTTTTTTCCAGTTTCAGCCCGCAAAGAATTTTTTTTTAAGTTTCCCATTACATTATATGGTCTTTCAAATGGTGCCAATAGAAACTACAACTCTCCCCGCAAAGAATAAACCCTCACACCACTGTATTGACAGAAAAATATGGCTCTTGGAAGGCAAGAAGTCAAGAACAAATATGGAAAAGCAAAAAAATGGCCCCGTACATTCCTATAACAATACTACACTATAAAAATACCACTAGGTTTAAACTTAAAGGAACAGTGTCATCACAAATTATTTTTTTATATGTTAAAGATGTTAGTGCTTTATTAAAAACGTTTATATTCATTTGTGTGTTTGTGTTTTACTTTTTCTTATTTTTACACTTTTTCTTCCCTATGGGGGCTGCCATATTTTGTTCCATTTCTGTCTGTGTCGATTAACGACACATACAGACATGGAATACGGCAGCCACAGTCCCATAGGGACTGCGAACGGCTCCCGTCCCATTGACTTCCGTGTACGGCGTCTGTGTGGGAACTGCGCATGCGCCGCTCCCACACAGTCCAATTCGAAATTGGCGCCGTCCGGCGCCATTTTCCTGTGGACCGGAAGTCGCGGCCGGACAGTAATATTACTACTTCCGGTCGCGGCTTCCGGATTTGTGCACTTGGACCAGCGGCAGCAAACGGAGCGGACGGGCCGGAGGGAGCCGCGGCGGCAGGAGCAGGTAAGAGATTTCAATGTATGTTCGTGTTTGTGTGTGTTTACTACTGTATGTAAACCTACTACGCTGTGTGTTAGCTCAAAAAATGGCGACACACAGTGTAGGAGGTTACACCGTTCAAACCCCTCGTTTATCCCGGCACTAGCCAGGATAAAGGAGGGGGGGATGCTGAGAGCTCACTAGAGCGAGAGCTTTTAACCCAATGTTGCAATGCTGCAATTTTGGGAAATAGCTCCATCTAGTGACCAAAAATGGGTAGTATTATAAATTAGAAATAATTTATAATATTTCCTGACTCGTGAAAAAAATAAAAAAAATTTGAACAATGTTTAATCACCCACACACTAAATGTTTAATAAAAAAAAAACAAACATGTTTTTCGGGCAACACCATGCCTTTAACAGAAATTTGTGGTGTTTTCTCCACGTGCTTATTTTAACAATCCTGTTTTCCAGCTTAAGTGTCGCTAAATGCAGTCCGGCGGCTCAGTTGGCAGACACACGAATGTCAAGATTGGGCAGCCCCTCTGTAGATACTGCCACACACACCCCCAGTAGATAGCTCCATTGGGGCTCCCTCTAGGAGTGGAATCCCCCACGCTTTGGCCAGGGATTCCTCTGCTGGAGGAGCCCCTGACGTCACTGTCCATAGACCGTGATGTCAGGGGATCCTCCTGGACCGGAATGCGATATCAGGGGCAATCCCACAGCCGATGTCGCAGAGCACTAGTACAGGCACTGCTCCGGAACTCTGGCGGAAGCCCCTGACATCAGTGTCCATATATGGACAGTGATGTCAGGGGCTTGCCCAGAGCTAGAGCTTGCAGCTCTGCTCCTGACATCACTGTTGATATATGCACAGCGATATCAGGGCCAACCCCAGAGCCCAGGTCAGAGTGCTAATAGCATATATGGACAGTGATGTTAGCCTGAAGCCCCAGACATCACTGTCCATGTAAGGGGACAGCTACATGAATTCCGTGAGACCTTTCCGTCAGGGGAACACGAACAGAAACCAAATGGAAACCATAGCTTTCCGTTTGAATTACCATTGATTTCAATGGTAATGCTTCCGTTGCAAATGGTTTCCATTTGTCTCCGTTACGTAAGGGTTCCGTTTTTTTTTAGCGGAAACAATAGCATAGTCGACTGTGCTATTGTTTCCACCAAAACAGAAACCTTACGAAACGGAAACAAACTAAAATCAGTGGTAATGCAAACATGAAGCTATGGTTTCTGTTCATGGGTCCCTCCGACGGAAAGGTCTGACGGAACCCATCAACAGAGCCCTGACGCTATGAAAATAATGGTGCCATAAAGCAACCTCCGGGTAGAAATAATGAACAACCACTCTAGAAGCAGCTGTCCACTGCCGTCCTCCAGAGCCAGACTGGGCACAGCTCGGCATCACACAATACATGGCGGTGGTCTCAATGAGAGAAGCCCCGTCAGTTTGTTTAGAATGTGACATTGCATTAATAGTGTTAAAACTGAAACTACATTAATCTTCAGTTATTTCACAACTTTAAACATCACACATTGCCTAACAGAATTACTGGAAACAGCTCAGGAGATTTAGAACTGAACAAACATTGCTGCTGCCATTGTCTTAACAGGACCGGTAATGTGTATGCCAACGCAGGAGAAGTTTCTTTAGATGTTTACGCACAGTACATTACAAATGTAATATATATGCCCAAAACAAGCATGGCATTAAACCCATGACAGTCAGTAACAGCCTAGTACAATAAATGCAAGCAGCATTCTCCTGAAGGATTTGTAGGGCAGCAGTGGGAAAACAATTATCTTCCAGTTATTATGGGATTGCTATTCATGCAGTTTCTTCGTATTAACATTAGGTTCATAAATATTTAATCTTAGGTCTCATGATTCTGAGAAAACTGAGCCATGCAGGGGACAGAACGACAGCAGAAGCAGAACTGCCGAGCTCTGCACATCTGATCACGTAAACATCCATTAGCACCTAGTTAATGGACTATCCTGGCAGTATTTGTTTGCTCTCACTGATTTTTGTGAACACACAATACTAATAAGCTGGTCACATATGAGAGAAACTAAACCTTGCGTAGGGTCTTGTATAGTATACTGCCCTTAAAGGGGTTGTCCCACCAGAACAACTTATCCACCGTTACCCCTAACAGACACGACCATGAGTGCCGCACGAGTCCCGCCCGTGATCCGTGGAAAGAGAACCTGTCCTATCTTTCCTCGGATCGTAGAGTCAGGTCCGTTTTCACAGACCCAATTCCCCCACTAAAGCGAATGGGTCCATGAAAATTATTGGGTGCCACTCAGATGCCGTGAAAAACAGTCTGAGTGGCACTCTGTCATATGCAATTGGGCTTATGCTTCTACCTTTTGGATCCGATCCAATATAGGCTAAAATAAATCAAACCGCACTATGTGAACCAGGCCTTGGTGCACACAATCCTAGTTTTATCCGAAATCATAGGTGTTTTGTTATTTTCTGTGGAGCCAATCTGCCACACCATTACCAACCAACCTTTGTGAATGATGCTGTCAGTGACATGTTAAAACCCAGTTGCCATGGCCAACTATCTAGTCGCCATGGCAACTGCCAGATGGAAAAAAAAACTCATCCTACTCGGAAAGGTAAAATGGGATGTTTTGTGGTGATTTCTGCCTCTTTTTCAGCCTTAGGCCAAGTCGATTGCGCTATTGATTCAGTCAAAAAAATGGAAACCTGACGGAACGGTGACAAACGGAAACCATTAGCAATGTTTCCGTCACCATGGATATCAACGGTGATGCAAACGGAAGATAAGCTTTCCGTTTGCCTTTCCGTTGAGGGGTTCACCCGACAGAAACCTCCGACGGAACCCCTCAACAGGCCCTTACATCACCATTGAAATCAACGGTGATGGAAACCAGAGGTTTCCTTTTGTATCAGTCAGGATTCCGTTCCGACGGAAAGCTCCAACGGAACAGAGCCCTGACACAGATGTGAACGCAGCCTTCATGTGGCCGTTCACACGACCGTTGTTTCAACGGAGCATGTGAAGGGCCCATAAAGAAATAAAATAAAATAGCACATGACCTATTTTACTGCGCGTCACGCACCCCTCCATAGACTCTAGTCTATGGGGGATCCGTGACAACGCACAGGTGCTCCTCGGACGTGAAAAACCAAAGTTTCACGTCAGAGTTCAGCTACGCTCATCTGAATGTAGCCCAAAGGCCCCGGCTAGAGCATCAAGGGGAGATCACCGCTGTACATACGGGGTGCCATGATTTATTTCTGTAAGATACGTACGTCATCCGACAGCAGAAACCTTCCTATAAAATAGAAAAGTTTCTCTCGCTGTATTCAGTCTAGCCAACGCTCTCCTGGACTCCAGGCTCATACATTTTACTAACACACTGTAGCAAACTATCAGGACAGGAGAGGCTTATGCTCTCACAGGATTGCCTAGACTGGATACAATTGTAGCAAACCCTAGACTGTGAAAAGTATTTCTGTGAACACGTCTAAACACAAAGCGGAGACTCAAACAACCAGTCATTCTTCTCCTCATTGCTAGTAACTTGACCTCCTGACCTGTGTGCGCTTTACCATGTCCACTCTGAAATAACACACGTACACAAGTCCCTGCCCACACAACATGTAGTAATGGATAAGTGTCCGCTCACACAGCGCTACACATGTATGTGACAGAGGCGGAAACACAATACTACACACAGTACACGCTCACCCTAACCCCAGGAAAACCCGTGTCACCGCCGACAATATCCTCATTCATAGTATCAGCGGCCCCATGACCAGGGAGCAGCGCCGTCTACTCACTGCCAAGCCCGAATCACACTGCTCACCCGACAGCTGGAGCCGGCGACTGACTCTGTCACGTGACGATGCAGGGAACTCTTCTTTCCCAGACAACACCACGCCCTCTTACCGGCATCTACACACTTCCGGGAGAACATTCCTGGTCGCTGGGTTAAACCACTGACAACAGAATGAGGGGGTGGGGGAGAGATCAGGAATAGTTCAGTCACATGATTCTTTTTGACTCATTCATGGCTTTGGTTAACTTTCAGATAGTAACATCTGAGGTAAAAAGTTTAGACTTTGTGCAGCTACTTTGTGTTCGCATATTTTCTACCTAAGGTCTTGTTCACAAGACTTTTTTTTGCAAGCCGATTCCGACCCTTTTTTGGCTTAGGAATCGGTGTGAACAAAATGGAAGGCAAAATATAGGTGATTTCCAATGGGAATCATTGCCATAGTAAATACAGTGCTGATTTTTAAAGAGACACTCCAGTGATTTTTTTATTTTTATTGTGGCCCCCGTTTGTAAAGTACACCCGCTAAAAGGTAGGGCGCATTTTTTCCGAAATATCCCGGCCGCAATTATGTCACGTGACCGCACTGTGATCGGCCAATGCCTCCAGCGTCTGCTGTGTGGACCGGAAGTCTCTTTCACTATGCATTCGGCTGGGTTTACACGAGCTTGTGCATTTTGCGCACGCAAAAAACGCTGCGTTTTGCGTGCGCAAAAGGCACTTAACAGCTCCGTGTGTCAGCCCCGTATGATGCGCGGCTGCGTGCTTTTCGCGCAGCCGCCATCATTATGACACTCCGTTTTGTGGTGCTATTCTGTTTTCATTCATCCTTTACAGTGCTGTTGCGCGAATCACGCTTGTCCCACGGAAGTGCTTCCGTGTGGCATGCGTGGTTTTCACGCACCCATTGACTTCAAAGGGTGTGTGATGCGCAAACAGCGCACAAATATAGGACATGTGCGTTTCACGCAGCGGGCATACGCTGCGTGAAAGTCACGCACCTGTCTGCACGGCCCCATAGACTAATATAGGTCCGTGCGGCGCGTGTGAAACTCACGCGTTGCACGGACGTATAACACACTCGTGTAAATGAGCCCTTCCTATGAGACCCACAGTAGTCCACACAGCAGACGCTGTAGTAATTGGCCAGCCACAGTGCGGTCACGTGGCATAATTGTGGCTGGGATATTTTGGCAACAAAGGGCTCGGTATGAGGATGACCTGCCCTACCTTTTACCAGGTGTACTTTACAAACGAGGGCCACAATAAAAAAAATAAAAAAATCATTGGAGTGCTTCTTTAAAGAGGCTCTGTCGCCACATTATAAGTGGCCTATCTTGTACACAATGTGATCGGCGCTGTAATGTAGATTACAACAGTGTCTTTTATTTAGAAAAACTATCATTGTTGACGGAGTTATAACCTATATTAGCTTTATGCTAATGAGTTTCTTAATGGACAACTGGGCGTTTTTTTACCTTTTTACCAACTGGGCGTTGTAAAGAGAAGTGTATGACGCTGACCAACCAGTGACCAATCAGCGTCATACACTTCTCTCCATTCATTTACTCTGCACATAGTGATCTTACTAGATCACTATGTGCAGCCACATACACACACATTAACGTTACTCCAATGTCCTGACAGTGAATATACATTACCTCCAGCTAGGACGTGATGTCTATTCAGAATCCTGACACTTCTGTAGCGTCTGTGTGAGATTTACAGCAAATCAAGCGTAATCTCGTTTTAAATGACAGTTTACAGCGTAATGTCGCGAGATTACGCTTGCCTACATTACAGCGCCGATCACATTATGTACAAGATAGGCTATTTATAATGTGGTGACAGAGCCTCTTTAAGCATGCTAAATGGAAATTACTGGCACTGAAAAAAAAAAAACAACCTCATGATGCAGAGAAATTATTTGCAGTAAGGTTGAGTTCACACGGGGTAGATACGCTGCGTAAGCGCACGCAGCGTATACGCCCTGTGCACCGCAGGGAATTCCTGGCAAAAAAAGGCACCAAACTGTGGTGACGTTTTTCGCCCGGAATGTCCACTGCGGAAAACTGCAGCACTTAGCCGGCCTCCTATCAGACCAGCCTCCTGGGATGATGTTTCATCCCATGTGACCGCCGCTACAGCCTGTGATTGGCTGCAGCGGCGGCCACATGGGATAAAGAATCATCCCAGGAGGCCGGCCTGGATGATGTCAGAGGGCCGGCCTCCTGGGATGATCTTTCATCCCATGTGACCTCCGCTACAGCCTGTGATTGGCTGCAGCGGTCACATGGGATGAAATGTCATCGCTGGAGGGAGAAACACAGACTTCTGGGTAAGTATGAGATTTTTTTATCTAAGTTACGTTTTTTGCGGCAGAATCGCTGCGAATCAGCCGCAAAAAAAACCACAACAACTACTGTTTGCGGGTTTCACCTCCCCATTGAATTTAATGTGGAAAACCCGCAACAAATAAGCAGCGTTTGCACAAATACAATTGACATGCTGTGGAATAAAATTCCGCAATGCAGGTACATTTCTGAGCGTTTTTTCCGCTCAGTATTTATGCAGCGTGTGGATGAGACTTGTTTAATCTCATCCACTTTGCCGCTATTGTATTTTCTGCGGATTTTCTGCAACAAATTCCGTTGCGGAAAAACGACGGGCCCCCCTGTAGTTGTGCAGGAGACTCTGTAGTTGTACTGAGACTGAGAGGTTCATTAGTCACATCACCAAACAGTCTCAGCACAACTAGAGAGATTTACCGTTCAGGGGTCTGGGAAAGCTGGGTGACCACCATTTCCCCTCCTACTGAAGTGTGAGAGGTTCATTAGTCACATCCCCAAACACTCCAGTAGGAGGGGTAATGGTGGTCACCCAGCTTTCCCAGAAGCAGATATAACCAGGAAAGGGCTGGATGGATGGGCTGAGGGTGCACAGGGTTTTTGGTGATCCCCCTCTGTCATGTGATCGGACCTAGGTTACCGGTTCTGATGCAGACGGGGTTCATGTGACTATAAATCTGTCCATAACAAGAGACAGTGCACTCAGGACAAGCCCTGCCCTCATGCCGTAGTTGTATGGTTCTCTCTGCAGTGATAGCGGTGAGTGGCTCTGACATCCGCCTCCCCCATCGGGTCATCTCAGGACAGAAGGGGTGTCCGGATTGGAGACACAGCGCCGCACCTATCCTCAGGTTGTGTCTGGTATTGCAGTTCACCTCCATTGAAGTGAATAGACAGAGCTGTAATACCACACAGGACCTGAGGACAGGTGCGGCGCCATGTTTTCCTGGACGACCCCTTTAAGACTTTTCGTGTGTGTGTGTGTGTGTGTGTGTGTGTGTGTGTGTCTGGCAGAGCGGAGTGTGCACGGGCGCCGCTGATACTTCATAGCCGCTTATCAGCTGTTTTGAAGAATCAGCCGCGAGCACACACCCCCCACACAAATCCCCCCAAACACGCAAAATAAAGTGTAATCAAGCGTGCTTTTTTATGTGGTTTTTGGCACGTAAAACATGCAAAAAAAAACATGTCAAATACACGGCGTGTGAACCGGTCAACTGAAAAGTCATTCACTTCTCTTTCATCATTCTAAGGGTATGTTCACACGGCAGCGTCGATTACGGCTGAA
Organism: Rhinoderma darwinii; assembly: GCF_050947455.1. Classification (NCBI taxonomy): domain Eukaryota; kingdom Metazoa; phylum Chordata; class Amphibia; order Anura; family Rhinodermatidae; genus Rhinoderma; species Rhinoderma darwinii. The sequence continues at coordinate 289,758,646 of NC_134691.1, forward strand.
ATTACGGAGCTGTTTTCAGGAGAAAACAGCTCCTGAATTTCAGACGTAATGGCATGTTGCAGGCGTTTTTCGCAGCGTCCATTATGGACGTAATTGAAGCTGTTTTTCCATTGTGTCAATGGAAAACGGGTCCAATTACGTCTCAAGAAGTGACATGCACTTCTTTGACGCGGGCGTCTTTTTTACGACCGTGGGCACAGAACATCGTAATGCCGGCGCATTGGAGCCGTATTTTCGGACGTAATTTGAGGTTAAAACGCCCGAATTACGTCCGTAAATAGGGTGTGTGAACGCAGCCTAATGGTATGTTCACACACAATGTTTTCAGCTGAAAATTCGGAAGCAGAACGCCTACAAGCATCTGCCCATTGGTTTCAATGGGAAATACGGCGTTCTGTTCCGACAGGGCGTTTTTTACGTGGTCATTTTCCAAAACCGGCACGTAAAAAGACGCCCACCAAAATGAAGTGCACCTCACTTCTTGGGACGTTTTTGGAGCCGTTTTTCATTGACTTTATAGAAAAACAGCTCCAAAAACGGCCGTAAAAAATGCAAGCTTGATTAAAAAATGGCTGAAAATCAGGAGCTGGTTTCCCTTTGTTTAGTAAGTGTGTGAACATACCCTAAGCCTTTTGGTGCATCCTATAACTTCTGCCAGCTGCAGAATCACACCCAAAATGGCTGCCGGACACTGCTTAGCAATTTGAAGACACCTTTTCCTGGCTTGTAGAGGGGGGGGGGGTGAGATTCCCTCCCACATTTACAGCAGCTGTGTGTCAAGTTGCTTTGCCTTATTCACCTTGCTGTAATTCTGGGAAGTGCTCCCCCTGGTGGCAAACATAGGAAAACATGTCAAATAATTATTTTATTTTTAATACTTTCCACCATATGGAAGAAAAAAAGGGGGGTTTTTACGTCTGAAAAGACAGACTGTTTTCAGGAGAAAACAGCTGCGTTGTTTCAGACATAAAAGCTCCTCCTCGCATTATGCGAGGCGTCTTTGACGCTCGTAAATCTTGAGCTGCTCTTCATTGACTTCAATGAAGAATGGCTCAAATTACGTTGCAAAGAAGTGCCCTGCACTTCTTTGCCGAGGCAGTCAATTTACGCGTCGTCGTTTGACAGCTGTCAAACGACGACGCGTAAATGACAGGTCGTCTGCACAGTACGTCGGCAAACCCATTCAAATGAATGGGCAAATGTTTGCCGACGTATTGGAGCCGTATTTTCAGGTGTAAATCGAGGCATAATACGCCTCGTTTACGTTTGAAAATAGGTCTTGTGAACCCAGCCTTAGGAGTACCTAGTGGATTTTGGGCCTCCTTTTTATTAGAATATATTTTAGGCAACATGTCAGGTTTGAAGGGCTCTTGTGGGGCCAAAACAGTGGAAATCCCCCACAAGTGACCACATTTGGGAAACTACACCCCTCAAGAAAATTATCTAGGGGTATAGTGAGCATTTTGACCCTACAGGTTTATTGCAGAAATTATTGGAAGTAGGCCGTGAAAATCAAAATCTACATTCTTTCAAAGAAAATGTAGGTTTAGCTATTTTTTTCTCATTTCCACAAGGACTAAAGGAGAAAAAGCACGCAACATTTGTAAAGCAATTTCTCCCGAGTAAAACAATACCCCACATGTGGTCATAAACGGCTGTTTGGACACACGGCAGGGTTTAGAAGGGAAGGCGCGCCATTTGGCTTTTGGAGGTCAAATTTAGCAGGAATGGTTTGCGGAGGCAATGTCGCATTTGAAAAGCCCCTGAGGGACCAAAACAGTGAAACCGCCCAAAAATTTACTCCATTTAGGAAACTACACCCATTGAGGAATTCATCTAGGGGTGTAGTGAGCATTTTGACCCCACAGGTGTTTCATAGATTTTATTAGAATTGGGCAGTGAAAATAAAAAAATTTCCCAATTTGACGTAGATTTAGCTCAAAATGTTTCACTTTTTTAAAAAAGAAAGGAGAAAAAGCACCCCAACATTTGGAAAGCAATTTCTCCCGAGTACGGAAATACCCCATATGTGGTCATAAACTGCTGTTTGGGAACACGCTAGGGCTCAGAACGGAAGGAGCGCCATTTCACTTTTGGAGTGCAGATTTTGCTGGATTGGTTTCTGGGCACTATGTCGCAGTTGCAAAGCCCCTGTGCGACCAAAACAGTGGAAACCCCCCCAGAAGTGACCCAATTTGAAAACTACACCCCTCAAAGTATTCAACTAGGGGTGTAGTGAGCATGTTAACCCCTGCAGGTGTTTTGCAGGAATTAGTGTGCACCCCATGTTGCAGAGTGAAAATTAGATTTTTTTCCATAGATATGCTAATATGTGGTGCCCAGCTTCTGCCACCATAACAAGACAGCTCTCTAATTATTATGCTGTGTTTCCCGGTTTTAGAATCACCCTACATGGGGCACTAATCTTTTGCCTGGACATTCGACATTGCTCAGGAGTGAAAGAGTACCATGTGAAATTGAGGCCTAATTTGGCGACTTACAAAGTATCGGTTCACAATTGCAGTGCTCTGATGTGAAATAACAAAAGAAACCCCTGAGAAGTGACCCCATTTTGGAAGCTATACCCCTCAAGGCATTTATTAACCCCTTCAGGACACAGCCTGTTTTGGCCTTGTGGACGCAGGCGATTTTTACAAATCTGACATGTGTTACTTTATGTGGTAATAGCTTGGGAATGCTTTTACCTATCCAAGCGATTCTGAGATTGTTTTCTCGTGACATATTGTACTTTACGTCTGTGAAAAAATTTGGTCGATAAATTCAGTATTTATTTGTGAAAAACACCAATATTTAGAGAAAATGTGCAAAAAATTGCATTTTTCTAAATTTGAATGTATCTGCTTGCAAAACAGATATTAATACCACACACAATAGTTACTAGTTTACATTTCCCATATGTCTACTTTATGTTTGCATAGTTTTTTGAACGTCCTTTTATTTTTCTAGGACGTTACAAGGCTTAGAACTTTAGCAGCAATTTCTCACATTTTCAAGAAATTTCCAAAACCTAATTTTTCATGGACCAGTTCAGTTCTGAAGTGGCTTTGAGGGCCTTATATATTAGAAACTCCCCATAATTCACCTCATTTTAAAAACTGCACCCCTCAAAGTATTCAAAACAGCATTCAGAAAGTTTCTTAACCCTTTAGGCATTTCACAGGAATTAAAGCAATGTAGAGGTGTAATTTACAAATTTCATTTTTTTTGCAGAAATTCATTTGTAATAGAAAAATTTCTGTACCACAGAAGGTTTTACCAGAGAAACGCAACTCAATATTTTTTGCCAAGATTCTGCAGTTTTTAGAAATATCCCACATGTGGCCCTAGTGTGGTACTGGACTGAAGCACCGGCCTCAGAAACAAAGGAGCACCTAGAGGATTTTGAAGCCTCCTTTGTATTACAATATATTTTAGGCTCCATGTCTGGTTTGAAGAGGTCTTGTGGAACCTAAACAGTGGAAACCCAAAAAAAGTGACCCCATTTTGGAAACTACACCCGTCAAGGAATTTATCTAGTTGTATAGTGAGCATTTTAACCCCACAGGTTTTTTGCTGAATTTATTGGCGTTAGTCTGTGAAAATGAAAATCTACATTTCTTCTGAAGAAACAGACATTTTTAATTTTTGCAAGGAATAGAGGAGAAAAAGCGCCCCAACATTTGTAAAGAAATTTATTCTGATTTCGGCAATACTCCATATGTGGTCATAAACTTATATTTGAACACATTACAGCCCTCAGAAGGGAAGGAGCGCCATTTGGGTTTTGGAGCTCAAATTTTGCTATAAGGCTGGGTTCACACGACCTATTTTCAGGCGTAAACGAGGCGTATTATGCCTCGTTTTACGCCTGAAAATAGGGCTACAATACGTCGGCAAACATCTGCCCATTCATTTGAATGGGTTTGCCGACGTATTGTACAGGCGACCTGTAATTTACGCGTCGTCGTTTGACAGCTGTCAAACGACGACGCGTAAATGGACTGCCTTGGCAAAGAAGTGCAGGGCACTTCTTTGCCACGTAATTTGAGCTGTTCTTCATTGAACTCAATGAAGCACAGCTCAAGATTTGCGAGGAGGAGCATTTACGTGTGAAACGAGGCAGCTGTTAACAGTCTGTCTTTTCACACGTAAATGCCTCTCATCGTGTGAACATACCCTAATGGTTTTTGGTGCCATGTCCCATTTGCAACGCCCTGGAGGGAACAAAACAGCGAAAACCCCCCAAAAGTGACCCCATTCACTATCAGAATCCAAGAGAGCAAATGCCTCGTCAGTGGTATATAACTTGCGTGCCATTTTTTACGTATTTTTTTTTTTTTACTTATTTTTTGTAACAGTTTTAATAAAAGTAACAAAGAAAGAGTCCACTAATCCATTGATCAATACATTTATGAAGAACCCTAAGGCTGGGTTCACACGTGGCGGAATTTCACTTAAATTCCGCTGCGGACACTCCGCAGCGTTAATCCGCAGCGGTGCCGTTTGTCCATTGACTTACACTTTAATTTAGCAGTGTTCGTTTAGACGAGGCGCAAAATTCCGCTGCGGAGCATAGGCTGCGGAGCGGAATTTGGTGTCCGCAGCATGCTCTGTCTGTTGCGGAGCAGTGGCGGACTCATGGCGGAATTTCTCCATTGACTTCAATGGAGAGTCAAAATTCCGCAATGAAGTCCGCAGATATTATGTGTGCTGCGGAGCGTATTGGTTTTACTACCATGACATTTCTTCATTCTGGCTGGACCTATGTATTTCTAGGTCTACAGCCAGACTGAGGAAGTCAATGGGGCTCCCGTAATGACGGGAGCGTTGCTAGGAGACGTCTGTAAATAGTCACTGTCCAGGGTGCTGAAAGAGTTAAGCGATCGGCAGTAACTGTTTCTGCACCCGGGACAGTGACTACCGATCTCAATATACATGTATCTGTAAAAAAACATATAAGTTCATACTTACCGAGAACTCCCTGCGTCTGTCTCCAGTCCGGCCTCCCAGGATGACGTTTCAGTGTAAGTGACGGCTGCAGCCAATCACAGGCCAAGCACAGGCTGCAGCGGTCACATGGACTGGCGCGTCATCCAGGGAGGTCGGGCTGGATGCCGAAAGAGGGACGCGTCACCAAGACAACGGCCGGTAAGTATGAAAATCGTTTACTTTCACTAGGGAAAGTGCTGTCCCTTCTCTCTATCCTGCACTGATAGGGAGAAGGGAAGCACTTTTCCCGCAGTCCGCAGCAGCTAGTCCGCATCAATGTACTGCACATTTTGTGCAGATCCGCAGCAGAATCTGCAACGCAGATTCTGTGCGGCATTGATGCGGACAGTTGCGGAGGAAATCCGCCACGTGTGGTCATGCCCTAAGGCCCTGTTCACACTGAGTTTTTTTACGAGTTCTTCGGCGCGGAAACCGCTCCGCAAAACTCGTCAAAAACCGCCCAAAAATGTCTTCCATTGATTTCAATGGGAGTTGGACGAGCTTTTTTACCGTGAGCACATAAAACGCATTGCGGTAAAAAGAAGCAACATGACCAATCTTGAGGCGGTTTCCGCCTCCAAAACCCCATTTCAATCAGTCAGAAGAGTAAAAAAAACACCTCGAGTGTTTTGGCGAGTTTTTGTCAAACCACTGTGCAAAAAACATTTGGAGCAGTTTTTGCAGGAGGAATTTTCCTCCTGCAAAAAACTCTGTGTGAACACAGCCTAAGGCTGGATTCACACGAACGTGTATTGCATCCGTGCGGGCCGCGTGGTTTTCACGCGCCACGCACAGACCAATACAGGTCTATGGGGCAGTACAGACAGTCCGTGCTTTTTGCGCTGCGTTTGTCCACTGCGCAAAAAGCGCGACATGGTCAATATCTCTTCGTATTTTGCTCATCACGCACCCATTGAAGTCAATGGGTGCGCAAAAAACACGCAGGTCACACGGAAGCACTTCTGTGCGAACTGCCTGTTTCGCGCACCAGCTGTCAAAAGGATGAATGTAAACAGAAAAGCACCACGTGCTTTTCTGTTTACAAACATCCGAATGGCTTGTCATAATGATGGCGGCTGCGCGAAAAGCACGCAGCCGCGCATCATATGATGCTGCCTCACGGAGCAGGTAAGTGGCTTTTGCGCAGGCAAAACGCAGCGTGTTTTGCGTGCGCAAAAACGCCACGCACGTCTGAATCAGCCCTAACAATGAATTGACAGACGTTTACAGACGTGTAAAATATATGAAGAGATTTATATAAGTATATGTGTGTATACGTATATATATTACATGTACGTATATATCTATATGATGATATAGATATATAACATCCCTAATTATTAATTTTTAGCATTAACAAATTTCAAATATATGTCTATATATAATATATATTACGTGTGTGTGTGTATATATATATATATATATATATATATAGAATATAGACGTGTGTATGTATATATATATATATATATATATATATATACACACACACACACACACACACACACAGTATATATAATAGTAAACACTAAATATATATAACATAGACGTGTGTATGTGTATATATATATATATATATATATATATATATATATATATACACACACAGTATATAAATATATATATATATATATCTATATGATTTTATATTTATATATATATATATATATATACATACATTATAAGCCCTTATTGATTACTAATTAACTAATTAACTGTCCTAGTCTGAGTACTATCTACCTAGACTATAACTATAACTAGCTGCCTACACTAAACTATCTATGTGGAGGTCTTTGTGTGTGTGTTTCACATTCATTGTGTCTTTATACGACACACACAGCAGCTGCTCGGCACAGTGCTGCTTTTTCTCCCCCACTGTCTCAGAACGATCTGACAGGGAGGGAGGAGAAACATTGTAAGGCCTCATTTACACGAGCGTGTGCGTTTTGCACGCGCAAAAAAACGCAGCGTTTTGCATGCGCAAAAGGCACTTGACCGCTCCGTGTGTCATTCGTGTATGATGCGCGGCTGCGTGATTTTCGTGCAGCCGCCATCATAGATATGAGGCTAGTCGACGTCAGTCACTGTCCATGGTGCTGAAAAAGTTAACTGATCGGCAGTAACTCTTTCAGCACCCTCGACAGTGAATTCCGATCACCATATCGAGTAACCTGTTTAAAAAAAAAGAGGTTCGTACTTACCGAGAACTTGCCGGCCGTTGCCTTGGTGACGTGCCTCTCTTGACATCTGTCCCCACCTCCCTGGATGACGCGGCAGTCCATGTGACCGCTGCAGCCTGTGCTTGGCTTGTGATTGGCTGCAGCTGTCACTTGGACTGAATTGTCATCCCGGGAGGTCAGACTGGAGGAAGAAGCCGGGAGTTATCGGTAAGTCAGAACTTTTTTTTTTTTTTTTACACGTTCACGTATATTGGGATCGGAAGTCACTGTCCAGGGTGCTGAAACAGTTTAACTCTTTCAGCATCCTGCACAGTGACTGTCTCCTGCCGGGTTCGGTCAAAACGAGTTCGGCCGAACCCGGTAAAGTTCGGTTCGCTCATCTCTAAGACACTCCGTTCGGATGTTTGTAAACAGAAAAGCACGTGGTGCTTTTCTGTTTACATTCAGTTTGACAGCTCTTGCGCGAATCACGCAGTTCGCACGGAAGTGCTTCCGTGCGACCTGCGTGGTTTTCACGCACCCATTGACTTCAATGGGTGTGTGATGCGCGAAAAACTCAGAATTTTAGAACATGTCGTGAGTTTTACACAACGCACTCGCGCTGCGCAAAATTCACGCATCGTCTGGACTGCCCCATAGAGTAATATAGGTGCGTATGACACGCGTGAAAAGCACGCGCGTCGCACGCGCGTATATTACGCACGTGTAAATGCGGCCTAACAAACAGCACAGAAAGTTTGTTGCTGCAACAAACTTTGCTGTGAACACCATGATAAGTTTATCATGGTGATCACGTCATCAGGACCGACACCAATCCGGTCCTGATGTCTTCTCTCAGCACTTAGGCTGCTAGTAGCAGCGTGTGCTGAGAGATTCAGAGCACAGGGAGAGCGCTGTGCACTCTGTTCTGACACCACGTGAATTAACGGGCTGCAGGAGAAAAGCCCAGCACGGCAACCCCGTTAATCTACGTGGGCTGGTCGTGAAGGTGTTAAGGAGTGTAGTGAGCATTTTCACCACACAGGTCATTTCCATAAATGATTTCAGTGCAGATGGCGCAAAGTAAAAATTAAATTTTTTACCCAGATATGCCATTTCAGGGCAATTATATAGTGCCCAGCCTGTGCCACTGGAGACGCACACCCCAAAAATTGTTAAAAGGGCTCTCCCGGGTATGGCGATGCTGTATATGTGGAAGTAAACTGCTGTTTGGACACACTGTAGGGTTCAGAAGGGAGGGAGCACCATTTGGCTTTTGAAGCATAGATTTTGCTTGGTAGTAGTTTTGTTTGGAGTTTTACTGGTATTTTCGTTTATAATGTGTGGGTACATGTAATCCATAGATGTGTGTTACGCTGTGAAGCAATCCTTTATGCACAGGCCAGTGTCGCACTGATAAACGGTGTCCTTTTTTATCCCCCTTTTGGTCCACACTCCGCACCTCTGCAGTTTGGGGAATTTTGCTGGGAATTGTTGTCCTGGTATAATGCGGGCACCCTCGCTTCCAGCAGATATGTTTGGGCCATACCCTTCCTAGTTCCCTAAATTTAGGGCCTCGATCAATTGCCTCTTGAAACAGGAGAAATGAAGCCCTCGGGCCTGCACAACCGCATATTTGTATTTCCTGACTTATTGGAGCCTTAACTAATTTTATTTTTTCATAGACGTAGTGGTATGAGGGCTGTTTTTTTGCAGGATGAACTGTAGTTATTATTGGTACCATTTTGGGGTACATGCGACTTTTGATCACTTTAATCCTATTTTTTAGGAGGCAAGGTGACCAAAAAACAGCAATTCTGGTATAGTTTTATTTTACACAGCGTTCACAATGCATTATAAATTACATGTTAACTTTATTCTGCGGGTCAGTACGATTCCGGCGATACCTAATTTATAGCACTTTTTTAAAAAGAATGTCTTTTTTTCTGTCGCCATGTTATGAGAACCATAACTTTTTAATTTTTTTCGTTGATGGAGCTGTATGAGGGCTTGTTTTTTACGAGACAAGCTAAAGTTTTTATAGGTACCATTTTTGGATACATGCGACTTTTTGATCACTTTTTATTTAAATTTTTGTAGGGCAAAGTGACAAAAAAAAATAACTTCTGGCATTGTTTTTTACATTAATTTTTTTTACGCCCTTCACCGCGTGGAATAAATCACGTCATTTTTTTTATAGTTTAGACCGCTACGGTCGCGGCGATACAAAATATGTATGGTTTCTTTATTTTTTCAATAATAAAGGACTTGATAAGGGAAAAAGGGCGATTGCTATTTTATTACTTGAAACTTTTATTATTTTTTTACAACTTTTTTGTCACTTTTTTCTTTAGCCTCACTAGGGGACTTGAAGGTCCAACTGTAAGTGTTTTCTTTCTAATACATGGCACTACCTATGTAGTGCCATGTATTAGATCTGTCAGTCATTCACTGACAGCCAGCCGATTCGGCTTCGCCACCGGGCAGGGCCTAATCAGCTTCCGTAATGGAAGAGCAGGAGGCCATTGTCAGGTCTCCTGTTGCAAAAGTAGTAGTTGGCAGCCCTGCGATTGCAGGGCAGAGCTGCCGATCTGCTACAACCTGTAACGTCTAGGGCCGAGGGCCGTCGCTCAGACTTACCTTCTGACGGCCCCAGCAATGGACATCTGTGTTCTCGGCGACATCTCCCTCCAGGGAGACGCCGGCACTCACTTCCGGGTTCTGGGACTGTTTCCAGCAGGGCGCGCGCGCCCGTGCGTGCACGGCTTTAAAGGACCAGTTCGCGTCCAGCTGTCATCACTCAATAATTTGCCCAGAATGCTGCTGGACTATAAAAGGGGCTCTGCCCACTTGATCCTTGACTGAGCGTTGTTGTCTACCTAAAGTTTGTCTTGCAAATGGTCTCCCAGTGTTTTCCAGTTCCCAGTATTACCCGTTCCTGCTTGCTGTACCCTGTATCCCGTGCTATCGTATCTACAGAGAGAGTCAAGTCGTGTCTTCCGCTGCATCTACTGTGCCATCTACAGTGAGAGTCAAGTCGTGTCTTCCACATCATCTACTAGCCTTCTACAGTGAAAGTCAAGTTGTGTCTTCACTACTGTCTACATTGCCTCAGTACCCGTTCTGAACTATAGACATTGTTTTGTACCTAGTTGGCCAGCCGCTAACCCGCTACGTGGTACGGCCCAGTGGGTCCAAACCCCGCACCGTGACAGTACGCTCAGGCCATGGACCCCGCTGTTCAATTAAAGGGCATGTCACACTCCCAAGCTATGCAGGCGGACCTGCAGGATCTGCGAGCATGACAGGATCAACTCCTTGAGGCAGTAGACTCCATGGCACAGCAGCTAGGGATGCTAGCTACTTCCTTCACTGCTCCTATTCAAGCTCCTCCGATCGACCCTCCTGCTACACCTCCTGGCAGCTCCAGTTCGGATCCTCGGTTCTCACTGCCATTGCCATCTCAGTTCCATGGAGACGCAAGTTCGTGCAGGGGGTTTCTGAACCAATGCCATATCCACTTCACTCTGCACGCGCGAGCATTCCCTTCGGACGGAGCCAGTATCGCCCTCATATCTCTACTTGCCGGCAAGGCCCTGGCGTGGGCGAATCCAATCTGGGAACGACAGGGACCCGAGGCTTCCAGGGGGTCCGTGCGGTTGTTCCGTACCGTATTCGAGGAGCCTGGGCAAGTCTCGTCGGCAGCCAGTGCTATCTTTAACCTTCGCCAGGAGGATGCCTCCATGGGCAAGTACACCATCCAGTTCCGGACCCTGGCAGGAGAATTGTCCTGGAACAATGAGGCCTTGGTAGCATCCTTCTGGTATGGCCTTTCGCCCGAGATCAACGACGAACTTGCTGCTCGAGATCTACCAGCTGCATTGGACGACCTGATTCTACTTGTTACTCAAGTGGACATAAGGCTCAGAGAGAGATCTCAAGAGGTTCGACAGGAGAGACGGCATCCTAGACTGGCACCCAACTTCCAGCACCCCCTCTTGCCTTCTTCTACTGCTACACCCGAGGTTCCGATGCAGGTGGATCAGCTTAAGCTTTCGGTTCAAGAGAAACAGCGCAGGCACACCCATGGACTCTGTTTATATTGCGGCCTCGTTGGCCATGGCGTGCGTCTTGAGTCCTCAGAAGCCAAAAAAAAAACAACGCCTAGGATTGGTTGGAGAGAAAACCCTGGGCGATACCACATTTAATAGAGAACTCTCCTCCAAACTGTTCATTCCTGTGACCATCGTCGCTGGCGAGGGACCTCATCCAGTCTCTGCCTACCTGGACTCTGGCTCTGCAGCCAATTTCATCTGCCAAGACCTTGTGAATCTTCTTCAGTTGCCCACTGTTCTGCTGGAAACGCCGTTGATCTTTGCCTCGGTAGATGGACTGCCTTTGCCTGACCCAGTTTTGTCTGTGACCAAGCCGTTAAAACTCCAAGTGGGAGTCCTTCACTCTGAACTCATCTCCTTGTTTTTCCTGCCCAAGGCCATCAACCCCGTGCTGCTGGGTTTGCCTTGGCTCAGTCTACACGCCCCAGTCTTTTAATAGAACTCTGGAGAGGTTCTCCAGTGGAGTCCCAAGTGTCTCGACCGCTGTCTGGTGCATGTTCATCCGCCTCAGTCTCCTCCGCATCAATCACTGGCAGGGTTGCCTCCTTGTTACTCTCAGTTCGCAGATGTCTTCAACAAGAAGGAAGCAGAGATATTGCCACCACATCGAGCATATGATTGCCCTATCGACTTGGTTCCTGATTCGTCTCCTCCTCGCGGTAGAGTATACCCTCTCACCTTGCCTGAGACCCAGTCTATGTCAGCCTACATTAAGGAGAATCTGGAGAGGGCTTCATACGAAAGTCCTCATCCCCGGCTGGAGCCGCGTTTTTCTTTGTCAAGAAGAAAGATGGATCCCTCAGACCCTGCATTGACTTCTGAGGCCTCAACCAGATCACGGTGAAAAACAGGTACCCTTTGCCTTTGATTTCAGAACTGTTTGATCGAATACGGGGGGGGGGGATTTTTTTCCAAGCTAGACCTGCGGGGGGCTTACAATCTAATCCGTCAGGGTGACGAGTGGAAGTCTGCATTTAATACACGTGATGGACATTACGAATATCTGGTCATGCTCTTCGACCTGTCTAACGCCCCTGCAGTGTTTTAAGAATTTGTCAATGACATTTTTCGTGATCTCCTCTATGTCTGTGTTGTGGTGTATCTCCATGACATTTAGATTTTTTCCCCCAGATCTTGTGACTCATCAGGGTCATGTCCGCCAGGTGTTGCTTCGATTGTGGAAGAATCATCTTTACGCCAAGTTGGAGAAGTGCGTGTTCGAAGAGAAGTCTCTACCCTTCCTGTGCTATATCATCTCTGATCAGGGTCTCAAAATGGACCCTGAGATTGCAAAGGCTGTCTTGGAGTGACCACGCCCCCAAGGCTTAAGGGCCATACAACGCTTCCTGGAATTCACCAACTTCTACCGGCTGTTTATTCCCAACTTCTCTTCTTTGACAGCTCCCATCTCCACCCTCACTAAAAAGGGTATGAATGCCAAGGTATGGACTCCAGAAGCCGAAGTTGCATTTAAAATCTTAAAAAAGGCCTTCACGTCAGCCTCTATTCTTTATCACCCTGATGTGTGTCCCTACAGTTCTCATTAGAGAAGGACGCTTCCTCTGTTGGTGCCGATGCACTTTTGTTCCAGAGAGGTTCGAAAGGCAAGACTGTGGTATGTGGCTACTATTCTAAGCTGTTTTCTCCCGCAGAGCGCAACTACTCAATTGGGGATCAGGAGTTACTGGCCATCAAGCTGGCCCTGTAGAGTGGAGACACCTACTGGAAGGCGCAGCTCATCCTATCCTGGTCTTCACGGACCACAAGAACCTGACCTATCTACAGACGGCTTAACGGCTGAATCCTCGTCAAGCCAGGTGGTCGTTGTTCTTTGCTCGTTTCCGGTTCGAACTCCACTACCGACCTACCGACAAGAATGTGAGGGCCGATGCCTTGTCTAGGTCATTTGAAACAGAGAACACTGTGGAGTCCCCTCAGAATATTATCGATCCTTCCTGCATCTACTCTGTTAACTCTCTGCAAGTTACAGACATTCCTGCGGGAAGGACTTTTGTACGTCTGGCAGACAGAGGAAGAATCCTTCTCTGGGGTCACAGTTCCAAGCTGGCAGGTCACGCGGGTGCCCGTAAGATCCAAGACCTAATTGCCCATCAGTTCTGGTGGCCCACGCTGTCCAAAGACGTCATGGACTTTGTCTCCTCCTGTAAGGTGTGCACAGCAAACAAAGTTGCCCACATCAGACCGGCCGGTCTGCTCCAACCACTGCCTGTGCTCGATGCCCACTGGCAGCATGTTGCTATGGACTTTGTCACGGATCTGCCTCTCTCTGCGGGATGCAGTGTGATCTGGGTGGTGGTGGACCGATTTTCTAAAATGGCTCATTTTGTTCCCCCGACTGGACTCCCTTCTGCTGCTCGACTGGCCGACCTCTTCGTTTAACTCATCTTCCATCTGCACGGCTTGCCTCTGCATATTGTCTCGGATCAAGGGGTCCAGTTCACCTCGAAGTTCTGGAGAGCACTCTGAGGCCTCCTTGGTGTAAAGTTGGACTTCTCCTCGGCTTGTCATCCTCAGTTCAATGGACAAGTCGAAAGGGTTAACCAAATTATGGAGAACTATCTGCGGCACTTTGTCTCCAGACAGCATGATGACTGGGTACAGTTGCTCCCGTGGGCAGAGTTCTCCTATAATAACCATACTAGTGAGTCCACCACCTCCAGTCCGTTCTTCATCGTCTACCGCCAACATCCTCGTATACCTCTTCCTGTCTCTACTATGTCCCAGGCGCCTGCAGCTGACTGTACCTTTAGGGACTTTCTGCAGATATGGCAACAGAGACGATCTTCTATTCTGCTGGCAGTGGACCGCAAGAAGAGAAAGGCAGACACTAGAAGACGAGAACCTCCCAGTTTCTTCCAGGTATGAAGGTCTGGCTGTCTCCCATGAATATCCAGCTGAGGGTGCCGTCTTGCAAGTTTGCTCCCAGGTTCCTCGGACCCTTCGAGATTCTGGTACAAATCAATCCTGTGTCGTACAAGCTTCGGCTGCCTCCTACCCTCAAGATCCCTAACACCTTCTATGTCTTCTTGCTGAAGCCCGTGGTCCTGAACCGCTACTCCAGGAGTCCTAGTTCCGCAGTGGCTCCTGGCGGTTCATCTGGGACTTTGGAGGTGAGGGAGATCCTGGCCACCAAGAAAGTGGGAGGAAGGACGTTTTATTTAGTGGATTGGAGGGGATTTGGCCCAGAGGAGAGGTCTTGGGAGCCAGAGAACATAGATGCCCCTGTCCTCATGAAGTGATTTCTCTCCCGCTCTGGTCCCAAGAGGGGGGATACTGTAACATCTATGGCCGAGGGCCATCGCTCAGACTTATCCTCTGACGGACCCTTCCATGGACATCTGTGTTCTCGGCGACATCTTCCTCCAGGGAGACGCCGGCACTCACTTCCGGGTTCTGGGACTGTTTCCCGCAGGGCACGCGCGGCCGCAGGGGCTAGTACGCGTCCAGCTGTCATCACTCAATATTTTGCCCAGAATGCTGCTGGACTATAAAAAGGGCTCTGCCCACTTGATCCTTGCCTGAGCATTGTTGTCTACCAAAGTGTTTGTATTGCAAATGGTCTCCCAGTGTTTTCCAATTCCCAGTGTTACCCGTTCCTGCTGCCTGTACCCTGTATCCCGCGCTATCATATCTAGAGAGAGAGTCAAGTCGTGTCTTCCACTGCATCTACTGTGCCATCTACAGTGAGTCAAGTCGTGTGTTCCGCTGCATCTACTAGCCTTCTACTGTGAAAATCAATTTCTGTCTCCGATACTGTCTTCATTGCCTCAGCTACCCGTTCTTTACTATAGACATTTCTTTTGTACCTAGTTGGCCAGCTGCTAACCCGCTACGTGGTACGGCCCAGTGAGTCCACACCCCGCACCATGACACAACCACAAAGATGCAGCTATCGCTGCATCTAAGGGGTTAATTAATGGCAGGGATCGGAGCTAGCTCCGGTTCCTGCTGCTACAGGTGGATGTCAGCTGTAACATACAGCTGACATCCACCGCTGATGATGCCTGTTCATCTCCTGAGTCGGCACTATCTTGCCATCGGCTACGGAAGTATTTTATGCTCCGCTTCCGGGCGGGGGCTGGTATTTTTTCATACTAGGCAGACCGGGAGGCCACAATTAGGCCTCCGCTCCCCATTGCAGCCACCGACACCCCAGCGATTTCATTGCTGGGGTGCCAATAAGCTGCAAACACCTTAAATGCAGCGATTGCCTTTGACCGCTGCATTTAAGGGGTCAATGGCGGGGATCGCAGCTAGCTTCGGTCCCCGCCTTTACAGCAGGATGTCAGCTGTAAGATACAGCAGACATCCGAGGATGATGGCACCGACTCAGCTTCTGGTGCCATCCATTTGTCATAAGTATACGACATTTTGCGAGAGCACTGGCTTTCCATGACGTATACTTACGACAAATTGCATGAAGGGGTTAATTAGGCCCTCCGACTGCTATGACAACCATCGGCACCCCGCGATCGAGTTGTGTGGGGGCGCTGGGATGGCAGACATTGCCCCCCCCCCCTCTTTCTAAAGCTTAGATACTGCAGTCACTATTGACTGCGGCATACCAGTAGTTAACCGGCAGGAGTCGGAGTTAACCCACATCCTGGCCATTGCAGCGAGGTGCTGGTGTCTCCGAATAAGCAATCATGTGTATGTACAGTATATGAATAATAATCGTTATATGACTTGCATTCTGCATTTTCAGCAGGTTCCCCCTCTGCAGGCTTCAGAATCTTTGTCAGTTTTTCATGAGCTGGGGTCCAGATTGGATGGGCACAAGCTGCTGTGATCTCACCACAGTCCACAGAGAGAAGCATGGAGGACATGGTGAGAAAGTATAATGTTTAGTAAGAGCATAGGTGGCGAGGGTGCCTGTCCCTCTTGATTCAGGTTTAGGGTATGTTCACACGGCAGCCTCCGTTACGGCTGAAATTACGGAGCAGTTTTCAGGAGAAAACAGCTCTGGCATTTTAGACGTAATGGCAAGTGCAGGCGCTTTTTGCTGCGTCCATTACGGACGTAATTGGAGCTGTTTTTCCATGGTGTCAATGGAAAACGGCTCCAATTACGTCTCAAGAAATGACAGGCACTTCTTTGACGCGGGCGCCTTTTTTACGCGCCGTCTTTTGACAGCGGCGCGTAAAAAAAATGACCGTCGGCACAGAACATCGTAAAGCCCATTCAAATGAATGGGCAGATGTTTGCCGCCGCTTTGGTGCCATATTTCTGGACGTAATTCGAGGCTAAAACACCCGAATTACGTCCGTAAATAGGGTGTGTGAACCCAGCCTCATAGTACTTTCGAAAAGACACCTGACAGCCAAGTTCAGTCCTCCACCTTATCCCGCGGATATGCCATAAACGTTGTAAATGGGATTAAATCTGGCTTTCAGGCTGTTAAGCTCACAGAGCGTTGCCTGGATTTCACAGGTGAGAGCAGTTATGTAAGAAGCAAGTCAATCCATAAGGATACTGAGGTATGTTAGGCTATGTTCACACAGGGCAAATATGCTGCATAAAAGCACACAGCGTATCCGCCCTGGATCACTCAGAGAATTCCGGCCAAAAAAAACATACCAAATTGTGATGCAGTTTTTCAGGCGGAATATCCGCATGTTAAAAAAAAAAACAACTAAACTTACCCATAGTCATGGCGACGCGTCCCTCTGACATTCCTGCTGGGATGACATTTCATATTATGTGACCGCTACAGCCCATAATTGGCTGCAGCAGTCACATGTATGAAACGTCATCCCAGGAGACCGGGCTGCAGTACGACAGAGGGATGTGTTGCCATGACTACGGGTAAGTATAACCTTTTTTTTTCTGAGTTACGATTATTGCGGTGGAATCGCAGCTTTTCCACCGCAAAAATTGCAACATCTGCTATTTGTTGCGGTGTTTACCTCCACATTGAATTCAATGAGGAAAACCCACAACACAAAACAGCGATTCTGCAGCATAAATTG
Organism: Rhinoderma darwinii; assembly: GCF_050947455.1. Classification (NCBI taxonomy): domain Eukaryota; kingdom Metazoa; phylum Chordata; class Amphibia; order Anura; family Rhinodermatidae; genus Rhinoderma; species Rhinoderma darwinii. The sequence continues at coordinate 289,775,899 of NC_134691.1, forward strand.
ACATGCTGTGGATTGAACAAAAACGCACCGCAGGTCAATTTATGAACGTTTTTTTCTGCTGATTTTTTTTACACAGCGTGTTCAAATCTCACCCACTCTGCTGCTACATTATTATTCTGCGGATTTTCCGCAATAAAATATGTTGCAGAAAATCTTCAGTATTTACGCTACGTGTGGACATGCCCTTAGGGTCACTACAGAAGATGCTATCATATTCAATACAGCATTTTACTGGCGACGCATTGCTCTATAACATCTTCAGGGGATGCTAGTTCTCATTGAAGATGAAGAGACACAGCTGGTATGTGCTCTTGGGCCAAGTTCACACATTACGTAAATACTGCGGTTTATCTGCAATGTATTTTGTTCCAGAAAATCTGCACCATAATACGGTAGCAGCAAAGTGGATGAGATTTGAAAAAAATATCATCCACACGCAGCGTAAATGATGAGCGTAAAAAACTCTCAGAAATTGACCTGCGGTGCGTTTTTTTTTAAGCCGCAGCATGTCATTTGTATTTACGTAATCGCTGTTTTGTGTTGCGGGTTTTCCCCATTGAATTCAATTTAAAAAAATCTTATACCTTACCCAGAATTATGCGCTTCTTCGACCAGGGTGGCCTCCTGGGATGACGTTTCATCCCATGTGACTGCTGCAGCCAATCACAGGCTGCAGCGGTCACATAGGATAAAATGTCAGGCCGGACTGCAGAACATCAGAGGGTAAGTATTTGTTTTTTTGGGTTTCTTTTAACAATGTGCACAATGTGGTGCAGTTTTTCCTCCGAAATTCCCTGCAGCCGCCATGGCGGATATGCTGTGTACCTTTTATGCAGTGTATCCGCCTTGTGTGAATGTAGCCTTAGGGCATGTGCACACACACTAATTACGTCCGTAATTTACGGACGTATTTCGGCCGCAAGTAGTGGACCGAACACAGTGCAGGGAGCCGGGCTCCTAGCATCATAGTTATGTACGATGCTAGTAGTCCCTGCCTCTCCGTGGAACTACTGTCCTGTACTGAAAACATGATTACAGTACGGGACAGTTGTCCGGCAGCGAGGCAGAGACTCCTAGCGTCGTACATAACTATGATGCTAGGAGCCCGGCTCCCTGCACTGAGTTCGGTCCGGAACTTGCGGCCGAAATACGTCCGTAAATTACGGACGTAATTAGTGTGTGTGCACATACCCTTACAGGCAATGCTCTGTGGGAAAAGGTATACAAATGATCTCTTCAGAAGAAGGAAAACCATCTCTCTAGTGCTAGCTATTGCAATAGGTGGCACTAGAGAAATGATATTCCTTCTTCTGGAGGACAGATAATTTCTATTACATCTTGACATGCTTTAAATAACGGATATGAAAAGCCTCTTCGGAGTATAGTAAATGCACCACCTTGTGGTTTCTTCTTAGAACTACTAGAGAAATTATTATTTTAACTATTTAATCAGATTTCAAGTTGTCATTTAGACACAGAACTGTGGCAAAAAACGCATTTTGATTGTGATGTGTGAACCCAGCGAAGAACAAGAACGAACTCTCGTCACACCATAAAAGGAAAATAGACATATCTACCTGTGGCACATGGAAAAAATATTAGTACTAGTCTGCACACATTGTAACGGCTTACGCTGCGGAAATACAAAGTAAGTCATGTGTGACTGCACCCTTAGGCCGGGTTCCTACGTAGTGTAAACTCTGTGCGGAAAATCTGCAGCATTCACAGTAATTAACTAATAAATGTCTCAACTTAAAAAAATAATAAATTACCATATAGAAACATGATGTCCAATACTAAACATGCTTTATTAGTCCATAGACATGGACTAATAAAGTGCAAGGCCAAAAGTCAACCTAATTGTGCATAAAATAGGCCAATTACCGGTAGCTGGCATTATGGATGCTAGAAGACTCATTAGAGAAACACCTCGACGTGCGTTTTACTCCCTTCATCAGGAGAGGCAAATCTCATGCCCACGCTGTGGAATTTTTTTTAATCCGCAGCATGTCAATTTATGCTGCGTTTTCGTTGCTTTTCTGTTGAGGGTTTTCCCCACTGAATTAAATGGGGAGGCAAAACCCGCAACAGAAAGCCATGTGTTTAGACTTTTGCACAACTCAGGAAAAAAATAAATAAATCATACTTATCCAGAACTTTCTCCTTCTTCCTGAAGTCCGGACATTGTATCCCATGTGACCACTGCAGCCAATCACAGGCTGCAGTGTCACATGGCCTGAAATGTTATCTTAGGAGGCCGGACTATGTGCAGGGAAGGGGTAAGTATGAAGTGTTTTTTTTCCCCAGTGGAAATTCCATTCGAAAAAAAACGCACAACAATGTGGTTCGGTTTTTCGGACAGAAGGTGCTGCGGGTTCCAGTCGGATCAGTGGGAACCCAGCATTAAAGGTAGGACCACACAGGGAGGATATGCTGTGTATAAGGTCACAGTGTATTCGTCCTGGTGACTACAGGGGAATCCACACATAAAACCACACCAACCCTCATCCCAGAATGCCAGGCTGCAGCTAGAACAGAGGGACTTGGGTAAATATAAACTTTTTTTTTAAATTTGAAAATAAGTATACTTGTTTTTCTTTTTTCCGCAACATAAATTGACATGCTGCGGATTAAAAAAAAAAAAAAACTGCACCGCAGATCAATTTATAAACGATTTTTCGCCTATCTTCTTCCGCTGTGTGTGGATGAGATTTGTTCAGATCTCATCCACTCCGCTACTACTATACTATGCTGCGGATTCTCCGCAATTAAAACCATTGCAGAAAATCCACAGTGTATATGCTGTGTTTGTTCCTACCATCAAAGGAAACTTCGAGTCCCAGAGGCAGGAGAGTCTAGGAGTAGATTGAATGTGTGGCATAGTTTTAGGTCGTCTTAGATCACTTAAGGCATGTGATGGTAGGAAACGTTCTCCTGGCATCTTCCAAGCCCAGTTTTATCCATCAGACTGCCACATAGTGAAATGTTATTTATCGCTCGAGTCCATCGGCGGCGTGCTTTTCACCACTCTAGCCTATAATTGGCATTGCGATCTTAGGCTTGTGTGTAGTTGCTCGACCATGGAAACCCATTTCATGAAGCTCCCGCTGCACAGTTCTTGTGATGTCACTTCCAGAGGCAGTTTAGAACTCTGTAGTGGTGATGTAACAGAGGACAGGCGATAATTACACACCACTCACCCTAGCACTTAGAAACGCCGCTCTTAGTTTGCGTGATCTATACTTCATGGCTGAACTGTTACTCCAACACTTCCACTTCACAATATTAGGGACAGATCAGAAATTTCACAAACTTACTTGTGCCAAAGGTGACATACTAGGATATTGCCATGTTTTAAGTCAGAGCTACGATCCATAAAACTAATACAACCAATGTAGCATCTATAGAGATTAGATGGCTGCAATAAATACCTGAATGCAACTAAAAAAGGTGACCACATAATTTTGGCCATATAGTGTATGTTGCATAATTCCAGTAGGTCATTGCTGCCAATTATAAAATTTGCCCAGAGGTTCATTTAACGATACCTGCAAAACAGAGCACTTCCCTCCATTTAACCATTGTAACATTTTATTTCAGCAGAAAGCAGTCCACATCTTACAAGAAAAGAGGGGTGAGGGTTAAACTGAATCTATATAGCATTTGTATTGTGCACAGATCTGGTCTGGAGCTTGAGCTTATCTCATGCAAAGAATTTTTTCAGCCATGTAATATGATTTCCCGGAAGGATAAATCTGCTTGTATGAACTTAGTATCACCAAATACTAAAGTAATAGCAGGGAGAAGTGAGTGTTATTACTCACAATACTAGCCTAACAATCTCTCCTTATAAGAAAAAACAATCCAGCATGCAGATCCTGGCCAGAACGGAGTAAAAATCGCGGTCATACCAATACTGTACACTTAGGCTGGGTTCACACGACCTATTTTCATGCGTAAACGAGGCGTTTTACGCCTCGAATTACGCCTGAAAACACGGCTCAAATACGTCGGAAAACATCTGCCCATTCATTTCAATGGGTTTGCGGACGTACTGTGCCGACGACCTGTCATTTTACGCGTCGCTGTCAAAAGACGGCGCGTAAAATAACAGCGTCGTCAAAGAAGTGCAGGACACTTCTTGGGACGTAATTTGAGCCGTTTTTCATTGACTTCAATGAAGAACAGCTCCAAATTACGTCCGTAATGGACGCCTCGCAAAACGCGAGTACGAGCAATTACGTCTGAAATGCAGGAGATGTTTTCTCCTGAAAACAGCTCTGTAATTTCAGCCGTAATTGTCGTTATCGTGTGCACATACCCTAACAATCTGCTCAAAGTATGAGCTCCCAGCTCAGAAGAAAGAAATCTGACAGAGCCATCAAAAACGTGTGATATTATAACTGCACAGATCTGCACTTTGGGAGGAGACTTTATGAGATCAGATAACAATAAGTTGGCAGACAGTGTTTTCTGCCATCAGACCCTCCCTAGAAAACACATAGGATTTTTAACTTTAATGTGGTATTCGGGCCTAAAACATTTACCTATCCATTGGATAGGTGATAAACATTAGAGCGGTGGAGGACTCCAATCGATAAAAAAGAGGACTGTGGCAAGGAGGAGCTTGAATGTAGTGCCTGTCGTCTACGTGCCTGACGCAAACTAAGGGCTGTGGTCCCCCATTCTGGTGATTTAGTGGGGGTTCCAAGGGACAGGATCTAACATTTATCACCTATCCAGTTGACAGGTGATAATGTTTTATGTCAGATAAATTCAATTAAACAGTAAAGGCCCTTGTACACAAGGCAATTATCGGGCAGACAAGCGTTCATATAACGCTATTTGGCGATAATTGCCCTGTTTAAACAGGGCAGCGATCAGCAGATGAACGCGCAAACGCTCGTTCATCTGCTGAGTGCATAGTTTTAAAAATACGGAATTATCATCTTTGTCGGCAGCAGATCTCCCTATGTAAACAGGGAGACGTACTGCCGACACGATAATAAGGTATGGGGACAAGCGATCGTAGTAACGAGCGATTAAAGTAACGAGCGCTTGTCCCCATACATTGCTACTTGTGACAAGAGCAAACGAGCGCCTATCAACGAGGGTACCCACATACAGCAGATTTTGCAACATGCATGCAACAATATACAATTTCTGCCCACAAATCCAGACAGAAAATCCACAACAAATCTGCTACGTGTGCAGGGGGTCTAAAGGTAAATTCACACAGGTCTGTTTAGCTGCAGAAAACTCTGCAGCAAATCAGACCCAAATTCCACTGGGAATTCCGTCATAGTCCCAACCAAAAAGTGTTTGATTCAGTGCAGATTCTCATCCGTAAATTCCGCTAGGAATGACGTATCGTCCCATGCAACGCTGCAGCAGTCACATGGGACCAAACATCTTCCCAGGTGGCCGGCTCAACAGAGACCAGCGGGGGGAGAATAGAAAAGGGTTTTGTTATTTTTTTTCCTAGAAGTGATTTTTGCTGCAGAAACGCTGCTATTCCACAGCAAAAAACGCAATATTTACAGTTTCTAACTTCCCAATTGAACACAATAGTGGAAATCTGCAACAAATCCACAACCATCCCACATGATGCAGATTAAAAACAAGTTTGCATTGCAGGACAATTTCTACATGGAAATCTTTTGCAGTGCGAGGATGAGATTTGTTAAATCTCAGCCACGTTGCTGCTACTGTAATACGCTGCTAATTTTCCGCTTACAAATCCAGATGGAAAACCTGCAGCATTATTCTACGTGTAAAAATACCCTAAAGCTAGGTTCATATTGTGCATTTTTGTTGTGTTATCAAACGCAGCCAAAAGAATCACCTAAAAAACGTCTGCGACCTATTGGTTTATCTCACGTACCCGCATGTGTCGCTTCTCTTGTTGATGTCTGAGCTGTCCCGCTTTGGAGTATGGTCAAATTTTAAGATTCATTTCCCCAAGTCTGAGGCGTTGAATATAGCCCTTCCATCCTCGACACTATCGCTCCTCAAAAATTATTTCCCCTTCTCCTGGCCTTCTAGGGGTATAACATATTTGGGTACACGTATAAGCTCTGATCTCTCCCAACTGTTCCCCAATAACTTTATCCCTTTATTAGCCAAATTTCGCACAGACCTCGCCTCTTTGAATAAAAAGGAATTCTCTTGGTTTGGCCGTATTAATATTATTAAGATGTCACTTCTCCCCAGACTGCTCTACCTCCTGCAGACTATCCCTATCTCCATCCCATCCTCTTATTGGCTACGTATACAACAATGCTTTGGTTCCTTCATATGGCCAGCGGGTCGTCCCTGTTTCAGTAGGACGATTCTTACTCGCTCCAGGGGTGCAGGTGGGGTTAGTCTGCCGGATTGTCGTGTCGCCTTTACTATTTGGCGTCAACTCATGCTTGTGTCCTAGACTTTTTTCACAATCATGACTCTAAACTCTGGGTCCGTTTAGCCCAACAGCTGTGTGCTCGTACCCTTTCTTCTTTGCCTTGGACCCTGCCTGGGAATAGACCGACTTCCGTCTCCTTTGTCGTTTTCCATACCCTTTTGGCACTGCGGTCCTCTGGGAGGATGGGCTCACTTGTTGACCCATTGAGTCCTTTGACCCCCGTCATTGACAACCCCGCCTTTCCGGCTGGGGTGGCGCGTCTTTCCTTACTGGGTAAGTCTTCCACCAACCCCATGTATTTCACTCAGGTTCTCTCTGCTGTATCTCTGCTCCCACTGTCCACGATCTGCCCCGCTGATACACCATCGCCACTTCACATATTTGCATACTCCCAGTTAAAACATTTTTATAGTGTCACTAAGCGTCGTGCTCATCTTCACCGGCCGCTTACTGACTTCGAGCGGTTATGTGTTTCCACCCGGTCCCCTGCGCACGCCATCGCCACACTCTATAAACTACTCCTATCCCAGCGATCCCCTCATCTCCCATCCTTCTGCAGGGCCTGGGAGACAGAATTGGACGTAACATCCTCTGACGCTCAATGGAGTCGGTGTTTCTACCTTTCCCAGAAGGTCTCAATAGCCATCCGAGCCCAGGAAACTAGCTACAAAATTATTTCTAGGTGGTATCGAGTTACTGCTGTCCTATACACAAATGATACCCGTTTGTACCTGACGAGTGTTGGCGGTGTGGGGCGTGTCGGGGGCTTCCATGTCTCACATTTGGTGGAGTTGCCCTAATTTGCAAAGTTTTTGGGAGGCGGTTCTTAAAATTATAGTGGAAGTTACTGGGGTTTCGGTCCCTAATTCCCCTGAGGCGGTCCTTTTATTCATGTTCCCTATGCCGCTACCCATTTACAAATGTTCTTTAATTAGACATCTCCTCCAAGCCGCCAAATCGGTTATCCCTCGTAAGTGGAAAACGGCAGTCCCTCCGCTGCTGGATGAGTGGTTCCAGGTCGCTTTGATACAGCGAATGGAACACCTTCTGGCTCATTCCCCAGCCACTTCCAGTGGCGTAGCTATAGGGGTCGCAGCGGTCGAAATTGCGACCGGGCCCCGAAGCCTGGAGGGCCCACGACCCCCCCACCACATTTTCGTGAGGTTACTTATGTAAAAACGCTGCATAAGCAGCATTAAAGTTGGACAGATGCCATTTGCCAAAGGACCTTTAATGACGTCATGCCCATGTGACCTGATTAGCCTTTGAGGAACAGAAGCCACGCCCACCAATCAGGTCCTTCTACCACAGTATAGCAGCAGCAGAGTCGGGAGAAGAGAAGGCACGTCCACCTCTCAGGTCCTGGTGAGCGCTTCCTTAACCCCCCCCCCCCCTCTCTCTCCCTGCATCACCCAGTCTCTTCTTTACTTGTCTCTCCTGGCCCCAACTCCTGCAGGGTTTGTTACGTTTTTTTAATTCACCATGCGTTTTGCCACGATTTTCGTCATCGCGGAAAAAAGGGCACGGTTTTGCCGTAATTATGAAACTTGCAGCAAACCACACCATTCATATCACAAATTCGAAGATTGCTTAAAAATAGTACAAGATGCATAAAAAACATTAGGCTTAGTTCTTATTCAGACTAACAGGATATACGTCCGTGCAACGCGCGTGATTTTCATGCGCGTCGCACAGACCTATATTAGTCTATGGAGCCGTGCAGACAGGTGCGTGATTTTTCGCAGCGTGAGTCTGCTGCGTAAAACTCACGACATGTCCGTTCTTTGTGCGTATTTCGCGCATCACACACCCATTGAAGTCAATGGGTGCGTGAAAATCACGCGCACCACACGGAAGCACTTCCGTGGGACACGCGTGATTCGCGCAACAGCAGTAAAACTATGAATATAAACAGAAAAGCACCACATGCTTTTCTGTTTACAAACATCTAAACAGTGTCATAATGATGGCGGCTGCGTAAAAATCACACAGCCGCGCATCCTATGTGATGACACACTGAGCTGTTAAGTGCCTTTTGCGCACACAAAACGCACATGCTTATCTGAATCCAGCCTTGATTGACACAGTGCTGTCAAATCACATCATGTGCTGCGATTTTGTGAAAACCGTTGCAAAAAATGCAATTTGACCGCACTGTGAACACGGTACATCCTAATATCACAAGTAGCAAGAAAACATAGGTATGATGAGCGCTGCAGGATGGAGCCAGTAGTTCTTTAAATGATTACTTGATTAATAATTATCAAGTGGCGCCTCTATGAATTACATGATTACGGTTCGGTGCCGTCATACTTAGGGGGAGTTCAGTCTTTTGGCGCTGTTTTTGACGCGGAAATTGGGACAAAAACATTCAAAATCACCTCCCATTGATTTCAATGGGGGGCAAAAGGAGTTTTTTTTTTCCCCCCGCGAGCGGGAAAAAAAAGCGGTGTCCTTTCTTCAGGCGTCAGTCTCTGACCTCCCATTGAGGTGACCAGTCAGCGTCATGCACTCCTCTCCATTCATTTACACAGCAGCATCACGTTCTTACTAGAACGATGTGCAGCCACATACACAAGTGTCCTGATAATGACTACACATGATCATCCAGCCTGGACGTCATGTGTATTCAGAATCCTGACACTTCTGAATCTTTTCTGTGAGATTCCAGCAAGGGAAACGAAATCTCGCGAGATTTACCAGTATCAAAACATTTTGTGGAAGCCAATCACACAGAGAAAGATCTACGATTTAGAATAGTAGATCACATCACCGAGACGAGGCGGTGACAGAACATCTTTTTTGAAAAAACGTCGACTTTAAGTTGAGTGGTATAGGTTAGGAGGTGGTTTGCCCATGACTTTGCTTTTCACTCTACATATTAGGGATTATGACCAGACAGTGTGTACATATTACCATACTAACACAAATATTTTTTCTGTCTATTTCAGATAATATATGAAGACTCACCTACAATGGATCCCCTCATCCTGTTTCCATGCTATTATACAAAAAATAAAAAAGGAATTGTTGCCACTTTTTTGAAATTTGAAGTTTGGCGCAAACTAAACGCAATGTGCTTATATGTTAATTTGCATGTTATTACTAAATAAATATGGCCTTACATTCACTTCCATTTTTTCACAATTAGTTAGATAATTTTTTTATAGAGAAATGTGTTCTATAATGAACAGACCGAATGGCAAAATATGTTGCAAAGCTGGGAAAACGCACCCAAAGTTGTGCGAATCCCCTTTTGGATTATCTAAAATATACAAATCAATAGTGAAAAGTGAATGTATTGCGTTCTTGAAGCTCTTTTACATAATGACGAACGGAGCATGCGTGAGATGCGTGCCATTAGAGCGAGTGCGTTCCACGACTCACTCAACTTCAGAGTAGCAACCACCTTATGCGAAACATGCGAGGTGGCGCATGCGCACTGATACCCAGAAATACCGGCGCATTAACCAGCATGGTGGATGAAAGGGGATTCACGGAAGGGATCTATGCTTAAAGTATGCGTTTTAATATATTTTGATATTATACACCTGCACTGGCTCTATTGGCACTTTGCCAATTAGACTGTATTTTAAAAGTTTTATACAGTACAGGCGATATGCCCTATTATCTATTGTACGCATTTCATTGAATAAATGCTAACTCCACATGGTGGCTTTTGCACCACACTGTTTTTATACCATAACTAATTTTTTAGACTTGATTGAAAGTTTATTATATCAAAATGATGTTGTAAACCATGTATTTATATGTGCACCTCACACTGAAATGTATTGCTTGAGAAAGGCCCCATTGAGCAGGGCTGAAACGTTGCATGTATTGATTAAAAAGATCCATTTTTTACACTGAATTTGGACACACACTATCTATCTCTATATATATATATATATATATATATATATATATATATATATATATATATATATATATAATTTAACCGCACAGTGAACGCCATAGGAAGAAAAAAAATAGTAAACGCCAGAATCTGTATTTTTTGGGTCACTTACAATGAAAAATGAAATTAGAAGAGAACAGTCGCATGTGCAACAAAATGGTATTAAAAACTAGAAGATTAAGGAAGGGGGTTTGGGAGTCCCAGAGGTAACGGCATATAACGTAGCAGCCATCCTAGATCAGTTAGGCTCGTTATGGAACTCCACAGCTCCGTCACTTTGGGCCCAGTTGGAAAATGAGATGTTCCCCCGATCCTCCATACGTAATCTGATGGCCGCGACATATGTGGGGACAGATAGGTCTAAGGTGTTTTTGGTAACCACATCTGATGCAATGAAATGCTGGAAATTAGAGGTATGCGCAAATCGCTGGGTGTACTTATCTAAGGAACATATACCATTACAAGCATTTCAACCTTTGGTCCCACATGTATTTTTGCAGACATGGGAATTGCTTGGCGTAACAACCCTCTCAGATTTATATGAGGGAAACCACTTCAAATCCTTTGAGCAGTTGGTGAGGGACTGACGTAAATAAATCCATGTTTTACCAGTATCTCCAGATACGACATATGATACAAACAATAGCCTTCCCAGCTCAACCCACAAATCTCTCCCCGTATCATAAATTCCTGTTCAAATGGCAAGGTCACAGTAAGGGACTAGCTTGTAGCTATGATCTAATTTTGAAAAAACAGTCCTCGGGGAAGACAGTTCACATATTACGATGGGAACAGGAGATGGGTTCTACGTTTTCCATGGCACAATGGATGAAGGCCTCTAGTTGGATTACTCGTCACTCCAAATGTGTTAATCATATTGAACTCACCCGTAAAATCCACATGAGATGGTACCTGACCAGATGTGCACATATATTCCAAGGCAGTTCTAATGGCTGTTGGAGAGGATGTGGTTCCCTGGGTTCCACCTTGCATATGTGGTGGACCTGCCCCAGGGTGGGGGTAATGTGGAGGGAGGTTTTTCACCTCATACTAGAAATTACAGGAGAATATATTCCATTCTGCCCAGAATTGGCTATTTTAGACATTGGCTTGGAAGACATAATGGCGGAACACCAGGTAATGGTACACCATGTTTTCATTGCGGCTAGAATGGCAATTGCTAAGTCCTGGAAATCAACTATTTCCCCTTCTTTATCGGAAGTGATAGGCAGGGTAAACATAGCTTATCATCATGAATCCATGCTTTTACAATCTCCCTCTGGGTATGCTAAGAATTCACGTTATTGGGAGCTATGGGTAAATTCTAAATATTACACTTAAGGGAAGAAAGGTATCTGGTAATATGACATAATTAGTATCAACATTGGTTTGAAAATGGCATAGTATGGTTCGTTTGTTGTTTTCTGGTTATGATGTTGTATATCCTTCAATGACATATCACATGTATGTATTATTGTATGCAGGTCCATGTTCTGGAACCAAGGATGGTTTATACTGTTTGAAAAAAAACTTGTAAAAATTTTTTCAATAAAAATCTATTGATTTAAAAACTACAGCTTATCCCACAAAAAAAAAAAAATAAGCCCTCATACCAGTTAGACGGAAAAATAAAAAAAAGTTATGGCTCTCGGAATGGAGACAAATTAAATTTTTACACTTAGGTTTTTACTTGTATAAGTAGAAAAAAAAAAATAATAAATTATATATATTTATTTGGCATCTCTGTAATCGTATTGACCCACAGAATAAAGTTAACATGTTTTAATTTCAGTGAATTCCATAAAAATGGCGCACAAAAAACCATGGCCGAATCGCTGTTATTTTCATTTGCTACCACAAATCAGTTTTTCCCCGTTTCCTAGTACATTATATGGCCAAACAAATGGTGCTACAAAAAACTACACCTCGTCCCGCAAATAAATAAAAAAAAAGCCCTCATAGGACTATATAGATGGAAAAATGAAAGTTATGGCTTTAGGAAGGTGGAGGAAAAGACAAAAATGAAAATCTGAAAAAAGGGCTGAGGTGGGAAGAGGTTAAAACAAATCTCACTGTAGATATCAGCACCAAAGTGCCTTTTAGGTTAGTTAGGAGATAGAGAATTGATAAACTGTTGACCGCATCTATAAAGGGTTTTCTGCAAAATAAAGTCACCTATTCATAGGATTAGTGATCTTTTGAGCGCTAAGGCCCCCACCAATCATGAGAGGGGGGGGGGGGGGTTCAAGCCTCCAGATCATTCTCACTGCACCCTATGCGCTGAGGAGCTTGGATGGAGCTGCAGTGCGCATATGCTCGACAGCAGCTCCATTCAAGCTCCTCCTTACTGTAGTCGAGCAGTAGGGAGGAGGGATCCCCTGCAATCATAAAAATTACCTATCCTATGGGGAAACCCCTATAACCCTTTCAAGCCGGCAATCTGTAGATACTTGTCCTTTTCACACATACCCCGTGCTGCCAGGCCATGAATGTACAGAGCTCTGTTCCAGCCGGCATAACGCTGTGACAAGCGCTCGGACGTCGGCTGTGTCAGTATCCCCGTCTCCCGAGCAACCTGTTCTGACAGCCGAACCGATTGGTTTGGCCACAGAGACTATCACCGTTATTAACTGACCGCCCACAGTAAATTCACGTCGGCACATACTGGGCTCTGTGCAGCGCCGACATGAATTCTCAGTGGGTGTTAAAAGCACGATCGGGGTGTCTCAGTAGTGCCGACAGCCGACTCGCGCCGTTAAGCCCTGCCTCTGATCCCCGAGACATGATCGGGACCTGATTGGTTCAGGTCCTGATCATGTGATTGCAGGGAAAGTTTGTTGTAGCAGCAAACTGGAAAGTTTGTTGCTGCAATAAACTTTCGAGGACCGATTGCGGGTGCTACCGTCTGTTGCATGGCAAAACCGGAGGCCATACAACGGCCTCTGGTCTGCCATTCACGGAAGCCTATGAGGACCAGCTGGTCCTCATAGGCTTCCAGTCAGTGTGACTGTCAACATCACACTGACAGTTTATAACACGTTACACTACCTAAGTAGTGTAATGTATTATAGCAGCCATCAGTGCTGCACGTCTTCAAGTTAAACAAGTTTTATAAAACTACTTTAAAAAAAAAATTAAACTAAAAAAAAAGTTCAACAAAATTGCTTATTTTCCCTATAAGTCTATTATAGGAAAAAAAAAAGTACAAAAATATAAGTACACATTTGGTATCACCGTGTTTGTAACGACCAACTATAAAACTGTTATTTTTCCCGCACGGTGAACACCGCAGAAGAAATACTAGCATCATTTTTTGGTCATCACCCCCCCCCCCTAAAATATAGAATAAAAAGTGATCAAAAATTTGCATGTACCCCAAAATACCAATAAAAACTACAACCCCGTCCTGCAAACAAACAAGCCCTTACACAGCTTTGACTGAAATAAAAAAAATTATGGCTCAGAATATGGTGACAAAATTGGATAGAAAAAAGTGATTTTATTGTGCAAACGCCACAAAAAAATGATACATATGGTACCACCGTAATGGTACCGACCTGCAGAATAAAGTAAAATGTCATTTATAGCGCACAGTGATTACTGTAAAAAACAAACCAAAAATAAAACACACCCTAAAATGGTGCCAATAAAAACTACAGATTGTAATGTAACAAATAAGCCCTCACACAGCTCCGGGTAGACCAAATAAAAAAAAATAACGTTCTGGCGCTCAGAATATAGCGACAGAAATTGTGCAATGTCCAAAAGTGGATAAGATCCGTCACCATTTCTAAGTGTGTCTCCGGCCACACATCTATGAATTATTTACCCCATTATTATAACCTCTTATGCCTGGATGTACTCTGCCCAGCTTACATATGCCACCACATTATAAACTGCAATACCAGCAAAACCCCAAACAGAACTATTACCAAGTAAAATCTGTGCTCCAGAAGCCAAATGGCACTCCCTCCATCTGAGCGCTGCCGTGGGTCCAAAAAGCAGTTTATTACCACATATGGGGTATTGCCGTAATCGTGAGAAACAGCTTTACAAGTTTTGGGGTGCTTTTTTTTTTATTCTTTATTCCTTTTCATTTTCAGACATATTCCAATAAATACAGCAAAAGACCTGTCGGGTCAAGATGCTAACTACACACCAAGGAATTTATCTAGGGGTATAGCTTCCAAAACCACTTTTGGGGAGATTCCACTGTTTTGGCACCACAAGACCTCTTCAAACCCGACATGGTGACTAAAATATATTCTAAAAAAAGGAGACCCCAAAATCCTCTAGGTGCTCCTTTGCTTCGGAGGCCGGTGCTTGCCCATTATCACACTAGAGCCACATGTGGGATATTTCTAAAAAAAACTGCAGAATCTGGGAAATACATATGGAGTTGCATTTCTCTGGTAAAACTTGTGTTACAGAAAAAAAAAAAAAAAAAAACACATGAATTTCAGCAAAAAAAATTACATTTGTAAGTTTCACCTCTACTTTGCTTTAAAGAGGCTCTGTCACCAGATTTTGCAGCCCCTATCTGCTATTGCAGCAGATCGGCGCTGCAATGTAGATTACAGTAACGTTTTTATTTTTAAAAAACGAGCATTTTTGGCCAAGTTATGACCATTTTCGTATTTATGCAAATGAGGCTTGCTAAAGTACAACTGGGCGTGCTGAAAAGTAAAAGTACAACTGGGCGTGTATTATGTGCGTACATCGGGGCGTGTTTACTACTATTACTAGCTGGGCGTTGTGTATAGAAGTGTCATCCACTTCTCTTCACAACGCCCAGCTTCTGGCAGTGCAGCACTGTGACGTCACTCACAGGTCCTGCATCGTGTCGGCACCAGAGGCTACAGTTGATTCTGCAGCAGCATCAGCATTTGCAGGTAAGTAGCTACATGGACTTACCTGCAAACGCCGATGCTGCTGCAGAATCATCTGTAGCCTCTGGTGCCGACACGATGCAGGACCTGTGAGTGACGTCACAGTGCTGCACTGCCAGAAGCTGGGCGTTGTGAAGAGAAGTGGATGACACTTCTATACACAACGCCCAGCTAGTAATAGTAGTAAACACGCCCCGATGTACGCACATAATACACGCCCAGTTGTACTTTTACTTTTCAGCACGCCCAGTTGTACTTTAGCAAGCCTCATTTGCATAAATACGAAAATGGTCATAACTTGGCCAAAAATGCTCGTTTTTTAAAAATAAAAACGTTACTGTAATCTACATTGCAGCGCCGATCTGCTGCAATAGCAGATAGGGGTTGCAAAATCTGGTGACAGAGCCTCTTTAATTCCTGTGAAATGCCTAAAGGGTTAATAAACTTTCTGAATGCTGTTTTGAATACTTTGAGGAGTGCAGTTTCTAAAACGGGGTCTATCTAGTACATAAGTCCCTCAAAGCGACTTCAGAGCTGAACCTTGACAATAGCCTTTCGAAATTCTGGAAAATGAGAAATTGCTGCTAAAGTTCTAAGCCTTGTAACGTCCTAGAAAAAAAAAAAAGGTAAAAAAACAATGCAAATATAAAGTAGACATATGGGGATGTTAATTAGCAACACTTGTGTGGTATTACCATCTGTTTTACAAGTAGATTACATTTAAAATTAGAAAACATTTATTTTTTGCAAATTCTTTAAATGTGTTTTTCACAAATAAGCTATGAATTTATTGGCCAAATTTTTCCACTAACATAAAGTAAAAATATGTCACAAGAAAACAATCTGAATTGCTTGGATAGGCAAAAGCATTCCAGAGTTATTACCACATAAAATGACATGTCAGATTTGAAAGAATGGGGCTGGTCATTGAGGCATCATTGACCCTTGGTCCTGAAAGGGTTAAAGAAGCACACGTACATTTTTTTGGCCTATAAAGTGGAGAATAGGTAATTAACGTAGAGGCTGGTGTATACCAGTTTGTCCCCTCTGATATAGTTCCCCTAATGCAGACTACATTTCCCATGATGCTTCTGGATTGGCAGAGGGGGCAGAGTCTCATTGTAATGCACTTGCACAGAGTCCTATCCAAGGCTTTATTCACATGACCGGGTGTCAAATCTGCCGATTTGTACCAGTTTTCATGGATCCCTTATAGACTAACACCCCATGCACACGACCGTAAAAAAAAAAAAACCCTCAGTTTTTGCGGACCGCAAAAACTGACCTATTCACTTTCATTGAACGCGGACACCTTTCCGTAGCGCTACGGAAGGGTGTCCGTGCTGTGGAAATGTTCGAAAATTATGGAACATGTCCGTTCTTTTACTTTGTAAAGTCGGCATCCGGCCTGCGGGCAGTCATTGCGGGCACTGTCGTGTGCATGGGGCCTTAGAGTATTGAGGGATACAGGAAAACTGGCAAAAATAAAAACCAAAAAAACCCAGCTGTGTGAATAGCCCCATAGACATGCATTGGTTTTACTGCAGCTGTGAGACAGCAATTAAAAAACCAGCAGTCATCTGGCCTATTATCCCGATCACGTGAATAAGGCCTTCGTGCAGCAAGCGCTAGATCAGTGACAGAACTTCTGCAGAGTCTGCCTCCTGCTAGTGGTAGATTTCTCCAGTCCTTACATTCAGGAGACTGAGGAGCATAGAAATATACACAGGACTCTACACACGGCACCCACAGATAGTATAGACAGTGAGTTGTGGGGTGTTTATCTGGTTCCTGATCGCTGGCTGTGTTTTTACGGCCAGCGGTCAGGGTCCTTAAAACCCGAGCCATAGACTTTTTACGGCTCGGGTTTTAACTTGCTGCCCGCGCGATCGGGCAGCTGAATGTCGGGTCTCCGGCTGTCAGTGACTGCCGGGGACCCTGAGGAGAAGATAGAAGCAGCTTTCACTGCTTGTCTTCTCCGATGTCTTTTTACACAGCGTTCAATGAACGCTGTGTATAGGAATAGAGACAGCAGCAGCGGCACTGTCTATTCCTCCCGGTGATCATGTGACTGGTCACATGATCGCCGGGTGCCGTTAGTGATAGACTGCTGCTGGGTCTTACAAGACCCAGCACAGCCCAGTTAGTGACAATCGTCACTATGAGAGGGCTGATTTCCCCTGTAACTGGGGCTGCTGTGCAGCCCCAGTTATAGTGGAAAAACATGGTGTAAAAGAAAGAAAAAAAAATTATATAAAGTTCCCCAAAAGGTCTTTTTTGACCTTTGAGGGACAGACCATAGTAATAAAAAAATAAGTAAAGTGCAAAAAAAAATGAAATAATAAATACACAGAAAATACCCACCCCAAAAAAAACGTTCCCCCCGCCAATCATTGTTGTAACGCTAGCGCTGACCCAATTACCCTAATATAGACATGTAATATATTAAAATTTACGGTGGACAATGACGATCACAAATAAAAGGTCTATTTTAGGGTAAAACTATATTACCAAAAAAAAAAAAAATAGCTGAAAAGTAAAGATTTTTTTACTATTATTTTCAAACTTTATGACTAAAAATTCTAAAAAAGCAAAAAAGGTGTATAAAAACGATAAAAAAATTAAACCTGCATCGTCTACGGAAAAAAACGTCGCAAAAATCACGTCGTTAGCCCAACAAAAAAAAAAAAAGTTATAGCCATTTAACGAACACGTGCTAAAAATGGCTAAACTATGTCTGGTCCTGAAGGCGCAAAATAGCCCGGTCCTGAACTGGTTATAACTCTGCAGCTACTCATTGTATGGACTCAACTATTACATCACTACACTCCTGCTCCCTTGCTAAAATTTTCAATGTCAAGACACAGGGGAGCGTGACCCCCTGTCTACACACGAGATCATGGTCTATTTTGATGATCAGACTGAGATCACATGACACAACTGCCCATAATAAAGACATTCAAAAACACATTGATGCAACAGCGCTGGAAGGAAAGACACTGCTAGATTACTGGTGTGTACCCATATGTCAAAAAAACTATTTATTTTTTTGCTGGAGTGAATCTTTAGTCACTAAGCCCCTTACTTGTGTTTTAGAGTTGGATTTTTCACTCAAAAGAGACGCCATTCTTAAAAGGAACCTTACACTGGACCCTTAAAAGGGTCCAGCATCTTCATGCACACAAAGCTGGAGTCACATTTGAGAATATAAAACTATTTATTGAACACTGCTCACCAGTATTTACATTGAAGTAAACAATATACAGTCAGGTAACATTCCACTTACTACAAAGATCTCCAGGGCACTTCCACTGAAGCAAGAACTGGAACTAAACCTATGATAAAGATTGGGCTAAAGCATTAACATGCACATCAATTGAAGGCTACAAAACACTTGCAAGTCTGTATTATACTGTAGATGCTCGGACTTCAGAAGATTGAAAACTCATAAAAAACCTGGACAGAGCAAATACATTTATGTATCAAAAGCTCTACAGGCAAAGTACATTTTGTGGGGCCACATTCTGCCAAATTACTGGTGTGGTTTATTCAGAAAAAACCTAAATACATAACCTTATGGTTTAGGTGGCCAAAAGAAAAAAAAAAACCCAATAAAAAAAGTCTACTTGTAAGTAGAAAGGACTTTATTGCGCTTCATCTTCTGGACAAGAGTGCCATGTTAATCTCTCTTCATAAAAAGCGATAACAACTTGAGGACATTTCATATTGGCTTCTTTTGCTGGGACCAAATCTGCTTCATCCGAGTCTTTCCTGTAAAAATACATAATATGTTTAACATGTCCAAGCAGACAGCAGATTTGTAAGACAGATCCTGCTGGAGCAAGGTAACAGAATACGCCGAGCAGAACGAATACACGGTCTTGCCTATGGCAAATATTCTACGGTGTGCTCTGAAGCCTAGTGTCATGCACTACCCTAGACATGATTAGATCAGCCTGGAGTCCATCTTTAAAGCAGACCTGTCATGAACACATGCTGCCCTGCTTAAGAGCCCCATATCATGACAGATCCAGCTAGTTATGATACCAATGGCAGATCCGTCCATCGTTAGCCCATTTGCAGAATAGTAGGGAAGTTACGCGCCTGTTGTATTTCCTTTAGACATAGAGGATGCCCCCTTGTAATGGTTACAGGTCTAGGTATAAAGGGCAGACACCATTGGTATTAATCTTAAAAACTCCTTGCCTGCAGGGACAGCAAAAGCTTTTTTTATTTTTAGTAACATGAGGTATGGAGGTGCATATGGAACCAAATAACCCCTATAAAGTAGACCTCCAGTGATAACTTTCCAAGTCTGCATTCCCCACCTGACTATACCACACTACACTTACGTATTCCTGGCTTACTTTCTGAACTGCTGCCTTATCTGTACTTTAAAAAAGCCTCCATCTTGATTCCCCCAGCTTTCTCTTACTGTCTGCTTTGCCATCAATTCCATGACACTTCAGCACAGCATCACATGATCAGCTAAAGAAAATACCCTTTCTGCATGCTGGTGGACGCTTATCATTAGCTCTATATTCCTATATAAGCGGAGAAACCATAAGTATACAGACAGGGAGGCTGCACTATATTCTTATACATTATACCTGTGTGACAGGAACCTGTCTAAGTATCAGTGGTAGCTAAAAAGTTTGTTGTCCCCCCCCTTGTGCAAAAGTAGCACGGCACATGAGCTGCTGAAGCCGGTGATGGGTGACGCAGATCTCCACTCAAGTAGAGAAAGTGTCACCGAGCCTGATTCACACTGCTGCTAAGCAACCATCCTAGTCTGATATAGAAGCAGCAAGAAAAACAGCGGAGACTGACATTGAATACCATAATGGTACACATGGGAAAGTTACGTTTTGGCTGGAGTGTCCCTTTAAGTAGAATATGTAATAAATTGGACACTTCCCCTAAAATGAAGATTTGTTGCCATTACATGATTGAGTTTATTCAGCTTTTGAAAGGAGGCATCAGTAAAAACAAACAAAGTTCTTAAAACTTAGCGCTACTTAACCCCTTAATGATTGCCGATTAGCCTTTTCACGGCAGTCATTAATGGGCTTTATTCTACAGCGCCGCTATTCCACGGCGCTGCTGTAGAATAAAGTAAACAGAGCAGGGAGCCGTGAAATCTCCCTGCTCTCAGCTGCCAGAGGCAGCTGGGAGCGTCCCTGCTCTGCCGGGGGAGATCGATATTAGTATCGATCTCACCCGTTTAACCCTTCAGATGCAGTGCACAATGGCGTGCACCGCATCTGAGTGGTTTTGGAGAGAGGGAGGGAGCTCCCTCTCATCCCACCGACACCCGGCGATAAAATCGCCGAGTGTCTGTGTCTTCTATGGCAGCCGGGGGTCTAATAAAGGCCCCCAGATCTGCCTGGAGTGAATGCCTGCTAGATCATGCCGCAGGCATGACCTAGCAGATGCCTGTCCGTTTTAAACAGGCAGGCAGTAATACACTGCAATACAAAAGTATTGCAGTGTATTATAATAGGGATCGGAGGATAGTGAAGTCCCTTAGTGGGACTAGTACAAAAGTAAAAAAAGTTTAATATAAGTAAAAAAAAAAAAAAAAAAAAAAAAAAAAACACTTTTTCCCCTTACAAAATGCTTTACTATTAAAAAAAAAACAAAAACTACAATAAGGCAAAAAAGTTACACATATTTGGTATCGCCACGTCCGTAACGACCCCGACTATAAAGCTATTACATTATTTAACCCGCACTGTGAATGCCGTAAAAAAAAAAAAAAAAAAAAAAAAAAAATGGAAAAATTGCTTTTTTCTGTTAATCCTTACTTTAAAAAAATGTGATAAAAAGTGATCAAAAAGTCGCATCTACTCTCAAATGGTACCAATAAAAACTGCAAGTCGTCCTGCAAAACACAAGACCTTATACAGCTATGCCGACGCAAAAATAAAAAAAAGTTATAGCTGTTTGAATGTGACAATGGAAAAATGTAAAAAATGGCTTGGACATTAGGGCCCAGAATGCAAGCAGGGGGAAGGGGTTAAAGAGGCTCTGTCACCAGATTATAAGTGCCCTATCTCCTACATAATCTGATTGGCGCTGTAATGTAGATTACAGCAGTGGTTTTTATTTTGAAAAACTATCATTTTTTAGCAAGTTATGAGCAATTTTAGATTTAGTTTCTCAATAGACAACTGGGCGTGTTTTTACTTTTGACCAAGTGGGTGTTGTAAAGAAGTGTGTGAGGCTGACCAATCAGCTTCATACACTTCATTGTTCCAGCCCAGCATGATTGTGCAGTGAAGGAAGTAAATCTAAAATCTAAATCTAAACTAGCTCATAACTTGCTCAAAAATGATAGTTTTTCAAAATAAAAACCACTGCTGTTATCTACATTACAGCGCCAATCAGATTATGTAGGAGATAGGACACTTATAATCTGGTGACATGCCTCTTTAATTAACAAGTACATTATTTCATCATAAAGCCACAATGACATTACTTACCATTTCATAAGGAACATCAGCTCCCCGCTGCTGTCTGTAGCACCAATTATCCTCTCTGGTTCTAAGGCTCTAGAAAAGCCTCTTGGTTTATCAACCTAAATATAAAATGTTAAGTAAGCATAAAATATACATTAAACAGTGCTGATATCCTTAGACGACAGAATATAAAATTAATTTAAACAGGCTTTCAAGATACAAAGTCACAAGGTTTCTTTGAGAACAACTAAAGCTAAACAAGTACACTCCAAATACAAAGAGCGGCAAGAAACGTTTCAGGGCTCACAAAGCAGGTAAGTGTTGTCATGGGGGCAACAGGAACAGAGGACAGCTCAAGCATTGAAAGGGAAAGTAGCAAGCTTGATTTCATTTAAGCTTAATCTTCAAGCCTAGGTGAGACCTTGCATGGTCCTAGCCTTACATTATATAGTTCACAATTTTGCATTTAAACCATGTTTAAACAGTGACTTCTATTAGCAGCCAGCAGTTTATCCATTTTCTGTAAGGCTGGGTTCACATGGAGTTTATTGCAGGCGGAAAATCTGCCTCAATTTTGTTTGGAAGTTTGAGGCAGATTTTCCTCTGCCTGCATGCTGATATTCGCCCGCAGTCATTGAGCGCCACGGGCATAAAACGCCACAAAATACGCTTTCTCTGCCTCCCATTGATCTCAAAGGGAGGTGAGAGGCGTAATCGCGCGAAGATAGGCCATGTCCCTTCTTTCCACCCCCGAATCAATGGGAGGCATTTTCGGTGAGTTTTACGGAGCGGTTTCCACGTCAAAAAACTCTGAATATACCCTTACAGTACGTTCCCAATACAGTGCATGGATGGCATGGACACAGGAGCAGCGCTATAATATACAGCTATGCATAATTGGTCCAACAAGACCAGCAGCCGACAATGTTAAAGCTAGAAGAGCAGCTCTGTTTTTTTGGTTTTTTTAACTATTTATAGCAACGTTATTTTATTTTATGAACACAATGGCATTTACATTACACTGACAACCTAGCATGGACTACTACAGCAGGTGAGCTAGCATCTGAACATAGCCATACCGATTCTCGTTTCTTTTTTGTCTTGCTGTCTTCAGACTCACTGTCTGACACGGATTTCCGCTTGTTACCATCAGGTTTTTCTTTTCCAGCCTTCTGAGAGTTGAGAAAAGCTTCAATTAACTCTGGACAATCCAAGTTCTCTTCTGGTTCCCAAGTATTATCAGCACTAAGATTAAAGAAAAACATTTCATACCCAATGCTGAAGTAAAAGTAAATCTGCAGTTTGGTCTTAGAAATCAAATCACAGATTATGCAAATCATATGGACTAAAGTTAGACTTCATGAACAAATGCAGTATTATGGTACAAGTACATCTGAGCGCAGCTCTAACCGACCCTCTCCTATCCATGTATCAGAAAGTCAGCCATTCATTGTCTAGATTTGTTCAAACCTCATCCAAATGGCTGGAAGTGTAATCCGCTGCAGTTTTCAATGCGTAAATCCACATCGAAAATATTCAGTATTACTGTCGCATGTGCAAAGGGCCTTAATGTTTAGGCAAGGAACATGGAAAAATATCCGTGAATGAATCCTGGTAAGCCCCTCCTGACAGCTCGCATCACATACAGCAGCCAATGTTATATGGAGGACTTGTGCTCAGTATGGTTGCAGAATTCTAATCACAATACAACAGATTGTAACACTGAATCAAGCACTGGTACATACCCGGACTTGGCGTTCATACAGTATTTAATAGACGGTAAAACGTCATATGACAACTATGCAAACACTGCATTACTTATTGTGAATAGATGAAGAATTAGTCTATATTATAGCCCAAAACGTCAGAACCAAAACCTCCCAGCATTCCTTGCAGCCTTAAAGGAACAGTGTCACCAATTTTTTTTTTTTCCATGTCAGTTTTATGTTAGTGTTTTATTCAAAACGTTTTTATTTGTGTTTGTGTGTTACTTTTTTCTATTTTTTCACTTTTTCTTCCCTATGGGGGCTGCCATTTTTTTTTTTCATTTCTGTATGTGTTGATTAACGGCACATACAGACATGGAATACGGCAGCCACAGTCCCATAGGGACTGCGAACGGGGCCCGTCCCATCCACTTCTGTGTACGCGCTCCCACACAGTCCAATTTGAAATGCGCGCCGTCCGGCGCCATTTTCCTGTGGACCGGAAGTCGCGGCCGGACAGTAAGATTACTACTTCCGGTCACGGCTTCCGGACTTGTGCACTTGGACCAGCGGCAACAGACGGAGCGGACGGGCCGGAGGGAGCCGCGGCGGCAGGAGCAGGTAAGAGATTTCTATGTATGTTTGTGTGTGTTTACTACTGTATGTACACCTACTACACGTAAACCTACTACACTGTGTGTTAGCTCAAAAAATGGCGACACAGTGTAGGTTAGACCGTTCAATCCCCTCGTTTATCCCGGCACTAGCCAGGATAAAGGAGGGGGGGGGATGCTGAGAGCTCACTAGAGCGAGTGCTTTTTTCCCAATTTTGCAGCAAAAAGCAATGTGGTTGCTTTACCACATGCAATGCTGCAATTTTGGGAATAGCTCCATCTAGTGAATAGCACTGGGAAATATTATAAATTAGAATCTAATTTATAATATTTCCTGACTCGTGAAAAAAATAAAAAAAAATGTGAACAATGTTTAATCACCTACACACTAAATGTTTAATTAAAAAAAAATAAAATACATGTTTTGCTGGCAACACATTCCCTTTAATGTGCGTACAGCAAGTGGATCTAGTGTTTCTTTGCAGTGCTTACACTGGGCTTCATACTACTAACTGATGTAGGAAACTGTCCCACAGCATTACAGGTACACTGAAAGTGTGAGGGCAAATTCCAATTTGCAGAATTGTGAAAACTACTCTATAATACAGGCTGTAACTAAGGACCATGTATTTACAAATTTACTCAACTATACTTACTCATTTTATACCTAAACTGACTCAGGTTAACAAAGCCTTTAAGTAAAGCTACATGCTCTTTATGCACAGCCATAGAATAGTAATTGACCATCTCCCGGGTGCGCAGTGTTAAAGAAGGGACAAGCACATCTGCCAGCAGGAGAGGGTGGCGACTGATCAGAGCTTTACAAATAAGTTCTCTTTGAAAAGAAAACCCCTAGTGTTATGTAGACAAAAAAAAAAAAATAAAAGGTAGAAGTGTAATTCCAATGATGCAGGACTGCCCTCTAAATATGAAAGCTCTGGCAGGAGATTTACACTTTAAGTCACAAAGGGAAAACCTGAATCACTGGGAGGTTCACCCAGGTATAAAAAATATATTTTTAATAAATACTGGCATAAAAGCTCATGGAACCTCCTGTGGTGTACATGTTTAAAAAAAAAAGTATATATGTATGGCATCACATTGGAAACAGACAAATTACTGCTATAAAACAGTGATCAACAGTAACAGACCTGCATGAGTTACATTATTTTGTCTGCGCTCAAGTATCGAATTATGAAGTGCTTATTTAGGAGTCTTCACATACATTAAGAGTAGAAATTTAGCCACAGTCCTCACACTGATACTCATCGGAACAACCCCTATGCTGGTAAATCACATTCCTATGGAATCATTGTATTGGTCAATGTCTTCCAAAAGGAAATGGAAGGAAACGGCCATCCAATGCATTGCTAGAATTTTAAGAGCTAAAAATAAAGGTTCTCAAACGTGTGAATGGAGTTTCCATTGTGCTTAGCCCGAAATTGCCATTTCTCATATCGGACGCACAGGCAATTGGGAAGGGTAGTAATTATGAGAGGAACGTAAAAATATTAGCCCAGAAAATAGCTATAAATAAGCAGTCCCAAAATGGATACCACAAGTCATCCTCCCAGTCTAGAACATCTGACAATATGAAGTAGTAATTTTAACCATTTTATGTTCAAAGATGGTGTATCACATATATCTGTATAAGCTTAACGTTAATAGCAGGAGACCGTTAAAGCCACAGAAGCCGTTTTGGTCGCCATCAGTCAAAACCGTTAGTGAAGTGAACCGACTGCACGGCTGAGAGTGGATCCTGTATGTGCCCCACACAGACTCACCATATCAAATTAACTTTAATGCACAATAATATCTATGGCATCTAACACCAGTGACCCACTCAGCCAAGCTGTCAGTTCTCATCACTCACTGATGCAATGATAGAAGCTGTATCGGAAAAACTAAAAAGTTAATTAAAAAAGTCAAATCTAATTTTTTTTTCTATAGCATTGGTATAATAAGAAAATAAGAAGCTTTCAAAGATTTCTATAGCATTTATTCTAGGCATATGAAACATGTTGCATAACTGAGTGAAAGGCATAAGGATCCCACCTAATTTGTCTGACAAAGTTTGTGATTAGAATTTTGTTATAGATCAGGTAACAATTGCAATGATGGTAGAGTAGGGTTTTGCTACGGTGAGAACTATGGGACAGTCATGATGAATAAGCTTGGTGGTACACCAAATAAGAGCCAATTTAAGCAGATGTAGTAAACAATTGCTAATTGATAGGATTTCCTAACGATATGCCATAAAAGGGCTTCCTTGGCAGAGACCTTAAGTCCAAGTATATATAAATCGCTAAGCAAAAGGAGAAAAAGTTAAATTGGAGGGAAAATACATAATTTAAACTAAAAGATATTTAGAAACTTACTCTGTAAAGCCTTTCCACTTAAGATAATATTCAACCTTTCCATTCACAACACGTCTGTCCAGAACCTTTTCTACTACAAATTCTTCAGGCTCTGCCTCTTCCACTTTCTTGCCCTTCCCATTCTGCTTCTTCCCCATTTTCTGTCAGTGACAAAAGAAAAGGCATTAATAAAAAACAAAGTGCTTGATAGGCCAAAAGTCATCAATTTGCCAGTCATGTATCAGGTTTATCATGCATTTAACATACATGTGATTTAACTAAGGGGCTTTGGCTGAATTGTAAATGCTCATGCAATGCTCCAACTTTGCAATATGGTCTGCTAAAACTAAAGAAACTCTAGCTAGCAGGGAGTAAAGTTCCCTGGTTGTTCCCCTCACAACTGCTCAGTTATAATAAATACGCCAAAATAGGCAGAAAGACGCCAGGACCCAGCAATGGATCTCAGCCAGCATTTTTCTTCGCATACATGAACGTGCTACCAGTCCTTCTATTCTGCGTGACAATATCACATGCAGCATCCCATGTTACG
This sequence comes from Rhinoderma darwinii, assembly GCF_050947455.1. NCBI lineage: Eukaryota > Metazoa > Chordata > Amphibia > Anura > Rhinodermatidae > Rhinoderma > Rhinoderma darwinii. The sequence continues at coordinate 289,802,795 of NC_134691.1, forward strand.
TAGCAGCCAGAACATATTCAAGCCACTGCTTAGACAGCAAACCTGAAACTTTATGGCATTGTCCCACAAAATTCATCTATCAACTACCCACAGGATAGGTGATAAATGTTTGATTGCTGCAGGTCCAACTGCTGAGATCTCCACCGATCGTGGAAGACTGTCCTATTTGAATGGAGCGGTGGACACACGTGCGCACTACCAATCTATGGAACTGACTGAGATGGCCGGCAAGAGAATGAATGGAGTGGTCGTGTGCACACAACTTCATTCAAATGGGAAACACAGGATCCTTGTACTCATGATCCCCGCAGCGATCACAATATAGGTGATAAATGGTGTGGCAGCTACTTTAGATAAAGAAAAAACCAAGACAGGTTTTACAAAGTTTGTATGTGTTAGTAAATATTAGGCTCTGCATTGGCAAAAGCAGTCTGTAAATGCTGCAATACTGGAAAGCAAGAGACTTGTATTGACTTCAGAATTGCATAGACTTTATTTCATGAAGTTACATCAAACGCAAAAAAAATGCCTATGGTGCCATGTATATACTAGTATATCACGTGCTGAACACATCACATGCACGTAAAGCACTCTATAGATGTACATATATCATACCGGATGACTCCCATCTTATTCTACCACACGCTGTTAGAGCACTGCATTTGCAATCTTTACAGCCATAATATATATATATATATATGTCACTTCATCAGCAGATATGATTAATAACATGGAAAGTGCTGTGCCCGGAGACATTTCTTACACATACATAGTAATACATGTTAAACGATGTACTGAGTAATGATGGCATACAATCCTCGGTTCCGTCCACGTACTTTCTATACTGCAGATGCAGGCATCTTATAACGGGAGTACAATCTAATCAAGCAGGCGGCCATAGTGTACCAATGACCGGCTGTGAGCGCTGTGACAACGCTATAGCCGGGGGCTGGATCACTAAACCGCGCCGCATAACCGATCAAGACAATCCGGAAACCCCCGACCCCCCCCCCCCGCGCTTACCGGTCAGTATGAATGAGCGCAGCACAAGGCGATCGCAGACGTGACCATACAAAGTTGTTGTTTCTTGATCACCCTAGGCCTGATGTAAGCGAGTCCCCGCCCCTCGTCCAAGCAGGCGCAGTACCGTCCCCACCACACCGCCGGCGCTTATTAGCGGGGCTAGTGATTGTATTACGACACAGCCACGACCGGGAATGACTCGCATGCGGCCCCCAGAGAGATAACAGGGCCCAGCATCCGCGGAGCACACGTATACATATTGCCCTGGAATGGCAGGCCCGCATCTCCCTGATACATCACTTATCATACAGAACTGTAACACAATGTAATAATAACTGTTACTACCTGCTTCTCCAGACTGGCCTGCATTTAATATCTATTATCTGGTCACCTTATCGCTGTGCGGCACTATGAAGTCCTGTGTGTGAAATACATATATAGCTTTTAGTACATGCAGGTCTCTATAGGAAACACAGATACAGGGCGAGGACGAGCCGGCGTCAAGCGAACGTCACCCTCCTCCGGCTGCACTCACCAGATCATTACCACCGGGCTAGACAATGACTTTAGATGCCCACCATTACAATGCACATGCAGTTATAGATCCAACTATGTCGTGATTAGAAGGTGGAGATACAGAACATATCGCAGACCCACAAAGGGGAGCTGCTCCATCTTCTCTAGCAGAATAATAAGATCCTACTGGGCAGTGGCCAGTCCTGCCCAGCCAAAGTCATCATCTAGCACTGGCCTTGCCCAACAAGCTGCTCATTCCTCTGGGCAATATGGGCTTAGCCCACAGCAAACATTTAGGGCATCTTGAGAAGCCTCGCAGGAGGTACACAGGACATATATATATCCCGGCGATCAGACTCCCACCAATCACACTAGGATGCAATAAATGTTTGTGTGAGAGCCTGCCTTTAAAAGGAACAGTAAACCAAAAGTCTCCTAATAAGAGAACAGCCATCATACAAATATATGTAAATGTTTCCATAAAGGAATGATCATGGGGCAGGGGTTTCTGGCCATTGAAGAACGCTGCAATCATCCGCTTAATGGCTGCCGAGAGAACTCACTTTTGTAGAGACTTTGGGTTTACTGTTGCTTTAAAGCCCTCACATCAGCAGCAATGGTTATTACTGAGCACCGCCCACAACTTGCAGGGTCATTTTATTACGGCACCAGTCGGATTGTAACCGAAAAGCACAAGCGTGAAGTGTAGGGAAGCAGCAGAGATTACTCCACATGGAGGGAGTATAAAGCAGCAGAAATAGGCGAGCGATTACAAGGGGTCAGAGCAGTAGATAGTAGCGCCTCGCATGCTCAGGATTTCCCGCCTGCACAGCACATAGAGACAAAGGCTACGGGAGCCTGCACTGCACCGCCACACACCCGTCTCCGCCATCTTGCCCGCCACTGCATTCTCGCACATTCGGTACCACCGGTCCCAACATCCCCTAACTGAAGCCTCACATAGAAACGTGTGCGAGGTCCGGGACCGTACCCCGCCCCACAGACCACTTCCCCAGCATGATGCACGCTCATACCGGGGATAGCTTTTACCTGCCTTTACTCCGCTTCTATGACTTTTTTCCCCGGTGCTGTTGCTCCGTCAATTCTCACCGACAACCGCCTTGTACTGGCGCGCACAACGTCACTGCGCACACGGGTGGGCGTGACCTGGTAATGACGCGTTAGAACAATGGACTCTTCAGCGTTCTGGCGGGTATTTTACTGGCGCGAATGTTAACCCCTTCGCCGCTGTCGAGGCGTAGTTTTCTAGCGTGCATAATGCACCCGGGCCTATACGCATTCACTATAGGGTTAACCCTCCATCTAGACATTCTCGGCTGTTCTACAGCAAAGCATGCCGGCCCCAAGTCTGTTTAGAAATTGCGAATAATAAGACCTTGTTCACACAATACAGATTTGATGCATAATTTCGATTTAAAAAAATGCATGCAAAATCAGCATCAAATCTGCACTGTGTGAATAAGGCCTATACTTATTACTGCAATTGGCACAGTAGCAAAATGCTAGCCAGGCTATTATGGAAGAGTGAGGCTCTGATAGGATATCATCCCGCAAAGTCCATGCCACGGAGCTGAATGTACTATACACTGGTTGACCCATAATGATCAGGTAATAGGTGGTACTCTATATAGCGATTACAGAAATCCATAAGGGTACGGACTCACCACTGACGCAACGGTCGCTGCTGAAATCCATGTAGAAAAGCTGTGGTGAAAATGACTGCACGTTTATGTGAGTAAGGGTATGTTCACACGCACTAATTACGGACGTAATTCGGGCGTTTTTGCCCCGAATTACGTCCGAAAATAGCGCCTCGATAGCGTTGACAAACATCTGCCCATTTAAAGCAATGGGCAGACGTTTGTCTGTTCACACGAGGCGTATATTTATGCGCCGCTGTCAAATGACGGTGCGTAAATAGACGCCCGCGTCAAAGAAGTGACCTGTCACTTCTTTGGCCGTAATTGGAGCCGTTATTCATTGACTCCAATGAATAGCAGCGCCAATTACGTCCGTAATTGACGCGGCGTTCAAGCGCCTGCACATGCCGTTACGGCTGAAATTACGGGGATGTTTTCAGGCGGAAACATCCCCGTAATTTCAGCCGTTACGGACGCCCTCGTGTGAACATACCCTAAAACTGCTGTTTACCTGCAATACTGTGCGGCCATTTATGAATAGACCCTTAATATCCGTGCGCTTTTCAGCCACTTTGCGGCCGTTACGTGATACCATACACTTAGGCCCCATAAACATGACCGTGCCCATAATCGCAGCCCACGATTGCGGCCACGGCCGTCTGCATTCTCGGGCCGTGCTTTCATACAAAGGGAGCACGGCCCGTAAAACACGAAAAAACCGACATGCTCCATAATTGCCGGCACAGTTCTACGGCACGGTCATCCATCCGTAGTTATAAGGAAAGGTGTCCGCGGCCAATACAACTGAATGGGTCCGTAAAACCACGGACCGTGTTATGGTCCCCGGTTTTACGGTCGTGTGCATGGGGCCTTGGGCATATTCAGATGAATGAGTGTATACTCGGACGTGAAAAACGTCTGTTTTTCACGTCCGAGTCACACCCATACAGGACCCGTTTTCACGGATCTTTCATAGACTTGTCCTATTTTTTCACGGGCCCTTCACACGGTCCGTTAAAACAACGGCTGTGTGAACAGCCCCATAGAAATACATGCAGCCGTGTGACGGCCGTTAAAAAAACGTCCGTCACACGGACTGCGTATACGTTCGTCTGAATAAGCCTTAAGGCTGGGTGCAGTCAGGATCCGAAAAAAATGGTGTACCGAGATCGGTGCTTGGGCAGGACATATGTGAAGCCGATGCCTATAGCAAGGAAAGCCACTGCACATGCGCCTGATCCTAAATGCACAGCGCAGGATTTGGATAAAGCGGTGTCTGACGCAGAAACTTGGCTAAGGGGAGGGATCGGAGAGGCGTAAGGCTGAGTTCACACGTTGCAGATTTGTTGTGTATTTTGATTGCAGATTTTACCCTTTGCAACGCAGAAGGATGATATTTGTGACAAATCCACAACAAGTTTACGACGTGTGAACTTCCTGCTATGGAGGACTCTTTGTGTCCAATCAGCATACAGCGCGCGGAGGCATTAAAGTTGATTTTTGCCATTTGGAAAGAGCCAAGACATCTAATAGAGGTATGTGGGAAATTCTTTTCACAATACCAGACTAGTGACAGACTCCCTTCAATCCCTTAGGCTATGTTCACATCTGCGTCAGTTGTCCGTTCCGACGGAGCTTTCCGTCGGAACGGAGTCCTGACTGACACAAACTGGAACCAAAGGTTTCCGTTTCCATCACCATTGATTTCAATGGTGACGGATCCGGTGCCAATGGTTTCAGTTTGTCTCCGTTGTGCAAGGGTTCCGTCGTTTTGACGGTATTCATCAAAGGAAAAAAAGGCAGGATTTTTGGTCGCCACGCCTCCCACAAATTTGCATAAAAAGCGTTTAAAAAGTTGTATGTACCCCAAAATGGTACAAATAAAAACTTCAGTTTGACCCGCAAAAAATACAGCTCCATTAACGGAGAAAATAAAAAAAGATTTGGTTCTCAGAATATGGCAACACAGAACAGTTTTTTTTTTCTTTCAAATTGTTTTTATTTTGTAAAAGTAGTAAAACATTAAAAAACTATAAATTTGATATCGCCGTAATCATACTGAACAACGGAATAACGTTAACATGATTTTTACCGCAGGATGAACCCCGTAAAATGGGAGAATTGCTTCTTTTTCCCATTCCACCCCACAAAATAATTTTTTGCATTTTCTCAGTACATTATATGGTGCAGTAAATGGTGCCGTTAAAAAATAACACTTATCCCGCATAGAACAATCACTCAACGGAAAAATTAAAAAGTTATGGCTCTTGAAAGGCAGGGAGTAATAAATTAAAAGCCTGGACCTTGAGGGATTAAAGCACAGAAATCATTCTTACCGTGATATAACAGTACAGGGATATTGCACACTGTAACGTCTATGGCCATGGTCTGTCGTTCTAACTTACCATTCGACGACCGCGGCCATGGACGTCCTGCTGCTGTGCTGCATTGTCCCCGTGTGAGGAGCTGGCACTCACTTCCGGGTATCGAGCCTGTCTCCCGGAGTGTGCGCGCGCACGCTTATGCCAGCGCGCGCACATGATAATCATCATCATTGTCAATTCATGAATTCCTAGACTATAAGAAGGACACCGCCCTTCTTATCCTCGCCTGAGCGTTCTTGTTGTTTCCCCGTACCTGTATCCTGTTTCCCGTGCTATCCAGTACCATCCTGGTCTACTGCCGTACTGAGCTGTTGTCGTGTTTTGCTGCATCTCCTGGCGTCTACCTGCTGCCTGGTCCCAGCCGAGCCTGCCTTGCTACATTGCATCAGGTACCCTTTTTGGACTATAGACTCTGTACCATACCAGTTTGGCTAGCTGCCATCCCACTACGCGGCACGGCCCAGTGGGTCCACAGCCGCCTCGTGACACACACAGTGATAAAAAAAAAGAATACAGATAATACATGGTAATGTCACAGTAAAAGGATAATTACCTTATAGATGTTACAGCACAAGAATTATAAAAACAGTAATGTCACAACACAGAAATAATGCATACACGGATTTCACAGTACAGGGATAATACTCAAAAAAATGTCATGCACATAGTGACATCACAGCATGATAAAAATAATGCACACAAAAGATGTCACAGTATAGGGATATTGTAGTGATGACACAGCAAAGAATGCACAAAAGGGATGTTGCAGAGGTATACACATACCGTGTTTCCCCGATAGTAAGACACCCCCGATTGTAAGACGTATCGGGGGTTTCAGGGGGGTCGGCTAATATAAGCCGTACCCCGAAAGTAAGACATATGTCTTACTTTCGGGGAAACACGGGGGTATTGCCGCCTCCTGCCCACTTCCGCGCCGCCCCCCTCTCCATACGTCTCCATACGTCACCGCGCCGTCCCCTGCACTTGTCAATGCCGCCTCCTGCTTAAAATACGGTAGGCGATCAGCGGCAGGAGCACGGCTGTTATACACAGCCTGGCTCCTGCTGCAACTGCCGGAATCGAAGCGCGCGCCGATTCCGGCAGTTTAACCCATTAAATGCCGCTGTCAATAGTGACAGCGGCATTTAATGTGTTTGACAGAGGGGGGAGCTCCCTCTGTCACCCGATCGGCGCCCCCGCAAACAAATCGCGGGTCGCCGTCGGGTTTCCATGACAGCCGGGGGTCTAACAAAGACCCCGAGGTCTGCCTTCAGCATCTGCCTGTTAGGCGATGCCGGAGGCATGACCTAATAGGTTGCCTGTCAGTTTTACACTGACAGGCAATAATGCTTCGGTATACTAAGTATACCAAAGCATTATATATGCGATCGGCACATCGCATAGTGAAGTCCCCTGGTGGGACTAAAAAAAAAAAATGTAAAACAGTTAAATAAAGTTTGTGAAAAAAAAAAAAAAAAAAAATCGACAATTTTTTTCCAATATAAGACATACCCCGAAAGTAAGACATAGTGGGGCTTTTGGGGATAAAAAGAAAGTAAGACACTGTCTTACTTTCGGGGAAACACGGTAAACAGGGATGTAACCATGGGACTTCAAAACTTGGACCCTGTTAAATTTTCCCACAACCTCCTTTAGGCCTTGTTCACACAGTGCAGATTTTGCATGCATTTTGCAAGTCAAAACCAGAATTGGATTTAGGAAAGCAAACCTATAATGCCTTTACTTTATATATTTTTTCTTTTTTATGTTTCATTCCCGGTTTTGGCTTAAAAAATGAATGCACAATCTACAGCAAGTCTGCAAATTTATGAACCAAGCCTAAAAGGGGTCTTCCAGGTCTTTTATATTGATGGTCTATTTTCACAATAGGCTATCAATATCAGATCAAAGCGAATGTGAATGGGGCAGCTGCTCCCAGGATCTTCACCAAGGTCCTTCCATAGGCTGTGCTCACATCACCGTCGCTTTCCGCTGAGGGGTTCCGTCTGAGGTTTCTGTCGGGTTAACCCCTCAGTGGAAAAACAAACGGAAACCTCAGCTTCCGTTTCCCTCACCATTGAACTCAATTGTGACGGAAACCTAGCTAATGGTTTCCGTCTGTCACCGTTGTGGCAAGGTTCCGTTGTTTTGACGGAATCAATAGCACAGTCGTCAAGAACAACGGAACCCTGTCACAATGTGAGCCTTCAGGGCAGTACCAAGATTAAAGCTGAAACGTCCTCTCGGATACTCCACTGGGCGTAGAATCACATCCCAGCTCTGTCAGCGGACCACAGGCTGGCTGTGAACAACTGAGTTGCAGACATTCGGCAGAAGCTGGATCCCGGGGAATGTTCGCTTCATTCTGAGATTTTCCACCGGATCTGCCAGAGGTGGGTCACTCCAGATATCGACCTCTTAGCGTCTCGCCTCAACCACATCGTCCATCTACTTGCTGACGCCACATGACGCATTCCGCCACGACACAACCTCCTTTCCCAAGGTCCGCTGTTTCCTAGAGACCTTGGCAATTGACGCATCAATTTTAGGAGCCCTGTCCCAGGTCACTGAGTCCTGCTCCTCAAAGGGATATTTATGTTTAACATTTTTAGGTATAAACACTTTATTACAAGGTTTCTACCAGTCTTATTTGATTTATGTCAACACATTCTTATGAACTCTGTTTCTTCGCCCTTCAAACATTATATCCCACATAGTACAGGTTTCTTTAAACCAGAAGCAAGGTGGGGGGATTAAAGTCCTTTCTCCATGGCTATTGAAGTGTAAAGCTTGCCACACACTTTAGCTGTTCGGCCGACAGCTATTCCTAACAATTTCCCCATATACATGCACCTTCGGCTCGGCCAAACATACAAGTGTTTTCAGTAAGGCAAAAGCCATTGTCAGTCTTCTGGCAGCGGCATACCTACTTATGAAAAATAGGATTGGGAATGTTGAAATTCAACAACCCCATCCTTCTCTCCCCCTACATCTGTCGTCCGGGAGAGTGGGGGGCACCAGCCACCACCATACACATTAGATGGTAAGCCGGTCCCAACAAAATCGGTGGGTTTCGCCAACATACATCTAATGTGTATGGCCAACTTAACTTCAAGTTCCTGGATCTTAGAATCCCTAAGGGAAGGAGTCACACTCCAGTTTAATTCCTTCCCTACAAAAAAAATAGTTGTCACAAAGATCAGAAATGAAGAAAAAGGTCAGTAAGCTCTACAACTAGAAGTTACATACTAAGGCCTCATGCACACTTCCATCACCGTTTTATCGGCCGTTTTTGGCGGATCCGTATGTCCGTTTTGGTTTCCGTGTGCACTCCGTTTTCGTTCCTTGTTTCCGTTTTACACGGATGTTGTGCTTTCGTTTGGCTTCCGTTTTTCCATTTAAAAAACGGAAGGTAAACTTCATTTGAACTTGTCACATGTCCCAGGATCCCAGGAAACGCCCATAGAGAGGTGTGTCCCCAGCGGAGAATTCTTGCACGATCAGCCAGGCGCACAAAAGTCCTTCCTGGAGGAATGTTTCCAACTTGCAGGGGATTGACAGAAACAATGCAATACGGAACAATAATGTTCTGTTGAATCTCCATGGTGTCTTCTGTCTCGAAAGACCTGGCTAAGGCATCGGCCCTCACATTCTTGTCGGCCGGGCGATAATGGAGCTCAAACCGGAACCTGGTAAAGAAAAGTGACCACCTGGCCTGAAGAGGGTTCAGCCGTTGGGTCGTCTGGAGGTAGGTCAGATACTTGTGGTCTGTAAAAATTAGGATCGGATGAGCTGCGCCCTCTAGTATATGTCTCCATTCTTCTAGAGCCAATTTGATGGCCAGTAACTCCCGATCCCCAATCGAGTAGTTGCGTTCTGCGGAATAGAAGAGCTTAGAGAAATATCCACATACAATTGACTTGCCCTTGGGACCTCTCTGGAACAGGAGTGCACCAGCCCCGACACAGGTTGCGTCCACCTCCAACAGGAACTGCAGAGAGACATCCGGATGATGGGGCATAGAGGCTAACGTGAAGGCACTCTTCAGGCTATTGAATGCGGACTCTGCCTCGGGAGTCCACGCCTTGGCGTTCATGCCCTTCTTAGTGAGGTTAGAGATAGGAGAAGTCAGTAAGAAGAAGTTTGGAATAAACTGTCTGTAAAAATTGTCGAATCCCAGAAAGCGCTGTATGGCCCTTAAAGGGAATGTGTTGCCAGAAAAACATGTTTTTTTTTTAAAAATTAAACATTTAGTGTGTGGGTGATTAAACATTGTTCAAATTTTTTTTATTTTTTTGCACGAGTCCAGGAAATATTATAAATTATTTCTAATTTATAATACTACCCATTTTTGGTTACTAGATGGAGCTGTTCCCAAAATTGCAGCATTGCAACATTGGGTTAAAAGCCCTCGCTCTAGTGAGCTCTCAGCATCCCCCCCTCCTTTATCCTGGCTAGTGCCGGGATAAACGAGGGGTTTGAACGATGTAACCTCCTACACTGTGTGTCGCCATTTTTTGAGCTAACCCACAGTGTAGTAGGTTTACATACAGTAGTAAACACACACAAACACGAACATACATTGAAATCTCTTACCTGCTCCTGCCGCCGCGGCTCCCTCCGGCCCGTCCGCTCCGTTTGCTGTCGCTGGTGCAAGTGCACAAATCCGGAAGCCGCGACCGGAAGTAGTAATATTACTGTCCGGCCGCGACTTCCGGTCCACAGGAAAATGGCGCCGGACGGCGCCAATTTCGAATAGGACTGTGTGGGAGCGGCGCATGCGCAGTTCCCACACAGACGCCGTACACTGCAGTCAATGGGACGGGAGCCGTTCGCAGTCCCTATGGGACTGTGGCTGCCGTATTCCATGTCTGTATGTGTCGTTAATCGACACACACAGAAATGGAACAAAAAATGGCAGCCCCCATAGGGAAGAAAAAGTGTAAAAATAAGAAAAAGTAAAACACAAACACACAAATGAATATAAACGTTTTTAATAAAGCACTAACATCTTTAACATATAAAAAAATAATTTGTGATGACACTGTTCCTTTAAGCCTTGAGGGCGTGGTCATTCCAGGACAGACTACCTTTTCAGGGTCCATCTCGAGACCTCGAATCGAGACGATGTAGCCCAGGAAGGGTAGAGCATCTCTGTCAAACACGCACTTCTCCAACTTGGCGTACAGGCGATTCTCCTTTAACCGTAGCAAAACCTAACGGACATGTCTCTGATGCATCATAGGATCTGGAGAAACAAATCAAGATAGACCACAACACAAACATAGAGGAGGTCACAGAAAATGTCATTAACAAACTCTTGGAAGACCGCGGGAGCATTACACAAACAGAAGAGCATTACAGGATATTCATAGTGTCCATCACAGGTGTTAAATGCAGTCTTCCATTCGTCACCCTGGCGAATCCGGATTAGGTTGTAAGCCCCATGCTGTTCTAGTTTAGAAAAAATCTTGGCACCACGTATACGATCAAATAGTTCAGAAATTAGTGGCAACGGATATTTATTCTTCACCATGATCTGGTCGATACAAGGACGAAGAGAGCCGTCTTTCTTTTTGACGAAGAAGAACCCGGCTCCTGCTGGGGAGGAAGACTTACGTATGAAGCCCCTCTCCAAGTTCTCTTTCACATAGGCGAACATGGACAGAGTCTCTGGCAAGGAGAGAGGATATACCTTACCACGGGGAAGGGATGCACCAGGAATCCGTTCGATAGGGCAGTCATACGCCCGATGTGGAGGCAATGTCTCCACCTCCCTCTTGCTGAAGACGTCCGAAAATACAGCATAATGACCCGGCAATCCTGCCAATGACCGAGGCAGAGAAGGCTGAGCCAAATGAATCCGCACCAGGCATCGGCTTTGACATTCAGGGCCCAACTGGAGAACCTCTCCAGAATTCCAGTCCAGAACTGGGGCATGTAGTCGGAGCCAAGGCAGGCCCAGCAACACAGGGTTAACAGCTTTGGACAGGACATAGAACGACAGAAGTTCGGAGTGAAGAGCCCCTACTTGGAGCCTCAGTGGCTTGGTCACAGCTATAACTGGGTCTGGCAGAGGTAGTCCATTTACTGAAGCAACTGTCAATGGGCTCTCCAGAGGGGTGGTGGGTAATTGAAGAAGGTCCACTGGGTCTCTACGGATGAAATTAGCAGCGGATCCAGAGTCCAGATACGCAGAGACCTGATGCGTTCTCTCGCCGGACACTATGGTCACAGGTATGGACAATTTAGACGGAAGTCCTTTCTTACCCAAGGTTGTCACTCCTTTGGGGATACAGGCACACAAGATGACCACCGAGGCCGCAATAAAGACAGAATCCAGAAGTGCGTCTGCGTTGTCTCTCCTGGGTGGATAGCTTACACTGGTCCATCATCACAGACTCCCTAGGAGGATCGACATCTGAGGACAGCAGGGGTTTCTGCAAAGTAGGAGCCAGACTAGGAAGTCCTCCCTCCCGACGAACCTCTTGGAGGCGTTCTCGGATCCGTATATCAATCCGGGCGGACAAAAGGATGAGGTCATCCAGGGTAGGCGGCAGATTTCGAGCGGCAAGTTCGTCCTTAATTTTAGGAGCCAGTCGCTGCCAGAATGCAGCCACCAGGGCCTCATTGTTCCATAACAGCTCTCCCGTCAGGGTGAGGAAGTGGATGGCGTACTCACTCAAGGAGGTGTCTCCTTGGCATAGGCTAATCAAAGAAGTCGCTGCAGATGAGACCAGGCTCCTCAAACACCATGCGAATAGTCCGGATGAAGCATTGGAAGTCACGGGTCTCAAGTCCTTGTCTCTCCCAGATAGGGTTCGCCCATGCAAGAGCCTTGCCAGTGAGGAGAGAGATAGTGAAAGCGACCCTTGCACCATCAAACGAAAATGTCATAGTATACAGGCTGAAGTGGATCTGGCACTGATTCAAAAATCCACGACAGGTACTTGCGTCTCCATCATAGCGGTCAGGAAGTGGGAAAGAAAAATGCGGGTGAACACTACCAAGAGGTGTAGTCTGAGGATCAATACGGCCAGGAGGTATAGTAGGAGGAATGGCAGCTTGTGCCTCCTGCCGACGTGCAAGAATGTTCAACACCTGGAGGAGTTGATCCTATCGAGACCGGAGGTCTAGCTATCCGCCCACATCTCTTGTGACGTCGTCATGGTCTTGAATCGACCAGCGGGGTCCATGGCCTGAGCGTACTGTCACGTAGGTTCAATGGACCCACTGGGCCGTACCGCCTTGGCGGTATGTCAGCTGGCCAACAGGGCGCAGGTCAATGTCTATAGTTCGTATGTGGTACCTGTGGCAGCTCGGACAGTAGCAGGGCAGGCTCGGCTGGGACTAGGCAGCAGGTAGACGTCAGGCGTGGTGAAGCAGGTTAGGCGTGGTATGCAGCACGGCACGACTTTGGCTCAGCACAGTACTCGACCAGGATAGTACGGAATGCAAGGAACAGGAACACACTAGGAGACCATTGCATAGAAAAACTAGGGAAACAACAACAACACTCAGGCATTTAAGCAGGGGCCTGGACCTATCTTATAGTCCAGGGTACTCACGGCCTGATGCTTCATCAAAGTCTGGTGCGCGCGCTGCCACATTGAGAGCGGGATCCGGCTGAGGTGAGTGGAAGCGAGCGCTGGCATCTCCTGAGCAGGAGACTGGGGCCAGCGCTCGCCGACTCGTGGCTGCGGCTGTAATGGGGAGAGTGGCGCTGATGGCCCGCAGCCACGGACATAACACCTGTATATACACTACAATGTAAGCTGCTCAATGTTCTGTCTTCATTCCGTCATACGGCTCTCTGTCGGCTCAGTCTAGCCCCTGTCTGACCTCTTCCGAAGGCTAATCTAAGCTGAAATCCTATTTAATTCACGATCATTTTATTTGTTTTTTAGATTTGAAAGCCAACAATTATTTTGTAGATAAATTAAAAAAACTTAAAGAGGCTCTGTCACCAGATTTTGCAACCCCTATCTGCTATTGCAGCAGATAGGCGCTGCAATGTAGATTACAGTAACGTTTTTATTTTTTAAAAACAAGCATTTTTGGCCAAGTTATGACCATTTTCCTATTTATGCAAATGAGGCTTGCAAAAGTACAACTGGGCGTGTTGAAAAGTAAAAGTACAACTGCGCGTGTATTATTTGCGTACATCGGGGCGTGTTTACTTCTTTTACTAGCTGGGCGTTCTGATGAGAAGTATCATCCACTTCTCTTCAGAACGCCCAGCTTCTGGCAGTGCAGATCTGTGACGTCACTCACAGGTCCTGCATCGTGTCGGCACCAGAGGCTACAGTTGATTCTGCAGCAGCATCAGCATTTGTAGGTAAATAGCTACATCGACTTACCTGCAAACGCCGATGCTGCTGCAGAATCATCTGTAGCCTCTGGTGCCGATGTGTCCTCGCTCGTCTGACACGATGCAGGACCTGTGAGTGACGACACAGCGTGATCTCTTGAGAACACGGCTGTGTCTGCACTGCCAGAAGCTGGGCGTTGTGAAGAGAAGTGGATGATACTTCTCATCAGAACGCCCAGCTAGTAAAAGTAGTAAACACGCCCCGATGTACGCACATAATACACGCCAAGTTGTACTTTTACTTTTCAACACGCCCAGTTGTACTTTTGCAAGCCTCATTTGCATAAATACGAAAATGGTCATAACTTGGCCAAAAATGCTCGTTTTTTAAAAATAAAAACGTTACTGTAATCTACATTGCAGCGCCGATCTGCTGCAATAGCAGATAGGGGCTGCAAAATCTGGTGACAGAGCCTCTTTAAGGGGGTTGTACAGGATTAGAAAAAATGGCTACTTTCTTTCAGGAACAGCGCCACATCTCTCCATGAGTTGTGTCTGGTGTTGCAGCTCAGCTCCATTATGTGAATAAAACTTAAAGATGCTTTTGTGGTCTAAAGATATTTATTAAAATACCTTCATAAAAGCATCAGTATGCAGCTAAAATAACAGAAAATTTGTACCATACTAGCATCATCACACAAAAGTGTAACAGCAAAATGTGTATCCAATACAGAAACTAGTGATGATAATACATGGGCATAATATATAAACAATAGAAACAAACAGAATTATCACTAGCAAATATAAAAACAAGCCAAGGACACAGCAATGAATCAGGGACATGCATGAAAAAGAGAGAAGGAAAGCCCTACAATAGGCTTTCTAATTATACTTTTTTTAAGAATATTCTTTTTATTAGCAAAGAAATTGTTTTACAATACAATAGAAAACATTGCCAGTCAAAACATACAATCACAGACTATTCAGAATGAGAACAAGATAAGCTAGTTCTTTAGATTTTACAAAGTCCAAGAACAACACAGCAGTTTATACGGTATGCTGTAGATTCAGAAAACAATACAATGACAGATCCAAATAAGCCAGGTTAAAAACTAATTTCTTGGAGATTTACTCACAAAGCATATTATAAGTCTTCCTGATATCCGATTAAAAAACGTATTATAATAAAAATAAAGAAAAAAAGAAGAAAACACGTACCAAGAAAAGTCTTGTCAGACATCCGTTACACAGAGAACACAGGCAACCGGACAACTGCCATTAAAAAATGTTTCTCCTGTGGGACTAAAGGCCCTTTTACTCTGGGCGATTATCAGGCAGACAAGCGTTCATAGAACGCTCGTTGCCGATCATTGTCCAGGGCAGCGATCAGCAGATGAACGAGTGAACACTCAAACTTCTGCTGATCGTATCATTTTAAAAAAGTAAAATATTATCGTTGTCGGCAGCACATCTCCTGGTGTAAACAAGGAGACGCGCTGCTGACATGATAATAACGTATCGGAGTAACGACTGCTCGTCCCCATCCATAGCTCCGTGTGACAAGAGCAAACGAGCGCCGATCAACAGTGTCTCATTGATCGGCGCTCGCTTCACCAGCCAAATATCTGCAGGTGTAAAAGGCCCTTAAGAATATATGAAATTCTAGTCTGGGCCATAGACCTTTTAAGGCAGTTAGCTGATAGACAACTAGTTTTATTATTAGCCCATTAGTAAGATGCTTTCAATCTGCGTAAGGGAAGATCATATTTGTTGCTGGTTTTTACGCTACGAGTAGTGGTCAGCACATTGCCACTAGGCGAGCCCTTTATATTAAAGCTCAGCTGGTGGATACATGCAGACCAATAATCGTAGCGTAAAAAACAGAAAGCAGGAGCATAGCGAAAATAACTTGTTTTAAAAAGTATAAATTTTTAAATCCACCTTTAAAAATCCTGCATTTACTCCTGCAAACGACACTATTCTTGGAAGCTAAAGCCACACCACCTACAATATCACTTCCTAACACTTTTCTCTCTCTGTCCACTGTAGAGCATCGGCTCCATCACGCACGGCCCTCAACAAGCACCGTTACCATGTCAAACAGGACGCCACTTTAGCTTTCACACTAGACCCGGCGCTGTGACCTGCCTGAAGGGGGAACACACGCAACCGACATAGAAAAAACATGGATGAGAGGGGCGACCCCAGGAGCACGCAGGACCGCTATCACACCGGAACATGAGATATGCCCAAGGCAAAGGCGGGGAGAAGGGCATGTCCTTTCACCCCACCTTATATGTATGTACTTATACTAGTACACTGTGGCACAGAGGTAGAGTGCTATATACTGTACCTATTTATTATATGCACGGGTACAGTATATATATATATATATATATATATATATATTCCACACGGGTACAGTATATACCTATATAGTGTGTATTATATATGCGGATATACAGGTATATACAGATTTATTGCTATGGGCAACCACGTTACTTTTGCCTTGCACTAGTTTTTAAACATCTTGTAATGTCTAAGACTTCCCATGTATGCATGGGGGCATTGTTGTGAGTTATAGTAATGTTAAACCTATGTCTGTGTCTATATTATTTTTTGCGGTATACTAATATATTCCGGCCCAATGGATACCAAAAGGACACTTTTTGTGGCCTCTGTCAGGCTAATGGTAACCTAAGAACACGTTAAGCGTGTATGTCTTAAGCGTGAGTTTTCCTGGCATACATGCTAACTAAAAAAGTAATGTGAATGTGGCTTTATTTGTGTATATTTCAGGTCTCACTGTCCTCAGGCTGCTCATATACAGTGAAGGAAATAAGTATTTGATCCCTTGCCGATTTTGTAAGTTTGCCCACTGTCAAAGACATGAACAGTCTAGAATTTTTAGGCTAGGTTAATTTTACCAGTGAGAGATAGATTATATAAAAAAAAAAAAACAGGAAATCACATAGTCAAAATTATATATATTTATTTGCATTGTGCACAGAGAAATAAGTATTTGATCCCCTACCAACCATTAAGAGTTCAGCCTCCTCCAGACCAGTTACACGCTCCAAATCAACTTGGTGCCTTCATTAAAGACAGCTGTCTTAAATGGTCACCTGTATAAAAGACTGTCCACAGACTCAATTAATCAGTCTGACTCTAACCTCTACAACATGGGCAAGACCAAAGAGCTTTCTAAGGAT
This sequence comes from Rhinoderma darwinii, assembly GCF_050947455.1. Classification (NCBI taxonomy): domain Eukaryota; kingdom Metazoa; phylum Chordata; class Amphibia; order Anura; family Rhinodermatidae; genus Rhinoderma; species Rhinoderma darwinii. The sequence continues at coordinate 289,819,902 of NC_134691.1, forward strand.
GTCAGGGAAAAGATCATAGACCTGCACAAGGCTGGAATGGGCTACAAAACCATAAGTAAGACGCTGGGTGAGAAGGAGACAACTGTTGGTGCAATAGTAAGAAAATGGAAGACACAAAATGACTGTCAATCGACATCGATCTGGGGCTCCATGCAAAATCTCACCTCGTGGGGTGTCCTTGATCCTGAGGAAGGTGAGAGCTCAGCCGAAAACTACACGGGGGGAACTTGTTAATGATCTCAAGGCAGCTGGGACCACAGTCACCAAGAAAACCATTGGTAACACATTACACCGTAATGGATTAAAATCCTGCAGTGCCCGCAAGGTCCCCCTGCTCAAGAAGGCACATGTACAGGCCCGTCTGAAGTTTGCAAATGAACATCTGGATGATTCTGAGAGTGATTGGGAGAAGGTGCTGTGATCAGATGAGACTAAAATTGAGCTCTTCGGCATTAACTCAACTCACCGTGTTTGGAGTAAGAGAAATGCTGCCTATGACCCAAAGAACACCGTCCCCACTGTCAAGCATGGAGGTGGAAACATGTTTTGGGGGTGTTTCTCTGCTAAGGGCACAGGACTACTTCACTGCATCAATGGGAGAATGGATGGAGACATGTACCATCAAATCCTGAGTAACAACCTCCTTCCCTCCACCAGGACATTAAAAATGGCTCGTGGCTGGGTCTTCCAGCACGACAATGACCCGAAACATACAGCCAAGGCAACAAAGGAGTGGCTCAAAAAGAAGCACATTAAAGTCATGGAGTGGCCTAGCCAGTCTCCAGACCTTAATCCCATCGAAAACTTATGGAGGGAGCTGAAGATCCGAGTTGCCAAGTGACAGCCTCGAAATCTTAATGATTTACAGATTATCTGCAAAGAGGAGTGGGCCAAAATTCAATCTAACATGTGTGCAAACCTCATCATCAACTACAAAAAACGTCTGACTGCTGTGCTTGCCAACAAGGGTTTTGCCACCAAGTATTAAGTCTTGTTTGCCAAAGGGATCAAATACTTATTTCTCTGTGCAGAATGCAAATAAATATATATAATTGTGACAATGTGATTTTCTGTTTTTTTTTTTATATAATCTATCTCTCACTGGTAAAATTAACCTAGCCTAAAAATTCTAGACTGTTCATGTCTTTGACAGTGGGCAAACTTACAAAATCAGCAAGGGATCAAATACTTATTTCCTTCACTGTACTTTACATTGTATACTAGCAAAGCATCATGTATACCCTGTCTTTGTATTTTCTTCAGTTTATTTAACAAAAATAAGAAAATCGAGATTCAAATCGAAAATCCATACGGTTGAAAAAATATATAGATTTTATTTTCTGGCAAAATGTCTCGCAACACTGACAGTGACAGCGTTAGCATTAATGAGAGTGACTGCCAGGAAAACCGAAACAGGTCCCAACAGTAGGACCAAACTGTACAGAACTAGAATATGCATGAATTACATCCAAAGACTATCATGCTATCAATAGTAAGCGTCAGTGTGTTTGTGGGGGTGGGGTCTAGAAACTAGCAGCCTTTCAGGGCTGAAAAATGAAGTGATATGCAACAGAAATAATAGGAGGGGAAATGGGCAAGAATATTTGTAGGAATGTGCATTACATCAAATACCTCGAAAATAGTTATGAGGTGAACATAAATATATCAAGGTATTAATAAAGTACTGCTAAAAAAAATAAAGTCTCTTCCCAAATAGATATCAAAATGAGCTAGCATCCAGGCTTGGAGTAGCAGTAAAATATAACACAGAAAAAAGAAACAGTTCTCTGTCCCTGCAGCAAGAACCAAACATAGTTCCAAAAGAATGAAATCCGTAGGTATATAATACACAGCTTTAGATTACTGAATACTTCATAAAGAACTACTTAACATAAATAGTCATTTCAAGTAGGTGCCTTCAGGGACCTTTGGCTGGTGGACATTGCAGATAATGGTAGAAGACGCCAGTCTTCAAGCAGTTGCATTACCTCTGCTGGAGACAAAGCTGTGGCTTTAGTACCATTGCGTGTGATGATAAGCTTCACCGAGAACCCCCACCAATATATGACCTTGTAACTCAGCATTTTGGTAGCTTCAAGAAATTCCTGCCTTATGTCAGGTTCACCCACTGATAGGTTGTTAAATAAAGTAATTCTCTTGAACCTGTTTTCACTTTTGTCTGAAAACATAAGTTTCTCATTGATGTGGTAAAAAGTTGCGCAGGAGTCTCGGCCTGCAACCTTCTAGGCTTAGGCATACGAGTGACCCCTATCTATTGAAAGTTCAGATTAAAGAGTGTTAGGGAGTTCTATAGCAAAAAAGTCTACAAGAAAGTCATAGAGCTGCTCTGACTGTATTGCCTCCGTAATGCCACAAAAGCGGATATTACTGTGACGTGAGAAATACTCATTGTCCACTATTTTAGACCCAGGTCCTGCAATTTCCTAATTTTTTAATTGGTGGCGTCCACAGAAATGTGAACTTCTGATAAATTCAGCCATCTCATTTTCAAGATGTGCAGAGTGGGTACCAATTTAAGAGTTATCCTTTTGCAGAGGAACCATCATAGATTGACTGTCAGATTGCAGTAAGGATTTAACATAATAAAGCTTTTAAGAGCGTTTCAGTAATGGGCTTGGCAGCAATTCTGGAGGCTGATGCGGTCCCATTATTTTTACATGGGCATGGGGCCCTTGTGGTGACTGGCTTAGCATCAGTGGTGCTTGTGTTGGCAGGCATAGAGCAGCCATATGGCCCAGCTCAGAAGAGATAGTTTACGAAACGCAGAGGGAAAGAGCAGGGGAGCCAGTCAGGCCTTTTACCTGTGATTCCCGTACTGTGCAGTGAGGCAGAGTGGATGCAGTCCCAGGTTGTTGGGAGAGCTGTTCGTGGTCTGAGTCCGTGCCTATCTGGAAGGGAGTAGATGGGTCGGTGGTAGCAGTAGTCTGCTGTGAGCCGCCGCCGGCGCCATGTTGAGAGGAGAATATCACAGGAAAGTACTAGCGTTAAGTGCCTTTTGTCTGGTCTTGGTCATCTTCAGTTGATATGGTGAGTTCATCTCCACACCCTGGGTAGTATAGCATGTGTTCTGACTATTTGATTTGTGCCGCTTATTCAGCTCTAATATGATGGTGCTACAAACATCTGCATTTTGCTCCATGTGCCGCTGGCAGCCAACGATCTCAAATTATTTTTTTTAAACAACAGGGAGTCTTCCATTAATGGAAAACATGGATCTGGGCAGCTATAGAAATACATTGTAGCAGTTTTTAAATGCATATGCTAAGGCCTCTTTCCTAATAGACACACCGAAGTAGTCAATGAGATATCAACAGCAAAGATCCTACACATGACTGGCCTAAGTAGAGTCATGCCATGTTTTACCTAATGAACCTGTTCACCCCTTTCTCCTGCCCATCTCCCAATAACGACACCTGACAACCGAGGTTGGATATGAAATTGGCCACAGCAGCCGTTTATTTATTTACATTATTTAAATGCAATTTAATCCGAAACATTCGGATAACTCCACTTCTAATTCACATGACCCAACATGGGTCAGAATCAGAATTAACCATAAACATATTTTAATACTTTAACAGAGCAGGGGAAGTCCTTGAAGCCATTTTAAAACCGAATTTTTCTTTAAATTAGCCATCTGCAAACCACCACCAACTTTTTACCTCCAGCCGTAAACCAGCTCGGAAGCACCGCTCACCTCTGCAGATGGCTCCAACCACCAGAAGACCACTTCAAAGGGATAACACCCGATGAAGTCTTCAAATGATATACTTTCCACCAGAAGACCACTTCAAAGGGGTAACACCCTTTGAAGTCTTCACATGATCTACAGTTTTGGGGGACGCATACCCCCGATGCGACCCCCCCACCATTTTGTACTGACCAACCTCAAGGACTCCCCCCGCCAGCTGCCATGACATCCGAACCTGCTCCAAAGAAAATGATAAACACAAGTTATGAAATTATACAACATAAATCAAATAACAAAATCATAGCCACCCCGATCCCCAGGCCAACCCCTAATTTAAGGGTGGGAGCTCAGTTAGCTACCTGTTGTTCCTCCCGATGCTTCCGGCTCAATGCCGAAAACAGCGGGAAGAACAGATAACTCCCCTCGTCCCCTCCCCTCTCCCAACTACCTCTTCCCCTATTGGCTCTCTTCCCTCCTATGGCAGTCATGGAGGCTTCCCCTTAAGCCCTCCGTGCTGCCGTCCAGCCTCTTCTTGACTGGCCTAAGTAGAGTCATGCCATGTTTTACCTAATGAACCTGTTCACCCCTTTCTCCTGCCCATCTCCCAATAACGACACCTGACAACCGAGGTTGGATATGAAATTGGCCACAGCAGCCGTTTATTTATTTACATTATTTAAATGCAATTTAATCCGAAACATTCGGATAACTCCACTTCTAATTCACATGACCCAACATGGGTCAGAATCAGAATTAACCATAAACATATTTTAATACTTTAACAGAGCAGGGGAAGTCCTTGAAGCCATTTTAAAACCGAATTTTTCTTTAAATTAGCCATCTGCAAACCACCACCAACTCTTTACCTCCAGCCGTAAACCAGCTCGGAAGCACCGCTCACCTCTGCAGATGGCTCCAACCACCAGAAGACCACTTCAAAGGGATAACACCCGATGAAGTCTTCAAATGATATACTTTCCACCAGAAGACCACTTCAAAGGGGTAACACCCTATGAAGTCTTCACATGATCTACCGTTTTGGGGGACACATACCCCCGATGCGACCCCCCCCCACCATTTTGTACTGACCAAACTCAAGGACTCCCCCCGCCACAGCGAAACAGGCCTTGACTACCTTAAGCCTGTGAGTTCCTCCACACCACCACCGCCCTCTCAATTCCTTCTGCTAAGGCCAAGCTCCACAGATCAATTCCAACCTCGGTCAAATGCACCCCATCACTACGCCAATAGTTCCCAACCCCGGACTCCAGATCCCTGTGACGAACACAAATGCCCCCATTCTTGGCAACGAATCGTGACACCGCCCGATTCACCTTAATGCGGGCCTTGTTGACCCTTTCCACCGACCGTGCCAGGCGCCAAGCCTTCCTCGGAACTATGTCCGACCAAACAATCATCAAGGACGGATGGGACGCCCACAAACACAGCAAATCATGCTTTATATCCCGCACTAGCTCACGAAAGGGGCGTACCCCTAGATCGTTCCCCCCAACATGTAACACCAAAACCTCCGGGACTCTATCCAGGCGAGCATATGTTTGAAACTCGGCCAATACCCGGCTCCATAACATACCTCGAAATCCCAACCAATGTAACACCGCATCCCGATGCGGAATGCGAAGCTGGCGGCCATCAGGGCGCACATCCGCCCGCAGTGCCCCCCAGTGCACAAAAGAATGTCCCAACAGCCAGACCAAACATGGGCGATGATCTGAAAGAAAGGACAAGAAACTCACATATCATCAGAAACAACATACAACTCATAACAAATGAGGGCGCACGTAAGACCTAAACCTATTGGACTCCCAGCGGCCAATCCCCCGCACGCCCTCGTCATCCAATCCCCAACGCCCAGCTTCTGTAGCCGCGCCAATTCTGAACGAGTGAGACGAGTAGCACCCGTCCCCCACCCCAACCACAGCCAAGCATTTTTTGAATATTGCATCAAATTGATACTTAGACAAAAACGCGCCATTCTCATGACGGAGCAATGGCGCCTCCGGCACCACTCCCATCGGCCTGAACGCACCCATGCAAGCGACCGGACACATCATTGATCCAGGGAGAGCAAACAACACTATCCGCTTACCGCGGCCCAACTGATCAGTCTTAGACCGCCGCACCAACAACTCGAGTCTATCCCGATAAAGACCAACATCCGCCTGTCGCAACCCCCCAGCCTTAGCCTTACTAGGAGAGACCAACTCCCCAATTCGGAGCGCCCCAAAAAACGCGAGGGAAAAAGCCAACCTAAACAACTCTACCTCATAAGGTGACTTACAAACAGCCCCCAGCGATGAGCCCAGTGAACCAAGGAGGGCAAAAGACACCGGTCGCCTCTGATCCGCTTCGGCCCTGCCTCTCCGCAATCCTTTCAACGCCTGCTTCACTAGAAAATGCTTGGATACATCATGGAAACCCCGTAATTTTTAGACCGAACGCCAAACCTGCCACGAAACGATTCACCTTAGCCAGCGAAAACCCCGCCTCCCACGCATCACCCAACCAATACAACAATGCCACCAACCTGTCTTGCTCCGTACAGACGTTGCCCAATAATCTTACCCAATCCTCCCATTGCTGCCAACAAGCCGAATAAGCGTTCCAAATCGCCTTAGCCAGCGACCGCTCAATCAACCCTTTCATGGGACTGAAACCAGCTCCCAGAGATGTTCCGGGCACGCCAAGCCGGACGCATCCGCTCCCGGTGCCAATCGACGAAAACGATCCCACTGTAAGCGAGAAAGAGCATCAGCAATACAGTTGGACACCCCTGGCACATGCACCGCCATCACCCTCGCGTTTAGCGACAAGCACAACAACACTAGATGACGCAGCACCTGAACCACCGGTGGAGATGATGCCGATAAGTTGTTAATTGCTACCACCACTCCCATGTTATCACAGTGAAAACTAACCTTTTTATCCCTGAGCCTGTCCCCCCAAATGGTCGCTGCAACCACGATGGGAAACAGCTCGAGCAGGGCCAGATTTCCCGTCAGCCCACTGCTCACCCAGCTGTCCGGCCAGCTCCCCGCACACCATTGACCCCCCGCATATGCGCCAAAACCCCCGGACCCCGCCGCATCCGTAAACAACTCCACGTCACTCATATCTTGCACCGGGGACATCCACAACGATCTACCATTATACTGCCCAAGGAACTCGTCCCATACCTGCAGGTCTGCCTTGTGTTCCCCACCAAGCCTCACAAAATGATGGGAAGCCCTGATACCCGCCGTCGCTGCCGCCAAGCGCCTACTAAAAATTCTGCCCATTGGCATAATCCTACAGGCAAAGTTCAACTTCCCCAGCAGCGACTGGAGTTCGCGCAACGTGATCTTTTTTAGTCGGAAGGCCCGCCTCACCTCCTGCCTCAATGGTCGTAATTTATCCTCAGGCAGCCTGCACTCCATAGTGACCGAATCAATTGCGATCCCTAAAAAACAGATGGTGGAAACTGGGCCCTCAGTTTTTTCCGGTGCCAACGGAATTCCGAAATCCGACGCAACCTTCTGCAAGCAATACAATAGGTTACCACAAACCGGAGAACCGCTAGGGCCAACACACAAAAAGTCATCCAGATAGTGTATCAACGAGTCCACCCCCGCTACACCCTTCGTCACCCATTCCACGAAGCTACTAAACGCCTCAAAGTATGCACATGAAAGAGAACACCCCATTGGAAGACACCTGTCGACGTAAAACCCCCCATTCCAGAAGCAACCCAACAGCCATTGGCTTTCTGGATGTACAGGCAGCAAACGAAAAGCCGCCTCAATGTCTGTTTTTGCCAGCAACGCCCCTTGTCCCGCCCCTCGCACCAACGCCACCGCTCTATCAAATGACGTGTAAACCACCGAGCATAAATCGTGATCTATCCCCTCATTAACCGACGCTCCCCTGGGAAACGACAAATGGTGAATCAAACGGAATTTATGGGGCTCCCGCTTCGGCACGATTCCCAAGTGGGATACAACCAAATCCACAACCGGAGGCTGGACAAAAGGACCGGCCATGCGCCCCAACGAAACTTCTTTTAACAGTTTTTCTGAAACCACCGTCGAGTGCTAATAAGCCGACTTAAGATTACGCCGCGTAACCGGCACCTCATACGGAGGAGGGGGAATAACAAAACCAAACGAAAACCCCTCCAAAATTAACTTGGCTGCAGCCCTATCCGGATATTCAGTTAGATACGGTGCCATTCTTTCCACCCTCACCGGAGACCGACCCTTGACCAGCGGAGGAGGAATGAGGACCTGACCGTTTCCCTTTCCGCATACATTTTGCAGCCCCATGAGAGGACCCGTTACACTCCGAACAGACATGTTTAAATTTGCATGAGGCCCCGAACTTACACTGGCCCTCATTGAACTGCCAGCAGAACCCCAGCTTTGAACCGGAACCCTGTCCGGACTGACCCGACTGACCTCCTTGGCCAACGCTCCCGGGAAAGGACTGCTTAACTGGGGCCGTAACCCTTAACCACAGCGCAATATCTTTTTGATCCCACCGGATCGCCGGCCGCACCGCTTTTCGCTGCCTAAATTGCTCATCATACCTCAACCACGCCTGCCCACCGTACGCCCTATACGCCTCTCCGATGGCATCGAAATAACAGAACAACGCCGAGCAGTTTTCCGGCGCCTTTTCTCCGATCACGCTCGCCAGAATAGCGAAAGCTTGCGACCAGTTCACGAACATCTGCGGAATAAGCCTATACCGCCGGCGTTCCTCCTCATCTTTTTTACTCTCATCCCGCTTGCTTTTATCCAAATTGAACTTAGCAAGCGGCAGAAGAGAAAATATCTCCACATATTCATCTTTCCAAATACGGTCCCTCACCTCCTGCTTCAAGTGAGCACCTAACGGACCTTCAAAACAGACATACACCTCCCCCCGTGCGCGATCATCAAGCCTAATTGTATCCCCATCCTTCTGCGCCTCAGTTTGAACCGACACTGCTACCGCTTCTCTTGCCACCCCCGCAACATTACTACCCACGGACCGCGGCAAGACATCACGATGACCTTCCCATACCACCGCCGGGGACACCACAGGAACTACAGGGGCCGCTGCCCTATCTAAACGCCCCACTAACTCGCGCAAACAACCCACCAAATCAGCTAAGCCATCGCGCCCGACTACACCACTATCGACAGCCGCAACTTCCGCGCTTGCTAACCCCCCCTCACAACCTGACATGAAAATTGCTGGATACGGTAACGTTGGAGTTACACACTCACCGGGCTGCCCAGGCGCTGTATTCCCGCCAGCCGGAAAATCCTGACCGCGCTGCGACTCATCCAGCTCTCCATCTTCCAAAACTCCCTGTTAGCCGCCAAGCCCCGTCGCGGCTGGTGATTCCTGCCAGGACGCAGGCCCTGGGAGGAGGCGCCCATCCCAGCAGCCTGGCCTGCAGCGTCCTTAGAAGGGCTCCCCCTGCGACGCCGAGCCCGCGGGGCCATGTCTGGGCTCAGACGCTCTGGTGGACGGGACCGCCGGGAGCGGCGCGGTGACCTGGCCTGAGCCACCGCTCCCGACGACGCCACCTGCTTTATTGTAGCAGGGGCCGCGGGGATTATCTCTCCCCCTGCTGTAGTGACATTAACGCCCGTGAAAAGGGTGGGGGAAGGGGGCGCCTCTCTGCCGGCTGCCGACAAGGAGCGCGACGGGCCGGTCTGAGCGATCCGGGCTAGCCCTGCCACTGTTTCCTCCAGCCAGCCCGGATCGTGAAAAACCGCTGCAGCCTGCAGCTGCTCGAACAGTGCGGCCAGGGAAGCCATCCTAACACTGCCACGGGAGGTAAGGAAACTAACAGTGGGAGCTCAGCTAGCTACCTGTTGTTCCTCCCGATGCTTCCGGCTCGATGCCGAAAACAGCGGGAAGAACAGATAACTCCCCTCGTCCCCTCCCCTCTCCCAACTACCTCTTCCCCTATTGGCTCTCTTCCCTCCTATGGCAGTCATGGAGGCTTCCCCTTAAGCCCTCCGTGCTGCCGTCCAGCCTCTTCTTTAATTGGCTTCTGGTGTTCCAGAACCTGCACACTCTCCTGCAAGATCACCATATGTGCCAGGTCCTGGCATCCTCTAATGCAAGATTGTGAGACCTCGGGAGGAAACTGGTGGCTCTTAGAAGTGATTATATAAACCCTGTGGAGAACTTTCAAGGAGAATTCCATATCGGTGACTTTACAGCTGCCTTTACTAATTTTAGTACAGCATTGATGCCAAGTTTCCAGTGCCAGAGTTATACCCAGATCTCCAATCCATACATTTAATATAGCTTATAGGCCAAGGAGTCGGCGTAAATGCTATGTATGATAAAGAGCCTTTGCAGGAAGCCCTATATCCACACAAATTTTCAAATGCAATAAGATCAGAAATAGCAGCGGTAGGAGGTAGGAAATTAAGGAAAAAGAAAACCTATTGAGAACCTATTTTGAAAGAAGTAAGTTTTGAGTACAGAAGTGGAACCAGGTAATACGTTTCTTCTGTAAGAAGGATTTTGCGTTTAAGGTGTTTCCACCAATTTAGGGCATGTTCACATCAGCATTGTTCTTCCGTTGAGGTTTCCGTCGGGTTAAACATCAATGGAAAGGCGAAGTAAAAAATGTGGTGTGGTGTTTCCATCACCATTGATCTCAATGGCGATGGAAACGTTGCTAAAGGTTTCCATTTGTCACCGTTGTGACTGGGTTCCGTTGTTTTGATGGAATCAATAGCGCAGTCGACTGCTATTGGTACCGTCAAGAACAACGGAACCCTGTCACAACGGAAGAGCAATGGTGATGTGAACACAGCCTTAATTGTACCGGATAAGGGGCAGATGGAAAGGCTGGATTATCACATCAGAGCATTATTTTTATTTACATTAATAATAATCCTGTATTACCGTGCTTGCACATCACACTTTAAATAGAAGGGGTCCCTGCTTCTTAACCTCAATCCATTAGCTGGAGTGAGAGCAGCTTTCTCTGGAGGGCCCATTGATTTTAATGAGCCCCATGTAATGCTTAATTTCCCCTGTATTGGTGCTGCAGGCAATTGAACCCTTGTGGCCATGTTCCGCCGCAAAGTGAAGCTGACAACTGGTTCATGAAATGTAATAAAAGTAAACTCATGGGATAAAGAATCCTGATCCAATCAAATAATCGCATACAATACATTAAATATAAATTTTAAGTTATAGTGAATAGTAATTACCCAAAACCAAGATAATTAACATTAACTACGATTTTAATAAGCATATAACACATCTCAAATACCCTAGTATGTGAGATACATAATAATAAATAGGGCAATAACATAACTGTGGATGAAGGTATGCATTAAAGAAACACCCATCATGTAGCGCCAAAAGAAACCTGCTTCGTCATGGGCAAACAGTAAGGCTATGTTCACACTGAGTTTTTTGCAGGAGGAAAATTGCTCCTGCAAAAACTGCTCCAGACGTTTTTTGCACAGTGATTTGACAAAAACGCATCAAAACACTCGTCGAGGCGTTTTTTCCTCTTTCTGACTGATTGAAATGGGGTTTTGGAGGCGGAAATCAACTCAAGATGGGTCATGATGCTTCTTTTTACCGCAACGTGTTTTTTTTTACTTGCGGTAAAAAAACTCGTCCCACTCCCATTGAGATCAATGGGAGGCATTTTCGGGCGGTTTTTGACGAGCTTTGTGGCGCGGTTTCCGCTTCCAAAAACTCGTCAAAAAACTCTGTGTGAACAGGGCCTAAATTACAATGCCTTTTGTTTTCTTTTTGTAAGTCTGCATTACAAAATACTAAGATATCACATAAAAAATAAAATATACAACATATCCCTTTCCCCTTCCCTTTAATATGCTTCAAGCTGGATAAAGAAAAACTGGACTGTGGTCTGTATTTGTTTAGGAGGTCTGGAGTCTGTATTTAATGAGTCTGGCTTTGGATCTGTATTTTTGAGGGGGTCTGATTTGAGGTTTATTATTGTGGGGGATTCTGTGAGAGGTTTGTATTTGTTTAGGGGATTTGGTCTGGGATCTGTAGTAGTCCAGGAGGTCTGGACTAGAGTCTGTACTTGTTTAGGGGGTCTGGTCTTGGATCTGTATTTGTTTAGGATGTCTGGTCGGAGGTTTATTTAGGGGGTCTGGTCTGGGAGTCTGTACTTGTTTAGGGGGTCTGGTCTTGGATCTGTATTTGTTTAGGATGTCTGGTCGGAGGTTTATTTAGGGGGTCTGGTCTGGGGGTCTGTATTTGTTTAGGGACTCTGGTCTGGGGTCTGTGTATTTGTTTAGGGGGTCTTATTTGGGTTCTGTATTTTTTGGGGGGTTCTGTCTGGGATCTGTATTTGTTTAGGGGATTTGGACTGGGATCTATATTTATTTATAAACTTTGGTCTAGTGTCTGTAATTTTTTGGGGGGTCTGGTCTGGTATTTTATATTTGTTTAGGAAGTCGTGTCTGTATCTGTTTAGAGGTCTTGGATCTGTTTTTGTGTAGGTGGTCTGATCTGGGGTCTGTATTAGTTTAGTAGGCCCGGTCTTAGGTCTGTGTTAGTTAAAGAGGCTCTGTCACCAGATTTTGAAACCCTTATCTGCTATTGCAGCAGATAGGCGCTGCAATGTAGATTACAGTAACGTTTTTATTTTTTAAAAACGAGCATTTTTGGCCAAGTTATGACCATTTTTGTATTTATGCAAATGAGGCTTGCAAAAGTCCAAGTGGGCGTGTTTAAAGTAAAAGTCCAAGTGGGTGTGTATTATGTGCGTACATCGGGCGTTTTTACTACTTTTACTAGCTGGGCGTTCTGACGAGAAGTATCATCCACTTCTCTTCAGAACGCCCAGCTTCTGGCAGTGCAGACACAGCCGTGTTCTCGAGAGATCGTGCTGTGTCGTCACTCACAGGTCCTGCATCGTGTCGGACGAGCGAGGACACATCGGCACCAGAGGCTACAGTTGATTCTGCAGCAGCATCGGCGTTTGCAGGTAAGTCGATGTAGCTACTTACCTGCAAACGCTGATGCTGCTGCAGAATCAACTGGTGCCGATGTGGCCGACACGATGCAGGACCTGGGGCAGGAAGTGAGTGACGTCACAGCGTGATCTCTCGAGAACACGGCTGTGTCTGCACTGCCAGAAGCTGGGCGTTCTGAAGAGAAGTGGATGATACTTCTCGTCAGAACGCCCAGCTAGTAAAAGTAGTAAAAACGCCCCGATGTACGCACATAATACACGCCCACTTGGACTTTTACTTTAAACACGCCCACTTGGACTTTTGCAAGCCTCATTTGCATAAATACAAAAATGGTCATAACTTGGCCAAAAATGCTCGCTTTTTAAAAATAAAAACGTTACTGTAATCTACATTGCAGCGCCTATCTGATGCAATAGCAGATAGGGGTTGCAAAATCTGATGACAGAGCCTCTTTAAAGGGGTCTGGACTGGGGTCTGTATTTGTTTAGGAGGTCTTGTCTGGGCTCTGTATTCAGTTAGTCTGGCTTTGGGTCTGTATTTGTTTAGGATGTCTGATTTTGGGTCTGTATTTTTGTGGGGGTTCTGTCTGGGGACTGTATCTTTATTAGTTTAGTCTGTATTTGTTAAGGGGTTCTGGACTGGGGTCTGTATTTGTTTAGGGGTCTGGTTTGGGGTCTGTATTTGTTTAGGGGCTCTAGTCTGGGGTTTGTATTAGTTTAGGTCTGGTCTGGGATCTGTATTTATTTATTGTGGTCTGGGTTCTGTATTTGTTTAGGTGGTCTAGTCATGGTTCTGTGTTTATTTTGGATGTGTGATCTGTGTTCTGTATTTGTTTAGGGAGTGTGGTCTGGGATCTGTATTCGTTTTGGAGGTCTGGTCTGGGATCTGTATTTGTTATGGCGGTCTGGTCTAGGTTCTATATTTGTTTAGGTGGTCTTGCCTGTGTTCTGTATTTGTTTAGGTGGTCTGTTCTATTGGTCTATATGTTTAGGCGGTTGGATCTGGGGGTCTGTATTTATTTAGGGGGCTTGGTCTGGGATCTATATTTGTTTTTGAGGTCTAGTCTGGGATCTGTATTTGTTTGGAGGTCTGGTCTGGGACTTTGGTGTGGTATTGTAGTGTGATGACGGGGGTCATATGCACTGTTTACCATAGGTTGTGGTAAATGTTTCTAGCATATTTGTTTAGAAAAATAGGATTTTTACCTAAAAATATTTTTACATTTTATATTATATGGAATTAAACACTCTGGTTTAAACCAAGGAGTGAAAAAGAAAACTATTTACATAAATATTGAGCCTGTTATGCTAATTGTGAAGAACAATGTTGTAATTTGCCTTAAAAAGTGTAAATTAGGTTCACACTTGTCTGTGGTACTTTTTAATGAATATTCCATCAATATGGATTAAACATAATTTACATGAGTATAACACACCCTCTTAACTAGATTATAGACATGGTTGCTCTAAGCAAATGTAAATGCACCTTTGTTTTTAAATGCCAAAGTGTAAAATCCCATTTATATTCATGGAAGTATTTAGATTTACATTGAGGCAGATTCAATACAATCAAGCTAGATTTCTGTTTCTTCTTAAACAAACATTTCATGTTCATCGAGGTGGTGAGTAACACGCAGAAGTCATACAAACACATTGGTGAGCTGCCATCGTAACAAACATATAAACTAGTGCCCTCCATGGCAGGATTTTATAACATGCTGATAAATAATTGAATGCAAAAAGAAAGTGAGAAGAAATGCACCAGAGCTCTCTGATGAAATACCTTGTTATATCTGCTTTCGGAATCAATCTGTCTAATGCACATACATTTTTAATTTTGCCTTTACCCATCAGTATTTAAACTCTTGTAGGCACAGCAAATTTTTTTTTTTTTCATTTTTGTTTTTCCATCGTCGCATTCCGAGAATCATAACTATTTTATTTTTCCGTTGAGTATGTTGACGTAATTATATATTAGACGGAACTTGTAATGGGTATGCCAACCGATACCCACCCTCCAGTTATTTTATCCAGGTACAAATCATGTTTTATCAATATATCGAGAGAGGAAAAACACATAGACGCTGCTGGTATGCTTAAAATACTCCTCTGATGTTTATTGCCAAGCTCAATTACAATAATATCATTCAATAGGGGTGTAGGCTTGAGGTTAACCAATCAGAGGCAATGTGACAATAACTGATTCAGCCAATAGCATACAATGAGAATATTTTATATTTTAACCAATCACAGACACGCATTACACTTTAAAATATAATATCATAATTTCATTATATGCTGACGTCAGTTTTGCAGGTGGCTTATTTCTCTTGGCAAGGATATGGGTATTTTACTTGTTTTACCCGCATACATATATTAACCCCTTCAAGTTGATTGGCTATTGGGTACACAGTTTCTTTGCACATTTTTAGCAGCATACTAAACAGAATCATAGAAAAGGAGACAAAGTACAATGCAAACTTGTTCCTTTAAGACAAGTATATTAAAGAGGCTCTGTCACCACATTATAAGTGCCCTATCTCATACATAAGGAGATCGGCGCTATAATGTAGGTGACAGTAATGCTTTTTATTTAAAAAAACAATCTATTTTCAACACTTTATTAGCGATTTTAGATTTATGCTAATGAGTGTCTTAATGCCCAAGTGGGCGTGTTTTTACTTCAGAACAAGTGGGCGTTGTACAGAGGAGTGTATGACGCTGACCAATCAGCGTCATTCACTCCTCTCCATTCATTTAGGCAGCGCATAGGGATCCTTTTAGATCGCTATGTGCTGTCTTATACTA
The DNA here is from genome assembly GCF_050947455.1 of Rhinoderma darwinii. Taxonomy (NCBI): domain Eukaryota; kingdom Metazoa; phylum Chordata; class Amphibia; order Anura; family Rhinodermatidae; genus Rhinoderma; species Rhinoderma darwinii. Next base: position 289,835,402 of record NC_134691.1, read on the forward strand.
ACACATTAACAATACTGAAGTGTTTAGACAGTGAATAGACATTCCACAGGATGTCTATTCACAATCCCTGCACTTCGTTAATGTGTCTATGGTAGTTACAGCAGAGCACAGCATAATCTCGCGAGATTACGCTGTAGATAACAGGTTACAACGAGATTACGCTGTGCTCTGTTGTAACTACCATAGACACATTAACGTAGTGCAGGGATTGTGAATAGACATCCTGTGGAATGTCTATTCACTGTCTAAACACTTCAGTATTGTTAATGTGTTAGTATAAGACAGCACATAGCGATCTAAAATGATCCCTATGCGCTGCCTAAATGAATGGAGAGGAGTGCATGAGGCTGATTGGACAGCGTCATACACTCCTCTGTACAACGCCCACTTGTTCTGAAGTAAAAACAAGCCCACTTGGGCATTAAGACACTCATTAGCATAAATCTAAGCGCCGATCTTCTTATGTAAGGAGATAGGCCACTTATAATGTGGTGACAGAGCCTCTTTAATGCTGATTTTGTATGTTTCTAAGATAAAGGGGTTGTGAGGTGTGCCACCTTATGAGAACTTATGACCTATCCACGGAGGCACCGGATCAGCTGATCTGTGCGAGGCCTAGGTGTCAGACCCCCACAGATAATGTACTGATGACCTATCCGGTGGATATCCGGTGGATAGGTCATCAGTTGTTAGAAGGTGGAAAACCCCTTTAAGTTATCTTTGGCCTTGGTTCTCATGCGAAGCTTGTGGAAAGAAGGAAAGGGGAGGGAGTAAGATAAGAAGGGTAGACATGTTAAAGGAACAATGACTTTCTTATTCACTACAAAAGAAACAAGATGGAGATTCCAGACAAGAAGGCTGATGCACAAAATGAAAACATTTAAACATTATTTTAATCACTTTCACAGAGCTGTACTTTTTAATGGCACCATGTAATTTACCAGATAATGTACTGGAAAATAATTTATTTTAGGAGTGGAATAGATAAAAAATAGCGATTCCTCCATTGTTTTGGGTTTCATTTTTTTTTTTAATTTGTTTTATTTAAAATGTTGCAGACAGGATGAAGAGCAAACAAGTGCACCAAGAAAATAAATATGTTACATCACATGGGATACAGAAAGGAAAAAAAAAAGGGAAGGGGTAATCAGCAACATTCAAAACTTTTATAGAATTTGTCAATAATAACTTTGAAACAACAATAAAACCTGTTGTCTCTGCCGTGAAAATATCACAAATATATGAGGAGTGTGTGTAATAGTTAATATAATAACCGAATAAGGTTAAGGACATACATCATGAAACAAAAGTTAAGGTTCCTCTACATCAAAAGTCTCTGGAGTTTCTAACCAGGGACCCCATTACCTTGAAAAATGTATCCGGACATCCTCTATGTTGATATACTAATCGTTCATATGTTATGACTGTATTGACAAGACCTCTCCATTGAACAACCGAGGGCGTGTTATCAGCCATCCAGCGGATACCTATGGCCTTCCTAGACAAAAACAAAGTTTCTTTTAAGAAAATTTGCATGTAGTGTGGCCAAATTTCTTCCTCTAAGATACCCACCTTAGGGGAAATGGGCACAGGGGACGGTAAAAGAGAGGATAAGAAGTTAAATATTTGCACCCAAAAGTCAGATATATATGGGCAGTTCCACATAAGATGCCAGAAATCTGCATCCAAACAATGGCATCTGTGACACTCCGTTGTGGGTATTCTACCCATTTTATGTAGTCTAATAGGGGTTAAATAGGATTGTGTATAATATATAACTATCAATTTATTATTTATCGCTGGAGAAACCGACATATGAGAGCTAAACACTGCATCTTTATCTTCTGATGTAAGATCTGGAATCTGCCCCAACCATCTATCAAATACAGGCAACGGCACCGAAGTGAGCTTGGAAGATAGTAAATTGGTGTACAGTGCTTATATGAGGCCCTTAGGTCCCTGTGATTTCAAGATACCAATAAGGGGATAGTCAGATATAACACTAATGTTTGGCAGAAACTGGGAGTGGACAGCATGGGGAAGCTGAAAGTATCTATACCACTGTATGTGTGGGAAGTCATGAGCTTCTCTTAAAGGAACAGTGTCATCACAAATTATTTTTTTATATGTTAAAGATGTTAGTGCTTTATTAAAAACGTTTATATTCATTTGTGTGTTTGTGTTTTACTTTTTCTTATTTTTACACTTTTTCTTCCCTATGGGGGCTGCCATTTTTTGTTCCATTTCTGTGTGTGTCGATTAACGACACATACAGACATGGAATACGGCAGCCACAGTCCCATAGGGACTGCGAACGGCTCCCGTCCCATTGACTGCAGTGTACGGCGTCTGTGTGGGAACTGCGCATGCGCCGCTCCCACACAGTCCAATTCGAAATTGGCGCCGTCCGGCGCCATTTTCCTGTGGACCGGAAGTCGCGGCCGGACAGTAATATTACTACTTCCGGTCGCGGATTCCGGATTTGTGCACTTGGACCAGCGGCAGCAAACGGAGCGGACGGGCCGGAGGGAGCCGCGGCGGCAGGAGCAGGTAAGAGATTTCAATGTATGTTCGTGTTTGTGTGTGTTTACTACTGTATGTAAACCTACTACACTGTGTGTTAGCTCAAAAAATGGCGACACACAGTGTAGGAGGTTACACCGTTCAAACCCCTCGTTTATCCCGGCACTAGCCAGGATAAAGGAGGGGGGGATGCTGAGAGCTCACTAGAGCGAGGGCTTTTAACCCAATGTTGCAATGCTGCAATTTTGGGAATAGCTCCATCTAGTGACCAAAAATGGGTAGTATTATAAATTAGAATAAATTTATAATATTTCCTGACTATTTCCTGACTCGTGAAAAAAATAAAAAAAATTTGAACAATGTTTAATCACCCACACACTAAATGTTTAATTTTTAAAAAAAAAACATGTTTTTCTGGCAACACATTCCCTTTAACTGCAGGAGTGTAACAAAGGAGCCTTCAGAAAAGAACGTCTCTAACCCTCCCTACAATAAAGTCCTGCCAAAAAAACGGATCTGTTATATTTAGTAGTGAAGGTAGGGTAGGATTGATCCATAAAGGCAGTTCCGGGAGAACATCAGTATAATGCAATACTGGCCAGCTAAGTAATAAATGTGCAAGTCAGACAGTGCCATTCCCACATCTGCTTTGGGCGCTGTAGGGTAGCGAGTTTAAGTTTAGAACGAGAGGAGCCCCAGATTAATGTAATGAATAAGGAGTGCATTGAACGAAAATATGACTGAGGGACAGGAACTGGCAAGTGTTGCAGTATATACAAGCATTTAGGTTGGATGACCATCTTAATCAAGTTGATCGGACCAGCAATCGACAATGGTAATTTAGACTTCAACTTCAGATTTATGTGAGTTAGTAACGGATCAATAGTTGCAGCCATCCCCCCATTGTGGTCACGAACCATCTCAATTCCCAAATATATAAACCTGCAAACCACTTCCAAACCACTTCCAAACCACATTGCGACACTATCGGATCTAACGGTGGAGTAGACTTTTGCCAATTAGAAAGTGTCAAGTAAATTAACAGCAAGGCCAAATAACTCAGTAGGATTACTTAGGAAAAGGAACATGTCATCTGCATATAGACCAACCACACTAGTAACTCCCCTCCACTGCACACCCGTTATCATGGGGGTAGACCGTAGACGAATCGCTATAGCCTCTATAGCTATCGCAAATAAGGCCGGCGATAGAGGGCAACCCTGTCTTGTTCCCCTGGCAAGGGGGAAGGAGTCGGAAGGAATGCCATTTACCACTACATTAGCCCTAGGAGACTGATACAGCATCTGGATCCAGGTAATAAATTGAGGTCCAAAGCCAAAACGGCGAAGGCAGGCCCATAAAAATGGCCAGTCAAACGCTTTCATGGTATCCAATAAGGCAATAGCCCATGGCATATTGTGTGCTCTACCTACCTGTATGATGGTCTTTACCTGTTTAATATTAACAGTGGTAGATTTTCCAAGCATGAACCCAGTTTGATCCGGATGTATAATTGTCAAAATAACCTGATTTAGCCTTTTAGCAAGTATTTTTTTAAAGATTTTATAATCTACATTAAAGAGACTCTGTCATCACATTATAAGTGCCCTATCTCCTACATAAGGAGATTGGCGCAATAATGTAGGTGACAGCAGTGCTTTGTATTTAGAAAAATGATCTATTTTTACCACGTTAGGAGTGATTTTAGATTTATGCTAATTAGTTTCTTAATGCCCAAGTGGTCGTGTTTTTACTTTAGACCAAGTGGGAGTTGTACTGAGGAGTGTATGATGCTGACCAATCAGTGCCATGCACTTCTCTTCATTCATTTAGTCAGCGCATAGTGACACTCACTGCGTTGGTCGCTATGTGCTACCTTATACTGACATATTAACGTTACTGAAGTTTTTATACAGTGAATAGACATTCCTTCCAGCCAGGACGGGATGTCTATTCACAATCCCTGCACTTCGTTATGTTTATTAATAATAAAGGACTGATCGGGAAAAAGGGGGATTTTTACTTTTATTACTTTTAAAACTTTTATTTTCTTATTTTTACACAACTTTTTTTTTACTTTATTACTTTGTCCCACTAGTGTACTTGAGGGCAGGAGGCCATGATTGCTATTCTAATACACTGCACTACATGCGTAGTGCAGTGTATTCGAGCTGTCACTGACAGCAAGCATAGTGGGTCCCGACTTTCTCAGGACCCACTAGGCTTCCGTAGATGGCATAGCCGGACGCCATTGTTAGGCGTCCGGTTGCCATAGCCACCAACGCCGGCCGCTATCGTGTAGCATGCCGTCGATGGTGGTTTAACCCCTAAAAAGCCGCGATTGCTATTGAATGCAGCTTTTAAGGGGTTAATCAGCGGGGACACAGCGATCAGTCCCCGCTGTAGGAGCTGCGGCAACTGCTGTACGAGACAGCAGCTGTCACAGCTCCTGCATGTGTCGGGAAGACGGACGAAATGGCCGTTACTCCTGTGACGTACTATTAGGTCATGGAGCGCGAACGATACAGCTACCATGACCTAATAGTACGTCCAGGAGTGGGATGGTGTTAAATGGGTCCCATTTAAAGGTGTGTGCAATAGGAAGGTCACGAACCTGTAGAAATTGAGTAATTTCGTCTGGGATATGATCAGAGGGACCAATTTGTTTTAGCCAAAATGGGTATAATTTCCAAGTAGGTAGCAGGCGTCGGCCTTGAAACTCCAATCCCACAACAAGGGCACTATGGTCTGAAATCCCTCTTCGATCATGTGAAACCGAAGCAACAGACAGCGACAAATTAGGTAAGCAAAAACCATAATCGATTCTTGAGAGAGTATGTCTCCCAACCGAATGGCAGGTATATTCTAAATTGTGGGGATGATGGTACCTCCACATATCTATGCAACCCACACCATTCATTAATTGACTAAGCAGAGTATGAGGTGTCAAAGACAGGGAAACGCCTTGTGAAAAGCGATCCATATTAATATCCATCACCTGATTAAAGTCGCCCATACATAAAACTGAGAGAATTGATGGGCAAATGCAATAGCAGCCTAGAGGACAGAGGTGTTCGCCCGTGGTGGGTTATAAATACACAAAATTACATATGGTTTGGTATCAATTTCAGCATAAACAAACACAAATCTGCCTACAGGATGTCTACGAATCTGTATGGGGTTCCCCCTCAGAGATCTGTTTATCAATAACGAGACTCCTCTAGAATAAGTGGTGTGATATGAATGACATGCCCATTGTTGGGTTTCATTTATACGACGTTCAATATGCGGTAAAAACTACATGTTAAGTTTACTCTGCAGGTTAATACGATTGCCGCAATATCAAATTTATATAATTTTTTTACGTTGTACTACTTTTACAAAGAAAAAAAGTGTTTTGTGTCGCCATATATTAAGACCCATAGCTTTTTTCTTTTTTTTTTGACTGAGCGGTGTGAGGGCTTGTTTTTTGTGGGGCAAGATGTAAATTTCATTGGTACCATTTTGTGTTCAACTCTTTGATCACTTTTTGTTAATTTTTTTTGGGGGAAAGCGAGGTTTATGAATAAACAATGCTTGCATTGTGAATTATTATTTTCCTACGGCATTCATCCAGCTGGTTAAATAACATGATATTTTAATAGTTTGGACTTTTGCGAACACAACAATACCAAATATGTTTACTTTTTTTTTATAGCTTACATCATCTTTTTTCCAAAATGTTGATAAGTTTTTTTTTACTGTGTTATTTTTAAAAAGTTATTAAACATAATTTAATAATTTAATAGGGGGGGTAATGGTATGACGGAGGGGGCTCCTCACTCTTTCTAACGACTTAGCGACTTCATCTAAGTTGTTAAACAGCCGACATTGGAGGGAACGCCACAAGGGGCACTATCTACAGGGAACGCAACAGGGGGCACTAATTACAGGGGGCACTATGTACAGGGAACGCCTTAGGTGGCACTATCTACAGGTAACGCTGCAGGGGGCACTAATTATGGGGAACACCACCTGGGGCACTATCTACAGGGGATGCTGCAGGGGGCACTATCTACAGGGAACGCCTCAGGAGGCACTATCTACAGGGAACGCTGCAGGGGGACCTATCTACAGGGAACACCACCTGGGGCCCTATACAGGGAACACCACAGGGGGCCCTATCTACAGGGAACACCACATGGGGCACCATCTACGGGGAATGCTACAGGGGGCCCTATCTACAGGGGATGCTACAGGGGTCACTGTCTACAGGGGACGCTACAGGAGCACTATCTACAGGGAACGCTACTATCTACTGAGGGCTCTATGGGAAGCACTATTAACGGCGGGCTCCGTGGAGAGCACTATCTACAGGGGGCTCTATGAGGGGCACTATCTACAGGGGGCACTTTGTGTGTGTGGTGCATTACTTTACAGTGTTTGACACAATTGTATTCATGGGCACAGTGTATGATAGTATTATATTTAGGGGCGCAGTGTATGATAGTATTATATTCATATATTCAGGGGTGCAGTGTAAGGTACTATTATATTCAGAGCACAGTGTATGGTACTATTATATTCAGAGGCACAGTGTATGATACTATTATATTCAGGGGCACAGTGTATGGTGCTATTATAATCAGGGACACAGTGTATGGCACTATTATATTCAGAGGAACAGTCCCTAGTACTATTATATTGAGGGGCACAGTGTATGATTCTATTATATTCAGTGGGATAGATTGTGGCACCATGCGAGTTTTATCTTTGTTTATAGGTGTGGAAATGTTGTAAAGGTGAGGAGCCGAAGACATCTGAGCAGCAAACTCTGCAGAAATGGGTCATGGCCAGGAAGTGTCATCATAGAGGTCTGGACAAGATGAAAAAGAAAAGAGAAAAAGAATGACTCCAATCTGAGAAAACGTCAATGGTGATTCACAGAATGTAAATGTTTATTCTTCCTGTGACCGATCAGTACTGTAGTCACTGTATGATCTGCAGCGAGATGATGGGTGTATCGTTGTTTTTTATGAAACAACAACTCCCAGCATATCCTTACCATCGTTCTGGCTATACTGGGAGCTGTAGTTTTATGCCGTACAAACTTATATGGCAGAGGTTAAATTGAATTTGCAAATGAGTTCTGTACTGAGCTGTACTTGTGCTTGTTCTGTATTTATGTACTGAGCTTGGTTCTGGAGTTATATACATCATAACAACCAAGCTCAATACATATATACAGCACACAAAAGAAGCTCATAACATATTTAGAAATACAGATCCAGAACAAAGCTTAGTACATATATACAGCATCAGAACAAAGCTCAGTACATATATGCAGCACCAGAACCAAGCTCAGTACATACATACATACATCACCACAACAACGCTCAGTACATAAATACAATACCAAAACCAAGCTCAGTACATATATACAGCATCATAACCAATCTCAGTACATAAATACAATACCAAAAAGAAGCTCATTACATATATACATCATAACAACCAAGCTCAAAACATACAATACATATGTACTGAGCTCGGTTTTGGTGTTGTATTTATGTACTAAGCTTTGTTGTGGTGCTGTATATATGAACTGAGCTTGGTTCTGGTGCTATATATATGCAGGGCCGGCCTTAGGATATATGGCGCCTGTCACAATCTAGGGGTTTGTGACCCCAATAGGCCGAACCGCCGTAACGGAGAGCCAGCTGGCCAAGTCACAGTCTATACAAAGTCTGTATAAAAAGTTCGTAGCACGAGGGTACCTGAGATAGTCCAAACAGTGGCAGAGGCTCTGGCACGGATGGGGCTGGAGGGTACGCCAGACGTGGCAGATGACACCAGACGTGGCATATAACAGCAGGTGTGGCAAGTTGCACCAGACGTGGTGGATGATACCAGGGAGTGGCAGATGACACCAGACATGGCATATAACAGCAAGCGTGGCACGACACGACTCCAACACTAGACAGGCTCAGTAACAAAACACAGCACAGGATACAGGTAGCAGGGCACGGGAACACTGGGAGCAGAATAACACTAATGGCCCATTTGGAATACGAACATGGGAAAACGACAACAACGCTCAGGCAAGGAGGGAATCTGGGGATACGTTAGGGAAACTTTAGCGAGTGCGCGCGCTGGCCCATTAAGGCCGGGGACGAGTGCACGCCCCCGCACCCTACAGGATGGAAAGGACACGCCATCTGGCATCTCCGGGGCGGGAGACCCTGGCAGACGGGCAGAAGGCTACAGTCACGGCCGTTCGCCGAAGGTGAGCAGTGGCGGTCCGTGGTCACAGTCGTAACAGCTAACAGCTCCCCATGTGAAATTATCTTTTGGTGCCCCACCCCATCATAAAAAATATGTCTCACAAAAACAGTATAATACCCCCACAGTATAATGCCCTATGTAGTGCCCCCACATAGTATAATGTCCCCTTAGTACCCCGCATAAAGTATTATAATAATAATAATATTTAATAATATAATATATTATAACCCCTTCAAGGACACAGTAATTGTGCCCACACAGTATTATGCTCCCTAAGTGCCACACACAGTATATTGCCCCCTGTAGTGGTCCTACACAGTATAATGACCGCTTAGTGGCCTCCACACAGTATAATGCCCCCCTCCCCTGGCTGCCACACACAGCCCCCCCTTGTAGATAGTCCCCCCTGTAGATTGTGCCATACAGCCTCCCTGTAGACAGTGCCATAATCCCCCACCCCCTCCTTGTAGACAGTGCCATAATCCACCCCCCTCCTCCTTGTAGACAGTGCCATACATCCCCCCACCTCCCACTTGTGGATCGGGACATACATCCCTCCACCTCCCACTTGTGGATCGGGCCATACGTCCCCCCACCTCCCCCTTGTAGGTCTGCCATACAGATCCGCACCTCCCTCATGTAGACAGTGCAATACAGCCCCCCCAACTTCCCCTTGTAGACATTGCCCCCAAACAAAAAATGTTTTACTCACCTAGGCCCCGTTCCCATGACAAACTGAGCTGCTCCACAACGGGATCCTTGCGTAGGCCGACATGATCCTGTAGCCTAGTACAGAGTTTCCCAACCTTTTCGGACTCGAGGCACCCCTGGAAAAAAATGACCATCAGCCCCCCACTCACAGTAAAATGACCATCAGCCCGCCACTCACAGTAAAATGACCATCAGCCCGCCACTCTCACTAAAATGACCATCAGCCCGCCACTCACAGATTCCCCTGTAGATAGTGCCACCCAGCCCCCTGTAGATGATGCCACACAGCCCTTGTAGGTAGTGCCACACAGCCCCCTTGTAGGTAGTGTCACACAGCCCCTTTGTAGCTAATGTCATGATCTGTGGGTATGTGGACCCACTAGGCCGCACTTCCGTAGCGGAGCAGCAGCTGGCCAAACAACAGTGTACCAAGTCTGTACAAAGTCCAAGCACAAGGGTACCTGTAATAGTCCAGAGAGTAGCAGAGGCTTAGGCGCAGATGGTACTTTGACGCAGTCGTTGCAAAACATGGTAGGAGGTACCAGGCATGGCAGATGACACCAGACGTGTATGACAGCAGGCGTAGCAGACGGCTGTAACGGCTGCCGCTCCGTTCCCTGCCTTCCCCACTGCCTCTGCTCTGGTTCCTGTGCCCTCTATTCCCTCATGCTCATCCTGAGCTCCATTTACCAGATCCGGACGCTCTGCTGGCCCTGGGTGGCGTCAGGTAAGTGCATCCCTTACCTCCTGGCCGTCATCCTCGATGTGCGCCTGCAGCCACTAGAGGGCGCGCGCTGGCCCTTTAAGAAAGAGTCAACCTTATTTCAAAGACTTCCTATGATCCATGCTTGTTCAACCAAGTTTCCCGTGAGCTTCCCTGTACCCTGGTTCTCTGTTTCCTTCCCTTCTGCCTTTGTCTGGATTTCCCGTTGTGATCTCTGCCTGAACTTGACTATCCTTGCCTGCCGCCTGCCTTGACCTATTGCTATCCATACCCGTTACGACGTCTGCTGCCTGTCCAGGCTTCTGGCCTATTCATCTGACTGCCTCTAAACCTGCTGTGCCAAGCGTTGCCCTGGGTTCCAAGCACCTACTCCCAGACGACACAGAGGATCTACAAACAAACCGGTGAGAACCGTTATAGCTTGAACAAGCCATGGATCCCCTTAACACAGCCCTGCCTGACACGGCTGATATGGCTCAGGAGCTTTCTAGACAACGAGTCCGCCAAGATCAGCTTTTTCAGCTGCTGCAAAATGTGTCCACTCGTTTGAACGAACTAGCGCGTCCGATACCAAAAAAACACCAGTGCAAGCTCCTGTCTACAGTCCAGGACTACATTTACCTACGCCTGCCCGCTATGATGGAGACCCCAAGACCTGCAGGGCATTTGTTAATCAATGCACCATCCATTTTGAAGTCATGGCGCATCATTTTTCCTCAGACCGGGCTAAGGTGGCCTACATCCTGTCCCTGCTGTCTGGAGAAGCGCTGGCTTGGGCATCGCCCTTGTGGGAGAGAAACGACCGCATCATGTATAATATTCAGAACTTTCTCTCCACTTTTAAAAGGGTGTTTGAAGAACCGGGTCGAGCCTCTTCAGCAGCTTCCTCTCTTCTCAAGCTCCGGCAAGGAACCTCTACTGTAGGCCAATACGCCATTCAATTCCGCACCCTGGCTACTGAACTCCAGTGGAATAATGAGGCTTTGGTATCTACCTTCTGGGAGGGTCGGGCGGGCCGAATCAAGGATCAACTTCCACCATCCTTGGATGACTTGATTACTCTTGCTAATCGGATTGATATACGTTTCCGTGAGAGACAAAAATAATCTGCTCGAGGCAATCGGACATCACGGTTGGCAACCTTCCAAAGGCCTCTTCTTGCCTCATTTTCCTCTCGGTCGGATGAACCCATGCAGAGCCCATTTTATAGTCCAGAGTGATTAGGGCTAATTAGTAAAATTTTTCATGCGCGCGCTGGTCCCTTAAGGCCGGGCACGAGCGCGCGTGCGCACCCTAGAGGCCACTGCAGAGCGGAGCAGAAGTGCAAGCTGGCGTCTCCTAGGAAGGAGATCCCGGCCAGCACTAGAGAGTCTGTGGTGGCGGCTGTCAGGGGGTGAGTAGGAACGACAGGCCGCAGACGTTACAGTATCCCCCCTCTTACACCCCCCAGAGCGAGAGACATATTTATTAATGAGGGTAGAAGCATTAAGGTTCTCTTCCGGCAACCAGGACCTCTCCGCAGGAACAAACCCTCTCCAATCCACTAAATAAAAAGTCTTTCCTCCTACTTTCATGCAGTCCAGGATATCCCCTACTTCGAACACATCAGAAGAACTGTTGGGAACAACTGTAGAACTAGTAGTCTTACTGTAGCGGTTCAGCACCACAGGTTTCAGGAGGGACACATTAAAGGATTTGGGGATTTTGAAGGTAGGAGGCAGCCGAAGCTTATAGGAGACAGGGTTAATCTGTTGTAGGATCTTAAAAGGACCAAGGAACCTGTGAGTAAATTTGTACGAAGGAACCTTCAAGCAAATATTTCTTGAGGACAGCCAGACTTTGGTACCCGGAAGAAAATGAGGCGACTCTCTTCTTCTTGTATAAGCTTTTCGCTACATGCGATCAACTGCCAGCAGAATAGAGGACCGGGTCTGCTGCCATATTTGTAGAAAGTCCCCAAATGCAGAGTCAGTTGTGGGTACCTGGGATGTAGCCGAAACACGAAGAGGGATGGAAGCTGTGGAAGCAGTGGACTTGTGTGGTTGTTATATGAGAACTCGGCCCATGGAAGAAGCTGTACCCAGTCATTATGCTGCATGGAGATTAAATGACGAAGAAAATTCTATATGATTTGATTAATCCTCTCGACTGGACTGGGGATGGTAGGTTAAGGAAAAGTCCAATTTCACATCCAGGAGTATACAGAGGGCCAGAATTTTGAGGGGAACTGAACCCTACGATCAGACACGATATGGAGGGGCAAGCCATGCAAGCGGAAGATGTGCTGGATGACGAGATTTGCCTGTCGAGAAGCAGAAGGTACGGTCAGTAGGATAAAGTGTGCCATCATCAAGAACCGATCCACCACCTCCCAGACAGTATTGCATCCTGCTAAGAGAGGAAGATCAGTGACAAAGTCCATTGCAATATGCTGCCAGGGAGCATTGGGCACAGGCAGAGGTTGGAGTAGACCAGCAGGCTTGGAGTGAGCAACCTTGTTAGATGCACAGACAGTGCAGGAAGAGACAAAGTCCACAATATCTTTGGGCAGCGTCGGCCACCAGAAATGACGAGCAATCAGATCTCGAGTCTTACGAACACCTATGTGCCCCGCCAATTTGGAGTTGTGTCCCCAGCGAAGAAATCTTCTCCTGTCTGCCAACTGAACAATAGTCCTCCCCAGAGGGATGTCCCTAACTTGCAGAGGATTAGCAGAAACAATGCAGGATGGGTCTATGATACATTGAGGGATCTCCACAGTGTCCTCTGTTTCAAATGACCTGAACAGGGCATCGGCCCTCACATTTTTGTCAGTGGGACGGTAGTGGAGCACAAACTTGAAACGGGTGAAGAACAGTGACCACCTGATTTGACGGGGGTTTAACCGTTGAGCCGACTGGAGATAGGTAAGGTTCTTGTGGTCGGTGTATATCAGGATGCGGTGAGCAGCATCCTCTAGCAGATGTCTCCACCCCTCTAGTGCCAACTTGATGGCCAGTAACTCCCGATCCTCAATAGAGTAATTACGCTCTGCGGGAGAGAAAAGTCTAAAATAATAGCCACACACTACAGTCTTTCCTTTAAAGCTTCTCTGGAACAGAAGTGCACCTACACCAACAGAGGAAGCGTCCACCTCCAACGAGAACTGTCGAGACACATCAGGATGATGGAGGATCGAGGCTGAAATGAAGGCATTCTTGAGTCTTTTGAACTCTGATTCTGCCTCTAGAGTCCACACTTTGGTGTTCATCCCTTTCTTCGTAAGGGTAGAGATGTGAGCCGTCAGCGATGAGAAATTTGGGATAAACTGCCGGTAGAAGTTAGCGAATCGCAGAAAGCAATATATGGACTGCAGACCCTGAGGACGTGGCCATTCCAGGACAGACTTGACTTTCTCAGGATCCTTCTTAAGGCCCTGGTCCGAGATGATGTAGCCCAGGAAGGGCAGGTAATTTTAAAAAAAAATGCACTTCTCCAACTTGGCATACAGGCTATTCTCTCTTAGTCACAACAGAACCTGACAGACATGCCTACGATGTGTTGTCGTATCTGGGGTGAAGATCAAAATGTCATCGAGATAGATAACCACACAGACATAGTGGAGATCTCGGAAGATATCATTCACAAATTCTTGGAAGACCGCGGGAGTGTTACACAGGCCGAAGGGCATCACCAGGTATTCATAGTGCCCATCTCGAGTGTTAAATACCATCTTCCACTTGTCACCTTGACGGATTCAGATCAAGTTGTAGGTCCCACGCAAGTCTAGTTTAGAGAAGATCCTGGCTCCTTGTATACGATAAAATAATTCAAAGATCAGTGGCAAAGGGTATTTATTTTTGACCTTGATCTGGTTGAGACCACGGTAGTCAATGCAGGGTAGAAAAGATCCATCTTTTTTCTTTACAAAGAAGAAACCGGCCCCCGGCCGGGGAGGAGGATTTTCGTACGAAATTCCTCCCCAGATTCTCCTTGATATAGGACAACTTGGACTGAGTCTCTGGCAAGGGGAGGTGGTATACCCGTCCACAGGGAAGTGAAGCATTAGGAACCAGTTAGGAAATAGGACAGTCGTAAGCCCGGAGTGGGGGAAGAATCTCAGCCTCCTTCTTGCTGAAGACGTGTGAAAACTGTGCATAATGAGTGGGTAATCCCGCTAACGACTGAGACTTAGGAGGCAGGACAGGATGGATCTGAAACAGGTGGAGACATTTGGAGCCCCATTGGAGAACTTCTCCAGGATTGGGGCATGAAGCCCGGGCCAAGGCAGACCCAGCAACACAAGATTGACAGCTTTGGGCGAGATGAGGAATACAATTTGCTCAGTATGAAGAGCTCCAACTTGGAGCTTCAGTGGCATGGTCTCAGACACAATAGGATCAGGCAAAGGAAGTCTATTCACTGAGGCAACAGCCAGAGGTGTCTCCAAGGAAAGCATTGGCAACTGGAACTGATCCACTAGGTCCTGTTAGATAAAGTGTGCCGCGGACCCGGAGTCCAGGTAGGCAGAGGCCCGGTGCGTCTTCTCACTTGGCACTATAGTCACTGGAATGGACAATTTGGGAGAGAGTTTACTATTTAGTCCTTTTCCATCTAGGGTTGTCTCTCCAACCAATCGAGTTTTGGGGACACAGGCGCACAAAATGGCCTCCTGGGCCGCAATACAGACAAAGTCCCGAAGTGCGTCTGCATTGTTTCTCCTGGACAGACAACTTGAGACACCAAACCTACAATGAGGACAAACATAAACCCCCTCTTCCACTTGTTCATAATATAATCACAGTGATGATCAAAAAGAAGCAAGGACGAAAGGCACATATAGGCCCGATATTTGGTCATTGGTAATGACTCATCATTGATAATAATAACCTTATAAAGAGTCAATATACCACTAGTTACTATAAAATGTATACATTTTATTGTGTACAAATACATAAAAGACAACTTGAGATAGTCTGCTTGCATAGGCTCCTCTGGTGGAACAGCTGAGGAGGGCAGCCGGGGTTGCTGGAATGTAGGAGCCAGCCTAGGAAATCTTCTGACCCGGCGAACCTCTTGAGACATTTCCTGGATCCCCATGTCAATTCGAGTGGCTAGAAGAATGAGGTCACCTAGGGTATAAGGCAGATCTCGAGCGGCAAGTTCGTCTTTAATATCCGAGGATAGACCCTGACAGAATGTAGCCACCAAGGCCTCGTTGTTCCAGGTCAGCTCTGCTGCCAGAGTAAGGAACTGAATGGCGTACTTGCCCACGGAGGTGTCTCCCTGGTTAAAGGGTCAGCATGGATGCAGCTGCAGAAGAGACTTGATCAGGTTTCTCAAATAATGTGCGGAAAGTCTGTAGGAAACACTGTAAGTCACGGGTCTCTGGTCCTTGACGTTCCCAGGTGGGGTTTGCACATGCCAGGGCCTTGCCACTAAGAAGAGAGACTATGAAGACAATCCTTGCATTATCAGGAAATGCTCAGGTATGTAGACTGAAGTGGATCTGACATTGGTTCAGAAATCCCCTGCAGGTCCTTGCATCTACATCGTAGCGAGGAGGTAGTGGCAGAGAGAATCGGAATTGGTACTGCCAGGAGGGGTAGAAGCAAGAGCAATAGGAGCAGGTGCCGTGAAGGCTGCAGCTTGCGTATCCAGCCGATGTGCAATAGCGTTCACCGCCTTAACCCCTTCCCGCTCCTTGACGTACTATTACGTCATGGCAGCTGTATCGTTCGCGCTCCATGACGTAATAGTACGTCACGGGAGTAACGGCCGTTTCGGCCGTCCTCCCGACACATACAGGAGCAGTGACTCTGCTGTCTTGTTCAGCAGCTGTCACAGCTCCTACAGCGTGGACCGATCGCTGTGTCCCCGCTGATTAACCCCTTAAAAGCCGCGTTCTATAGAGATCGCGGCTTTTTAGGGGTTAAGCTGCCATCGCCGGCCTGCTACGCGATAGCGGCCGGCGATGGTGACTATGGCAACCGGACACCAAACAATGGCGTCCGGCTATGCCATAGACGGAAGCCTAGTGGGTCCTGACAACGTCAGGACCCACTATGCTTGCTGTCAGTGAGTAGCTGACAGTTCTAATACACTGCACTACGCATGTAGTGCAGTGTATTAGAATAGCGATCAGGGCCTCCTGCCCTCAAGTCCCCTAGTGGGACAAAGTAATAAAGTAAAAAAAAAGTTAAAAAAAGATGTGTAAAAATAAGAAAATAAAAGATTTAAAAGTAATAAAAGTAAAAATCCCCCCTTTTCCCTTATCAGTCCTTTATTATTAATAAAAATATATAAACAAACAAATAAACTATACATAATTGGTATCGCCGCGTCCGTAACGGTCTGAACTACAAAATTATTTCATTATTTATCCCGCACGATGAACGCCGTAAAATAAAATAATAATAAACCGTACCACAATCACAATTCTTTGGTCACTTCACCTCCCAAAAAATGGAATAAAAAGAGATCAAAAAGTCGCATGTACCGAAAAATGGTACTGATGGAAACTACAGTTCGTTACGCAAAAAATAAGTCCTCGCACGGCTTTATTGATTGAAAAATAAAAACATTATGGCTCTTAGAATAAGGTAACACAAAAAGTGAATGATTGTTTACAAAACTTATTTTATTGTGCAAACGCCATAAGACATAAAAAAAAACTATAAACATCTGGTATCGCCGTAATCGTATCGCCCCGCAGAATAAAGTGAATATGTCATTTATAGCGCACGGTGAACGCTGTAAAAAAAAAAGAATAAAAAAACAATAGTAGAATTGCTGTTTTTTAGTCACCACGCCACCTAAAAATAGAATAAAAACTGATCAAAAAGCCGCATGCACCCCAAGAAAACTACAATGGATTCCTCAAGGGGTCTAGTTTCCAAATTGGGGTCACTTTTGGGGGGTTCCCAATGTTTTGGCACCACAAGACCTCTTCAAACCGGACATGGTGCCTAATAAAAAAGAGGCCTCAAAATCCACTAGGCGCTCCTTTGCTTCGGAGGCCGGTGCTTCAGTCCATTACCGCCCGAGGGCCACATGTGGGATATTTCTCTAAACTGCAGAATCTGGGCAATACGTATTAATTTGCGTTTCACTGATAAATCCTTTTGTGGTGTAAAAAAAATGGTATAAAG
Organism: Rhinoderma darwinii; assembly: GCF_050947455.1. Classification (NCBI taxonomy): domain Eukaryota; kingdom Metazoa; phylum Chordata; class Amphibia; order Anura; family Rhinodermatidae; genus Rhinoderma; species Rhinoderma darwinii. The sequence goes on from NC_134691.1 coordinate 289,852,754, forward strand.
AGGATTTTCTGACAAAAAAAATAAATGTAAATTTCACCTCTACTTTGCTCTAAATTCCTGTGAAACACCTAAAGGGTTCATAAACTTTCTAAATGCTGGTGTGAATACTTTGAGGGGTCTAGTTTCTAAAATGGGGTATTTCATAGGGGTTTCTAATATATGGGCCCCTCAAAGCAACTTCAGAACTGAACTGGAACCTAAAAAAATAAATAAATGAGGCAATACTTCGCTTCTTACATTATACTGATAATGAGCCGTGCCCACCCCGAGATGACCCCAGTTTTGACCGTTTGTATAAACGGAAACCCCTATTAGACCGTTCCAGTGCCCGGTTTTCCCCAGCATACACCCCGAGAAGTGTATTTCTATAGATGAGTCCCTGGTACATTTTAAAGGGAGGGTTCAATTCCGCGAGTACCTGCCGGGTAAGAGGGCAAGGTATGGCGTGAAGATGTATAAGCTGCGAGAGTGCATTAGGGTATACCTACAGGTTTAGGATATATGAAGGAAAGGCCACCCCCAAACCAGACTCCATCCTGGATTACAATAGGTACATGGGAGGGGTGGACTTGTAAGATCAAGCCCTGAAGCCCTACAGCGCTATGCGGTGTGGTATAATAAGCTGGCCGGGCACATCATACAGATGGCTTTGTACAATGCGTACGTGCTACGTCGATGTGCAGGCCAGACGGGAACTTTCCTGGAATTTCAAGAGGTGATTATCAAGAACCTAATCTTTAGGGACCAAGAAGGGGGGGCACCCAGTACTTCTGGAAGCGAGGCCACACGCATCGTACCAGGGCGGCAACACTTTCCAGGGGAAGTTCCCCAAACTGGCAAGAAGGGAAAAAGTCAAAAGAGGTGCAAAGTCTGCTATAAGAGGGCGATAAGGGATGACACAATATATCATTGTGACACGTGTCCCGAATAACCAGAGCTCTGTATGAAAGAGTGTTTTAAAATTTATCATACATCCCTTGGTTTATAATTTACCCCAATTTTACTTACCCTTATGCACTCCGCACAGCTTGTCCCCCCTCGTCTTTCCCCTCTGAGCCCTGCTGTGTGCCCAGGCAGCTGATAACAGCCACATGTAGGGTATTGCCATACCCGGGAGAACCCACATTACAGTTTATGGGGTGTAGGTCTCCGGTCAAAATGCTCACTACACCTCTAGATGAATGCCTTAAGGGTGTAGTTTTTAAAACGGGGTCACTTCTTGCGGGTTTCAACTGTACTGGTACCTCAGGGGCTTCTGCATACATGACTTCGCACTAGAAAATCCCCAGTAGGCCAAATGGTGGTCCTTTCCTTCTGAGCCCTCCCATGGGCCCAAACGGCAGTTTATCACAACAAATGGGGTATTGTGGCACTCAGAACAAATTGCCCAACAGAATGGGGTATTTTGTTTCTTGTGAAAATAAGAAATTTTCAGCCCAAACTACATATTATTTGGGAAAAATAATTTTGTTTTCATTCCCAGCCCAATTCAAATTAGTTCTGTGAAAAAACTATGGGGTCAAAATAGTCACAACACCCATAAATGAATTCCTTGAGGGGTGTAGTTTCCAAAATGGGGTCATTTGTGATTGTTTTCTATTGCTTTGATAGCTCTGGGGCTCTGCAAATGCGACATGGCACCCGAAAACCAATCCAGCAAAATCTGGACTCCAAAGAACACACAGCGCTCCTTTCCTTCTGAGCACTCCCATGGGCCCAAACGGCAGTTTATCACCACAAATGGGGTATTGCCGCACTCAGGACAAATTGGGCAACAAAATGGAGTATTTTATTTCTTGTGAAAATAAGATTTTTTGAGCTAAAATGACATATTATTGGAAAAAAAATATATTTTTTTAATTCCCAGCCCAATTCAAATAAGTTCTGTGAAGAAACTATGGGGTCTAAATGGTCACATTACCCATAAATTAATTCCTTGAGGGGTGTAGTTTCCAAAATGGGGTCACTTCTGGTGGGTTTCCATTGCTTTGATACCTCTGGGGCTCTGCAAATGCGACATGGCAGCCGAAAACCAATCCAGCAAAATCTGGACTCCAAAGAACACACAGCGCTCCTTCCCTTCTGAGGCCTCCCATGGGCCCAAACGGCAGTTTATTGCCACAAATGGGGTATTGCTGCACTCACGAGAAATTGGGCAACAAAATTGAGCATTTTGTTCCCTGTGAAAATAAGAAATTTTGATAAAAAATTACATCTTATTGGAAAAAATGACATTTTTTTAATGTCACAGCCCAATTGAAATAGGTGCTGTGAAAAAACTGTGTGCTCAAAATGCTAACAACCATAAATGAATTCCTTGAGGGGTGTAGTTTCCAAAATGGGGTCACTTTTGGTGGGTTTCCATTGCTTTGATACCCCTGAGGCTCTACAAATGCGACATGGCACCCGAAAACCAATCCAGCAAAATCTGGACTCCAACAAACATATAGCGCTCCTTTCCTTCTGAGCCCTCCCATGGGCCCAAACGGCAGTTTATCACCACAAATGGGGTATTGCCACACTAAGGACAAATTGGGCAACCAAATGGGGTATTTTGTTCCCTGTGAAAATAAGAAATTTTGATCACAAATGACATTTTATTGGAAAAAATGACATTTTTTTCATTTCACAGCCCAATTCAAATACGTGCTGTGAAAAAACTGTGCTGTCAAAATGGTAACAACAACCATAAATGAATTCCTTGAGGGGTGTAGTTTCCAAAATGGGGTCACTATTGGGGGATTCCTACTGTTTTGGCACCTCAACACCTCTTCAAACCTGGCATGCTGCCTAAAATATATTCTAATAAAAAAGAGGACTCAAAATGCACTAGGTGCTTCTTTGCTTCTAGGGCTTGTGTTTTAGTCCACGAGCGCAGTAGGGCCACATGTGGGACATTTCTAAAAACTGCAGAATCTGGACAATACATATTTAGTAGTGTTTCTCTGGTAAAACCTTCTGTGTTACAGAAAAAAAAATGAATAAAATTGAAATTCCGCAAGAAAAATGAAATTTGCGAAGTTCACCTCCACTTTGCTTTAATTCCTGTGAAATGCCTGAAGGGTTAAAAAACTTTCTAAATGCTGTTTTGAATACTTTGAGGGGTCTAGTTTTCAAAATGGGGTGTTTTATCAGGGTTTCTAATACATAGGCCCCTCAAAGCCACTTCAGAACTGAACAGGTACCTTAAAAAAAAGGCTTTTGACATTTTCTTAAAAATATGAGAAATTGCAGTTTATGTTCTAAGCCTTGTAACGTCCAAGAAAAAAAAAATAATGTTCAAAAAACGATGCCAATCCAAAGTAGACATATGGGAAATGTGAACTAGTAACTATTGTGGGTGGTATAACCGTCTGTTTTACAAGCAGATGCATTTAAATTCTGAAAAATTCAATTTTTTCAAAATTTTCTCTAAATTTTGCAATTTTTCACCAATAAACACTGAATATATCGACCAAATTTTACCTAGAACATGAAGCCCAATGTGTCACGAGAAAACAATCTCAGAATCGCTTGGGTAGGTTTAAGCATTCCGACGTTATTACCACATAAAGTGAAATATGTCAGATTTGAAAAATGGGCTCTGAGCCTTAAGGCCAAAACTAGGCTGCGTCCTTAAGGGGTTAAGGAGTTGGTCCTGTCATGAGCCTGCATGACTTGTATTGTCATCAAGGGCTTTTGTTGACCAGCGGAGTCCATGACCTGAGCGTACCGTCACGATCTGTGGGTATGTGGACCCACTAGGCTGCACCGCCGTAGCGGAGTAGCAGATGGTCAAACAACAGTGTGCCAAGTCTATACAAAGTCCGAACACAGGGTTACCTGTAATAGTCCAGACAGTAAGAGGCTTAGGCACTGATGGTACTTGGACGGCAGGTGATGCAAAATGGGCAGGAGGTACCAGGCGTGGCAGATGACACCAGACTTGGTGTGACAGCAGGTGTAGCAGACGGCACAACACGACTCCAACACTAGAGAGGGCACAGGAACAAATACAGCACAGGATACAGGTAGCAGGACATGGGAATACTGGGAACAGGATATGACTAAGGGACCATTTTCAAGACTAACATATGAATACAAACAACGCTCAGGCAAGGAGTGAAAGGGCAGAGCCCCTTTTATAGTCTAGAGTGATTAGTGCTAATTAGTAAAATTTTACACAGGCCCTTTAAGGCCGGGCACCCTAGAGGCCACTGCAAAGCGGAGCGAAAATAAGAGCAGCCGTCTCCTAGGAAGGAGATGTCGGCCGGTACTAGAGAGTCTGTGGTAGCGGCCGTCGGGGGGTGAGTAGGAACGACGGGCCCTGGCCACGGACTTTACAGCTGGTCCCACACAGCCCCCTGTAGGTAGTGCCACACAGCCCCCTTGTAGGTAGTGCCACAAAGCCCCTTGTAGATAGCACCCGCCCCTTCCTGTAGATTGCGCCACTGTAGCTCCCTGAAGTATCGAAATCACACTGTGGCCAGGGATTCCGCTCCTGGACGGAGCGCTTGATGTCTCTGTCCATACATGGACAGTGACATCAGGGGCAACTCCTGAAGTGGAATCCCCGTCCACAGCGTTGTCGACACTGTGACCGCCCTGGAGTGCAATCCCCGGTCACAGCGTCGGGGATTCCAATACAGGAGAAGCCCCTGACGTATCTGTCCATTTATGGACAGCGACGTCAAGTGCTTCTCCTGGAGTGAAATCCCCGCTCACAGTGTCGGCAACGCTGTGGATGAGGGTTCTGCTTCAGGAGTTGCCCCTGATGTCACTGTCCATATATGTACAGAGACATCAAGTGCTCCTTCAGGGAGCTACAGTGGCACTAGTAGATAGCAGAGCAGGGACATACCTGCCTTTTCTGCTACAGTATTCAATAGTATCTGCGCCGCCGGACATGGGGGGGGGCCCGTCCCGACAGGCGAGACGAGGCCGAGAGTTGTTCCATAAGAACGCAGTAAACAATTTTCTAACCTTATTAAAAAGTGTCCTAGGTAGCCATATAGGAAGTGTCTGAAGCAGGTATAAGAGTTTAGGGGCTATGAAAGTTTTTAGGAGATTTTTGCGACCCATCCAAGACATGAACGGAATTTTGAGATTCTGCAATTGTTTCTGGTTAGACGTGTGTAGAGGCAAGTAATTACACGTGTATACACCGCGTTCCAAATTATTATGGAAATGTTATTTTTCGCTGATTTTCCTAAATAGTCGATGCAAATGACAGTCAGTATAATCTTCAAGCCATCAACCGTTGGAGTATAATGCGAATTTTATTGAACAAATCTCCTAATGATAACAGATTTTTTTTTAGAAGTAAAAAACTCAAAATGCACTGTTTCAAATTATTATGCACAACAGAGATCAAAACATTTTAAAGGTTGTAAAGAGAACTAAAATGGTAATTTGTTGAATTTGCAGCATCAGGAGGTCATATTTACAGAAATCAAAAGCTCTTTCAATAAAAAAAACTCAACAGGCCAAGTTACATGTTAACATAGGACCCCTTCTTTGATATCACCTTCACAATTCTTGCATCCATTGAATTTGTGAGTATTTGGACAGTTTCTGCTTGAATATCTTTGCAGGATGTCAGAATAGCCTCCCAGAGTTTTGATGTGAACTGCCTCCCACCCTCATAGATATTTTGCTTGAGGATGCGCCAAAGGTTCTCAATAGGGTTGAGGTCAGGGGAACATGGGAGCCACACCATGAGTTTCTCTCCTTTTATGCCCATAGCAGCCAATGACACAGAGGTATTCTTTGCAGCATGAGATGGTGCATTGTCTTGCATGAAGATCATTTTGCTACGGAAGGCACGGTTCTTCTTTTTGTACCACGGAAGAAAGTGGTCAGTCATAAACTCTACGTACTTTGCAGAGGTCATTTTCACACCGTCAGGGACCCTAAAGGGGCCTACCAGCTCTCTCCCCATGATTCCAGCCCAAAACATGACTCCGCCACCGCCTTGCTGACGTCGCAGCCTTGTTGGGACATGGTGGCTATTCACCAACCATCCACTACTCCATCCATCTGGACCATCCAGGGTTGCACGGCACTCATCAGTAAACAACACGGTTTGAAAATTAGTCTTCATGTATTTCTGAGCCCACTGCAACCGTTTCTGCTTGTGAGCATTGTTTAGGGGTGGCCGAATAATAGCTTTATGCACACTTGCAAACCTCTGGAGGATCCTACACCTTGAGGTTCGCGGGACTCCAGAGGCACCAGCGGCTTCAAATACCTGTTTGCTGCTTTGCAATGGCATTTTAGCAGCTGCTCTCCTAATCCTATTAATTTGTCTTGCAGAAACCTTCCTCATTATGCCTTTATCTGAACTAACCCGTCTGTGCTCTGAATCAGTCACAAATCTTTTCACAGTACGATGATCACGCTTAAGTTTTCTTGAAATATCCAATGTTTTCATACCTTGTCCAAGGTATTGCACTATTTCACGCTCTTCAGCAGCAGAGAGATCCTTTTTCTTTCCCATATTGCTTGAAACCTGTGGCCTGCTTAATAATGTGGAACGTCCTTCTTAAGTAGTTTTCCTTTGATTGGGCACACCTGGCAAACTAATCGTCACAGGTGTCTGAGATTGATTACAATGATCCAAAGAGCCCTAAGACACAATACCATCCATGAGTTTAATTGAAAAACTAATAATTAAATATTTATGACACTTAAATCCAATGTGCATAATAATTTGGAACACGGTGTAGATGGGAAGGGTCCCTTGTGAGTTCAATACCCAGGTATGTCAAACTTTTATCTGGCCATTTGAATGGTGAGTTAAGGTGATGAATGACAAGGCCGGAAATGGTCAATACTTCGGATTTCCCGAAATTCACTTTAAAATTCGACACTACCCCGAAGGAGTCAAATACGTTCACTAAATGAGGTATAGAGGTTGTTGGGTTAGTAGTCAAAATTAACAGATCATCCGCAAAAGTAGCCGTAGTATGAATGTTAGGTCCCACCTTGATGCCCTGTACAAGAGGATCCTGCCTAATTTTTTGAAGTAAGGTATCCATTACGAGGATAAAAAGGGAGGGTGATAAAGGACATCCCTGGCGAGGTCCATTACGTATAACAAAGGGTTTAGAGAGGGTCCCATTAACGCTGGACTTTGCGCTAGGATTCTTATAAAGCGAGAATATGGCTTGGATGAACAAGTGCGGGAAACCAAATTTGTGTAAGGTAGCTTCCAAATAAGCCCAGCTTACCCTATGAAATGCCTTCTCTGCGTCTGTGCCGAGAAGGACTAAAGGCATCTGGTGACTTCTAGTATATTCAATCAATCTAATGACTCTACATGTATTATCCTTACCCTGCTTATCCTTACTCCCCCTAATCGTTGGGAGTAAAGGGCTCAGTCTAACAGCCAGAGCCTTCACCCACCACTTTACAGCTGCATTTAAGAGAGATGGGTCTGTAACTACCTCATTGTGTGGGATCCTTCTGTGGCACATTCAGACCCATGACATTATATTATAGTATTTTAAGATCAGCCATTATAAAAATCACCGGCAAGACAATAGCACATTAGAGCTTCTGTGTATATCATAAGCCACTTCAGTATATACCAAAAAACAGGATTGGGGAACAACAAAATAGCGAATATACAGTATTTTTCAGACTATAAGACGCAGTTTTTTGCAAGAATAAATCTTGCTAAAAAGTCCCTGCGTTGTATAGTTGGCAGTCAAGGGACCTGGCAGCGCCGGGCCCCCTAACCGCCTCTTACTTAACCCTTTACCGACCCGTGATGTGTCGGCACATCACAGAGCGGGAAGGTGATGATGTTTGGAGCGGAGCCCGCTCCATACACTGCAGATGTCAGCTGTGTTTTACAGCTGACACGCTGCTCTAATGGCCAGGAACAGCGTTGGCGCTGTTCCTGGCCGTTTAAGTAGTTAAATGTCGCGGTCAATAGCGACCGCGGCATTTATAGGGGTCTTCCCATGAAAAACATTTATGACATATCCACAGGGATCATTATTACCATCTGGAGCACTGTGGATTATGAGTTTGTTTAGAGGATGGAATAAGTCGTCACAGTGGTCTGGGCCAGATGTAGAAAAAAAGAGAAAGTGAACGACTCTAAGAGACTCAGAGAAAGACTCAGAGAAAACATCACCTAATTTAGTGGAGGAAATCTACAAGCGGAGCTGTAATTGGTGAGTCTTTCCTAGCACACTGCACAGGCAATGTAATGTGTCTGTAAAAATTCTGGTCTGTCCGTGAATTTTAGCTCAGTTTTCCAGAAATTTCTGAAATGGAGGTTGGCAACCCTGTCCATGTAACGGCATGAACAGCAGCTAGCTCTGATCCCTGCCATTAACCCCTTAGATGCAGCGATTGAAAGTGATCGCTGCATCTTTGTGGTTGTCAGCAAATTGGCAGCTCTGACCTGCAATCGCAGGGCTGCCGACTGATACTATGGCAACAGGAGACCTAACAACCTCTGCCATTACGGAAGCCAATTAGGCCCCGCTCAGAGTCGGCTTGCTGTCAGTGAATGACTGACAGATCTAATATATTGCACAACATATCTAGTGCAATGTATTAGAAAAAAAATCTGACAGTTGGACCTTCAAGTCGCCTAGTGGAACTAAAAACAAAAATGTAAAAAAAGTTGTAAAAAATATAATAAAAGTTTCAAGTAATATAATAAAACACAATCGCCCTTTTTCACTTATCAAGTCCTTTATTATTGAAAAAAAAGAAACCATTCATATTTGATATCGCCGCTACCGTAACGGCCTAAACTATAAAAATATTATGTTATTTATTGCACGCGGTGAACGTCGTAAAAAAAAAAACGTGAAAAACAATGCCAGAATTTCTGGTTTTTGGTTACTTTGCCCTATAAAAATTGAAATAAAAAGCGATCAAAAAGTCGCATGTATCCAAAAATTGTACCTATAAAAACTTTCGCTCGTCTCGCAAAAACCAAGCCCTCATACAGCTCCATCGACTAAAAAATTATGGTTCTCACAACATAGCGATAGAAAAAATAAATTATTTTTCCAAAAGTAATTTTATTGTGCAAAAAGTTGTAAATCATAAAAAAGTGTATAGCTGGAATTGTACTGACCCGCAGAATAAAGTTAACATGTAATTTATAATGCATGGTGAACTCTGTATAAAAAAATCTAAAAAACTATGCCAGAAATGCTGGTTTTTGGTCACCTTGCCTCCCAATAAATAGGATAAAAACTGATCAAAAAGTCGCATGTACCCCAAAATGGTACCAATAATAACTACAGCTCGTACCACAAAAAAACAGCCCTCATAGCACTAAGTCTTTGAAAAAATAAAATTAGTTAAGGCTCCAATAAGTCAGGAAATAAAAATATGCAGTTGTGCAGGCCCGAGGGGAACATTTCTTCTGTTTCAAGAGGCGATTTATCGAGGCCCTAAAATTAGGGAACCAGGAAAGGGAGGGCCCAAACATATCTGCTGGAAGCGAGGGTGCCCGCATTATACCAGGACAACACTTCCCAGCAAAATTCCCCAAACGGCAAAGTTACGGAGTGTGGACCAAGAGGGGGATAAAAAAAGGACATAATTTATCAGTGCGACACCGGCCTGTGCAGAAAGGATTGCTTCACATCGTAACAAATATCTGTTGATTATTTTTTTTACCCCATTATTATACCACCTGACTATGCCCCTGATGTACTCTACTCGACTTACATGTATCCCCACATTATAAACTAAGATACCAGTAATACTCCAAACAAAACTACTACCAAGCAGAATCTAAGCTTCAAAAGTAAAATCGTGCTCTCTCCCTTCTGAACCCTACAGCGTCCCCAAACAGCAGTTTACTTCCACATATATGGCATCGCAATACCCGGGAGAACCCTTTTAACAATTTCTGGGGTGTGAGTCTCCAGTGGCATAAGCTGGGCACGACATATTTGCCACTGAAATGGCATATCTGGGGAAAAATGGAAATTGTTATTTTGCACCATCCAAGGCGCAATCATTTATGGAAAAGACCTGTGGGGTGAAAATGCTCACTACACCCCTTAATAAATGCCTTGAGGGGTGTAGTTTCCAAATTGGGGTCACTTCTCAGCGGTTTCTTTTATTATTTCACATCAGAGCCCTGCAATTGTGAACCAATACTTTGTAAGTCGCCAAATTAGGCCTCAATTTCACATGGTACTCTCACTCCTGAGCCCTGTCGAATGTCCAGGCAAAAGATTAGTGCCCCATGTAGGGTGGTTCTAAAACCGGGAAACACAGCATAATAATTAGAGAGCTGTCTTGTTATGGGGGCACAAGGTGGGCACCACATATTGGCATATCTATGGAAAAAATCCCATTTTCATTCCGCAATATCGAGTGCACACTAATTTCTGCAAAACACCTGCAGGGTTAACATGCTCACTACACCCCTAGATGAATACCTTAAGGGGTGTAGTTTCCAAAAAGTGGTCACTTCTGTGGGGTTTCCACTGTTTTGGTCCCACAGGGGCTTTGCAAATGCGACATAGCGACCAGAAACCAATCCAGCAAAATCTGCAATCCAAAAGCGAAATGGTGCTCATTCCCTTCTGAGCCCTGTCGTGTGCTTAAACAGCAGTTTATGACCACATATGGGGTATTGCCGTACTTGGGAGAAATTGCTTTACAAATGTTGGGGTGCTTTTCCTCCTTTATTTTTTGAAAAAATGAAACATTTTGAGCCAAATCTACGTCTTATTGAAAAAAAATACATTTTTATTTTCACTGCCCAATTCAAATAAAATCTATATAAAAAAGTGGGGTCAAAATCCTCACTACACCCCTAGATTAAGGTTATAGTATCCCAAAGGCTTTGCAAAAGCGAGATGGTTTCAAGAAACCAATCCAGCAAAATCTGCGCTCCAAAAGCGAAATGGCGCTCCTTCCCTTCTGAGCCCTGCCGTGTGCCCAAACAGCAGTTTATGACCACATATGGGGTATTGCCGTACTCGGGAGAAATTGCTTTACATATGTTGGGGTGCTTTTTCTCTTTTATTTTTTGAGAAAATGAAAAATTTTGAGCTAAAGCTACGTCTTATTGAAGAAAAAGGATTCTTTTTATTTTCACAGCCCAATTCTAATAAAATCTATGAAACACAGGTGGGGTCAAAATGCTCACTACTAGATGAATTCCTCGAGTGGTGTAGTTTCCTAAATAGAGTAACTTTTTGGGCATTTTCACTGTTTTGGTCTCTCAGGGGCTTTGCAAATGCGATATGGCCTCCGCAAACCATTCCTGCTAAATTTGAGCTCCAAAAGCCAAATGGCGCTCTTTCCCTTCTAAACCCTGCCGTGTGTCCAAACAGCCGTTTATGACCACATGTGGGGTATTATTTTACTCGGGAGAAATTGCTTTACAAATGTTGCTGTGATTTTTCTCCTTTAATCCTTGTGGAAATGAGAAAAAATTTGGTAAACCTACATTTTCTTTGAAAGAATGTAGATTTTCATTTCAACGGCCTACTTCCAATAATTTATAACCTGTGGTGAGAAAATGCTCATTATACCCCTAGATAATTTCCTCAATGGGTGTAGTTTACAAAATGGGGCCACTTGTGGGGGGTTTCCACTGTTTTGGCACCGCACGAGCCCTTCAAACCTGACATGATGCCTAAAATATATTCTAATAAACAGGAGGCCCAAAATCCACTAGGTGCTCCTTTGCTTCTGAGGCCGGTGCTTCAGACCATAAGCACACTAGGGCCACATTTGGGATATTTTCTAAAACTGCAGAATCTGGGCAATAAATATTGAGTTGCGTTTCTCTGGTAAAACTTCCTGTGTTACAAAAAAAATGGAATAAACATTAATTTCTGCAAAAAAAAAAATTTATTTGTAAATTTCACCTCTACATTGCTTTAATTCCTGTAAAACGTGTAAAGGGTTAAGAAACTTTATAAATGCTGTTTTGAATGCTTTGAGCTGTAACGTTTTTAAAATAGGGTGATTTATTAGAGGTTTCTAATATATAAGGCCCTCAAAGCCACTTCACAACTGAACTGGTCCCTGAAAAAATTGCCTTTTGAAATTTTCTTGAAAATGTGAGAAATTGCTGCTAAAGTTCTAAGCCTTGTAACGTCTTAGAAAAATAAAAGGATGTTCAAAAAACTATGCCAATCTAAAGTAGACATATGGGGGATGTTAATTAGCAAAAATTTTGTGTATCTTAAAAGCAGATACATTTAAATTTAGAAAAATGCAAATTTTTGCAATTTTTCACTACATTTTGGTGTTTTTCACAATTAAATACTAAATGTACCGAGCAAATTTTAACAGTAACATAAAGTCCAATATGTCACAAGAGAACATTCTCAGAATCGCGTGGATAGGTAAAAGCATTCCAAAGTTATTACCACATAAAGTGAAACATGTCAGATTTGAAAAATGAGCCTCTGTCAGGAAGTTCAAAAGTGGCCAAAGCGGAAAGGGGTTGCCTCTATTGAGATAAGCAATGCACGAGGTGTCCGTCTCCTTTCAACCATTGAAATATTGTAAGATGTGAATAATGAGAGAGGAAGTCAGCTTTAGCCAACCAAAGACATAAAGATTTGGCTACAATCCAGAAAATATTACGTTGTATATTTTTATGGCAGAGTGCTCGTCAGGACGTGGAATACACAAAAATATATTCTCCAGAATAATATTGTGCGTTTTGCGTTGCACCACGTGTATGTTTTTTTTTGGTGCCATACAAGTATAGATTATCATTAATGATCATACTGTTGTTTGGACCAGTATCAATAATTATTATATCTATGGCAAGCTGGCTGTACATATAATATAACTGTCAACGGAGCCCTCACTGGGCTTACATCTCCCCCATGTTCTGAATTTCCAAGAAAGCCCCTTTACAGCCTTGTTTACATACCCAATCGTTGTTTTCCCCTAAGTCTACTGGCAGAAGACAGGCAGGCCCCACACACTTTAGATTATGTGACATCATCTTCAGTGATATCCCTCACTGCTGCCTATAACACAGTTTCAGGCAATGACTGGTCAAAATAATCTAACATGACCAATCACCTTTTTGGCAAACTTCAGTCGGCCGTTCATGAAAATGTTTGTAAACGATAATCAGATGTATATGGGCAACTAAAGAAACCCACAAGTTTTTTGTACTAACCAGAGAGCAGGTAGTGTAACTTTTAAGGTACTACCTGCTTTCATGATGTTTCTAAATAGAAATGTCCATTGTCAATGGGCCACCATCTGCTGAGCCATTTACTCCATTTACTTCTACAGATGGGGCCGTTCCTCCCCATCTGCCAGTATAATTATGCTTCTCTTCATCTAATGGGAGAAGGATCGTTCATAATGTTTGTCTTCAGTTGTGATGGAAGTGGAGAAACCTGGATGTTTGAAAAACTATATGGTGATGTTAAAACTTCCAGGTTGAATTTTCAACCCAAGGACTGGCTGTTTTGGTTAACGGGTTTATATACTAATAATAAATCTGTGCTAATGGTGTGAGCACTTCAAGTACTCCCAGCTGTTGTGTCCGCGGTCGCTGACCGTCGGCACGTCCTACTCATCGGCAGCCGCGCCTGCAGGACACTCTCTTCTTTCTGGAGTCTCCCTCCCTGGAGACGGCAGCACACGCGGTTGCAGCTCCCCACTGTTTCCTGTAGGGTGTGAGCGCATGCGTGCACCTGTATAATTTTCCCTAACCAATTCCTATGTACTCTGGACTTTAGGACACGGCCAATTTTGGCCTTGAGGACAGAGCAATTGTTTTAGATTTCCCTCTTTGCATCCCGACGCTCATAACTCTTATTTTTTGTACGACGTAGTTGTAGGAGACTTTGTTTTTTGCGGGACGAGTTGTACTTTATGTAGGTACCATTTTTTGGTACAAATACATTATCGTTTAATTTCTGTAAATTTTTAATTTGGCGAAATTGCAGAGAAAAAGCAGTTCCGCAAAGTTGTAATATTTTTTTTTTTTACACCATACACCGATCATCATAAATAATGTTATATATTTGTTGTACAGGTTGTTACGGTCGTGGCGGAACCAAATATGTCTATATCATTTCATGTTTTGGGACTTATATTTGAAAAAGTTTATTTATTATAAAAAATGTGTGTTTCTGTGTATTTTTTTACTTTTTATTTATTTATTTATCATTCTTTTTTTTTTCTTCATTAATTTAACTTTTTTTTTTTAATCCCATAAAGGGATTTATCATTTTGATTTGGATTTTGTAACTGCAATGTACTGGCATAGATCTATATGCCAGTACATTAGCCTGTTACTGATCGTACACAGGCAGTTGTTAGGGCATACCTCAGTATGCCCTAACAACAGGAAATATGTTCAGACAGCCCTGGAGTCCTTCAATGGACCCTGGGCTGTCTGGCCATATGAGTTGTGGGCTTTGATCGCGTCACAGTTATCTTCTGTGACGCGTTTAAAGTGCAGTCCCCCCTCCTTGAACGCCGCAATCTGCTTTCATCGCGGCGTTCAAAGGGTTAACGGCAGAGAGAAGATGTTTCTCTCCTCTCCGCTGTCAGAGCGGGGTCGTGGCTGTGTATAACAGCCGTTGTCCCGCTCTCGATCGCCCGCAGAGACGGCTGTCACTCAGGACGAGAATGCTCGTTCTAATGCGCGAAGTACTCGCCGCTCAGGACGAGCATTCTCGTCCTGTGTCGGCAACCAGTTAAAAAGGACTCTGCCCTCTTCCTCCTTGCCTTAGTGTTGTTGTGTCTGCCCATGTTTGTTATTGCAAATGGTTCATTAGTTGTATCCTGCATCCTGTCATCCTGTGTTCCAGTATCCTGTATCTCGTATCCCGTAATTGTGTTTGTTCCAGTGCAAAGGCTAGTGTCAGAGTCAAATTCATCATCTGTGCCAAGTATCATCTGTGTCAAGTGTCATCTGTGCCAAGTGTCTGCCACGCCAGGTGTTTGCCTAATCTTCTATCCAGGTACTCTTGTCCTAAAGACTATCATTGACTGTTTTCCAGCCAGCTGCTACTCCGCTATGACAGAGCGCCCTAGTGGGTCCACATACCCCATGGCCATGACACCAGCTATGAGCATAGAGCTGATATCATTAAGGTCATTGTAAGAGCTCCCTATATCTATATAAACAGGACATTTTGAGGCTAGCCAGACTAGAAAGTACTGTGAGTGGTATTGCTGCATAGCCCCATGGCTAAGTTGCAATATCAGACACAGCACTTGGATGAGAGCGACTGTCATGTTGGGTTCGTGGACCCACTGGGCCGTACTGCCTTGGCGGTATGGCAGCTGGCCAACAGGGTGCAGGTTACAGTCTATAGTTCGTATAGGGTACCTGTGGCAGCTCGGACAGTAGCAAGGCAGGCTCGGCTGGGACTAGGCAGCAGGTAGACGTCAGACGTGGTGTAGCAGGACATGCGTGGTATACAGCACAGCACGGCACTTGACCCGGATACAGGAACAGGGAACACTGGGAACTGGGAAACACTAGGAGATCATTTGCATAGACAAACTTAGGGTACAACAACAACGCTCAGGCATGGGAGGAGGGGGCTGAGCCCTTCTTATAGTCCAGGGTGCTATGGGCTAACTAAACATAAAAGTCCAGTGCGCACGCTGCCCCTTTAAGAGTGGGCACGAGCGCGCGTGCGCAAACTACGGGACCTGGCCGAGGTGAGCGGAAGTGAGCGCTGGCGTCTCCTGAGGAGGAGACTGGGGCCAGCGCTCGCAGATCCATTGCTGCGGGCGTCAGGAGGTGAGTGAGCCTGACGGCCCACGGCCATGGGAATGACAGCATCCCCGTTTCTTTAAAATGTGAAAGCCCATTCTAGTCTTCAGTTGGGTTCTCAGCAGTCGGATTCCCACCGATCACGCATTGATAAGAGATCAATTTTGTATCTCAGAAAAACCAGTAAGGCCAGGATCACACACACAGTTTTAGTGTAGTTTATTGCTCAGTTTTTTGAGCCAAAGCCAGAGGGGGTTCAAAACGAAGGGAAAATATAAAGAGACTGATGCATCTCTTTTCTTTTGTGTCCACTTCTGTGTTTGGCTCAAAAAAACTGAGCAAAAAACTGCATCAAACCTGTGTATGTATGTGCATGTGTGCTTGCGTTCATGTGTTCCTCGCCTTAAAAGGGTCGTTCGGTATCAGCAAATTTATGTTCTTTTTTTGTATAAATAAAAGTTATACAATTTTCCAATATACTTTCTGTATTCATTGTTCATGGTTTTCAAGATCTCTGCTTGTTGTTATTCAGTAGGAACATTCATTGTTTACTTCCAGTGGATAAAATTCTGTTCCTTCTGTCCAAAATTCTGCTCTATATATTAAAAGGTATAGAGAGGTCATGGGAATGCACAAGGGAAAACAGCTCTGATTTTCAGACGTTTTTGAAGCCACTCGCGATTTTCGCAGGGTTTTTTGCTGAGGTTTTTTTGGAGCTTTTTTCAATAGTCTATGAAAAACAGCTCCAAAAACGTCCCAAGAAGTGTCCTGCACTTCTTTTTCGCGGCCCATCAGAACAGAACGCCATATTTCCCATTGCAATCAATGGGCAGATGTTTGGAGGCGTTCTGCTTCCGAT
Source organism: Rhinoderma darwinii (assembly GCF_050947455.1). NCBI lineage: Eukaryota > Metazoa > Chordata > Amphibia > Anura > Rhinodermatidae > Rhinoderma > Rhinoderma darwinii. Next base: position 289,869,310 of record NC_134691.1, read on the forward strand.
TTTTCGGTCGTTTACGGCCCGAAAAACGGCCGAAAATAGGCCGTGTGAACATACCCTAATAGTGACGTCCATACTGTTTGCGGTATGTAGCTCTTATGCCAAGAAAGCCAATATTATGCATTTAGGGCCACTGCAGATTGTTTTCCACATAGATACTTTGCTTCATGTATAGATTTTTTATTATTATTATTATTATTATTATTATTATTACTACAGCTATTTTTACAGAAAAAATAAAACCTACAAATGATGACATTTATTATACAAAATTTCAATTTCTTAGACCACCATCCTCCACCTTCTCCATATACAGCTCACACTACACAAACACACTTCTGGGGTGTCTTTCATGTTGCTCAGTCAAAGCCTTTTGCTTCTTTCATTTGTTTAGGTCACGTATACCACCCTTCCTTTGTGCAATTATGTGCTCATATCCAAAGAGGAGAGTTTTCTATTTAATGCTCCTCAGCGTCTCAGAACTTATCTGAGAAGATTATATGTGTCCCACTAAGGCTGGCCATACACATTAGATGTATGTCGGCTGAGCCCACCGATTTCGGTGGGACCGGCCGACAGTCTAATCTTGTGGTTTTTTTCATGCCGGCGATCGCTTGTCTTTCCACCTCTCATGCAGTTTCCATTACAAATGACAGACAAATGACTGTATACACGAGCAATGTACTGCCCTTAACTTTTGAAAGATTATGACTACAATTGAATACAAAGCCTTATTATATTACACAGGACTGGATTCATGATAGAGGCAATTTGTAACCTCATTTTATAGTTGGTCATACATGGTGCAACAGTTTTTCCCACGGTAATGATCCTGTTGTCAATCAGAACATGTATGTCCAGCTGTCAAGCACTTCTGATTATCAGCATCCCCGAATTCACTTTTAGGGTATGTTCACACGGCCTATTTACGGACGTAATTCGGGCGTTTTTGCCCCGAATTACGTCTGAAAATAGCGCCTCAATAGCGCTGACAAACATCTGCCCATTGAAAGCAATGGGCAGACGTTTGTCTGTTCACACGAGGCGTAATTTACGCGCCGCTGTCAAAAGACGGCGCGTAAATAGACGCCCGCGTCAAAGAAGTGACCTGTCACTTCTTTGGCCGTAATTGGAGCCGTTATTCATTGACTCCAATGAATAGCAGCGCCAATTACGTCCGTAATTGACGCAGCGTTCAAGCGCCTGCACATGCCGTTACGGCTGAAATTACGGGGATGTTTTCAGGCTGAAACATCCCCGTAATTACAGCCGTTACGGACGCCCTCGTGTGAACATACCCTTAGGGTATGTGCACACACACTAATTACGTCCGTAATTGACGGACGTATTTCGGCCGCAAGTAGTGGACCGAACTCAGTGCAGGGAGCCGGGCTCCTAGCATCATAGTAATGTACGATGCTAGGAGTCCCTGCCTCTCCGTGGAACTACTGTCCCGTACTGAAAACATGATTACACTATGGGACAGTTGTCCTGCAGAGAGGCAGGGACTCCTAGCATCGTACATAAGTATGATGCTAGGAGCCCGGCTCCTTGCACTGTGTTCGGTCCGGGACTTGCGGCCGAAATACGTCCGTCAATTACGGACGTAATTAGTGTGTGTGCACATACCCTAAGGGTATGTTTACACGGGTTGGATACATTGTGGAAAAGTCTGAAGTGTATTCCGACCCAGAACTTCTAGGGAAAGTCTGCACCATAAACGAGTTGTTGTTTTTTTATACAGTACTCACCTCCCCTGACGTTGCCATAGAGATGCGTCCGTACTCCACCATCGGGTCTGTGGTGAGCCGGTCTCCTGGGAAGACGTTTCAGCCTATTTGACAGCTACAGCCAATCACAGGCTGCTGCGGTCACATGGGACGCAACGTCATCCAAGGAGGCCGGCTCAATACAGACCAGACGGGGGAGCATGGACGCATCGCTATGGGAAGGTGAGTATGGTGCTTTTTTTTTTTTTTTTAAGTCGAAAATGGCCATTTTTAATTTTCCTACTTGCAATTTTTGCTGCGGAGTCATAGCTTTTCCACAGGAGAAATCACAACAGTTGACATTTTGCCACAAATACGCAATCATTCTGCAGTAAAAATTGACATGCAACTAATTAGAAAATCTGCACCAAAGGTCAATTTCAATTAAATCTCATCTACTTTGCTGCTACTGTGATTCACTGCGGGTTTTCCACCTGCAAATCTGGACAGAAATTCTGCAGCAATTACACTTAGTGTAAATGTAGCCTTAAGGCCTTATTACATCGGCCGGTTTTGGCCGATGCAGTGAGCGCCGATCAACGAGACAGTTCGTTGATCGGCGCTTGTTTGCTCCTGTCGCAGGTAGCTACGTATGGGGACAAGCGGTCGTAACTCCGATCATTCTTCCCCATACATTATGATGTCGGCAGCGCGCGATCGTTTCACAATAATTGCCCAGTGTAAAACCCCCTTTCGGCTGGGTTCTCACTTTGCGGACGGAGCGTGACCAAGGTGTGCCTGCCGCGCATCTGAAATCATGCCGACATGTATATTGACATGGGTTTCAAATTCCCTGCAGGTAAAAGCACTTTGTTATCGGCCACGCGGTTTTGCAGCTAAACAGCCGTTTTCTGTGCGGCCATTAACAATGAAATTGCTTTTACCTTGAGCCATTTAAAAAAAAAAACACCCCGATCTATGATCTACCGCAACGTGCAAACCCTGCCTAAGATCATGAGGGAACTTGGAAAATGTCTGATTGTCGATAGGTTTCAGTTTGTTCACTGTCCCATTAACTGGATCTGTCAGCTGATAATACTGCCCTAGATAAGGGCAGCATAATACAGGGACGGGTCTATTCTCCTATTAGCCGAAACCACACAAAAAATGATTGTGCCATTTGGCTAATAGGAGCGATTAAAGAATAATTATGAGTCCAGTGTATTTATTAGGAGGACGCGCCCCCCCCCCCCCCCTCCACCCCAGAGTGATTTATTTGTCACTTTTCCCCTGACAGAAGATGTTAGGGGGCTTTTTGGATGTTCTTTTTTTATATTATATTGTCATTGTACCTTGAGTAAAGCTGGCCACACACATAAGGTAAATGTTGGCTGATCCCAAGATAATCTGATCCTGACTGTCCCCCAACATCAGGCATATTGTATAAAAGTTCATGGAGTGACATGAGCCATTATAATATACGTGACCTCTCATCCGATCTGAGTATACGGAGGATATAGTTGTTGGAGACAGCTATCTTATGTGTATGGCAGAATGTAATGTAGACACATATCTAGTGTGTATAAGGTACTGGCTCGGTAACTTGGGGATCTGCACGATTCACGGTAAGGGTATGTTCACACGAGGTCATTACGTCCGTAATTGACAGAGGTATTTCGGCCGCAAGTCCCGGACCGAACACACTGCAGGGAGCCGGGCTCCTAGCATCATAGTTACGTACGATGCTAGGAGTCCCTGCCTCGCTGCAGGACAACTGTCCCGTACTGTAATCATGTTTTCAGTACGGGACAGTAGTTCCACGGAGAGGCAGGGACTCCTAGCATCGTACATAACTATGATGCTAGGAGCCCGGCTCCCTGCACTGTGTTCGGTCCGGTACTTGCGGCCGAAATACGTCCGTCAATTACGGACGTAATGACCTCGTGTGAACATACCCTAAAACTGTGAACTTGCTGCAATTTTAATGTTACCCTATGGAGAGAAAAGTTGAAAGTAACTTGATATCATTACAAACCTCCATAATTAGGTGAATTCGCACTAATGCCGTGTCTCAAGAGCGGTGATTTGTGCCCCAGAGAGTCTAAAATGAGAATCTGTGCAAATAATGGAACGGAGCCCTGACAGACACAAACGGAAACCATAGGTTTCCATCACCATTGATTTCAATGGTGACGGATCCGGTGCAGATCCGTTTCCATTGAAATCAATGGTGATGGAAATGGTGTCTGTCAGGGCTCCGTTCCGACTGAAAGCTCAGACGGAACGGAGCTCTAGATGTGATGTCAGATGTGAACGAAGCCTAACCTGCGTGCCTATTGTTAGTGTGAGATCAGACGGAGCGGCAGCCACATGCAGTGGCAAATGGCTGTGCGATTAATGGCAAAATTGTGCGGCCATTCGCCATGACATGTGGGCATTGTTTTGGACGCTCCGTGTGTACTTGCCCTTACTAATCAATACATTATCACTTATGCAAATTGATTTATCAGTAGCAAAATGAATTAGCATTAGGTCTCATTCACACAAGTGTACTGACATCTGGAGAGAAGTGCGGACGGAATACGTATTGTTCTGTCCGTATTTACGAATGACGCCTCATGGAAATGATCATTGACGTTGTTGATAACTGCGACTATGTAAGTGATTCCTGGAATCATAGATTGTAAGCTCTTGAGATCAAGGTCCTCACTCCTCTTGTTTGAATTGTAAATGAGTTTTGTCACTGTGTAATGTCTGATATTGTCTGTACGATGTACCCCCAGAATTGTAAAGTGCTGCGGAATATGAAGGCGCTGCAGAAATAAAGACTGATATCTGTACCTATTCATATCAGAAATACGTTTTCCATCATAGAAAATAAAGTCTGACTGTAATGTGACGCCACGAGTAAATACAATACGACATATTATTAATAGTGCACATTTTTATTAATTTTAATAGAAATTTCACATTTTCCACTATAAAACAATGGACGCCAAAAAAAACACCATTCCTTGTCTTCCTCGAATCCCACCTTCCCCCACGTACTAGCATCGACCGGTCTTCTGTTTCGTTAGGGCGGAACCTAATTCACAAAACACCCAGCGGTAATAAGACGCCCAACCTCCATTTACCACCCACCGTTTTACGGAAACTACGCGACTCCTGCTGTTCTCGTATTCCAGAAAAAGAGCGATGAAGCCACGCCCAGTGCCCTTGTCTCCGGGACAGCCCGTCGCTCGTTATTGGTTATGCCCACGCAACTTCGTGACGTTTGTGGGCGTGGCGAACCGCCGGCTAGAGAAAGTTCTCGAAGGAGGCTTCGCCGGTCGCCATTAGCGCTGAGCTCTCGTTTGGGAGAGGCGGTTACGTCGTTTAACTGTATAATTTATTTTTTATTTCTTATTTATATCCGGCTTTCTGAGTGTCCAGTTAATCATGGAGGTAAGAAATCACTCCGGCGAGTGTGGTTGTTGCTTTGGTACGTCAGTTTGGTTCGAGCCTTTTGGTGTGTGAGGTACCAGAATGAGCACGGAGCCGGTAGCGTATTAAATGTCGCAGAAACGGAGCTATAGTGGCGCAGTGAGCGTATTCGGGACCGTTCATATGGAGGAGCCGCTTGTGTAGTCTCTGCTCCGCAACCGTGTAGATGAAGGCGCCTTTTTTTTTTTTTTTTTTCTTTCGCCGCCATCTTGTCGCCTGTGCAGATGAGCCGTGATGGCGGCCGTTATTCTTCATCAGGATGCTGGAACATTAAGCGGTTATCGTCCTTCACATATGTCTAGTTTTTGGTTTTTTTCTTAGTGTGCTTGATAAGTGCTTCTCACTATTCACTCGTGCTTGCTGACCAGATATTGTAAAACGAAAAATATTTAATACCAGTTTTAGATATGTAATTGGGGTTATTTCTCTGCAGAGGGAAAAGGAACAATTCCGCAAATTGTTCATCGGAGGTCTTAGCTTTGAAACAACCGAGGACAGCCTGCGAAAATACTATGAACAATGGGGGAAGCTGACAGACTGTGTGGTGAGTGGTGTCCATCATCTGTAGCTCGTACACTGCACAGGGGGTTTATGCTGTGATCGCTTATACAGGGCTGGTTATCTGAGCTGCTGGCTCTGATACATGCGTAGTAATCATGTAGAGAAATACATACTGTGCTAGGGTGTTATAGATGTCATTTGGGGGGGGTATGCCCAACACCCCATCTATTAGCGTGGTCCATGTATACGTTTTCATGTGACAGAATGGCTTGTAATGCTACATTTCCCCTGCAGGGGCAAGGCTGGCTGTGGCTTTACCTGGGGTTTCTGATGCTTGACCCACACTGGGCATGCTGCAATTTCTAAGGGAATAGTGAATGGGTTTACATCCATGCACTTTTAAAAAATAAAGAAATAAATTTACAGCTGCAAAAAAAATGCTTTTTTTTTTTAAGGGGTTGTCTTAATTTTTTTTATACATACATACATACATACATACATACATACATACATACATACATACATACATACATTTGTTCAATATGCCCTCTGTATTTCTCATGGTTTTCAAGATCTCTGCTTGTTGTCATTCAGTAGGAACTTTCATTGTTTACTTCCCGTGGATAAAACTCTGTCCATCGTCATGTGACGGATACACAGGTGCACGGCTCGTTACACTGTGTATCAGGGGTGTCTTCTAACTTTCTCGGCACCTGTGTCCATCATATGGCCATGGATGGAATTGTTATCCACTGTCTGGAAGTAAACAAAATGTTTCTACTAAACAAGCGGAAATGTTAAGCCCTGAGAATCTTAGAGGCTCTGTCACCACATAAGTGCCCCATCTCCTACATGTGATCGGCGCTGTAATGTAGAAAACAGTGGTTTTTATTTAGAGAAACAATCAATTTTGATGGAGTTATGACTTTTTTTTATATTTATGCTGATGACTCTTAATAGACAACTGGGTGTGTTTTTAGTTTTTGACCAAGTGGGTGTCGTATAGAGAAGTGTATGGCGCTGACCAATCCGCGTCATACACTTCTCTCTAATCCAGACATCGTGATCTTGCGAGATCACGATGTGCTATCACTTCACACATTAACGTTACTGAAGTGTCTTGAGAGTGAAAAGACATTTTCATCCAGCCAGGACGCGATGTCTATTCACAATCCCGTCACTTGGGTAACTTTTGAGTGGGACTTAATGACAGCACAGCGTGAGCTCTGTTCGGTAACATTTGTGTGGGACTTACAGAAGTGTTGGGATTGTGAATAGACATAGTGTTTTGGCTGGAAGCGATGTCTATTCATGCTCAAGACACTTGAGTAACGTTAATGTGTGAGTAAGTGACAGCACATCATGATCTCACGATGTCTGAGTAAACATCATGTCCTGGCTGGTAGTGATGTATATTCATTGTCAAGACACTGCAGTAATGTTAGTGTTTGTGTATGAGGCTGCAGATGGCGATATAGCTATATCGCTATCTGCAGTGTAAATGAATGGAGAGAAGTGTATGACGCTGATTAGTCAGCATCATAGACTTCTCTGTACAACGCCCACTTCGTCAAAAACTAAAAATACGCCTAGTTGTCTATTAAAGTAATTAGCATAAATCTAAAATAGGTCTAAACTCCGTCAAAATTTATCGTTTTTCAAAATAAAAACCACTGCTGTTCTCTACATTACAGCGCTGATCACATTATGTAGGAGATAGGACACTTATAATGTGCTAAAAGAGCCTCTTTAAGCCCTTTCATACAGAAAGTATGTTGTAAAAATGTATAACTTCAATAACCATTTGTTGGAAGTGGACAACCCCCTTTAAAGGAGTTTTCCAGCCAATAAAAATGAATGGCCTATCCTCAGGATAGGGTGCCAATAGCTGATGGGTCGGGGTCAGACTCCCGGGATCCCTGCTGATCAGCTGACTTGAAGGTGCTGCTCCCCCTTCATTTCTTCTAGGTCACTGCATGTTTGACACTCACTTAGTGGCGATTCAAAGGTATTGCAGTCTTCCCATTGTGGTGAATGGGAGAAGGCTGCAATGCCTGTGAATCGCTGCTAAAGGTGTCGAAGATTCAGTAAGCAGCCCCTTCAAAACCGCTGATCAGCAGGGGGCCTGCTATTAATGGCCTGTCATGAGGATAGGCCGTCAATTTTTATCGTCTGGCAAACCCCTTTGTTACCTTGCGTAGAATATCCACGGATATAATAATGCATTCTAATTAGTTCATATCCTTTACTTATTTCTTTCTACTCTCCTTAGGTTATGAGGGACCCTTCAAGCAAAAGATCCAGGGGTTTTGGGTTTGTGACTTTCTCATCTATGAATGAAGTTGATGATGCGATGTCTTCCCGGCCACATTCTATTGATGGAAGAGTTGTGGAGCCGAAGCGTGCTGTTGCCAGAGAGGTAATCGCCATCATACACATTCTGATTTTGTGACTTCCTTCTGTTTTAGTTGTTTCTCACAAGTGTGCTTTTCCCAGGAATCTGCCAAGCCTGGTGCCCATGTTACAGTTAAGAAACTTTTTGTTGGCGGTATCAAAGAAGACACAGATGAACATCACCTTAGGGAATATTTTGAAGAATATGGAAAAATTGAAAGCATTGAAGTTATTACAGATAAGCAATCTGGAAAAAAGAGGGGCTTTGGCTTTGTGACATTTGATGACCATGATCCTGTGGATAAAATTGTCTGTAAGTTGCTTGTTTGCTCCTCTTATTGTATTGGTTTTTACCTCTCTATGATGGAATAATTGAGTGCTAATCTTGAAAGGATTTTTATTTTCTTGTAGTGCAAAAGTACCACACCATAAATGGACACAATGCCGAAGTAAGGAAGGCTTTGTCAAGACAAGAAATGCATGAAGTGCAGAACACAAGGAGTAGCCGGGGAGGTAGGTTCTCCTGGGCATGTGTGTAAACATTTACTGGCAGTTTTTAATGTTCTAAATCTCTATTTATTCTTGTAGGTAACTTTGGTTTTGGTGACTCGCGTGGCGGTGGTGGAAACTTTGGTCCAGGACCTGGCAGCAACTTCAGAGGGGGTTCTGGTATGTTAGTCTACTGAAAGGTTCTAGAAAAGTTTACCTATAGTACATGGCAAATCACCTGGCACATTGAAGCAAATCTTCACCTGTTTAGTGATGCCCCATCTCCTAGCTAATCTAATGGGTGCTGTCACAATGATGCTAGTGAAAATTGTCTCAATGTGTATTTTAAGTTATGAGCTTTTTTTCTAAATATGTAAATGAGGCCTTTATTATTCAAGTGGGAGGTAACAGCAGCGATTCTCCTCAAGTGGAGCTTCCTCACAGCTTCTGACTCTGTCCTATCAGCATGAAGCGGCTTCACACTGTATGATGCACATTCTAGAGGGAAGGGGGATCACTTCAAACAGCCATATCTCGTGCTGTGGACCACCTAGCGCTAGTGGCATGTGGAAGAGGAGGTTCTAATCTCTCATGACACCAGGATCGCAGTTCTAGCTGTGACACAATCGGAGATATTGCCAGTTGAATACAGCCGGGAATGGAAGTTGTATACTATAAGATAACTCTGTTGCTGGGCAGGAAAGGGGAGAAGCTGTATGACTGTTGGACAGTCATGCAGAAAACATTACACCGCCCAGATTAGAGTCCCCGCCTATTTGGCTATTAGAGCCAAAATGGCATATTTAGAAAAATGCTCGTAACTTTGCAAAAATGTGTTTTGTTTTTTTTAAACAAATCACACGAGTTATCAGCAGCACAGTGCCTTATAGATTAGGTAGGTGATAGGGAATTAATAAACTAACATCCTTTAAGGCTATGTTCACATGTTAAATTAAAAACTGCTGTAGAATACGAAGCCGTTTTCAAGGGAAAACTGCCTCTCAACCGTTTCTAAAGCATCAAATGTTTTTGAGCGTTTTTTTCTATTGACACAATGAAAAACTGCTCTAGAATTTACATCCACTACTTTTTAACCCTTTAGTGACCACAATACGCCTTTTCACGGTGGTCGCTAAGGGGCCTTAGGCTAGGCTAGGCTGCCGCCATTTCACGGTGGCCCAGTCTTAGTCCTGCACGAGTGTCCCGTTCAGGCTTGAGCCGGGGCTCTGCTGTCTGATGACAGTCAGGCTCCTGCCCAATAGCGACCGCGGCATTTAACTTGTTTAGAGGGAGTGAGCTCCCTCTGTCACACGTCAGCGGCCCGCAAATGCAATCGCGGGTCTCCGATCGGGTGTCATGGCAGTTGGGGGCCTGGTAAAAGCCCCCAGGTCTGCCCTGGACGTATGCCTATTAGGATGCGCCGGAGGCACGGTCTAATTGCCTGTCAGATTTACACTGACGGGCAATAATGCTCTGGTATACGAAGTATACCAAAGCCTTATAGCAGCGATCTGAAGATCGCATAGTAAAGTCCCCTAGTGGGACTAAAAAAATGTAATTAATGTGAAATAAAGATTATTAATAAAAATGACAGTAAAAAATTTTTTTTCCTATAAAATAGTTTTATTTAGTAAGTGTAAAAATAAATAAAAGTACACATATATGGTATCGCCGCGACCGTAATGACTCAATTAATAAAGTTAATATGTCATTTAAACCGCAAAATGAACACCGTAAAAAAAAAAACAGAAATAATGGTGAAATTGCAATTTTTTCCCATTGCCCCCCAACAAAGTCATAAATATGAATCAATAAGTCCCATACACCCCAAAACAGTACCAATCAAAACTATGTCTCGTCCCGCAAAAAAACAAGCCCCAAAAAAATCACTCACTGACAGAAAAATAAAAAAAATTATGGCTCTTGGAAAGCAACGATGCAAAAACAAATAATTTTAGTTCAAAAGTTATTGTGCAAAAGTCGTAAAACATAAAAAAAAACAACCTACATATTTGGTATCGTCGTAATCGTACCGACCCATAGAATAAATGTAACATGTTTACGCCGCACAGTGAACGGCGTCAATTTAAAACGCATAGCACAATGGTGGAAATTCAGTTTTGTTTTTTTTTATAAATCCCCCCCCCCCCCCATAAAAGTTAATAAAAGATTATATGTACCCTAAAATGGTGCTATTAAGAAGTACAACTAATCCCGCAAAAAACAAGTCCTTATACAGCTATGTCGACGGAAAAATAAAAAAAAGTTATAGCTCTTTGAATGAGACTATAGAAAAACAAATAAAATAGCTTGGTCATTGGGGCCTAAAATAGGCTGGTCACTAAGGGGTTAATGGGCATTTTTTTTAAACTGCCGCGTGCAAACGCCCTGTCTGAACGTAATGCAGTTTTTCCCATTTAAATCAATGGGCAGATGCTTGAAGGCGTTCAACTTCCATTTTTTGGAGGCTTTGGCCAAATTCTAAGACTGGAGAATATATTGCTCAGTATAGTGTATATTTTCTAAACGTTTGTCAGAAGTTTGGATTGGTGGGGGTGCGAGCACAGAGACCCCCACCAATCGCTAGAACGAAGCAGCTGAAGCACTTGTGTGAATACTCAGCCGCTTCGTGTCTGTTCGGCTTTTTCCGGTAAGCCGATGTATCGGAGTACGGGCTCATAGGCTTTCTATTGAGTCCGTACACCAATACATTTATTTCTGGAAAAAGCCGAACAGACACGAAGCGGCTGAGTATTCACACAAGTGCTTCAGCTGCTTCGTTCTAGTGATTGGGGGGGTTCAGTGCTCAGACCCCACCAAGCCAGACTTCTGACATATCATAGTGACATGTCCGAAGTTCGTCATACGTTTAAATATTGTATGTGGCAGTTGGGTGGTTGTCTAGCGCTTTTCTAAATTAGTTAGTTTGAGATGCCACTAGATGAAGGCTATGGGCCTTCGATATTTAGCATCAAGAGGATCTGCCACCAGATCTCCCAATACAAACTGCATACATTATTAAATAGATCTTGGACCTGATGGTGTACTTATTATCTAACTTAATATCCATGTAAGAATGGCGGTATAATCCTGCCAGATATTAAAATTAGCGCATATTATTTTGAGGCCAAGTATATGCATGAAGTAATTCAATCTCCTCCCACCTTAGGCCCAGTTTGCACAGTTTTGACGTGGAAACGTGCCAAAAAACGGCTGAAAATGCCTCCCATTGATTTCAATGGGAGGCGGACGTGGTGTTTTTTTCCCCGCGAGCGTTTAACATGCGGCAGAGCGTATTTTGTGGCGTTTTTGCCTGTGGCGCTAAACGGACGCGAGCAAAAAAACTGAGTTTTGAGGCAGAATTTTCTGCTTGCAATAAACTCAGTGTGAACCATAGGCCTGATTCACACAAGCGCTGCGCATCTCAGACGTGATAAACTGCCTTTTTTCACGTCCAAGTTGCATCCGTGCTCAGCGCTGCAGGACGCGATGTCACGCATCCCCCATAGTGGAGTCTATGGAGTGATGCGTGAAAAGAACGGACATGTGGACACTGACCCTTCACACACTGTCTGTTGAAACAACGGCTGTGTGAACGGCCGCGTTGAATTACATAAGTTTGTGGGACGGCCACGTTTTCAACGGCCATCCCACGGACGTTTATCACGTTTGTGTGAATCAGGCCTTAAGCTTAAAAGCTTTTATCAGTGGCCCTGCCCTGCACCATGCTGAAACACACACATGCTCGGTACAAGATGCAGTCTCCCTGGCTCTGCAGAAATATAAAGCAGCAGATGGAGTTAAAAGCTGTAATCTCACTTAGGCGGGATTCACACGACAGGGATTCCCGGCCGGGTGCCGGCCGTTCATAAATCGGCCGGCACCCGGCTGCATTAGGAATAATAGACCCCTAATGGGGCTATTCACACGACCGATTTTTTGACGGCCGGGAAAACCGCCCGTCAAAAAATAGGACATGCTCTATTTTCAGCCGGGTGCCCGGCCGCCCGGCTCCCATAGAAGTCTATGGGGCCGGGAAATACACGGCCATCACCGGAATGTGTCCCGAGTGATGGCCGGGTCTGCCGTCGCTCGCGCACTCTCTCTCCTCACAGTGCAGAGTGCATGTGAGGAGGAGGATCTTTTATTGCTCGCTGTAGGAGTCGGAATCCCCAATCCCCGGCTGGGGATTGGGGATTCCGCTACAGGAGAAGTGCGTGACTACACTGTCCATATATGGACACAGCGAAGTCACGCACTTCTGCAGCGGAATCCCCGACTCTATGGCCGGGGATGCCGCTACAGGAGAAGTGTGTGACTACACTGTCCATATATGGACACAGCGAAGTCACGCACTTCTGCAGCGGAATCCCCGACTCTATGGCCGGGGATGCCGCTACAGGAGAAGTGAGTGACTACACTGTCCATATATGGACACAGCAAAGTCACGCACTTCTGCAGCGGAATCCCCGACTCTATGGCCGGGGATGCCGCTACAGGAGAAGTGAGTGACTGCACTGTTCATATATGGGCACAGTGACGTCACTCACTTCTGAAGCGGAATTCCCGACCTGTGGCAGGGAATTCCTCTTCAGGAGAAGTCAGTGACTACACTGTCCATATATGGACATTGAAGTCAGTGACTTCTCCTGGAAAGGGGGGGGGGGGATGGGTGCAACCTACAGGGGACTGGGTGGCATCACCTGCAGGGGGCAGGGTGGGTGGCATCTCCTACAGGGGGCAGGGTGGCATCGCCTACAGGGGCAGGGTGGCATCGCCTACAGGGGGCAGGGTGGCATCGCCTACAGGGGGCTGTGTGGCATCGCCTACAGGGGGCTGTGTGGCATCGCCTACAGGGGGCTGTGTGGCATCGCCTACAGGGGGCTGTGTGGCATCGCCTACAGGTGGCTGTGTGGCATCGCCTACAGGTGGCTGTGTGGCATCGCCTACAGGTGGCTGTGTGGCATCGCCTACAGGGGGCTTGGTGGCATTACCTACAGGGGGCTTGGTGGCATTACCTACAGGGGGCTTGGTGGCATTACCTACAGGGGGCTTGGTGGCATTACCTACAGGGGGCTGTGTGGCATCGCCTGCAGGGGACTGGGTGGCATCGCCTGCAGGGGGCTGTGTGGCATCGCCTGCAGGGGGCTGTGTGGCATCGCCTGCAGGGGGCTGTGTGGCATCGCCTGCAGGGGGCTGTGTGGCATCGCCTGCAGGGGGCTGTGTGGCATCGCCTGCAGGGGGCTGTGTGGCATCGCCTGCAGGGGGCTGTGTGGCATCGCCTGCAGGGGGCTGTGTGGCATCGCCTGCAGGGGGCTGTGTGGCATCGCCTGCAGGGGGCTGGGTGGCATCGCCTGCAGGGGGCTGGGTGGCATCGCCTGCAGGGGGCTGGGTGGCATTACCTACCAGGGGGGCTGTGGCATTATCTACAAAGGGCTGTGTGTGGCAACAAATTTTAAATGAAATTCATCCGATTTTAAAACTGACAGGGAAAAAAACAGATTCAAATCGGCCAGTAAAAACGGCAACTCGGCCCGTAACGGAATCGGAACGGATGCAAAACGGATGCAAACCGGCCGGGAAAAACGGCCGATTTTCCCGGCTGACACTCGGACCCTGTCGTGTGAATGAGGCCTTAGGCCGAGTTCGGCTGCCAGAGTTCACGCTTTGGAAAGCCGCGTAGGTGGGAGGACAATTTATACTTACTGTGGCTGTTGAGGTGACACGTCCCTCCTTTGACGTCCTGCCTCCCTGGATGACACTGCAGCCTGTGATTGGCTTCAGCGGTCACATGGGATTAAACGTCATTCCAGGAGGCTGGACTGTAGAGAAGCAGGGGGTTCTGGGTAAGTATAGACTTCTGATTTGCAGGGGAATCGCTGCAATTCTGCTGTAAGTCGCAACACTTGGATTTTGTTGCAGGTTTTGCACCCCCATTGAATTGACTGGGGAAATCCCATAACAAAAAAGACAAATGCAGCCTAAATTGACCTGCTATAATGTAAATTCCACAATGCAGGTCAATTTCTGAAAGTTTTCGCTGCATTTTTTTTTTTTTCTGCAGTGTGGGCATTAGGTTTTCAAAATTGCATCTACTTTGCTGCTACGGAAAATGCTGTGAAATTTCCACACCGAATTCTGCAACGTTTACTCTATATGGGATCCCGACCTAAAACTGCTGCTGGAAGCTGGGCTCACTGCGGAGCCAGGATGACTGCAGCTTGCACTTAGCATGTGTGTGTGTGTGGGGGAGGAGGGAAACTGATAAAAGCTTGTAAGCTCTAGGTGGGAGGAGATTCAGATTACTTCATGCATGTAATTCATACCTCTAATTTTATATCGAACAAAACGTTTCGAAAATCCATTCCAGAGCAGCTGTATCTTTTTTTTTTTTTTTTCAAATATCAGTCTCATAAGATCTATTTAACGTATGCAGTTTGTATTGTGAGATTTTGTTAAAAGATCCTCTAAGGGTATGTGCACACAAAATAAAAAACATCTGAAAATACAGAGCTGTTTTCAAGGGAAAACTGCTCCTGATTTTCAGGCGTTTTTTAATCAAGCTCATGATATTCACGGCGTCTGACAGCCGTTTTGGAGCTGTTCTATAGTCCATGAAAAACTGCTCCAAAAACGTCAAGTGACATGCACCTTTTCGCGGGCGTCTTTTTACGTGCAGTTTTTGGAAAACGAGGCCCCGTCCGAACAGAGCACCATATTTCCCACTGAAATCAATGGGCAGATGTTTGGAGGCAGTCTGCTTCCAGTTTTTTCAGGTGTTTGAGGTGTAAATGCCCTGAAATACGCCTGAAAACACTCAGTGTGAACATACCCTTAAAAGGATACCTCCAACTAAAAGCAACTTATCTTATCTTTTAACAGATGGCTATGGTGGTGGCCGAGGATATGGTGACGGATACAATGGATATGGTGGTGGTGGTGGTCAAGGAGGTAGGTTTCTTTTTTGGGTCAATCTCCAAACGTAAGGTTTTGAGAAGCTTTTCAATCGCTTGCGCTTTGTGTACATGGCCGTTTTACTGCTCTGTGCATGATAAATGCTGATGCCTGGAAACTTTTTGTTGGCGGTATCAAGAATTATACAGAAGAATATAGCCTTAGGGAATATTTTTATATCTAACAAGACAACCTATATTGCTAGATCAAGAAAGTCTATTGCTTTCACTAGAACAGTTAAAGGGGTTTTCCATGACCGGACAACTGACCTTATCCACAGGATTGGTCATAAACCTATGATCAGTGCTGGTACGACACCCGGACCCCACATCGATCAGCCGTTCTGTCTGCCTCCAGGTGCCGGATATTTTGACCAGTAAAGCCGGTGGCAGATGGCTCAGACCGCTGCGTAGCGGCCATTCTACAGAGCTGCCGCTTGGCTGCTATTCCATGACCGGAGCCATCTGCTTCTGGCTCAAACTACTACAATACCGTTCAAAACATCGGTGCGGTGTCTATACTATACTGATGACCTGTCCTGTGGATAAGTCATCAGTTGGCTGGTCATGGAAAACCCCATTAAGTGCAATTCTTTAATGTTTAACAAGTCTCTTGAGGATGGTCTTAACATGTTTGCCATTGTGCATCATGGCAGAGCATGCTCTCTAAAGTAAGGCTATGTTCCCTCCTGTCGACTTGTTCACTTCTGTGTCAAAGGAGCAGAACAAGTTAATAATGGAAGCAATGGTTCTGTTGCACAACTGACGCCGGCGCCAACAGAACCCACTGACTTTTAACAGGTTCTGTCAGTTCGTCCCATGATTTTACCAGAGAACATGGCACAGCAAGGCGCTATTGTCTCCGGTAATCTCTGCCAGAACTGTGACCGAAGGCTCCGTTGCAGATGTGAACGAGGTCTATACCAGCAAAGGGCCACACTGAGATTTGAACTGTGGTCTTCTAAACCGAATAACCACTAAGGCCTAGTTCACACTGAGTATTTTGCAGGCAGAAAAAAAATCTGCCTCAAAATTCCTTCAGATTTGGACTTGCCTGCACTTTTTTTTTTTTCTCTTTGCTGCGTTTTTCGTGGCATTCTGCACCCACGGACATTGAGTACCGTGGGCAAAAACCGTCCTGAAAATGCTTTTATGCCTTCCATTGAATTCAATTGGAGGTCAGATGCAAAACCGTGGCTAGGAAGGACCTGACACCCTTTACTGCCGCGAGTAGCTAAAACTCACCTTGGGGGAAACGCCTCCCATTGAAATCAATAAGAGGCCATTTCAGGCATTTTTGGTGCTGATTCTGACTAGGTGTCCACGTCAAAATCGGCACCAAAAAACTCTGAACATAATTGTTTGAGGGTTCTGAGGTAAACCGTTATAAACCTTTCACCTGCCCAGTCATGTAATAGGCAGGGCTTCACAAACTGTCTCACTTGAAATTTTTCTAACTTCCTCCATTATTTGCATATCGGTGCCTTTATATTTGGCACCCGATATGTAAATAAGCCCCTGAACTGTCAATGGGGCGCTTCTATCTAACTAAATGGTAAGTTTGTGAAGCCCTGCCTATTACATGCTGCACATGTATGGGCAGCTGAAAGGTTCTTTTTAAAACCAGATACAATTGCCTCTAGCCTTCCTAATGTACATAAAGCCCTTAACTGTCAGTTGTCTCCTTTTGTAGTCACTTTTTTTTGTTGCGCCCTCAATTGATTAGCAAATTCATAGGGGGAGACACCAAGCAGCTAGTGTTTCTTTCCCTACAGCATAACACATTTCTCATTGAAATCAATAGGGTGTCCGTGTAATTCCTGGTCTGTCGTTCAGTCTCTTGCCTCCTGTGTAATTCAAAGTCTGGTATGCTTTTATTTACGAACTAACATTTAAATTTTATATTCACACAGGTGGAAACTTTGGTGGCGGACCAGGTTATGGTGGAGGTGGTGGCGGCGGCGGCGGCGGTGGTGGTGCTGGTGTACGAGGTGGATATGGAGGTGGTCCAGGCTATGGCAACCAAGGTGGTGGATATGGCGGAGGATACGACAACTACGGGGGAGGTAGTGTGGAGTACTTATTAAAGGGGGTTTCCACATTCTAACAACTGATGACCTATCCACCGGATAGGTCATGAGTATATGATTGGTGCGGGTCCGACACTCGGACCCCGCACCGATCCGGCTGCCTCCTGGCATTGGAAGATTTGAACTGTATGCAGTAGTTGGAGCCAGAAGCAGCTTGTCCCGACCACTGCATAGCAGCTGTTTGGCAGAACTGCAGCTCGGTTCCTATTCACTTGACTAGGAGCAGTACTGCGGTTCGGCCGCTATTCTTTGGCCGGAGCCATCTTCTGGCAATTTTGTCCAATGCCTGGAGGCAGCAACTGATCGGTGCGGGGTGTCGGTCCCGCACCGATCATATACTCATGACCTATCCGGTGGATAGATAATCAGTTGTCAGAATGTGGAAAACCCCTTTAACGTTGTCATTGCAAATTTAGCTTGTGCTTAAAATTTACTTGTTGCCTTAGGGAACTATGGTGGTGGAAACTACAATGAGTTTGGGAACTACAACCAACAGTCTTCGAATTATGGTCCAATGAAAAGTGGTGGTAACTTTGGCGGCAGCAGGAGCATGGGTGGTGGAGGAGGAGGACCATACGGTGGTGGTGGTAAGCGCTAAATGATTAGAATTTGGGAGCAATTATAAATATTTTCTGCATGGTGTGCTTTGATGTGGAAGACAGTCGCAACAAATCCCATAACTTCAAGTATATCACCAGGTTTTTGGAAGTGTTGTGAAGGTAGCACAGTTCATAATGTCACTTGAATGACACATGACCCGTGGCCAGATTGTTTTAGAGAATGGACTCTATATTAGAACAGGTAGTCTCATATAGACTTTTAGTATTTACGGTATGGATGTTGACGGGAGTTCCACCTATACATTACATGGATGACCAGAATGACCAGCCATAGCTTTACCTGGAGTTTAGAGAAGCTGGAGCCTCTGATCAGTTAATCGTTGTATCGGCTTAATGAATAAAGTTGTCTTGAGACAACCACTTTAATACAACTTTAACTAGAACAAACTAGCCATTTTATTCCTGCTCATATAGTATGGATTTGAGGAAGTTAAGTGTGTTCTAATACATTTTTATAGGAAACTATGGTCCAGGAAGCGGTAGTGGAGGCAGTAGTGGTGGATATGGAGGGAGGAATCGTTACTAGTTTCCAGACTACTCCTTCTGGGTAAGTGAGCTTTATAACTGGGTACTGTAGCTATACATAATTATTTTTTTTCATATAAACACCTTCAGTTAGCTACAGGCTAAGCTTATCAGGATAGTATTGTCTTTAAACTGGCTAGATGGACAATATCATAACCTATTCTTTTTACTCTTTACTTCTGTTGAAACAGGCTTCACTGTATAAGTAGGAGAGGATGAGAGCCCAGAGGTAACACAGCGGCAGGTTATCGAGATTACAAAGTTAAGGAGTCATTATCTCAGTCATGCATAGAACATGCAGTGATATGACAGAAGACACCAGAGCAGATGCAGAGAGCCATTTTGTGAATGGATTGGAATATATTTAAGTACATTACCTTACAATGGAGGAAGGACTGTAAAATATGCCTTTGAGACAGTTAAATAGGTTTTTAATTGTTTGTTTGTAGTGGTCTTTGTAAAGAGTGCAGCAGCATTCCTTTTTGATAATGTTCAATTTTTAAGTTACAGGTAACGTGAAACTTTTTAAGATTTCTGAACAGTTTAAAACTAGCCAGGATCATGGTGTAATATGAGACTTTTTATTTTTCCTTTAACTTTCAGTGTGTGTATAGTTAAGCTGTTGTACACTTTCATTTAATAAAATAATTCGAAAGGAAATTTTGTCTCTAGATGTATGCGTTTATCTTGCAACAAGGAAAGGAATAGCAATGAGTATTGTGTTGCCATTCTGTTAAGTGTCTGTGTTTTGCAAGTCATAAGGAGAAAAGTATTTAGATAACGAAGGGGATCTCTGCAAGGAGAAGCTCCTGTTCAGATCTTTTAGATGCAGCTGCTTCTTCCATGGCAAGTAAAAGGCGATATTTCCAGCGAGGTACTCAACCCAGAGACACAGGTCTAGTACAAGAGAAGCCTTGAGAGCGACTTCTAAGTTCAGTCTTTTAACACTGGGCTAAAGTTCTGGATAAAGTTATGCTACACTAGATTAAGGATGTCTACGAAAGCTGAGGGGGTAGAGCAAAGTAGTGCTAAGTTAAACCTCTGTAGGTAAGATCCTATTTTCTTTCCTTTAAAACAGATGAATGAGCTTACAGTTTAGTTGATGTTTTAGCTATTAACCGTAATTTCTCACTTTAAAAAAAAAAAAAAAAAAAATACTTCTACTAACGTACCATCTTAAAGATTCTTAGTATGGTTTTTCTCTTGCTGGAATTCTAGCAGTGGTTTGAAAATGGACAAGCAGTCTGCCCAGACTGAGCTACGTTTCAGCCAATGACATAAACTCCGTGCATGTCTAAGTGGTCCACATTTCTGGGATCCTTACAGGATGTTACAGGTAAATATTGACATGGCAGCATATTTGTTTTTATATCGTTACTTTTTGAGATACAGCTGCTTTGTATACATAGTAGCTGTATCTAGCGCTGAAACCTGTATTTGTCCGGTTAGTGACACTGGTTCAGTGAAAGCGGGTCGCAGGATCGAGCTGTTATAGATCACATCTAAGATCTTAACTTAGATGTGATTGATAACAGGTGGAACCACGCAGGACCCACTTTCACGGTCAGGACATGTTCCAGAGCTAGATACAGCTGCTTTGTATACAAAGCAGCTGTATCTTAAAGTTGTAATTACATTTTATGAAAAATTATTACTAAGTTCCATCAATCACATTGATCCATTTTAATTAAGAAAAATGTCTTCAAAGGTGTGCATACCATTTAAGCGCAAACTTTCTTTTTGAAAGATTTACCTGAACTGTACAAACTTATATTAAAGCGAACCTGTCATCTCTGCTGACATGTGTGTTTTTAGTAAATTATTGTATTCCCTTAAAGTTACACATTTTTAGAACATATTGTTTTAAGTGTGCCATTTCTCTAAATTTACACGTCATGACAGAAATGACAGCTGGGTGTTAAAATGCCTCTTGTCAAAGGGGTCTGTTCCTACAGTCTGTCAAAAATTATTGGACATCGTCTGTCTGGTGGGAAACCCCCCTCTCCCAACTGGTAGAAGTTGTCAATTTATTCATTTATTTCTAAGAGAAATAACAAACTGCACAACAGAGTTTTAAGGAATGTTCCTAAGTTTTCATGGGGAATTTATCTATTTTACTAAAACAGACCTCTCAGGAGAGGTGACGGGTCCTCTTTTAACTTAGTTGTCTGATAGGGGTCCATCGTTAAGGACCCCTATCTATTATGACAGACCTGCTCAATTATGTTATATAACATGTATTTAGGGAGCGGTTTCCTAGGTGACCGTTTTGAGGGATGGGGTCCAGTCAGGATTATGGGAAAGTCTTAAATTTAAACAAGTTATAAACTTCAGATTTTAATGTCCAGACCATGACTAAAGCAATGTTAAAGGGGCTCTGTCACCAGATAAGTGCCCCATCTCCTACAATAATCTGATCGGCGCTGTAATGTAGATAACAGTGTTTTTTTGTTTTTTTTGTAAAAAGATAATTTCTGAGCAAGTTATGAGCAATTTTAGATTTATGCTAATTACTTAATGAGCAACTGGGTGTTTTTAATTTTGACCAAGTGGGCATTGTAAAGAGAAGTGTATGACGCTGACCACTTCGGTAACGTTTGTGTGGGACTTACACAGCACAGCGTGATCTCGTGAAATCACACTGTCATTCATAGTGTAATCTTGCGAGATCACGCTGTGCTGTGATTAAGTCCCACAAACTTTACCGACGTGTCAGGAGTGTGAATAGACATCGCGTCCTGTCTGGAGGCAATGTCTATTCACTCAAGACACTTCAGTAAAGTTAATGTGGGTGTATGTGACAGCACAGCAAGATCTTGTGAGATCACGCGGTCATGAGTACAAATGGACATGAATGGAGAGAAGTGTATGACGCTGATTGGTCAGCGTCATACACTTCTCTTTACAAGGCACACTTGCTCAAAAGTTAAACTTCCAGTTGGGCATTAAGAAAGTAATTGGCATAAATCTAAAATTGCTCATAAAGATAGTTTTTCAAAATGAAAACCACTTTCTACATTACAGCGCCGATCAGATTATGTAAGAGATGGGGCACTTCTAATGTGGTGACAGACTCTTTTTAAAGAGGGTTTTTCCATCTCCTAGAATTATAACATATTTGGTAAGATGGGCCATCACTTTCTGACAGGTGGGCATCTGACCTCTTAGACACCCTCCTGATCCTAAGAATGAAGGGAACTGCAGCACTGCCAACACAGCTGATGAGCGCCACCATACAGGTAGACACAAGGAGCAGCAGCATTGCAGCCCCCTTCTAATCTGTGAGGGTCCTCGAGGTTTAAACTCCACCGATCCAGTATAAACAGCAGATCTTGTCAACCACATTGCACGGTTTAGGAGGTATACCCATTCTCCGGTCCGTGTGCGATACTTGTAATGGGTATTTAATTACATCGAGCTGGACACCTAAAAATACCACTTATTGTACTTGCCTGCCCCCCCCCCCCCCCATTTGATATCCTAACACCGATATAACTATTCTTTGTCTGACAGGTAATTCTGGAGCGGGTAGCTGCATATGAAGATTTGAAATCGGAATTCAAATAACTTATAGGAGTGGATTTTGGCCCAGTTACGTGAAAGTAACCAGTTGAATCGCCTGTTAAGCTTGATGTGCTCATATATATATATATATTTTTTTTCTCATCAAAATATTTATTTTTTATTTATAAACATGACCAATTTTTAAATAAAAAAAATTGTATTTTGTCGTCCAGTGTGTTGTCATGATACTTAGGGTGGATCTGTCACTAGTTTATTAATGCCCCATCTCCTAACTAATATAAAAGGCACTGTCATGCTAATAATTAGAGCATAAATTGTGTTCCAAAATGTTTTATTTTCAAAGTTGTTACCTTTTCTCATCTGCTAATGTAGCCAAATGGGAGGTAACTTCATTTTCTCTGACCAGTCAGCATCATACATTGCTCCTCTTCCCAGCCCTGTGTGATTTCTACTTCAACCGAGAGATCACGATGTGTTGCTTCGGGCTGCAGGTCCTTCAAACAGCGACTCAGCGCTCCTCTAGGAAGACTGTCACAACAACTGCTGCTGTGGAGGAGTTGTCCTGGCACAGCTGGAGGCGATGCAGGGACTGTCTTCTGGAGGAGCGCTGAGATGCTGCGTTGAAGGACCTGCAGCCCGAGGTGACACATCGTGATCTTGCGAGTGAAGATGAGATCACACTGGGCTAGGAAGAGAACTGTATGACACGGATTGGGCAGCGTCATGCAGAAAAAAAAAATACACTGCCCACAGAGAAAACAGCTACCTCCCATTTGGCTAGTATCCGTATATTTCATGCTGAAAATACTAAATGTTTTGCTTAGGTACAATAAGCTAGTGATATCCACTCCAACTAATCTTGAGAGTGGCTGCTCAGTGTTATCACTGCACACAACCAATGCTGCAAACATGTCGGTCGCAGTAGCATATCTTGACTGATCACAGCCTGTTGGTCACACCTATACTATTAGATCAGGTGGGCTGGCTTGCATGCCACGGCAGCCAATGGCACCCTAGTGTCTCCTAGCTTTACAAGACCTGGCTGCCTCCTGAAAGTATGGCCTGTTTTTGTATTCATAAACTAGGGACAGGTCCTCTTTGAAGCGGAACTCCCTCATTATTGGTATATACATTGTAGATTTGAATTTTCATGTCTGAAATCTTACAGCTCCTTTGTATATCCTGGTTGTCTGGCAAACGTATCATGAGTTATTTTCATGTAATTTATTGCTTGCACAGGAAGTTCTGAATGCTGATGCACAAACGAGCATGTCAGGTACTAGGAGGCTGGAAGCCTAATAACCTTGTACAATGAAAGGAATCTTATAGGAAAGCGTACATGTGCTTGTGATAAATCAGACATGCTGTCTGACAAATGCTGTTGGAATTAAGGGCTTACATACAGTTTGTTCTGAAGGTACTAACCTACCATGTACCGTAAGTATTTGGGTCCCTCATGCCAGTTTTGCATCTGAAATTCATCTGATCTGCTTAAGTGGTGGTAAAATGATCTATTGAATAAGGCACTAAAACAGAGGGCTCCATCCCACTGAGTCACATCACGCCCTGTTTGATCTTGCACCTGATTCAGAACTTGTGGATTCAAATTTGCTCAGATACTGATGTCCTCCCAACATCTGTCAAGGTCGGAAAAAATATTTATTTAACGGATCTGTATACATTTTGCCCAGGTCATTTGTAATTGCTGTTGTGCAGTGGAAGGGTCTAAGTAACCGCTAAGGCACGAAGTGGTAGACCACACAAATTAACAGCCAGGACAAAGTGCTATGGCATTTTAAAATCACCCCTCTGTTATGCACATGACTAACTTTGATCCGCAGTGATGCCCTGTAATTGCAGCTCACAGTACTGAACCATTTTCTATTGCCCACGAACACCTTCCTGTAAATTTACGGGAAGGTGGGCTGTAGAAATAACCTGCAAAATGTAGGACTTTTTTTTAACTGACCATATTCCTGTACTCTATAATGGGAGTAAACGGTTTCCATTGTGTGATAAATTTTGACCTTACATGGGCTGCACATTAGTAATTAACCCCATCTAGTTTCTCAGTTGTAATGGACATCATTGTGTTCATGTACATGATGGGGTTAATTACTATTAATGTGAGGCACATGGAGGTAATACATTCTTAACACATTGTGCCTCACACTAGGTGAAAGAATGCAAATTTTTTTTCTTTTTTTACAGCGTACACCTAAATTACGCTATAAATTTGTTGTGCAGGTTATTATGGGTGTGACTATATGAAATTAATGTTAAATTATTATTTTTTTGTGAACATTTATTTACTTATTTTCAAACTTTAATCTACTGGCATATGTAATCGGTGCCTTAACTGCCTGTGTATTAAGTATTCCCCAACAGGAAATCTGGTCAGACAACCCCAGGGTCCTTCAATGGACCCTGGGCTGTCTGCCCATATATGGTACATCACATCCCTGTGACATGATCCAAGGGGCATGCCCGGTCTCCTTTTCCCCTTGAATACTGCAGTCTGCTTTGATCGCAGCATTCAAGGGACCACTGGCAGAGATGAGTTTCTCTGTTAGATTGTGGCTGTGTAATACAGCCATTGCCCTGCTCGTGGCCACAAGCGTGCACGTGTGGCCAGTTCTTCACTGATGAGCGTCGGCACTAAAGACCGAACATGAGGATGTTTTGCAGTGCGCCCGCCGTGTTCTGTCTTCAGTGCCGGCATTCATTAGTGCAGTGCCAGCAACCTCATAGTGACCACGTACACATGTCAGGTGACGGGCAATGGTTGTATTACACAGCTGCAGCCCTGCTCTAACTAAATTAATGTGTTACAATACGAAGCTGTGCGGCTTAGTATCGAAATACATGAGTTAATGGTATTGAACCGTTTGAGGGTGCATGGCATCAAAGTAGTATAGATGTTTAGATGCAACCCTAGTGCCCACTGTAAAATTTGGTGGACAAGGGCTTAGGGTATGTTCACACGGCCAAATTTCAGACGTATACGAGGCGTATTATGCCTCGTTTTACGTCTGGAAATACGTCGTCAAACATCTGCCCATTACTTTCTATGGGTAGAACGCTGTATTGTCCACACGACGTGTAATTTTACGCGTCGTACGGCAATTACGACGCGTAAAATTACGCCTCGTAAAAAGAAGTGCAGGACACTTCTTTGGACGTTTTTGGAGCTGGTTTCTCAGACTCCAATGACAACATCTCCAAAAACGGATGTAAAAAACGCCGCGAAAACGGTGTGAAAACGCTGTGAAAAATGCGAGTTGGTAAAAAAACGTCTGAAAAGCAGGGTCTGTTTTCCCTTGAAAACAGCTCTGGATTTTTAGACGTTTTTGTTGACTACGTGTGAACATACCCTTAAGGTATGTGCACATGTAGTGACCAAAAACGTCTGAAAATATCAGCTAGACTCAAGCAGTGCAATTTTCTGGCGGAGCTGGGTAGGGAAGCCATTACTCCCTAAATAGGAGTGTATTTGTTATGCAGTTTGAATGGCATTTCGGGTTTCTGCTCTTCACACTGAAAAAGTGGAAGTCAAGCAACCCCCTCTACTGCCATGTCTGACCCTAAAAGGGAACCCTCACGCCAGACTACCGTTGCAGTTTATTTTGCCTGTTCCAAGTGTAATACTAAATTTCCTTGTGGTCAGTCAACTTCCATGTGCAATGCAGGCCTGGGTATTGTGGATTTGGAATGGGCTAACTCTTTTACTGATGGTTAATAACCTAAAAAACATCACTCCGTCCATCCTGGGCGATATGTCTGCCTGCTCACCCCTGGACTCTTGTTCTGCCTGCTCACCCCTGGACTCTTGTTCTGCCTGCTCACCCCTGGACTCTTGTTCTGCCTGCTCACCCCTGGACTCTTGTTCTGCCTGCTCACCCCTGGACTCTTGTTCTGCCTGCTCACCCCTGGACTCTTGTTCTGCCTGCTCACCCCTGGACTCTTGTTCTGCCTGTCCTCATGTGGACTCTCCATCTATGTCCTCTTCTTGTGGCAGCCGAAGTCAGATCTGGTGCTTCCTCTCCACGTAGAAAGGTTTTGTCTGAGGGTGAATTATCTGGTTCCGACTTGGATTAAGTTGGTAAGTGCTCTACTCCGCTCCCCACTCTGTTGGAGATATGTCAGGGCTATCCGTGACACCCATCAGGTCTCTGATTCTGCACCCTCCCCTCCCACTTTTCTTCGGACACCGCTGGTTTCACCCAGCCACTTGGAACTTGACGACCTTGTCCTTAAGGAATAGAAGCACCTGGTAAAGAAATGTTCTCATTCTAGTTGTCTGGTTGTTTTCTACCCCTTTCAGGAGGGAACTTCTTCCACATGGCTTAGGCCTCTGGCGGTAGGTCCTCCGGTTTCTCGGTCTAGGCCACTATCTTACCTATTGTTGACTTTTTTTAAATTTTGCCAAAACTACTTTGGTAGATCTGGCTATACTCTTTGTCCAATCTTCGCATCTGTCTAGGATAGCAGAGCTATTTCTGAATGGGCACACAAACTCTGTCATGGCCTGCCCTTGATGCTGCCCACCTAGTGGCACGGGCCTCTGCTTCTTTTGTTGCTATTTGCAGGACTACCTGGCTCAAGGATTAATATGATGATTCAGCCTTCAAGCGTTCCCTGACTGCTCTCCTCTTTGCAATTTCTCGACTATTTGGACCTAGATTAGATGAGATCATCTCAGAAGCCACTACTCCAGCCAAAACGATGGGTCTGCGTTTTTGGTCCTTCCGTGGGTTCTCCAACACCACATCATCCAGGCCACAGTATCAACAGGAATAGAAAGCCAAACCTTCTTACAAGGCTTGCTCCTCTTGGTGTCCCCGACCTCAGACAGCGAAGGCTGGAGCCAGCAAAGCCAATTCTGTATGAAGGTGCGCCCCTGCTTGATTTACCTCGGGTGAGGGGCAGGCTTCTGCACTTCAAGTACGTCTGACTCTCGCATTTCGTATGCCTGGGTTCAGGAGGTGGTATCCTCCGGATACAAAACGGGACCGATCCTTGCAATTGCTGGATCTGAAGTTCATGCTTCCCCTCTCAGTCGTTTGCTTCGGTAGTGGATCACCGCCCCAGCCGTTCCCCTGGAGCGCTCCTTCCTTCTGCTGAACTTGCTAATCCTCTCCACGGATGCCAGTCTCAGGGGATGGGGGGCGCCTTTCAAAACCTCACGGCTCAGGGGCTGTGCACAGGAAGCCTCCCTTCCTATAGATCTGTTGAAATTGAGAGCCATTTTTCTGTGCCTACTGCACTGGATATTGTCACTGTCCGAACAACCCGGTGCGGGTTCAAACGGACAATGCCACGGCCGTTTATCTAAATCACAGTTTCGCAGTAATGGCCAAGGCTTTTGAGATCCTGGTCTGGGCGGAATCTCACGTTTCGGCTCTCACAGCGGTTCACATTCCCTGGGTCGACAATTGAGTCGCAGAATTTCTTAGTTGGCGAAATGGTGGATCCAGAGGATTGGTCGCTTCACCAAGAGGTCTTCGACCAAATTTGTCTTAGGTGGGGTCGGCTGGACGTGAACCTAATGGGCTCCTGGTTCAATCGACAGGTCCTCTGCTGCCTCTCCCGAACCCGGGACATGGAGACCTGCACCGCGGATGCTCTTCTGGCACCATGGTCCAACTTCAGTTTCTTACAGGCCTTTCCTCCTCTGCCTCTCCTGCTGCGTCTGGTTGCCATTGCATTGTCCGCGCCGCTGTTGGTACGCGGGGTTATTAAACCAGGTGTTGGTACTTTTGGCAGTGTGGGCAGATGCCAAGTCCTGCTGAAAAATGAAATCAGCATCTCCATATGGCTTGTCAGCAGAGGGAAGCATGAAGTGCTCAAAAATGTCCTGCTGCACAGTGGTCGAAAGTCCTGTTTTCAGATGAAAGTAAATTTTGCATTTCATTTTGAAATCTCGGTCCCAGAGTCTGGCGGAAGAGTGGAGAGGCATCAATCCAAGTTGCTTGTGGTCCAGTGTGAAGTTTCCACAGTCAGTGATGGTTTGGGGAGCCATGTCATCTGCTGGTGTTAGTCCACTGTGTTATATCAAGCCCAGAGTCAATGCAGTGTCTACCAGGATATTTTAAAGCACTTCATGCTTCCCTCTGCTGACAAGCAAAAAATTATTTTTGAAATTGGGTTTATATAATATTCAAATTTTATGAGCGATTACATTTTGGGTTTTCATTAACTGTTACCATAATCATCAACATTAAAAGAAAAAAATGCTGGAAATAGATCACTCTGTGTGTAATGAATTTATATAATATAGGAGTTTCACTTTTTGAATTGAATTACTAAAATAAATAAAAACTTTTTGATGATATTCTAATTCGATGTGAAGGACTAGTATATAGCCTTCAGAGTGGAAGACTGCTAAAAAAAAATAATAATTGCAGAATACAAGTCATATAATGGCCAGAAATACTGATATTCCTCATGTACACACATATGACCGCTTATTCTGAAAAGTTAGGTACACTTTAACCCCTTAATGACCGGGCCATTTTGCACGTTAATGACCAAGGATTATTTTTTGTTTTTTCACGGTCGCATTGCAAGAGTCATAACTTTTTTTTTATTCCGTCGACATCGCCGTATTAGGGCTTGTTTTTTGCGGGACGAGTTGTATTTTGTAATGTCACAATTTTATATGCATATAATATATCGATTAACTTTTATTTTAGGAGAGTATTGAAAATAAGCAGCTATTCCAGCATTACCACGTTATAAATTTACGCCGTTTACTATGCAGCGTAAATAACATGTTAACTTTATTCTATGGCTCGGCACGGTTACGGGGATACCAAATATGTAAAGGTTTTATGTTTTCCTACGTTTGCTCAATAAAAAGGCTTTTAGAAAAAAATTACTTGTTTTTGCATCGCTGCATTTCAAGAGCCGTAACGTTTTTATTTTTCTGTCAATGTGGCCGTACGTGGGCTTGATTTTTGCGGGCCAATGTGTAGTTTTCATTAGTACTATTTTTGGGGTACATAGGACTTATAGATAAATTTTTTATGGGGGGAATGGGAGAAAAGAACGAATTTTGCCGTTGTTTTTTGCGGTTTTTTTGGACGCCGTTCATCCGGCGGTTTAATTAATGTGTTCATTTTATTGTTCAAGTTGTTACGATCGCGGGGATACCATATATGTGTATGTGTGATTTGTTTTGACACTTTTACTAAATGAAACCACTTTTTGGGCAAAAAAAGTAGTTTTATTTGATTTTTACTGTAATTATATTTTTTTTTTTTCACAAACTTTATTTAACTCATTGACATATTTTTTTTTAGTCCCACCAGGGGACTTCACTATGCGATGTGCCGATCGCATATATAATGCTTTGGTATACTTAGTATACCAAAGCATTATTGCCTGTCCGTGTAAAACGGACAGGCAACCTGTTAGGTCATGCCTCTGGCATCGCTTAACAGGCAGTTGCGGAAGACAGACCTGGGGGTCTTTGTTAGACCCCCGGCTGTCATGGAAACCCGACGGCGACCCGCGATTTGTTTGCGGGGGCGCCGATGGGGTTACAGAGGGAGGGAGCTCCCTCTGTCAAACACATTGGATGCCGCTGTCACTATTGACAGCAGCATTTAATTGGTTAAACTGCCGGAATCGGAGCGCGCTTCGATTCCGGCAGTTGCAGCAGGAGCCAGGCTGTGTAGAACAGCCGTGCTCCTGCCGCTGATCGCGTGGGTACAGTCTCAGTACCCGCGCCATCACAGGACGGATATATCCGTCCTCCTGCGCGAACTAGCAGCTGCTGAGGACGGATATATCCGTCCTTCGGCGTTAAGAGGTTAAGTATTTTGGTGTAATGCTTTTTAACCCCTTAAGGGAGTATCGCCTTCTTACACATTTATGGCATAATCACAGTAAATGTCATAAATAAATGTGTTTGATGAATGCAGGTCCCAGCTCTGGCATGGCCTAATAGGCAGATGCTTATGGCAGACCTGGGTACCTTTGTTAGACCCCGGCTGCCATGGTGACCTATGCATGGGGTGCCGATGGTCTGACAGGGAGCCCTCACTCTATCAAACACTTTAGATAGGTTTCTCTTATCCCGGCCGGTACATTGGTGATAGTAAGCCAATCTCCCACAGTGATCGCACGGGCAAAGCTCCTGTGCCCGCACGATCAGCATGAAGTAACTGTACATCATGGTGCCTCATTGTAAGAAAGGTGCATTTAGGGGTTAATACCTTCTATGCGGTTTTCTAAACCTCATTCACATGCATTAAACTGTATGTTGATTCTGTGTTGAATCCGGTAATATGCCATAAATGGGAACTCTTTTGCAAAATATTTGCCTTATATATTGGAAACAATTTAATTGTATGATAGGAAAAATAAGACTCAACACACGACATTTCCAAATAAGCAGTTTATTGGTTACCATTTTTTTTATTTTTTTTAAAACATACCCTTAAAGTAGTACACCAAGAGTTTACAGTAGCAGTCAAGTAACCATGTCTCTAAACACTCAGCACTATAGGCTTTCACTAACTGTAGATAGCGTTTACACAGAGTAGAATTCTTAATAGGTGGCACCAGCTATCATGTGTTAGTTCGGGGTCGCGTCAGAGACAGCAGTGCAGAAATACAAAATCCAAATAAATCAGGTTAAGATTTACCAGACATAAGTCTGTGTTTCCCCCGATGTCATCTACCTGGCACAGTAATGTCCATTAGCCAGTGGGAGTTTCCATGCAAAATTGCATCAATTCAGGCCAACAGTAAGGGTATGTTCACACAACCTATTTTCAGACGTTTTTCGGGCCGTAAACGCCACGAAAACAGCTAAAAATGCGTGGGCTGAAAGCCTCCAAACATCTGCCCATTGATTTCAATGGGAAAAACGGCGTTCCAATCCCACGGGGCGTTTTTTACGCGCCATTTTTGGAGCCATTTTTCGTTGACTCAATAGAAAAACAGCTCCAAAAACGGCCGCAAAAAATGCAAGTTGCTTAAAAAACGGCTGAAAATCAGGGGTAGTTTTCCCTTAAAACAGCTCCGTATTTACACTTTTTTTTAAGCGTGTGAACATACTCTATAACACCCAAAAATAACAAAGTTATACAATTCAGCATCAAAAAAGATCATATCTCAGTTCTTTAAATAATCTAGAAGTTTAGTGTGAGGAAACTGGTTTAAATAATAAAGTTCACACCAAGTTTTTTGCAGGAGTAAAATTCTGGCTCAAAATTCAGTTTGGAATTTTAAGGCAGATTTTGAGTTTTTCTGCGTTTTTTGCTCGCGCCCATTGAGTGCCACAGGCAAAAACGCTGTGAAATGCGCTTTCTCTGCCTCCCACTGATGTCAATGGGAGGTCAGAGGTGTAAACGCCTGAAGATAGGGAGGCATTTTCGGCCGTTTTTCGACGCAGGTTCTGCGTCAAAAAAACTCAGTGTGAACAGCTCAATGGCTTCTTTTAACCAATATTTGATATAATCATCCATATACCATTAATCCCATAGGGTGGTATGTACCTAGGTACACAGGGTTCTCCATCTCCTCGGGCACCACAAAGTTAGCAAATAAGAGAGGACAGGTCACGCGGTGTTTTCTTTAAGAGGAGATGGGAGAAAGGGGCAGGTCCCCCCAACATGATGGAGATTAGGACAGGTCTTCTATGTACACCCCTGGATACCATCTACCTATAAATTTAGTTTATAACCTAATCCTGCTTAAAAAGGGAACAAGGCTGTTTTCATGGTTGTTTGAAGGAAATATATTGTGGCAGGCCTACTGGTGTAATAAGCAGTAAATTTACCTTTCCATGTAGGAAATTTTACAGTATAAATGTATTTATTGTCAGTGTATATATAGAAATCTAAATTTCTGAAAGATAACCTATACATTAACAGCATCGGAGCAACTGCTAATAGTCCTGATAGCTTTAGGGCTAAAAGAAATGCCCCAAAATGTATCTAGGTGGAGATAAGCTTGAACAGCTACTCTGTCTACAAGGAATAACTTTTTGATGCTTAGGTAAATAAAATGATTTTTAGGGTATGTTCACATGGCTTATTTTCAGCCGCTTTCCGAGCCGTAAATATCCCAAAAACGGCCGAAGAATCGGAAGCAGAATGCCTCCAAACATCTGGCCATTGATTTAAATGGGAAAAGCAGCGTTCTGTTCTGACGGAGCGTTTTTTTACGCGGCCGTTTTGAAAAAGTGCATGCAACTTCTTGGGCCGTTTTTCATTGACTCTATAGGAAAACAGCTCCAAAAACGTCCGTAAAAAACGCAGCGAAAAACACGAGTTGCTTAAAAAGCGGCTGAAAATCAGGAGCTGTTTTCCCTTGAACGTGTGAACATACCCTTAGGGTTACCAATCTGCTTAAGGATAACATGAAAATTAGAGGCACTATCTGAGTAATTTGTCAAAACATCTAAAGTGCACCTTCTAAAATAGATTTTTTGGTATGATCACTTTAGCGATTAGATCTCTTTAGACTACATTCACACAAACGTATAAGACTCACGCGCGTGAAAAAATGCACGTGAATCTGATCCGTGTGTGTTGCGTTATGCATCAGTGTGCTTTGCGAGTGGCATGAGTTATTTACGCACACGCAAAGCACATCTTTTTTTATTAATATTTTCAATTGAATTGATGTGCAAATCACGCACCGCATACGGATGTGCATCTGTGTGCGGTGCGTGGTTTTCACACACCCATTGACTTCAAGTGGCGTGTAGGTGCATGAAAACACCAATATAGGACATGCAGTGAGTTTCACGCAGCGGATTCTCACTGTGGGAAAACTCACGCATGTGTGAACGGTCCCATTGAAACCAATGTGTCCGTGTGCTGCGTGTGATTTCCATGCGCAGCACTCGGACGTATTATGTAAGTAACGTACCAGTGTTGCTGTTCTAGGTAGGGATATACAGTGATATTCATGGTGATTTACAGGCTATGTCCGTCAAAACTGCATAATGTAGATTATTTTTTTTTTGTCCACTGTGTGTAATCTGGGATTATTTGTATATAAAGGAGACATCCATCACCCCACAAAAAACCATGCAATGAGAAATCCATTTTTTTATAGGCTTGCCTTGAAGACTATCTCAGCACAGAGTTATATATATATATTTATGTAGCCT
Organism: Rhinoderma darwinii; assembly: GCF_050947455.1. Classification (NCBI taxonomy): domain Eukaryota; kingdom Metazoa; phylum Chordata; class Amphibia; order Anura; family Rhinodermatidae; genus Rhinoderma; species Rhinoderma darwinii. Next base: position 289,902,730 of record NC_134691.1, read on the forward strand.
ATAGAGACTATGGTATAAGTGTAACATCTAAATATCCACATTGTTTAATCTTTGGGGAAAGAGATTTAATTTGTTGTTTTTTTAGATTCTATTAAATCATACTGATGATTGGGTTTCTCCAGGTAAAAGACAAAGTAGTACCTTGAAATACTTGGAACAGGCATGCCAATCTAATGTTAGTATCTGGTGAACTATAGTTGTTTCATCTGCGGAAAATGGAACACATATAGCAATACTGCAATTAGTGTTTATAGGACTTGTACAATATCCACTCCATATGGAGTATATTTTGATATCTGTAATTCAGGGATATAGACGAGACAGGGTCAACAGTAATACTAAGCTCCAAAGAACACAGCATTCCACAAAGGTCTGGGGAAGGGGAATGAAAAACTTCTCTACGCCCCATTTGTGGCACTTACGTACTAAAGCTCGACACAAGGCCGGAGGTCCCACCAACAGCAATGGTCTGTGAGACATCTGCCCATTCTTGATATCAATGCTGTGCAAGTGGTGGGAGAAGGGGTAACAATGCAAAAGGAAAGGATCATATACATTGCTCAGAGACTCAAGCTGGCCATACAATTGAACACTTGTTCAGTCGAAAGCGATTTCTCCGTACTCCACCATAAACATACACACTCAGCAGCGTGGAGACTATGGCAGAATTTTATCTTTCATAAGAACAAAGGATTGGGCATGTTACTAACCAACATGCCCAATCCCTCTATCCCATCGACATCTGCCATCACGTATCTGTTCATACATGACATCTGCCGATCCCGCTGACTTCTTTCAAGTGTATAGCCAGCTTTATAAAATACTGTAACTCTCCCCTGAGTGCGGACAGGCACTCTTGATTGTCAGAAAAGCTGGTCAGTGCTTCCTGCACTGCTCAATCATTGTCCTAAAACTTGGAGTAGTCACAAATCAAACCTTCAAAAGAAGTGAAGGGATGTCTGCAAGCAGAAGAGATGTCTTCATTTGGAGCTTTGACATATTGCACCAAGGTCCCAACCATGAAAAAAATATTTAAAATCATCTGAATGTTGTATTAGTAGCCGTTATACCTGCAGAAGGTTATACTGAAATACAAGGGCACTTAAGCTTCACAAACAGACGTGAAAAGTTCACACTTTGGCTAAAATGCTTGGGTGTAATTCCAATATAATACACAGAAGGCAAATTATTAGCACACAACGATGGTTGATATATTTGATTCTCAGAACATGCCCTGCTGTTGGTGTCTTATGATATACCAGTATATAGTATTCTGATAAAGTTTTGCTGGCATTGATAAAAAAGGCTCTGATTACAAGACGTTTTCAGACATGCAAATGCATGGAAGTGTATGACGTCATCACTTACTCCTACACATCCTGTGTTTCTCAAACATCCTACAGTGTCGAGAATCTTGAGCATCCTTAAAGGGGCCCATACACATAATATGAAAGTCGGGGGAACCTGACCATTTTGGCGGGACCGGCTGACTACCTAATGTGTATGGCGGATCTCCTGACCCCCCCCCCCTTTTCTCATGGCAGATATCGGTGGATAGAAGGACCATGGTATAATGACTTTTGAACATGCCTGATCCTTTGTTCATGCGGGCTATAAGCCACTACCAGAGGCCATTGCAATTAAAATGCATGCTCAACATGTTAATGGTGGAGTTCGGAGGAATAGCTGCCCATTCGGCTGACTGTTATTTTAGGTTTATTGGCACCTTTAGACATAAGGGGTTTCTGAGCACTTTGTGTGATGAGGTATTAGAACAGAAGTCCAATAAATAAGATCCTGTACAATATCTGTGCTTGTTAGAAGTCACTCCAATATAGGGCTATATTGCAGTGAGACCAAATCTGCATGGATACATTGGGCTTTGTATTTGTATATAACTACTTTGTACTTTAAAATTACTACTTTACATTTAAACATCATTGAAATAAATATATAATTGACATGTTGCAGTGATATACATCTCTTTAAAATTCTAGGCTAGAAGTTCCGGCACTGCACGACATACTTAAAAGAGTTGGCCATTTTTGGGCAACCATCACTTCAATAAACTGTAGGTCCCCAACCCATCACTTTTCACTCTACGTAAATGCGAGCCGCTTGCTGTTGGCTTACAAAAGAATAGAGATTGAAAAAAAAGTAAGGCTCTGTTCACATCTGCGCCATGGATTCCATTATAGCAAAAACCATGACGCAGTGCCAAAATCGTTGCACAAAGGATACCAGTTCTATTTTTTCAGTCAAATTTGATGGAATCTGCGACAGAGCCTTTGATGCAGATGTGCACATAACCCAAGACAAAGCCTGGGAAAGAAGGAGAAATGGGAGAAGGGGCTTCCACAATGAATTTCTGGAACACAATTTTGTATATCCCTGTAGTATAAATGCAAAATAACATTATCGTAAATTAACATTTCTTTAGCAAATATTCTCATGGTACAAAAAAAACTCTGTCAGCCAATATGTACACTGGAGAAATCACATATAAAATAATATAAAATAAGCAACTCCAGCTTGCTAGAAATGATAAAACACATGACAACAAAAAAACATGATCAGCCACCAGGACCTCTTGAAAAAGACAGAGTAGAACAAGAACCAACGTGTAAAAAAAAAAAAGACAAATCATAATTTATAGCTCCTTAGACACACCATATGTATAAATAAAAACATACATAACATAATAATGTTAAGTCAGAACTTTACATGAACAATGTGCTCCAGTGCGACAGACTAAAACTAAGGTCACTTTGTATTTTAATAACTTTTCTGGTGGCACAGTCTTTCATTAATATGCCAAATGTCCATATTATATATACACACACACATATATATATATATATGAAAAATCCAATTTTACCAGAAAATTGGCCCCATTTTAACATAAGATGATAGTTTCTTTTAGGAGAGGTCTTACTGTAAGTTAAATCTATACTTATGATGAAAGATAAGCTGCATATAACAGGTAATATTGTACGACCATGCAGATATTCATTTGTGGCATACCAGGAGGTCTGTACAAGTTTAGTGCCATTTTAGGAGACTAAAAGCAGCTTCTTTTTGAGTTTTCAGAGTTCTTTTAAGGACCAGCAATAATGTTCAGCTGCCACCTGAACAAATGGTATCTCCATCGTTTGGTCCAGTTTTTAACCTTTCCCAATTTACAGTAATTTTAGTTCATGCCACCTCGATTTTTAGACGGTTTGTCTTTAGTCAACGTTCATTTTTGCTTCTTGTCCTTCTGTGTGTCTTTTTTTTGATCCGACTTGAACAGTCTCCTTGGGACAACCATGATGCTGCCATCGCTATTACAGTGCAAGGCATACTGGTTTGGGTTGACAGGTCTGCCCTGCTCGTCCCTTAGTCGGTTGAATACATCTTGGTACAGGTCATTTAGTTTCTGCTTCATGTGGCCCATAGACTTACTGCACTGAGCTTGTTCTTTCATTAGTTTTTCCTTTTGAACTTTGAGCTGAGTGACATCATCCTCCAAATTCAAAATGACATCCAACTTACGCTTGCGACAGTTCTGAGCAGCTACCTTGTTCTTACCCCGACGCCGAATATCACGTATGACCGATACCTGAGCTTCTGTCAGATAGTATTTGGACAACACACTATTAAACATCTCTACAGGCATACTCACAATTTCATCCACTGAGAATGGAATTTTTAAGGATTTTGCTCTCCGTTCATCTCGACTGAGGCTTTTGTCCATTGCATTGACACATGGGCTCCTTATTTTGCTGGATTTCACTGACCAGCTATAATGATGTTCTTCACTAGGCTCCGCCTGATTGGGCAAGGTATTATATGTATGGTTATGTTGAACATTGTGTAAGGACATCTCATCATAATAGTTTGCATCGTCCATTTGACAGAATTTGTTGATTTCTGAATTACTCCCTCCTACTGCTCCCTCTAAACCATCATAGGAGGTGGATTCAGAATCACTGCTGTAGCCGGCTGCACCTTCTTCCTCCCCAAAGGTTATAGATGAAGTGTCGGATATGCTTGCAGATGTTGGGCTATGGCTTGAGTTTAAGGAAAGTCCAGAGTCTGAGTCTGGTTCTTCAAATAACTGAGAGACTTCCAAAGGATCAAATCCTTCTTCCAGGGCTAGGGACATTAAATTTATTTCATCAAATACATTCTCGTCAAGACCAGAAAGAAGATCTTGATTTGTAGCGTTCCTGGAACTATTATCAGTAGTTGGAAATAGATTGGTCAGATTTGTGGCACTTAAGGGATCTCCAGGAATAGCGCTTGAATTTAACTGCAGTGAGTTCTCTGGTCTCTGTTCCTCACTGGACGTGGCGGTGGGACTTGATGCAAACATGGCTTCCTGCAAACTTAGATCTTGGCTAATTGCCTCTGTCAGTTGCACATTGAAGGGGACTGAAGTGCTGATGGTATTGTTGTTATTAGAAATGGACTGAATGTCCTCCAATGTAATCTAAACAAGTAAAAAAATAGTAGAAAGATAATAGTCAGATACACGTTGTTTATTTTTTTTTCAATGTTCCCCTATTTACATTATTTGCCAACTACTTGTAAAAAATTCTAATTTGCAAAATTCCATCGATGAGGCGAGAAATCAGCTTGTGAGGAGCATAAAGGAACCGTTGTACCCACTGTCCTTAAAGCGGTTGTCTGATTATGGTGCGGCTTTTCATACTGATGACCTATCCACAGGACAGGTCATCAGTATGTGATCGCTGGGGATCCGACACCCGCAACCCGCACCAATCAGCTGTTCTGGTTGCCCCTGGCACCGTCAGCTATGCAGTGTTCGGTGTAGGCAGCAGAAGGCGCCGTACACTGTATAGCGGTCGTAAGTGAATAGGAGCAGTACTGCAGCACGGGCGCTATATAGCGGTTGGAGCCTTCTGCTTCCGGCAATGACCACTGCACAACTTACGGTTCCGGAGGCAGCCGGAATAGCCGATTGGTGCGGGTCCGGGTGTCGTATCCACACCGACCATATACTAATGACCTGTCCTGTGGATAGGTCATCAGTATGAAAAACTGCCCCATGACCAGACCACCCCTTGATTAACGACCTTGTTTTTTTGCATGATTGGATTAAAGGGGTTATCTCATGAAGACAAACCATTTTTTTGAATGATCGACACAGCCCGGCTTTTATAACCCTCAGCAATCAGCTGCTATCTGTAAGGGTGGCCACGTCTGTCCAGACATTTACCTGCATCGGCTGCTGTAGAGAAAATGTAGTATTTTATTACAGCCACTTAAATTCAATGTAAGGATGGGTTGGGACCCCCATCCTTTATGACATGCCAGGTCATATGGACAAGGGTTGTAATCATCAGGTAAAAAGTTTAACGGCTATAGACACCTTTGGGGTCTTTTTTTTATTTTTTACTGGAAAGCATTTTTCTTGTGATAAAAACAAGTCCACTTTGACTTGATCGGAACTGAGCTTAGAGAATCGCTCAGGAGCTGCGGTCAGCCGAGCAGTTAGTGTACCTCCCTAACGGATTCAGCTCAGAGCGGCTTTCTGCTGCTTCTATATACTGTGATACATAGAAGCTGCAGAACCAGAAGTCATTTTTTTTAAAGGCAATTACAAAACTTATTTTTAATCACTAAAAAAATGCTTTAAAAGAAAAAAAAAAAAGCCCGAAAGTTGTACATAGTTATTACGCTATGCAGATACCTTCTGTTTTTGGGAAGGCTTTGCAGTCCTAGGGCTGTCAGTTACTTTTAAGTCCTACATATCCTAACCTTGAAGACTGATCCACAGTAGTGAAGAGGTTAAATAAGCAGAATAATCTTACATTTAAATCAGGCAGAGAAAGGAAGTCTTGCCACAATTCCCCTACAGAGTTTCCAGGTCTGGAGGAGTGTTGCGCACTATGTAGAGAATTTTCACTAGTGCCCTTTTAAGAAAAAAAAAAAGTAAAGGTCAGTAAAAAGCAAAGATCAGTAATAAGCTTTCCTTACATTCTCTGCATTAAGATAAACAACATGTAACAATCATGAGATACAAAGTTTTAGAAATAAGTTTTATTACATGGTGATTATTGTACCATACATACTCTAAAGCAGGGGTCTCAAGCACGCGGCCCGTGGGCCGCATGCGGCCCCTGGGGCTGTCATCTGCGGCCCGCGGGACACAGAGCCGCTAGTATGGGCTCTGCTCCGAGACTAAGGAATTCCCTGACATCGCTGTCCACATATGAACAGCGATGTCTGGGGCTTCGCCAGAGCCTGAGTCCCGTGCAGAGCGCTAGTACAGGCTCTGCTCCGGGAATCTGTGGAATTCCCTGACATCGCTGTCCATATATGGACAGTGTGTTAGGGTCTTCCCCAGAGCAGAGTCCCGGGCAGAGCGCTAGTATCGGCTCTGCTCCGGGACTCTGTGGAATTCCCTGACATCGCTGTCCATATATGGACAGTGTGTCAGGGTCTTCCCAAGAGCGGAGTCCCGGGCAGAGCGCTAGTATCGGCTCTGCTCCTGGACTCTGTGGAATTCCCTGACATTGGTGTCTATGTTTGAACACACGAAGTTTGGGGCTTCCCCAGAGCCAGAGTCCCGGGCAGAGCGCTAGTATAGGCTCTGCTCTGGGACTCTGGGGAAGCTTCTGACATCGCTGTCCATACATCGACAATGATGTCAGGGGCTTCCCCAGAGCAGGAGTCCCAGTGATGTCAGGAGCACAGCTGGAGTCCCAGGAAGAGCCTACTAGCGCTCTGCCCGGGACTCCAGCTCTGGGGTTTCCTCTGACATCTCTGTGCATATATGGACAGTGATGTCAGGAGCAGAGCTGGAATCCCAGGCAGAGTGCTAGAAGTGGCTCTGCTCCGGGACCCCAGTTCTGGGCAAGCCCCTGACATCACTGTGGCAGCATCTGCGGAGGGCACTGTGGCAGCATCTGCGGAGGGCACTGTGGCAGCATCTGCGGAGGGGACTGTGCCAGTATCTACGGAGGGCACTGCCAGCATCTACGGAGGGCACTGTGCCAGCATCTACGGAGGGCACTGTGTCAGCATCTACGGAGGGCACTGTGTCAGCATCTACGGAGGGCACTGTGTCAGCATCTACGGAGGGCACTGTGGCAGCATCTACGGAGGACACTGTGGCAGCATCTACGGAGGGCACTGTGGCATTATCTAGGGGTGTATTGCATTATCTACACAGGGCACTCTGGCAGCATCTAAAGAGGGCACTGCGGCAGCATCCACAGAGGGCACTGCGGCAGCATCCACAGAGGGCACTGCGGCAGCAACCACAGAGGGCACTGCGGCAGCAACCACAGAGGGCACTGCGGCAGCATCCACAGAGGGCACTGCGGCAGCATCCACAGAGGGCACTGTGGCACTATCTAAAAAGTAAATTTGAAAGTAATGCGGCCCGACCACTTCACATTTTTTCTACATGTGGCCCACTTACCCGGCCGAGTTTGAGACCCCTGCTCTAAAGTTTAGTATTAGCCAACTAAAAAATATCAAGCTTTTCTGTGTTCACATCTGCATAGATATTTCAGTTGTTCTGCTCCGTAATAGAAAAACAACCGTAACAATACAGACACCAACGGCGCCGCAGCGGAACCCATTGACTTTAATGGGTTTCCGGCATGGTGTCCGTCGTTTTTCCGGAAACAATGCTGTGCTATTTTTTACATCATTTTGTGAACATAGCCTCAAATTGGTAAAGCATACCTACAGTGAAAAGTAAAAAAAACTTCAGTGTTCTTAGATCCTCATAAAGCCTTTCCCTTCAAAACCCAGGCATTTGTGCTTCCTAATTCACTAATAGAAAGCTTTCTTTGTCTGCCATGTTATAGATACAGTGGTGCTGCAGCCCGGTCATGGTCACTCTGCCTACATGCCTGCTAACTCGCACAGCAGAGGGAGAGAGACTGTCTGCTTGAATCAGTGCAGAGGTTGTTACAATCATAGGACTTTATTAGCTAGTTCTCTCTACAAAACACACTGACAGCTTGTAATTCCCTGTTTAGATAAGATATTTAAAGAGGCTCTGTCACCAGATTTTGCAAGCCCTATCTGCTATTGCAGCAGATCGGCGCTGCAATGTAGATTACAGTAACGTTTTTATTTTTAAAAAACAAGCATTTTTGGCCAAGTTATGACCATTTTCGTATTTATGCAAATGAGGCTTGCAAAAGTCCAAGTGGGTGTGTTTAAAAGTAAAAGTCCAAGTGGGCGTGTATTATGTGCGTACATCGGGGCGTGTTTACTACTTTTACTAGCTGGGCGTTGTGACGAGAAGTATCATCCACTTCTCTTCAGAACGCCCAGCTTCTGGCAGTGCAGACACAGCCGTGTTCTCAAGAGATCACGCTGTGTCGTCACTCAGAGGTCCTGCATCGTGTCAGACGAGCGAGGACACATCGGCACCAGAGGCTACAGATGATTCTGCAGCAGCATCGGCGTTTGCAGGTAAGTCGATGTAGCTACTTACCTGCAAATGCTGATGCTGCTGCAGAATCAACTGTAGCCTCTGGTGCCGACACGATGCAGGACCTGTGAGTGACGTCAGAGATCTGCACTGCCAGAAGCTGGGCGTTGTGAAGAGAAGTGGATGATACTTCTCTTCTCAACGCCCAGCTAGTAAAAGTAGTAAATACGCCCCGATGTACGCACATAATACACGCCCAGTTGTACTTTTACTTTTCAACACGCCCAGTTGTACTTTTGCAAGCCTCATTTGCATAAATACGAAAATGGTCATAACTTGGCCAAAAATGCTCGTTTTTTTAAAAATAAAAACGTTACTGTAATCTACATTGCAGCGCCGATCTGCTGCAATAGCAGATAGGGGTTGCAAAATCTGGTGACAGAGCCTCTTTAAAGGGGTTGTCCAGTCCCAAAAAATGTATGGCCTATCTTCAGGATAGGCCATCAATATGTGATCTATCGGGGCCCGACTCCCGGGACCCCCACTGATCAGCCGTTTTTAAGGGGACGCAGCACTCGTACGAGTGCTGCTTCCTCTTCATGTCTTATCTACTCGTACTGTGAATAGCCGACACACTTAGGGCTTATTTAGACGAACGTGATATACGTCCGTGCAACGCGTTTGATTTTCACGCGCCTCTCACGGACCAATGTTAGTCTATGGGACCGTGCAGACTGTCCGTGAGTTTCATGCAGCGTGTGTCTGCTGCGTAAAACTCACGACATGTCCGATATTTGTGCGATGTTCACGCATCACGAGCCCATTGAAGTCAATGGGTGCGTGAAAATCACGCGCAGCACACGGAAGCACTTCCGTGTGACGCACGTGATTCGCACAACAGCAGTAAAAAGTATGAATGAAAACAGAAAAGCACCACGTGCTTTTCTGTTTACAAACATAAAAAAGGATTTTCTTAATGATGGCGGCTGTGCAAAAATCACGCAGCCACGCATCATACGCGGCTGACACACGGAGCTGTTAAGTAACTTTTGTGCGCGCAAAACGCTGCGATTTTTGCGCGCGCAAAACGCACACGCTCGTGTCAATTCGGCCTCATAGTGACGGTTCAACCGTTCACAGTATTACAGCCTTCTCCCATTCATTTGAATGAGCGCTGCGGCCCCTTAAATACAGCTGATGATTGAGGGTCCCGGGAGTTGGAACCTGACCGATCAGATATTGATGGACGATCCTAAGGATAGGCCATCAATTTTTAGGGACTGGACAACCCCTTTAAGTTATTTTTGCTGTATCTCGAGCTCTCTCAGCAAGGAAGAAGTAAAGGGTTGCAGTAACTGAAGTCTCCTTCTACTTTGCCCCACATTAAAAAGAATGGAGGTAATAAACAGCATTTAGAACTTATTTTTTAATTGTAGATAAACTTAAATTTACATACTGAGATACATATCCTAACAGGTTTTCTAGTGGATCACTGGAGGTACACTTTAATTTGCTTAACTTAATAAGACCTTTTTTTATTTTCTGAAAACCTCTGTAAAGTGACTTTGAAGGTGGAATTTCCCTTCAAATGATTGCACGCCAATATATGTTTTCAAGTGCCCCCGTTTTTCAACATGTAAAGCTTTGCCTCAGGACTAAAGACGAGCTACAGTACCATGTTTCATGTGAGTTGGAAAAGGGCTCCGGCGTATCCCGAATTGTGTTGTCCTTTTTGAGGCTGTCACTTTATGTCCTAATAGACTATATACCTATTGGCCACATTGGTTAGGCCCCACACACACGACCGTAGATTTTGTCCGTAATTACGGACCCATTCATTTCTATGGCCGACGGACACCTTCCCGTATATTTGCGGGAAGGCGTCCGTGCCATAGAAAGGCTCCACTTAAGATAGGACATGTCCTATTTTTTTCTTTTTACTGACCGTGCTCCCATATTTTATATTGGGAGTACGGCCCGCAAATGCGGTTGGCTGTGCCCATAATCATGGACCGTGATTGCGGGCACGGTTCGTGTGCAGGGGGCCTTATTTGCGGAGGAGAGTGCGTCTACGGGACGTTTCATCAATTTTCTGGACTGCATTGCCTACATTTAACATCATCATCCTGGACGGCACCAAAGATTGAGACTCCTTTGCAGCACCTTCATTTCCTGATCACGTCTACAATAGCGTTATGCCTATCCAATAGCACAACTGCTATAAATGAGCCTCCAATTTTACAGCTACTGCACTTTTCTTGCCTATGATTAACGTTATTTCTCTATGAGACAATGGGTGGATAACCCACGATGTAGGCAAATGCGTGATGTAGTCGAGGGCGCAGTTAGCTTTACCCCATACAGTAAAGATTCCGAATAATACTTGATAAAACCGGCTCAAGACTAAATAAATGTTAGGGTGTGTTCACATCAGTGTTGGGCTTCCGTTCAAGCTTCCTGTCGACTACGCTACTATTGTTTCCACGGAAAAAAACCTGAAACGTTACAGGACGAAAACACCAACTGCAAATGGAAGCTATGGTTCGAACGGAACCCCAACGCTGATGAGCAGGCTCTAATTTCAGGTTTTGTATCAATATCAATTATATTTATTTACTTTCAGCATACCCAAATGATTGGCAACACTACTGCATGCATAGATCAAAAGGACAATATGGAATATACCACAAAAACTAAAACAAAAATTACAGTGCCTTGAAGTTATGTGCAAAGTGAGAGCCAATGTCCATCATAAGGAATAAAAATGAGAAAATATAAAAAATAAAATTATTTTTTTTGCAGAGTTCCGTTTCTTGCGGAGGAACCTCTCCGAACCCGCCGCAAAAAACACAAATGCTATTTGTTTTCGGGTTTTACCTCCTCATTGAATTCAATGGGGATAACCCGAACAGATCAGCAGCGTTTACGCAAATATAATGGACATGCGATTTCTCCACTCTGTATTTACGTAGCTTGTGGATAAGATTTGTTTTATCTCATCCACTTTGCTGCTACTGTATTTGCTGAGAATTTTCCAAAAAAATTCCGTTGCGGAAAATCTGCAGCATTTACGCAATGTGTGAACTGACACTATTAGTACTGGACGCGTTTCAAAGCGTGGCATCTGCTACTTCCTCAGCAGTTGTGTTTAATCCACCCATGCAAACTAACTAAACCTACTAATCAGGTGCTCCAGGAAGACACAGTACTACAAGTACAACAGAACTGTGAGTATTGCTTATCCGGCACGTAAAAACAGCCATTCAAATAGCACGAACATTGTGTATAATGGTATTGAACGTGTAACAACAGTCAAGTGGATATACAGTATTGAATATCATAAGCTGTGGCCATTATACATCTGGTATGAGCGCACAGACATTCACCATCTGACAATATTGCGAATATATGCATAACAACGGAGCACTATATTCAAATAAATTCCTTGGAGTAAGAAAACTACAATAAATTAAGATCAGTGATACCGTATAAAAATGCAAGTGTCTGAATATGGGTCAGTCCTCCGTTTTAATATAGATACTCATAATAGCAGGGCCCGCTATATTGAGTTCATCTACAAATTTGTTCATATTTGGACTGCAATTATAACATTATTTTCATTTGATTTGATTGCATATTAATCTATTTAATTTATTTTTTACATTTTATCAAATTTTTGCACGTAACTTCAAACAACTAGTTTGTTGTACTTATTTTTGTTGTATATTGTTCCATATATATCAAAAGGACTATAAGACAACAGTAGCGTTGCCAAACATTTGGGTATGTTGAAAATAAATAAATAGAATTGATACAAAACCTGAACTAACATTGATTTAGTCTTGAGAGCCGGTTAGCGCTATTTTTCCTTTCAACCTTGTCCTTTCGATTATTCCTATGGGGACATCGATAGTTCTGTATTGGTGACAGTCAGAGGTTTACAAATTAAAAAAAAGAGAGTCTCAACTGTGGAATAAAGAAGAGCTACCAGATACTGAACAGCAAATGACGGTGTGACAATGACCCAGAGCGCAGCCCACGTCTGCGCGTATAGTGACGACGTCTCTGTGTAACAGCAGCACTGGGAGAATAGTGATGCCAGACTGATGATGTTTTACTAAGAGCTCCTCCTCGCTTTATATTGTTTAACAATGTCTTTGTAAGCATTTATTTATTTTTAGATTTTTTAACTTTTGTGTATGTGAAATGTATGCCTATATACTGTAGGTGTATATCCATGTATCCAGGACATATATACACAACATCCATTATTGCAAAACATCTTTAGATCCATTTTTAGCACCACAATAAATGCATTACAAAGATACATATAACTCCGACAGCACGTCTTCTGTCTGGCCAATAATTCATTTATCACAATTTCAGAATCCATTAGCCGCAACTGAAAGTGATTTACCTCAAGTGCATTTTCCGTTTGTGCCAGCAGCTGAATAAATTCTTCAAAGAACAGAGAGGGCTCGGTTGTGTTCTGGTCAATCTGCAAAATTAGAAAGAGTTACCATTATTATAAGTAGGGGCATGGCCTGCGGGAGGATGGGAGCAAAAGTCCAAACTAATCTTCAACAATAGAATAGTTATTCTTTACTTGCATAACAACAATATAATTTTTCTTTCTGGAGAACTTCGCTAGGTGCTGATGACTCCATTCACAGAATACAAGCTGCTGTAAGGGTACCTGTATGTTGCTGCAGCTTTTCCGGTTTATTATTGAAATCAAGCCAGCAATTCCCTAATGTTTAAAGTGGTTCTCAATTGGTACTTTACCGAGGCCTCAAAACTGCCGACCGTGCTATATAGGGGAAGGGGAGAGCATTGTAAACATATCTTTTATCTCGGTCATGCAAGTTGAACGACCGAGAAACCAAACTTAAGTTCCCCCGGCGTGGGAAGTGCTCTGAGTGGCGGCTCTAGCGGCCAATCAGGAGAGACGGCATGCGGTACAGGAGCACTTGCAGATCAAGTGCCCGCCCTAGTGGCACTTGCGAATCCGGCGCCAGGGGGAATTATACATCGTTTTCTCGGTCATGCAACTTGCATGATTGAGACAAAAGATATGTTTACATTGCCCCCCCCTCCACTATATCGCTTTGTTAGCAGTTTAGAGACCTCAAATCTACTGATAGATTCACTTTAAAAGGTGTTTTCCCATCTGGACAACACCCCATTAAATTGTAGTTCCCTGATGGTAAGCTGATCATGGGAGACCAGCTACTGCTTGGCTGTTATCACTGTAAAACGCTGTATTAGTTGGGTGTTCACATCAGCGTTGTCTTTCCGTTGAGGGGTTCCGTCTGAGCTTTCCGTCGGGGGAACCCCTCAACGGAAAGGCAAACGGAAACCTTAGCTTCCGTTTGCATCACCATTGATCGCAGTCTACTGCGCTATTGATTCCGTCAAAAACAATGTAACCCTGTCACAATAGTGACAAACTATTAGCAATGTTTCCCTCACCATTGAGATCAATGGTGATGCAAACGGAAGCTAAGGTTTCCGTTTGCCTTTCCGTTAAGGGGTTCCCCCTCAACGGAAAGCAACGCTGACGTGAACAGGCCCTTACATGGTACCCATTCAAATTAAAGATATCGGAAGACGATGCGGTATACATTACTTTGCAAGATGCTTCTGTAGTGAGAAATGTAGTCGACTCCGCTTTTCAATACAGCTTAAAAAAAAGGTATGCGGGTATACCCCCCCAAACGTATGCCAAAAGAACACACTTTTGGCAAACCTTGGGCTAATGGGACCACTGGAACATTCTGAACACTGTGAGCCCATAGATAACAGAGAAACACTTCATAGATTGGTCGTACCTCTGATCTTATGTCGTTGCTGTCATCTGTATTGCTGGGATCACCTTCTTCATTGTGTTGAGTTACCTCCTCGTCCAGTCCGACCTTCCCATTGTCATTGTGAATGTAGCTGTAGGATTCTTCACTATATCCCAGTTTATCTTCTGGTTTCTGAAACATTAAGGAAAACATTTATTCACAATGGTCGTATTTAGTTCTCTTTAGGAGAATTAGGATTGATATAATTATTATACTCGAGTATGGAAGGACCTCACCGTCACATGAACTTTAATGTTACATCATTATTATACATATTACAAAAATGAATTCTGCATGTAAAATACCTTATAAACATTAAGTCTAAGGGAATATTTGTCCCATACAGAGCCCAAATTGTTACTTGCTGCACACAGAGTGGTGGCCACGAACTGCTGGAATTTTATCGTTCCTGCAGACATGGCAAGGAATATAAGAGAATCAGATCTCCATATAAGGCCTCGTTCACATCTGCGTTGGGGTCCCGTTCTGATGTTCCGTCTGAGCTTTCCGTCAGAACGGGACCCTGAACAGACACAAACAGACACAAACGGAAACCAGGGGTTTTCGTTTCCATCACCATTGATTTCAATGGTGACAGATCCGGTGCCCATGGTTTCCGTTTGTCTCTGTTGTGCCCAGGACCCGTCGTTCTGCCGGAAGCAATAGCGTAGTCGACTAAGCTATTTCTTCCGGCAAAACGACGGAAACCTCTGGTTTCCGTTTGCGTCTGTTCAGGGTCCCGTTCTGACGGAAAGCTCCAGTGGAACTTTAGAACGGGATCCCAACGCAGATGTGAACGAGGCCTAAGACACACGGAGTTCCAAGCCTTATTATTTACATGAAAAATGTAATTCACACGTAAAAGTTATTTCTGCAGGCATTAGTAATGATAAGTACTCTATAAACTTGTTCTGGTCAGAAAACATATCTGTATTACAATTGGACTGGAAATATGGTGTACCTATTAAACATCCAGATCTAATGCCGGCAGGGCCAAATCAGTTTTAAAGATATGTAATGCCATAATAATGGCACCATATAGTATACAAAAAATACCCCCACGGTGCCATATGTTACCAAATAAGTGCTTAGGTACTGGATATTTAATGGCTATGAACACCGTTGAAAACAATTTTTTTAACCCCTTAAGGACACAGCCTGTTTTCGCCCAATGGACCAACATTTTAGGGAAAATCTTCAAAAATGTGCATTTTTCTAAATATAAAATGTATCTACTTGTAAAACAGATAGTAATACCACACAAAATAGTTACTAGTTAACATTATCTACTTTGTGTTTGCATCGTTTTTTGAACATTCTTTTATTTTTCTATGACGTTACAAGGCTTAGAACTTTATCAGCAATTTCTCACATTTTCTTTTTTTTTCTTTATCAAGATTTTTATTTTGCAAAAAGAATACAGCATATAAAACATTGCACAATATTGGCAGAAAGATTTGTACGCAATATAAAAAATACAGATTTTTACAGTATATGAACAGTATATAAAATGCATGGACACAGTGGTACTAACTGTACCATATTCACATCAAGATAGTAAAATAAGTAAACATGGGGACCAGGCCCCAGTAAAGAAAGAGTTGGTACGTATAAGTGCCACAAATATAATATAACACCAACACAAGACATCAGACAACAAAGGGAAACACAGACAAACATAGCACATGGAGTAAGATCACAGAAGTTGCTCAGAACCTTCCATCCAGCCAGAGAGGTAGATCAGTACCACCCCGGAATCCAGACCACACTGCCCAGGTTTGGACAAAGAGCACAGACTTGCCCCTGTCAGCGGACAGCAATTCCTCCATCCTCATAATCCCGTTCACCTCTGTCACCCATTCCGTCAAAGAAGGAACAGTATTAGACTTCCAATGCCTAGGTATCACCGTTCTCGCCGCAGTCAGGAAATGCCTAAAGACCCCCCTTTTGAGGTGTGGGAGTGATCCAGGAACCATGGAGAGTAATCCTATAGAGGCCGAGGTCGGGACTTCAGTGTGAAAGAGCTTATTGCCCAAGTCAAAAATCTTTCCCCAAAAGGCACGTATCCTGGGACAGTCCCACCAAATATGCAACATGGTTCCAGGAGCTTCCCCACACCTCCAACAATCAGCAGACACATCAGGAAATATCCTATGCAACAAAGCAGGACAACGATACCACCGAGTGAGTATTTTGTAGTTTTTTTCTTGAGCAAAACAAGACATTGGTAGTTTGTGAGCTAAAAAGAAAGAAGTACCCCATTCCCCTTCAGTATGTTGAACCCCCATTTCTTCGTCCCATGCCTTAGTGAAGGACAATTGGGAGAAAGAAAATTTGGGCAGGAGAACCCCATGTAGATAGGACAAGACATGAGAAGGGGCGGTTGATAAAGACAAATAACGTTCCAAAGGAGTCTTATCCTGTAACAACACCAGATAGTCTTCCATGGAAGAGAGATAGGAACGCAACTGTAAGTATGACCACCAGGTTGATCGTCTCCCCGGGCAAGCCTCAGAGACAGCATTCATTGATAATATGGCACCGTCAGGAGTAAGGGTCTCAGCCAGATATCCACCCTCTCCTCTCTCCCAACAGAGGAATGTATCAACACCCACCGCCGGAGGGAAGGAGGGGTTGTCAAAGAGAGGAGTCAGAGGACCCGGGCGATGAATAAGGCCTGCAGCACCCAAGATTCGCTCCCAGACTACAAGAAACTGACGTGTGAGGAAAGGCAGAGATAGCATGTGGCGCTGTAGGACAGTCAACCACGGCAGAGAGGACAATGCAAGAGGAGACGTGTCTCTTTCGATGCGCACCCATTGCTTACCTGTTTCCGAGCGGAACCAATCCACTACCCTCATAATCAATGCAGCTTGATGGTATCGTTTAAAGTCTGGAAGACCCGCGCCCCCGTCTATTTTTGGACGACTAAGAACAGCAAAACGGATGCGAGGCTTAGAGGAGCCCCATACAAATTTAGTTATGGCCCTGTGTAAGGTCTTGAAAAAGCCCGATGGTACTACAATAGGGACGGTCTGGAAAAGGTATAAGAATTTGGGCAAAATATCCATTTTGACCGCGTTGATACGCCCAAACCATGACATACGGTTCCCACCATACTCTGCCAATTCCTTCAAAGTACGCTGCAGAATAGGTGTGTAATTCAAGGCGAACAGATCTGCTTGCTGCGTGGGAACATGCACCCCCAGGTATTTTAAGGATGTAGTTTGCCATTTGAATGGGAAAACCCGAGCGAGATGGGTAGCCAGAGGAGCATCAAGAGATATATTCAAGGCCTCAGATTTAGAGTAATTAACTTTAAAATTTCTTAGATGACCAAAACGCTCAAATTCCTCAGTCAAAGATGGCAAAGAAATCATGGGAGTTGTAATGTATACCAGAAGATCGTCTGCATAAAGCGCCAATTTATGATGCTGTGATCCAATACGTACACCATTAACATTAGGGTTGCTCCGCAGTGCCACTGCCAGGTGTTCCATGACCAGAACATACAATAGAGGCGAGAGTGGGCACCCCTGTCTCGTGCCATTAGCAATAGACAAGGAATCAGATAGAAGTCCATTAACACGAACCCGAGCCGTAGGTCTATGGTATAATGCCATTATCCTATCCACCATAGTAGTGCCAAGGCCAACCTGCGCCAGGACACTGCGGAGGAACACCCAGTGCACTCAGTCAAATGCTTTTTTGGCATCTACCGAGAGTAAACACATCGGCATCTTACGGGATTGGCAGTATGATGTTAAAAGGAGAGTTTTGTTAGTGTTATCCCGCGCTTCCCGACCACATACAAACCCCACCTGATCATCCAGTATCAGGCCAGGCAACAACGGTGACAAACGAGAGGCAAGCAGCTTCGCAAAAAGTTTTACATCTACATTAATTAGTGAAATGGGTCTGAAGTTAGCGCAAGATGTTGGATCCTTGCCTGGCTTTGGTAAAAGGGTGATGTGAGCCTCGAGGGACTGGGGCGCAGAGGGACACGAGGAAGACACAGAATTAAAGACCTTCGTCAAAAAGGGAACCAGTTGAGCTTTAAATGTCTTATAAAATTTGTTGTTAAACCCGTCTGGCCCTGGACTCTTGCCCAAGGGTGAGTCACCAATAACACGTTCCAATTCTGATTCCACAAAATCTTCCTCGAGCCCCGAAGCCTCCCCTTCCTCCAAAGACGGCAACGCAGTATTATGCACATAATGATCGATTTTATCCCGCAACGCCTCAGCCTGCATATCGTGAAATTGACCTTTAATATTATATAAGGCCGAGTAATAATGTCTAAAGCAATCAGTAATACCCGCCGGGTCATGAACCTCACTGCCCGAGGGAGATAGAATTTTAGGGATGTAGGACGCTTGTGTACGGGGATGCAATAACCGCGCCAAAGACCTACCACACTTGTCCGCAAATTCGTAGGAGTGTTTCCTCATCCGATCTCTAAACCGGGCGTGGGACTGATCTATGAGGGATCGCAAGGACTCTCTCGCCGTAGTAAGATCCGCAAAAACCTGTGAAGATGGAATTCGTTTATAACATGATTCCAGATCCCGAATCTGAGTCAGGAGACGCGCCATAGTTACCCCTTTCTCTCGCTTCAAACGTGCCCCGTGTTGTATTAGGACTCCTCTAATGACACATTTCAATGCCTCCCACTGGAGTGGCAAGGGGGTAGGGTCATGTTCATGGACCTCAAGAAACCCAGAAAGAGAGTCCTTAAGAGCCGACACACATACTGTATCCCTTAATAGATTGTCATTAAGTTTCCAAGACTGAAACACTGGGGCATGATCTGACCAGATCATGGGGCCCACATTAGTAGTAGGATGCCAGGTAAGCAAGTGGTGACTAATCAAAAAAGCGTCTATCCGGCTGTACATATTATGCAATTGGGAAAAGTAAGTATACTCTCTTACCTGAGGGTGCAGAATCCTCCACACGTCAATCAATTGCATGGAATGCATCATAGTCTTTAGTGCCCCCAAGTGTGATTTAGGAACAGTAGACCTGCCCGAGGAGGTATCAAGCCTGGGATCAAAAGTCAATTTAAGATCTCCTCCCACAATTAAGACGCCCTCGGTAAACTCTTCCAATTCTTCAAGAACAAGCGCCCCACTCTAGCCTGGTCCTGATTGGGGAGGTACAAGTTAGCCAAAGTAAAAATCTTATTGCGTATGGACAATTTGAGAAAAACATAACGACCTCCTGGGTCCACCAAAACATCAACGAGTTTGTGAGAGAGTGACTTGTGGATACATATACTAGCCCCTTTGGACTTGGATTCCGGGTTGGCACTGTGAAACCAAGACGGAAAATATCGATTTGTAAATTGTGGCGTATGGCCCACCTGGAAGTGAGTCTCCTGTAGGAACAAGATATGTACTCGTTCTTTATGCATGTTATATAAAATTTGCGAGCGTTTTTCCGGGACATTAAGCCCCCTAGCATTGAAGGTACAGACTTTCAATTGTGCCATCGCTTCCTCCACCCAGAGGAACACACAAATAGAATGCGCTACTGCAGTGGTGAATAGGACAAGACAGACAAGGAGGGGAGACACGATAACAAAGACAAACGAACGGGCGAACTAATCACCCACTCCTTGAGCTACTCAAGGCGAAACAATCTAACAGACACTGGAATCAACCAGTGAGTCCCTAAGAGGAGAAGTGTCAGGACAAGGACTAGCCAGTGCCCCGCACCCCCCAACCCGGCAAATTACAATAAAGCAAATAACGATAGAACATTAGAGACAGGAAAACCAAGGCACTTCCCATGATACCCAATAGTAGTGAGACAAAGGTATGCAGCATTAATATATACCTAAAGATACCTCAGTGGAGAACACTCCTGGATACATTCAATGTCATCATAAATGCATATACATGTTAGTGGTACATGGAATTTTATAGAAACATTAAGCATTCGCTTTTGTAGTGCATTAACAGCAATCAACCTACATCAATTGACCATCAGGTCTCCAGCAGCAATCATTTATAACGAGTGGTAAACACAGACAGCAATGGCTATAAGGAACACAGAATGCAATTGCTTCACATGAGGAACACAATAGCTGTTGTATTAAACTCTAACAACAGACCGCAAGGAGACCTAAAAAGGATATCAGATCGGCTCAGCGAGGCGACCCTCATGACGCCGCACAGGAGAAGCAGGAGAACGACCTCACCTGCGCGATCGTGGACGCGGTGGCGGAACGGGAACATAAGGCCAATCAGTATGGAGACTCGAGGTAAACGGAGAGCAGCGCAGAAGTCCGGAACATCCCCTGGGTCCCGAACACTCAGCAATGTCCCATCTCTACGAACCTGCAGCTGGAAGGGGTGTCCCCAAGAATAAGAGATCTCCTGCTCCCTCAACACATCCAGCAAAGGACGGAGCACTCTGCGCTTATCCAGAGTCATCCTGGACAAATCAGATAGCAGCTGAATCTTGACCACCTGTAATAAAACCTCGCCTTTATCTCGGGCCTTCCTCATTATCTGCTCCTTGAGAGAAGAAATGGACACGGCATAGCACATCTCTAGGCCTATCAGGATCCGGGTTCCGAGGGCCCAGGGTCCTGTGGGCTCTATCCAGCTCCATAGGATCATTAGCAGGGCGCCCCAATAAGGTGTTAAATAGAGACTGTAAAGCTGGGATGTGTTGACCCGGAGAGATATCCTCAGGAATGCCCCGAAGTCGAATATTATTGCGGCGGTTCCGATTCTCATGATCCTCAGCCAGGTAAAATAATGTATGAATCTGATGAGAGTGTTGATCCAAACGGGCGTCATGAGAAATTTGCTGTTGTGAAATAACTGAAACATCGCTTTCCATGCGCTGCACCTGATCGGACAACTGGGATAGGTTGGTGGTAAGAGATTGTATCTCAGACTTGTATGTCGTCTCAAGACGGTTAACATAACTCTCCATGTCCTGCTTAGTGGGTAATGCTGATAACTGTCGTCTCAAGCCCTGTAAATCATCCCCTAGGACAGAAGAAACTCCCAGTGGCGATGAGGGGTGAATAACCATATCTGTAGGAGAGGTAGAAGGCAGCAATGCAGGCCCCAGCACATGAGGGAGGGATGATGGAGAGACCCGGCCGCCATGACAGGCACCACGTGGCGAGCAGTCCCGCGCAGGCAGCGCCATCACAGCCCCAGAAGAGCTCGGTGTTACCCCATCCAGCCGGGAGGGAATCCGCCCAGATGAACCGGACAGTGAGGGGAAGGTACTAACGGTACCTGATTCAGCAGCGCCGGCCGCAGATGATATCCCCTCCGGAAGCAAGGATCCGGTGCCATCTCGCCTCTCCTCCGTCGGCGCCATCTTAGAGGATGTTCCAGCAGCACCGTCGGTCAGAAATCGCTGGATGGAGCCGGCTGCAGACATCTGCCGAGTGCAATAAGGAGTCCCCGTGGAGGCCTTGGATTTCCTGACCATTAGGTTAGTAAAAGGATGCTTTTTAATGAGCTTATGATTGGGTTAAAGGAGTGCAGGAGCGGAGCTCTCAAGCAGCACGTCTGGTCAGCGCCATGTCCAAGCCACGCCTCCAATTTCTCACATTTTCAAGAAAATTTCAAAAGGCTATTTTTTCAGAGACCAGTTCAGTTCTGAAGTGGCTTTGAGGGCCTTATATATTAGAAACCCCCTATAAAACACCCAATTTTAAAAACTGCACCCCACAAAGTATTCGGAACAGCATTTAGAAAGTTTCTTAACCCTTTTGGGGTTTCACAGGAATTAAAGCAAAGTAGAGGTGAAATGTAAACATTAATTATTATTTTTTGCAGAAAATCTGTTTTAACACATTTTTTTTCTGCAACACAGGTTTTACCGGAGAAACGCAACTCCATATTTATTGCCTAGATTTTGCAGTTTTAGAAATATCCCACATGTGGCTCTATTATGATAATGGGCTGAAGCACCGGCCTCAGAAGCAAAGGAGCACCTGGAGGATTTTGGAGCCTTCCTTTTATTAAGAAAATATGCCAGGTTTGAAGAGGTTTTGTGGTGCCAAAACAGCAGAACCCCCCCCCCCAAAAAAAAAAGAGACCATTTGACAAAACTACACCCCTCAAGGAATTTATCAAGTGGTATAGTGAGCATAACATGTTTTTTGCTGAATATCGCGGAATTAGGATGTATTTTTACAAGGAATAAAGGAGAAAAAGCACCCCAACATTTGAAAAGCAATTTCTCCCGATTACAGCAATACCCCATATGGGGTCATAAACTGCTGCTTGGACACACTGCAGGGCTCAGAAAGGCAGGAGAGCTATATGGCATGCAGAATTTGCTGGCTTGGTTTTTGGGCGCTATGTCGCATTTGCAAAACCCTGACATACCAGAGTACAGTGGAAGCCCCCAAGAAGTGACCCCATTTATCATTTGCCTGGACATATGACAGGGCTCAGAAGTAAAGAGCACAATGCGCATTTGAGGTCTATTTTGGTGATTTTCGCAGCATTGGCCCACAATTGCAGGGCTCTGGGGTCAAATAGTAAAACAAACCCCCAAGTAGTGACCTCTATTTTGGAAACTACACCCCTTGAGTCTTTTGACCCCACAGGTGTTTTTTCATTAGAAATTAATGCGCAGTGGATGGAGCAAAGTGAAAATTGCAATTTTCCACTGATATACAATTTTAGTGAACAATATGTTGTGCCCAGTTTGTGCCATCGAAGACAAATACCTCAGAAAATGTTAAACGGGTTCTCCCGTGTATGGTGATTCCATATATGTGGATGTAAACTGCTGTTTGGGCACGCTGTAAGGTTCAGAAGGGAGGGAGCGCCATTTGAAGTGCAGATTTAGCTTTGCAGTTGTTCTGTTTGGGGTTTTGCTGGTATTTCAGTTTATAACGTGGGGGCATATGTAATCTGTGCCGGGTACATCAGGATATATGTAATACGTGCAGAGTACATCGGTATAATAAGAGGATAAAATAATGGGGTAAATAAATAATCCGCAGAAATTTGGCCAGTGTCACATTGATAAATGGTGCCCGATCTTATCCGCTTTTTGAACACTCTGCACATTTTACGTCGCCATATTCTGAGAGCCACTTTATTTTTTCTCCACTGGAGCTGTGTGAGGGCTTATTTGTTGCGGGACAATCTGTAGTTTTCATTGGTACCATTTTGGGGTACATGCACTTTGTTGATCACTTTTTATTCCATTTTTTGGCAAGCAAGGTGACCAAAATCCCGCAATTCTGACAATGTGTTTTATTCTTTTTTTTTTCACGTTTTTTTTTTTTACATTGTTCACCGTGGGCTACAAATGACAATTTACTTTATTCTGCAGATCGATACGATTACGGCGATACCATATGTATATAGATTTTTTATGTTTTGCAGCGTTTGCACAATAAAATAATTTATTTTTTGTCACCATATTCAGAGAGCCATAACTTTTTTATTTTTCAGTTAAAAAAGCTGTGTAAGGGTTTGTTTTTTGCGGGACCGGTTGTAGTTTTTATTGGTACTGTTTTGGGGTACATTGACTTTTTGATCACTTTTTATTCCATGTTTTGCGAGGGGTGGTGATAAAAAAAAAATAGTGATTCTGGTATAATAAGTTTGTCTTTATTAACTTGAAACTTTTATTTTTACACATTTATTCAACTTTATTAACTTTTTTTGGTCCCATTAGGGGACTTGCACCTCTGACCTTTACTCGAATGCATTGCACTACCCGCATAGTGCAATGCATTATAGTGGTCGGTCATTCACTGACAGCAAGCCTATTATGTCCCGTCTCTGGATGGGGCCTAATAGGCTATTGTATGTGGCTGACCAGGAGACCATGGTTAGGCCGACCAGGAGGCCATGGTTACGCCTCTGGTTGCCATAGTAACGATGGGCAGCCTCATGATCACATTGTGTCGTTGCCGATCGCTACAAACCACTAGGATGCTGCGATTGGTTTTGATCGCAGCATCTAAGGGGTTAAAGGCAGGGATTGGAGCTAGCTCCGTTCCATGCCATTACAGGACTGTCAGCTGTAACATACAGCTGATGTCGCAGGCTTGCGCCATCTTTCTTTTGTGGCCGAAAGCCTTTTAGGCCCCGTCTCCATGGCGGGACCTAGCAGGCTTCCATACTTGGCAGACAGGAGGCCATTGTTAGACCTCCGGTCTGCTAAAGCAGTCATCGGAACCCCGCGATTGCTTTTTGAGCGCTGCATCTAAGGGGTTAAATGGCTAGCTCCGGTCCTGGCCATGCAGCAGGGTGTCAACTGTAATATACACCTGACACCCACTGGCGATGGTGCGGGCTCAGCTTCTGAGCCCGCATCAGCAACACAACATACCAGTACGTTGTGTTGCATTAAGTCCTTAACGACAACAACGTACTAGTACGTTGGATGTCGTTAAGGGTTTAAATAAAAATGTCTATCAGTGTGTTTGGTGCAACTTTCGAATTACTTTTTATTAAAAAATATTTTTACTTTTCGAGATGCAGCTGCTTTGTGTCCTGTATACAGAGGAGCCGTATCTAGCGCGGAGACCTCAATCCATCAGATCAGCGGCACTGACTGGTTCAGTGACAGCGAGTCCTACTTGTTTCTGATACACAGGATCGAGCTGTTGATCGCACTTACGTTCATATCTTACATGTGATCGATAACAGGTGGATCCTGCGGGTAAATATCTAGACTACTGTAGATCCTATGTTACAGTGAAGGAAATAAGTATTTGATCCCTTTTTGATTTTGAAAGTTTTCCCACTGTCAAACACATGAACAGTCTAGAATTTTTAGGCTAGGTTAATTTTACCAGTGAGAGATAGATTAGATTTAAAAAAAAAACAGAAAATCACATTGTCAAAATTATATATATTTATTTGCATTGTGCACAGAGAAATAAGTATTTGATCCCTTTGGCAAACAAGACTTCATACTTGGTGGCAAAACCCTTGTTGGCAAGCACAGCAGTCAGACGTTTTTTTTTAGTTGATGATGAGGTTTGCACACATGTTAGATGGAATTTTGGCCCACTCCTCTCTGCAGATCATCTGTAAATCATTACGATTTCGAGGCTGTCGCTTGGCAACTCAGATCTTCAGCTCCCTCCATAAGTTTTCGATGGGATTAAGGTCTGGAGACTGGCTAGGCCACTCCATGACCTTAATGTGCTTCTTTTTGAGCCACTCCTTTGTTGCCTTGGCTGTATGTTTCGGGTCATTGTCGTGCTGGAAGACCCAGCCACGAGCCATTTTTAATGTCCTGGTGGAGGGAAGGAGGTTGTCACTCAGGATTTGATGGTACATGGCTCCATCCATTCTCCCATTGATGCGGTGAAGTAGTCCTGTGCCCTTAGCAGAGAAACACCCCCAAAACATAATGTTTCCACCTCCATGCTTGACAGTGGGGACGGTGTTCTTTGGGTCATAGGCAGCATTTTTCTTCCGCCAAACACGGCGAGTTGAGTTAATGCCAAAGAGCTCAATTTTAGTCTCATCTGACCACAGCACCTTCTCCCAATCACTATCAGAATCATCCAGATGTTCATTTGCAAACTTCAGACGGGCCTGTACATGTGCCTTCTTGAGCAGGGGGACCTTGCGGGCACTGCAGGATTTTAATCCATTACGGCGTAATGTGTTACCAATGGTTTTCTTGGTGACTGTGGTCCCAGCTGCCTTGAGATCATTAACAAGTTCCCCCCGTGTAGTCTTCGGCTGAGCTCTCACCTTCCTCAGGATCAAGGATACCCCACGAGGTGAGATTTTGCATGGAGCCCCAGATCGATGTCGATTGACAGTCATTTTGTATGTCTTCCATTTTCTTACTATTGCACCAACAGTTGTTTCCTTCTCACCCAGCGTCTTACTTATGGTTTTGTAGCCCATTCCAGCCTTGTGCAGGTCTATGATCTTGTCCCTGACAACCTTAGAAAGCTCTTTGGTCTTGCCCATGTTGTAGAGGTTAGAGTCAGACTGATTAATTGAGTCTGTGGACAGGAGTCTTTTATACAGGTGACCATTTAAGACAGCTGTCTTTAATGCAGGCACCAAGTTGATTTGGAGCGTGTAACTGGTCTGGAGGAGGCTGAACACTTAATGGTTGGTAGGGGATCAAATACTTATTTCTCTGTGCACAATGCAAATAAATATATATCATTTTGACTATGTGATTTTCTGTTTTTTTTTTTTAAATCTAATCTATCTCTCACTGGTAAAATTAACCTAGCCTAAAAATTCTAGACTGTTCATGTCTTTGACAGTGGGAAAACTTTCAAAATCAGCAAGGGATCAAATACTTATTTCCTTCACTGTACCTATCTGCGGAGAATGTAAGAAGGGAGTATATTGTCAGCTGCCAGAGGGGGAAGGAGACCGATTCTGCCCAGCGCCCACCCCCAGCGGCACAGCACTTTCCTTCCTGCTTCTGGATGTGCGGCCAAGTTTCTTCTGAGAACCATTCTAGATGTTATATGCTAAACTGGACATATTGGAGTGATTGCCTTGTGGAATTAAAAAAAATACACGGTATAAAGCTAGCACGTGGTTCAATATGTCAGACTAATTGGATCAATATTTGGACTGTGTCCCAGAAATGCTTGATATTGACAAGGAGATGTCTCATTGGTCATGCGTTCCAGTAAAGTATCTCACCATCAGTGCTTCTTCTTAGCTGTGCACTTTGGAAAGAAAGAGCTAACACATACTAACACATCATTTCCAGAGTGCATAGCTTGGATGGAACAGTGCCCACCATGTATTACCAGAGAGAAATACATTTTCATTTTGTAAATTGCCCCAAATTACCTTTTGAGATGTGTGCAACTGATTATATGTAGCTGTGTAGCGTTGCATATACATCAGACCAGGAACGTTATTGTTGGGTGACAGAAGCAGGCACCAGCCATTGAAATATGAAAATGTGCTTATGCAATGTCATATGCCCCCCACTCCTTCTCAAAGCCAACCTAGCGGAGCAATAAAGTTAAACAGGACTCACCGGTGCCCCGAAGCCCTGCTGCGACTGGCATCCACAGTGTGGTGCTTCAACATCCAGGGACGAAGAGCAGGTACCCGCCTGGTAACTAAAGGCTTTATGCTCATGTAGACACTAGGTTTATTGTGGTATAGGTTCGTGCTTGGTGTCATTGTTTATGGAGGGCACTGTGGTTCCCCAAAAATAATAATATTGGTAATCCTACAACAATGATTTTTCCCTCAGCTTTTAGGGAAAAAGTCAAACTGGGGTTGGCAGCCCTTGCTGACTAATAGATATAGCCAATGGGTCTATCTGCACAAGTTCTTTAAAAAAAATCCCAGTGTACGAGGTCACCAATAATTATCATGGCGTGAAACCATCAGCAGTGTGTAGAATGGGAGGTGGCATTGGGGGGTGATCAGACTGACTAGCCAAATCTTTAACAGATGGACCCCTTCCCCCAGCAGCTTATAGGCTTTAACATGTGTTCTCTTTTCCACCAGTTATCAAATACTGTACCGCCCTTCTCTATCTGTTCTCCTGCCAAACACAACCTATCAATTACCTAAACTACAATACATTCGATGACCAAACACAAAGTGACCCTTAAACCTGGGTTCACAGATTGCGATTTCAATTCATTTTTCCGTCCATATTTTGAATCCTTTTTATCTTCCCGATCACAATTTTTAAATTGAAAAATGCACGTGAATCTGGTCCGTGTGTGTGTTGCGTTATGCATCAGTGTGCTTTGCGAGTGGCATGCGTTATTCACGCACTCGCAAAGCACATCTTTTTTTTTCTTATTATTTTCAACTGAATTGATGCGTACATCACGCACCGAACACGCATGAGCATGCGTGTGCGGTGCGTGCTTTTCACGCACCCATTGACTTCAATGGGCGCTTTGTTGCGTGATAACCCACCAATATAGGACATGCAGTATCTTTCACGCAGCGGACTCTCGCTGCGTGAAAAATGACACGTGTGAACGGCCCCATTGAAATCCGTGTGCAGCGTAGTTTCAATGCACAGCACACGGACGTGATTCACGCTTGTGTGAATGGGGCCTACGGTGATACCATCCAATGTTCCATGGATTATAATGCAAAATAAAAGAAAGAGAAAAAAAATGAGTGGGAAGAAGACTGGTTTTAATCTCTTTGTTTCAGAGTTTGCCCTCTGTGACCTTGGACAAATCTTTTGTCGCCATTGTTTCCTATCATTCAAAAACAACATTGAGCTGATTGTTACTGCGGGCCCCAGTCTGCTTGCAGTCATTACCGGTTTTCAGGTATTAAAGTGATTGTCACACCCCTTTAATATAAATACTACACGGAAAATTAAGTATCTCGTGTGGACTTTTAAATTAATGGCTGTTTTGGCGTATGCCGAGAAAAGCTCCCAATGTGCACCTCCGGAGGCCAGCGGCTTATCCCACTGCACAACCATACAGTGGGGATACGTTGCCCATAGGGTCCCATTATAAAAAAAAAAAGTGCGTCGCGCGGTATATGTTTTTTTTACTGGAATACTGGTCTACTACGCTACTCCATAGCTTTTTTTGCGGTACACTAATGGAGCCCTAGTTACACTTATTGCCTATGCCAGGAGCTTTTCCAGGTGGACACACTAAACATAGATTTAGATAGGGCCTAAGATACACTAGTGAAATGATACAAGAGATCATAAAACCAGGAGATCATAAGGCACTTTGCTTTGGTATTTCAGGTAGCTTAATCTTTTGGAAGAGGGTTAAAATTTGCAAAACACAGGCCCCCCATGATTAGCGCGCAGCAGATGTTAAATTGACTTCTAAGCCTATTGTAATCTGTGGCAGCTGCTCCTCTGTCAGTAGGACAGCTGTCCCTCTACTATTAACCAGAAAGCCCCCGGTTTGCTTCTTATTAGGGGAGGGAAACTTTTGTTAAAAAATTCTACAAAGAAAAGTTTGTGTCTTATAAAATAGAGAAACAAAGGACACCCTCCCATCCAGAGAGCGGATCAGGTTACTTTTCAGTTACCTCCACAGACATAACAGGTGTAGGCGATGCCTGTAGGAATTTTGATTGTTAACAGTGTTACCCTGCAGATAATGGGACTATATGTGAAGAAAATTCAGAGATATAGGACACCTGAATAGCCCTACAGACTAGATGTAATAATATACACTCACACATATCTCATTTCATTAAAAAAATATATTAATTATCCCTGTTTTTAGTTAATTTTTATCTGTGTAGGAGACAAAAAAACCTAATTGCTGAAAATACAAATAAAAGACTTTCAGGGATTAGTAATATTGTTGAACTGACTACCTGGCTCCTGGCATTAGTCCAGACGCATACATCCCACTATTGTGGATTATTAGAGGATGGAGCCAAACGGATGGAACATGATAAGTATTTTATTGGTAATATTTTGCCAGGATCATTAATCTTCCTTGAATGCCCCATTCCTTCCTTGGTCAAGAAAGCAGGTTACCCAGGAAAAACTGGGGCATAAAGTCTACTCCTCTCCATGTGATCACAGTAATATTTGTCCTGTGAATGTAATGAGTGGAGTCCCTGCATGAACTGGCAGGTACCACTCCTGTCCTTCAAGACTTGTTCATAAACATGCTGAATGAACTATGAAGTCACATAAAATATTAAGTTATATTAAGGGTACGGGCCCAGGAACATTGTGTATCCAAGAATTCAAGTCTATATATTTATGTCATATAGGCAGCAAAAACCTGTTCTGGAATATGTGCAAATCTCAGAAGGGTGGTGCGTAAAAACAAAGAAGACCTTACATGACATAGGAAATTCTGCAGCAACTAGATGAGTAATTACAAGCCAGTAGTCATAATAGATAAAGTCAAATTGAGAAATGATTAACTACTTAATATAATTACAGTCATCTGGGGGCAAATCATCAGAGAGTACGATTAGTATTATTTAGAAAGAGTTAGGGGTTTTTCTTACAATTTAGAATTTTTTTTCACTTTATCTTTCATAAAGATCGGACCTAAAATCTGCAATATTACATAAAAAAACAAAACAACATCACACGAAAATGTACTTTGTTGCGATCTCCGTACCCACGTCATGGTCAAAAGTCGCTGTGCATCCCTAACCTAAATGGGGCTGAGCTACAGTACTAGAAACAGCCACGGGCAACATGGTTTTTACTGAACTGGAGGGGCTGCTACATTCTGCTGATCACCGGGGGGTCCTGAAGGATGGACCCACACAGCTCACACATTGATGGAGTATCCGAACACAAATATAGATATGCATAAATCGCGACAAAAAAACACCACAAAACCAGCACATGCAAAAATAACCCAACGTGGGTAGAACGTGTGTGTGGTTTTGAGTGTGTGATTTGTCACTTAGGCAAAAGAAGAGTATCTAATCCAAATAAGAAGTATCCTCACTGTTCTATTATGCAAAAATACCGCACTTGCTATTGCAGTAATAAAAATTTACTTTTACCGGCCTCCCAGCGTAAACACCGAAGGGGTCACATGATGAACATCATGATTAGTCCACTCAGCAAGCACATGGATGCATTTAGGCAATCAATGGGAAGAAGGAAAAAGGCTGGCACTGCCAAAACCGCCTAATCGGAATGGGAGTTGAAATATGGCTTGCTTACTGTTGGATGATTGCAGGTAAATTGCCACGGAGTTGCTCATCGAAAGAGTAGCACAATCGGCTGAATATATTAGTAGAGGAATGATCGAGGCACTCACCGAAGCTGGCAAACAATTTCTTTATTACAAAAAGATCTTGGTCAGGATGTGGAATTGCCTACGGCCGTTTCACGTGCGTACACGCTTTCTCAAGAGAAAGCGTGTACGCACGTGAAACGGCCGTAGGCAATTCCACATCCTGACCAAGATCTTTTTGTAATAAAGAAATTGTTTGCCAGCTTCGGTGAGTGCCTCGATCATTCCTCTACTAATGGATGAATTTAGGCTTGCCACCTTTTCCACCCTAAAATGCCGCCCAGGTATACACGGGCAAGAAAGGGTTGTGGTTTAAAGGGAATGTGTCGCTAGAATATTTTTTTTTTTCAGTTAAACAATCATTATTGAGTGATTACAAATGGTTTTAATTTTTCACAAGTCAGGAAATATTATAAGTTAGACTCTAATTTATAACATTTCCATGTGCTGGTCACTAGAGGGAGCAGTTCCAAAAATTGCAGCATGGTCACTGTGGTAAATTAACTTAATTGATTTATGCTGCAAATTTGGGGTGGACACACTCTCCTCTAGTGTCCTCACACAATCCCCCCCTCCCTTCTTCTGGCTAGTGCCAGGAGAAGGAGGGGGTTGAATCTTCAAACCTCCTACACTGTGTGCCGCCATTTTCTGAGCGAATGCACAGTGTAGGAGGATTAGATACAGTGCTCAGCAGACAGTATAACACAAACATACACGAACATAATACACACATCACATACACGAACATAATACACACATCACATACACGAACATAAATTACCTTCTCCTGCCGTTTGCCTCCGTTCTTATTCCTTGCGCCTTCGCTTCGTTGAACATATGGCCGGAAGCCGCGGCCGGAAGTCGTCATCTTACTGTCCGGCAGCGGCTTCCGGTCCACATGAAAATGGCGCCGGATTTCGCTCTACAAAAGAGTTTCGTTTTGGTCTGTGTGGGAGCGGCGCATGCACCGTTCCCACACAGACGGCGTACGCTCCTGAGAATGGAACGGCTCCCGTTCGCATTCTCTATGGGGATGTATGTGCCGTATTCCATCTCTGTATGTGTCGTTAATCGACACATACAGAGATGAAAAAAAAAATTTCAGCCCCCATAGAGAAGTAAAAGTAAGAACACAGTAAAAAGTTTAAAGTCACAACACTAATAAATATTTTTTTTGTTTATATTTTATTGAAATCAATATAATACAAAAAAAAAAAAAAATTCACGACACCTTCCCTTTAAGGGTATGGTTTTTCCACTTAGATTTACAAACTATTAATTATTTGGGTAAGTTCATTTTTTTGAGGTTTTTTTTCCCTCGCTCCCAGACATTTCAGCTAAAATACTGCACCACAATTTGCTGCATTTTTTTGAACATACCCTTTGTCAAGAATTTATACAAATGCTTAAATGTTGGCCATGGTAATGGGTCACCATTTCACAGAATAGATGCCACTGGGAGTTAAAATCTATATGGTACGTTTTTGACCAGACCCGGGTTGAGGAATAGGCAACCTAGGGATGTGCAATTAAGTTAAAAAAAAACAAAAACATTCTGGTGGAGTTGCGCCACTTAACATTCTAACCATTGGGCGCTTCTATTAGCCTTAGTGATGGAGACGCTCATTGGCACAAGTGGCCCAGGGAGCGGTGAGCATGGATGACATAACATACATCCTGTGGGGTGAATAAACTCACAATTTTAACTTTATCTTGGAGTTCTGCGTTTTCTCTTTTATGACATAACTCTCCGCTCTATAGTTCTCTTTTGCTCCAAGCCGCACTGGGTCATGACGCCATCTTGCATCACGACGTAGAGTGCCGTGTCACACACAATGTCCTGACGCTGTATAGCGTCAGGACCCACTGCAGTGACACCCGTAGTGAACACTATGAACCCAATGTGGCAGAGGTGGCGCCCATAGCAGAAGAGAAGCGAGGAGAGGTTTTTATTTTGGTCTGTATTAGTTTTATCGTCTGGGGTGTGTATTAATTTTGGGGTCTGATCTGGGGTTTGTATTAATTATGGGGGCTTGGTCTGGTGTCTGTATTACTTTTGGAGGTTTGGGGTCTGATCTAGGGTCTGAATTAAAGGGTTATTCCCATCTTATAAAGTGATGGTATATTGCTGGATATGCCATCACTTTCTGATTGGTTGGGGTCGGATTGTCTGGAACCCAACCAAACATGAATGAAGGGACTGCAGCGCTATTTTAGCACTGCATCCCATTCAAAGTGGTTATTCCCTGCACAGCAGTGCTTCCAGGCCATCGTCTGTGCAGGGATCGCTTCACTTGGATGGAGCTGTGATTCTCTTCACAGTCCGTGGCCGTGACCTCTGATGTGCAAGGAAAACTAGCGCTGCGACCCCTTCGTTCTAGCTTTTTATTTTATATTATATAAAGTAAATATTGCTATCCATGAAACACTATGCAATTGCTATTTCCAGTCAAAGATTATTTCCTGCCCCAGCCTCCCATTGTTAATACAAGCTGGGCCGGTGGTTATTCCATTCTGCAGTGCTGTGACTGTTGTGTCCGCGGTCACTGATCACCGGCACTACGTACTTACCAGCGACCGCGGGACACTAGGAGCTTGTCGGCGACTCCCTCCTAGGAGACGCCAACTCACGCGGCTGCTTCCTCCTGCTTTTAGGGTGCACGCGCTCGTCCCCAGCCTTAAAGGGCCAACGCGCACACCATCTAAAATGTTCCTAACCTATGCCCTTTCTTCCTGGACTATATAAAGGGCTCTGCCCTTCCACTCCTTGCCTGAGCGTCGTTGTTCTATTCCCATGTTTGTCTTGCAATTGGTCCCTTAGTTGTTATCCTGCTCCCAGTGCTCCCGTATCCTACTACCTGTATCCCGTAACTCTGCTTGTTCCTGAGTCGCATCTAGTGTTGGAGTAGTGGTGTCATCTGCCATGTCTGGCGTCATCTGCCACGCCAAGCATCACCTGTGCCATGTGTCTGCTACTCAGAGCATCTACCTGAACATAATCTCAGGTACTCTTACCCCAGAAGCCGTTATTGACTGTAGTTTGGCCCGCTTCTACTACGCTATGGCGGAGCGGCCTAGTGGGTCCACATACTCCACAGGCATGACAGTGACAAATCTATTACACTGGTTTAAAAAAGTTTTACAAACAGATTGTTGAATACATGCAAATTATAAAATTGTATTGATTCCGATTCTATAAATAAATGCAATACAATCTTGAATATGCCTAAAACAGACTCTTGAGAAAGTCAATTCCTGTAAACAGGATATGGTACAACAAACAGCTCCGTACCATCCATTTTCCACAAATGTCATCTGATGACCCACTTGCCGGGCTAAATACCAGTCAATGACCTCATTATGCCTCTATATTAAATTATCAACACAAATCAATACTTTTTTAGATCTGTGTCCAGGGAAATAATACATTGAATCAAGCAAAAACAGGTTACTCCAGAGAAGAATATTAATCAGATAACACTGACTAAGCTGGGAACTGCTGACACTGCAACGCCTGCTCTCCTGGATTATGCTTTATACAAATAAACTACCCACATTCCGACTTTGGTGAATAAACGACATAAAAAAACGTCCACATTGAAGAAACAAAACATATCATAACTCACTGTGAATGGGTGACAGAACTGGACCAAGTGGTATAATGAAATGCAGTCTTACATTTTGCTAAAAAAAAAACAACACAATGGTTTAGCCCAAAAAATGGCTGCCTCCACCGTTTATATTTTACATTTTTGCTTTAGAATATTGCATTGTATCAATTTGAGAAACTATAGTAAAAAACAATCTACCAATGTATCAAACTATGAACAACTGAGAATCGGTGCAAATAGGATTTCAAAACTATTGCAGCCTATCAGGTTGCTGCTTTCATTCTCCAAAGAACCTCTGAAGAATGAAAGCTGAAATCTGATTGGTTGCTATGGGAAACCGCTCAACCTTTCTTTCAAACTAGTACAGGGGCACTATTTATTAAATCTAGTGAAAAGGTGAAGATCTCCTGCCATAGCAACCAATAAGGTTGCAGCTTACATTCTGAAAGTGAAGTCAAGTAAGTTCCTAATTTAGTAATGGGAATCCTGTATTTTCTTTCTAAACAATCAATCATGAGGTGACATTGCACCATTTCAATTTGTTTTGGCACCTATGAAACCAGCAGTACCCTACAAACTAAAAGGACTTTGAGGTAGTCACATGGCATACCTCCCAACCGTCCCGGATCCGGCGGGACCGTCCCGGTTTCTCACCGCTGTCCCGGGCGGTCTGCAAAATGTCCCGCTGGGCGCTGCAGCTGTATCAAAACAGCTGATCGCTGCTGACAGGCGCCCTGCATGCCAGACGTCTGCAGAAGTGATCAAAAGAAGGCAGGAGTCTTGCGGCGGTGTTCTCACTGGGATCGATGCCGGCAGGTGACAGGTCAGGTGACTGGACTGGTCCACTCCCGGGCTGGCATCCACACCAGTGAGAACGCCGCCGAAAGACTCCTGCCTTCTTCTGACAATAGTGAAAGCAGAGTGGAGAGTGGCGGAAGTAGGGCCGGCTACCTCTTATAAAGGGGGTTGTGTTGCGCTACCTCTACAGGGAGCTATCTACAGGGGGGCTGTGTCTGGCGCTATGTACCAGGGGTCTGTGTGGAGCAATCTACAGGGGGGCTGTATCTGGAGCTATCTACAGGGGGGCTGTGTGGAGCAATCTACAGGGGGGCTGTATCTGGCGCTATCTACAGGGGGGTTTGTATCTGGAGCTATCTACAGCGGGGCTATGTGTGGAGTTATCTACAGGGGGGCTATGTGTGGAGCTATCTACAGGGGGGCTGTATTTGGAGCAATCTACAGGGGGGCTATGTGTGGAGCTATCTACAGGGGGCTGTATCCGGAGCTATCTACAGGGGGGCTGTGTCTGGCGCCAAGTACAGGGGGGGGCTGTGTCTGGCGCTATGTACAGGGGGGCTGTGTGTGGCGCTATCTACGGGGGGGGGGGCTGTGTGTGGAGCAATCTACAGGGGGGGCTGTGTGTGGAGCAATCTACAGGGGGGCTGTGTGTGGAGCAATCTACAGGGGGGCTGTGTCTGGTGCTATGTACAGGGGGGCTGTGTCTGGCGCTATGTACAGGGGGGCTGTGTGGAGCAATCTACAGGGGGGCTGTATCTGGAGGTATCTACAGGGGGCTGTGTGTGGCGCTATCTAAGGGGGCTGTGTGTGGAGCTATCTACAGGGGGGCTGTGTGTGGCGCTATCTACAGGGGGGCTGTGTGTGGAGCTATCTACAGGGGGCTGTGTGTGGAGCTATCTACAGGGGGACTGTGTGGGGAGCCATCTACAGGGGGACTGTGTGGGGAGCCATCTACAGGGGGCTGTGTCTTCGCTATGTACAGGGGGGTTGTGTCTGGCGCTATGTACAGGGGGGCTGTGTGTGGAGGAATCTAGAGGGGGCTGTGTGTGGAGCTATCTACAGGGGGGCTGTATCTGGAGCTATCTACAGGGGGCTGTGTGTGGAGCTATGTACAGGGGGCTGTGTGTTGAGCAATCTACAGGGGGGCTGTGTGTGGAGCGATCTACAGGGGGCTGTGTCTGGCGCTATGTGTGGAGCTATCTACAGGGGGGCTCTGGTGGATGATTTTTCCATTGACCGGTAGCAGAGTTACACAACTGGAAACAAAAATCCCCATCATGTAACTCTGCTACCTGTCAATTGAAAAGTCATCAACCACAGGGTCTCCCTCTTGACTTTCATTGTTCTCAGCCTTTTGGTTTGTCCTGCAGCTGCTGCCGTGATGAGCAAATGTTATACCCAAGTTAGGAAAAGTAACACAAAGACTATATAACCGGATCCATAATATCTGAGATATCCATACAGTCTAGAGGTCCGCAGTGAGAATTTGCGCGTGTTATTTGCAAAAGGATCTGGCCGTGATTTGATGTGTTGATGCGGGATATTGGGCGTGGTTAGCGGGCGTGGCTTAAAATGTCCCTCTTTTCCGAATTCAAAAGTTGGGAGGTATGCACATGGTCTCAACTGATTGGATGCTCAATTAACATACAAGGCTTATCGGGTGTTGGTTCCCGGCCTCCAGGTTCCTGTCCCTAGTAGTCGGGGCCAGAAGTGATGATGCCATGTATAAATACACACCCAAGCCTTTTTACCGAATGTAAGAGGCACCACAAAATCTCCATTAGCGCATGGAATTTTTGTGGTGGATTCATTAATTTGAAAACGTACCTAATAAATAATTGCCGGTACTTCCATGTAAGACTTTCTGCAGATGTATGTGCATACAAATAGTCAGGACCCAGTGTAGTGGCGCCTGAAGCGGAGATAGGAGCGAGGAGAGTAAATTTATATGCCAGTTTTTTTGGGGTTTTATTGCTGCTCATGGGCCCTATTTTTAGCCTCCCTCTCCGGGGTCGGGATGAAAACAATATATCACCGGCTGACAGAGGCTAAAAATAGGGTTGACATGTCTTGTATAAGGAAATATTTATCGCCATGTAGGTAACGGTGAGAGCATCTAGGGGAGACCAGGTGGTTTATTTAATCTAGTATATAACCCATGTGCATGGATCAGTTTATATATTTTTTTAAAGGCTCACACCGTAATTTTGCCATACAGTTGAGGCATAAGTATTTTACTGCTAAGGGCCTGTTCAAATCAGAATTCAGTTTCCGTTGATGGGTTCCGTCAGACTTTTCCGTCAGACCAACCCATCAACAGAAAGGCAAATGGAAACCATAGCTTCCGTTTACATTACCATTGATTTCAATGGTAATGCTTCCGTTGCTAATGGTTTCCGTTTCTCTCTGTTTCGTAAGGTTTCAGTTTTTTGGCGGAATCAATAGCGTAGTCGATTGCGTTACGGATTCCGCCAAAAAAAAACAACAACCAGAAACCTTACAGAACGGAGACAAACGCAAACCATTAGCAACGGAAGCATTACCATTGAAATCAATGGTAATGTAAACAGAAGCTATGGTTTCCATTTGCCTTTCCATAGATGGGTTCCTCTGACGGAAAGGTCTGACGGAACCCATCAACGGAAATCGAGCGCTGATGTGAACACACCCCAACATCCATCACTCATAGACCATAATGGCATCCGTTTAACAGATACGTCATGAATGCTCATGACCCCTTTTCATATATATTATGGAGGACGGGTGGCAGTCACAGCCTACATTTAGCGCATACATCGGGAGCTTTTCACGTGATGTGAACAGAGCCTAAGCCAGACATGGGCAAACTACGGCCCGCGGGCCACATACGGCCCGTTAGGCTTTTTAATCCGGCCCGCCGAACTTGTCCAAATCATAGTAAAAACCTCCTTTTTTTTCCCCTTTCCCTGCAATGCCCACGTTTTCCCAATAGATGGCGCACTCAAAACACATTGACCGTTGTTAACTCCTTAACGCCGAAGGACGGATATATCCGTCCTCAGCAGCTGCTAGTTCGCGCAGGAGGACGGATATATCCGTCCTGTGATGGCGCGGGTACTGCCAGTGTACCCACGCGATCAGCGGCAGGAGCACGGCTGTTATACACAGCCTGGCTCCTGCTGCAACTGCCGGAATCGAAGCGCGCTCCGATTCCGGCAGTTTAACCCATTAAATGCCGCTGTCAATAGTGACAGCGGCATCTAATGTGTTTGACAGAGGGAGGGAGCTCCCTCTGTCACCCGATCGGCGCCCCCGCAAACAAATCGCGGGTCGCCGTCGGGTTTCCATGACAGCCGGGGGTCTAACAAAGACCCCCAGGTCTGTCTTCCGCAACTGCCTGTTTGGCGATGCCGGAGGCATGACCTAACAGGTTGCCTGTCAGTTTTACACTGACAGGCAATAATGCTTTGGTATACTAAGTATACCAAAGCATTATATATGCGATCGGCACATCGCATAGTGAAGTCCCCTGGTGGGACTAAAAAAAAAATGTCAATCAGTTAAATAAAGTTTGTTGAAAAAAAATAAAATAATTACCGTCAAAATCAAATAAAACTACTTTTTTTGCCCAAAAAGTGGTTTTATTCAGTAAAAGTGTCAAAACAAATAACACATACACATATATGGTATCCCCGCGATCATAACAACTTGACCAATAAAATGAACACATTAATGAAACCGCCGGATGTACGGCGTCCAAAAAACCCGCAAAAAACAACGGCAAAATTCTCTCTTTTCTCCCATTCCCCCCATAAAAAATAAAATAAAAGTTAATCTATAAGTCCTATGTACCCCAAAATAGTACTAATGAAAACTACGCATTGGCCCGCAAAAATCAAGCCCACATACGGTCACATCGACGGAAAAATAAAAAAATGACGGCTCTTGGAACGCGGCGATGCAAAAACAAGTAATTTTTTTCTAAAAGGGTTTTTATTGTGCAAACGTAGGAAAACATAAAACCTTTACATATTTGGTATCCTCGTAATCGTGCCGACCCGTAGAATAAAGGTAACATGTTATTTATGCTGCATAGTAAAGGGCATAAATTTATAACGTGAAAATTAATGCTGGAATAGCTGCTTATTTTCAATTCTCTCCTAAAATAAAGTTAATAAAAGTTAATCAATATATTGTAAGCATCTAAAAATGGTGCAATTACAAAATACAACTCGTCCCGCAAAAAACAAGCCCTTATACGGCTATGTCGACGTAATAAAAAAAAAGTTACGACTCTTGGAATGCGACCATGAAAAAAAATAAAATAATCCTTGGTCATTAACGTGCAAAATGGCCCGGTCATTAAGGGGTTAATGTGGCGCGTATTTCTCTTTATTTCACTTTAATTTTCACTTCGTTTCACGTCACCATTAAGCCCTTCGGTTTTCAAAGAGTACAATATCAGCCGTCACTTTGCCACGAAGCATGCAAACTATGCTAGCAAGCAGTCAACACAAGAACGGGCGGCTACTGCTCAGAGGTTGGCAGCTAATTTACAGAGTCAACAGAACTTTTTTCTTGATAAATCACAGTGCGTATGTTATTTTAATCTATTTACATTTCCTTCTCCCAGTATCTGCGAAATAGTATGTAAATGCCATATCTTGCATATTCCTTGAGACAAATTTATTAACTGATAAGGGCTATTTTTCACATTTGAAAGACAGTTAATAAATTGGGTTGTAGTGTTCTTACTGTGCTATGAGGTTTGCACACACTACATTTAATGCTTTAGTATATCCGGCCCAAACACTCCCTCCAAATGCTCCTGGCCCGGCCCCTCTGTCAAATTTTAGAACCCATTGTGGCCCGCGAGTCAAAAAGTTTGCCCACCCCTGGCCTAAGCAGTAATAAAACGTATGCCTCAACTGTATGACAAAAAAACTTGGTGTGAACATGGCGCAGAATTCTTTAGGTCAAGATTGAAAATACATGTCTTTGCATATAGTAAATAAAGATTCCTATGTAGTATAAGATATATGCATAAAAATCCTGTTTCTGGCCTGGGAGGGGGTGATAAAGAGTTGCCGAATGTAAAATATGAGAGGTCGCGATCGCTAGACCACAAGCCAGTCATGCTTCATCCAGCGGTGTTACAATACATGATGGAGATGAAATCCTTCCCTCACCAAAAACATTATTTATACCTGCAAATAAGCGGATAACTGTGCCTCGTCTTATCTGCTATAGCACAAGGCAAGCTGTGATACAAGAAGTCGTATGTAATAAGGGTGACCTTCATTATAAGCTGGAGAGAAATGGCAGCAAAGAGATCATATTTATCAACACAAATGCACCAATAACGCAAAGAGCTGAGATATTCTGACTGATGTGAAGCTCCCATCTCGTCATAAGGAGGTTCTGCAGCAGCTGGATAAGCCACATTCTGCCTGCTGCTGCAGAACGTCTCTGGAAAAGAAGCTTTTTATCAAATAATGACAGATTTTATTATTTCCTATTGATTATATGATGTTAATATATTCTGCAGGGCTGCACACAGATGGCAATAACTCACATCGCTCGCCAGTAGAATCTTTCTGAACATACATTGTATACAGATGCTGCTCCCGACTAAATCTTTCCTGCTTTTTCAAAATGAGGTTCTGCAGCAGCTTATATTATAAGGTATAATGTACAGAATTCAACCTGTGGTCTCTTGGTTTTAAAGGGGAACTAAACGTTCGACAAACTTCTGACATGTCATAGCGACATGTTAGAAGATTTGATTGGTGGGGGTCAGAGCACCAAGACCCCCACCAATCGCTAAAACGAAGCGGTCGCTTAATTTCTGTACGGCTTTTTCCAGAAAGCCGATGTATCGTGGCACAGGCTCATAGACTTTCTATTGAGCCCGTATTCCGATACATTGATTTCCGGAAAAAGCCGAACAGAAACTAAGAGGCTGAGCGCTCATCCGATCGCTTCGTTTTAGCGATTGGTGGGGGTCTCAGTGCTCGGTTTGTCTCCAGTCGCTAGGTTTCCGTTTTTTTGAACGGAAACAAAAGTACAGTTTGCAGAACTTTTGTTTCCGTTCAAAAAAAACAGAAACCTAGCGAATGGAGACAAACGGAAAGCAACTGATACAAAAGAATTACCATTGAAATCAATGGTAATTCTAACGGAACTGTTGCTTTCCGTTTAATGCATCGATCTTCTCTTCCTCTGACGGAAGAGCGGTAAACTGATAGTAACGGTAGTTTGAAAGAAGCCTAATTTTTGCTATGGATCGACATCAAAATTGGCAATTGGTTTTTGCAGACTACATTGTCTGTAGGGGTAAGTTCACGCGGAAATACGGATATCGTTTTGGAAAATCTGCAGCATAATACCGTAGCAGCAAAGTGGATGAGATTTGAACAAATGCTGAGCAGAAAAAAATGCTCACAAATTAACACTGCGCATTGCAGCATGTCCATTGTATTTGCGTAATCGCTGCTTATTTGTTGCGGGTTTTCCCCTTTGAATTCAATGGGGAGGTAAAACCCGAACAAATAGCAGATGTCCCTTTTATTTTTTATTCGGCGGAAATGCAGTTTCCACAGCAAAAAACGCAACTCCGAAATTATTTTTTAAGTCTTATACTTACCCAGAACTCTGTGTTTCCTTATCCAGGCCGGCCTCTTGGGATGACGTTTATTCCATGTGACCGCTGCAGTCAATCCCAATCCCAGGTCATCCCAGGGCTGCAGAACGTCAGAGGGACGCGTCACTATGATAAGTATCCATTTTTCGTTTGTTTTCTGTGCAGTTTTCCACAGCAGACATTCCGGCCGAAAAACTACACCACAATTTGGTGCGGCTTTTCGGCCAGAATTTCCTGTGACACACAGGTAAGATACACTGTGTGATTTTACGCATCCCTGTGTGAACTTACCCCAATAGTCTTTAGGACAGCTATATCTGTGCACTCCACTGTGCTCAGAGTAGGACAATAATCTGGTTAATATAATGCTCATAGCACTTCATAGTGTGCCTGTGGCAGTAAACATGCATGCTCCGAGGAGACAGGTATGTTCATGTACGCCAAATGCACACCACAAACAGGATGTGAACACAGACTTAGGCTTCTCCTACAACCATTGTTAGCCGTCTCATGTAACCTATGTAATGACGGGGTAGGGAGACAGACAGGTGAGCCCTAATCTACCCGCCACTCAGTCCCTGCCTACTTGCAACGGCCCGTCCTAGGCGACGGCGTACAACTGGGCGACGGTCCCTACGCTCAATAAGTGCACGACAGACAAACAGACAAGGGTACACAGAAGTTAGGGAAATGGGGCAGTTGCCCACGGCAGCACCGTCAGCAACGAGAGTAGTGAACGAGCCGAGTCAAACCAGGAGTGTACGAGGTACCAAACGCAGAGCAGGAGAATTGTCAGTAAAGCCAGGGTCAAAATGAAGCAGAGGACAAAATGTTCAAGCAGCAGAGCCAGGACACAGACAGAATCACAGGCAAAGGAGGAGCAGGAAATGCAGGTATAAATAGACAGAGGGCGGGAGCTAGCTCCGTCTGGCCAGGCTGTGATAGGCTCTCCCACTCCTCAGCCTCCCAGCCTGACTGGTAGAAGATCGTGTCACTCTCTCAGACTTAGGAGCAGGTGCAGACTGATGACCCACGGGCGTCGACACAGAAGCTGTGTCTGGCAGATCCTTTACAACCTACATATCTTTGCGATTTTAAGCCTGTGTATAAAATTATTTAGCTGGCTATCCCAATCTGCCAGGCTGACCTCTCTCCAGTTCAATGGCCCCGAACTCTTCACATCTTATTTTTATATATATATATATATATATATATATATATATATATATATATATATATATATATATATATATATATATATAAAATAATACAATGTGTCAGGTGAACCAGCTGTCTTCCTGTCTAGTGCCCTAGCCATTGCAGTCTTCCTATAAACCATGCGGCCCCCTGGGAACCGTACCTCCCTTTGGAGAGGAGAGAGTAGGCCGAAGGAGGACTGTGACGGTGCGCCTTCATGATGTCATGAAGGAGCGCAGTCCGTTGGTGGTAGGTGAGCAATGGCCACACAGCCCCCTGTAGATATTACCCCGACTGTAGCTAGGGCTACATTCCCCCCAGGCCATACCTCTCAACCGTCCCGGATTCAGCGGGACAGTCCCGGATTCTGGACGGGTGTCTTGCTGTCCCAGGCGGCCGGGGGTATGCCACGCTGTCAACTTTATCAGATACAGTTGAACCTAATACTGAAGCATGAAACCGTCAGCTCCCTGCTTTAGCATTAGTTCAGAGTGGAGGAGCAGAGGGAACTACTCTGCTCGCCGAGGACTCCCCGGGCACAGTGCTACTTTAAGCGCTGTGCCCAGGGAAGCCCTTGACGTCACTGTCTAATTATGGACAGTGACATCAGTGGCTACTCCTGGAGCGGAATCCCTGTTGTCGATACTCTGGCAGGGGATTCTGCTCCAGGAGTAGCCCCTGACGTCACTGTCCATATATGGACAGTGACATCAGGAGTTCCCTCTAGGAGCGGAACCCCCGGCCTATGCTGTGGCAGTATCTACAGAGGGCTCTGTGGCAGTATCTACAGAGGGCACTGTGGCAGTATCTACAGAGGGCATTGTGGCACTATCTAAGAGGGGGCTGACCAGTCTTGACATTCTTGTGTCTGCCAAACGCTGCCAACTGAGCAGCCTCACTGCATTTAGCGACATTTGAACTGGAAAACTGGATTGTTAAAGTAGCATGTTTAGTAAACTCGCAAATATCCGGTAAGTTTAAACCTAGCGGTGTATTATTATACTAATGTAGTATTGTTATAGTAAGGTAGTAGTGTTATAGTAATGTAGTATTATAGTATTGTAGTATTGTTATAGTAATGTAGTATTATTATAGTAATGTAGTATTATAGTAATGTAGTATAGTTATAGTAGTTCAAATAACTAATTGATCACCAATAATTTTGTATTGTGTCAAATTTGAAAGTAATGCGGCCGTCAACGTCAATTTTTTTCTATGTGCAGCCCATTTGCCCGGCTGAGTTTGAGACCCGTGCTATAAACCTATGACTGGCCAGCAGCAATGTGGAAAGAAGCTGCAGGAAACCTTGCAAAAATTCTTGAATACAAATATTTTACCATTGTGTGTATCCAGCTCCTATGCTGTTCTATGGTTACTGACTACAAATAAACTATGTGTAGTCTGATACTGCAGTCAGGATTTTGCTACATTTCTGCTGAACACTGTAGTGGCATTGGTGGTCTGAGCAGGTCAGTATTATTCACACACAGCATGTTATGTATCTCTAAAGAGACTTCTGAGCTGCATTTTCTCATGGAATACACAGCTTGTGCAATCATGGAGGGACTCACACACAGGCATGAGCATTGAGAGGGGTGGGGAGAAGGAGCGCATGCTTCACAAAAAACTTCCACTGAGCTCTGAACTTGCAGCACCACAAGCAAGTATATCAGAGAAGGTAGGTCTCGAAAATTTAAAATGGAATATTCAAATCAGCCAACAAAGGTGCACATACACTTTAAAAGGAAATAA
This sequence comes from Rhinoderma darwinii, assembly GCF_050947455.1. Taxonomy (NCBI): domain Eukaryota; kingdom Metazoa; phylum Chordata; class Amphibia; order Anura; family Rhinodermatidae; genus Rhinoderma; species Rhinoderma darwinii. The sequence continues at coordinate 289,947,650 of NC_134691.1, forward strand.
AAACAATAAATACCCAGAAGCATGAATATCTTCTGAATATATTTATTGGTCAAAGAATGTGGTGCAAATTTGCCTCAGCCATAGTCATTCCTATTCATGCTACATTCACAAAACCTCCCAGAAACTACCATTTTGGGATCATTTGAGGTAGCCCCACCACTATAGAGGTCCATTTTGCTAGACAATCCTGTGAAAGACTAAACGGTTGTGATGTATACATAAGATGACTCAAGTTGCACATTAGACCCCTGTAGACCCCTATATGGGTTCCTGTTGTTCCTATGTGTTTGAAAATATATAGGATGTTCTATGAAAATACAGTGGTGAAGAAATGTTGGTGTATTTCTTATGTTGGTGTAGATGTAAGCATGAATCCAAAGTCTAAGTAGTATGACGGAAGACAATGAAAGTATACATGTCCTAGGTATAAACCAAATAACCTGCCTCCTTTCAATGACCCTTTTTGGAGTTTTATGTGTCTTAGAAATGTTTCTGAGTCTTCAGCTGCTGGGAGTGGAGTTTAGGGTGTCAATGCTGTCACTTTCAGTTCATGATAAACAAAAGGATTTTTTCGTTTCAGCAATCTTAGGCCTCATTTACACGAGCGTAATATACGCGCGTGCGACGCGCGTGCTTTGCACGCATGTCGTACGCACCTATATTAGTCAATGGGGCAGTTTAGACGATGCGTGAATTGCGCTCAGCGCGTGTGCGCAGAAAAAAACTCACGACATGTTCTATAATCGTGCGTTTTTCGCGCACTCACGCACCCATTGAAGTCAATGGGTGCGTGAAAACCACGCATGCCGCACGGAAGCACTTCCGTGCGAACTGCGTGATTCGCGCAAGAGCTGTCAAACTCCTGAATGTAAACAGAAAAGCACCACGTGCTTTTCTGTTTACAAACATCCAAACGGAGTGTCAAATTCGAGATGAGCGCACCGAACTTCACCGGGTTCGGCCAAACTCGTTTTGACCGAAACCGGTAAAAAATGTTCGGGTACGCGACGTCAGGAGACAGTCACTGCCCACGGTGCTGAAAGCGTTAAACTGGTTCAGCACCATGGACAGTGACTTCCGCTCCGAAAATCCATGAACCTGTAAAAAAAAAAAGACGTTCTGACTTACCGATAACTCCGGTCCGACCTCCCGGGATGACAGTTAAGTCCAAGTGACAGCTGCAGCCAATCACAGGCCAAGCACAGGCTGCAGCCAATCACAGGCTGCAGCGGTCTCATGGACTGCGGCGTCATCCTGGGAGGTGGGGCCGAATGACAAGAGAGGGACGCGTCACCAAGGCAACGGCCGGGAGCCCGGACTGGGGGAAGCAGGAAGTTCTTGGTAAGTATGAAAGTCTTTTTTTATTCACAGGTTGGTGTAGATTGTGATCGGCATTCACTGTCGAGGGTGCTGAAAGAGTTACTGCCGATCAGTTAGCTCTTTCAGCACCTTGGACAGTGACGGGCGTCGACTAGCCTAATCTCTATGATGGCGGCTGCGCGAAAATCACGCAGCCGCGCATCATACACGGATGACACACGGAGCTGCCAAGTGCCTTTTGCGCGCGGAAAACGCAGCGTTTTTTGCGCGCGCAAAACGCACACGCTCGTGTAAATGAGGCCTTAGGCTCGTTTTATTATGTAGATCAGACAGTGGATTACAGACTCGCCATAACTTTCACTATCACACACCTTACCAACTAAAAGCGAAAACAAATTACATTCTGTGGAAGTTCCCTTGGCTGAAGTCAAACAGAAGCAGCTTACAGTAAATACTTCCTTGTAGATTTCATTGCCTTGGAATTTCAAACATTTAGGGAAGTTTTAAAACTATAAAAGGGATCATGAACAGCTCTCCTGACATGTCTGTATCCCTCTAAAACAACAATTCCACTGTTCCTCTTTTACTCCCTCTGGAAATGTATAAAATTGACAACTGGGTGTTACCATTCCCCCAGTCAAAGGCCGGGTGCCTAAGTAGTGGGATACTGACCATGTAAGACTTTGTAGGGACACATATTGACAAAGGTAGCACCAGTTGTCAATTCCTTCACCTATTTACAGGAGGAATAACAGAGGAATGGCACAACACAGAGTTAGGTACTCAATAATCATTATTCCTTGGTGGATACAAGTATTTACTTAACACGACCCTCTAGTCAAATGTAAAAATTTTACTATACATAGCAAATGTTTAGTGATCATACCTCAGAACACAATCCAAAAGAAGAGGCAGCACTCCAATGTAGTGGAAAAATCCAAAAACATAATCACCCAACATACAGGCAATGTTTCACCTTCAATGGGAAGGTGAAACGTTGCCTGTATGTTGGGTGATCAATGTAGTGGAAAAATCCAAAATCTTAGAGTGCTGCCTCTTCTTTTGGATTGTTGTCTGACATTTACATGAGGTTTTTTTGTCAAGATTCCTCTGAGGATAGCACCCACCATCTTTTGGTTTATGCTACAGTGCTGCTCCTATACCTTGTTTGTTCCTTAGTGATCATACCCGGTGCCCTCCTCCTGAAACATCTTGCCGCCGTTCCAGCGTTCCGGTCCCCCATTGTCATCTTGCCAAAATGGCCACCGTCGTCTCAGACTTCCCTATGCAGAGCGTTCTTAGGAAGTCTGAGACACCTCCCCTCCCTAATGCCGAGGGGGCATAGCAGAGGCTATGACATACTGTAACTCTGCAAAGATCCAATTTTACGGAATTTTTCGGACGACATATTACAGAACTATTCCACCAGTAGAAGTATTGCCCAAAGTGGAGAATAGGGTGCCTTACAGGGGCACCAAATAGTAACACATGTAGCGAACAGTGCACCTGAAGAAACGCTGTATGGCACTGCCATGTGCATGAGCCCTAAGTAGTCGCACTTGTGACAAATTAAAATACCCAACCACCTGCATTTCCAGCAGTGAATTCTGTGGATGGAGAGCGCAGGGGAAATGTTACAATGGCAGTCCCACTCCTCTTTCCATTTAAAGAATTCACGTGGAGTAAACTGTATTCTGCTGATGGTGATGGGAAATCAAACAGAGGCAACGGTGCACTGGTTTCCAAATCTCACCCCCTGATAAAGGCAGCAATATAGGTAAGAAATTTGAGGGAATTGCTGATTCTAACATATTGGCTGCTGATATGTTGGTGAAGAGCTATAGAGCTCAATTACACTCCCTGGTATTGGCAGCTAAGACCTCCACGCTTGTGAAAAAACAGAGATGCAGATCAGGTGCATTTTTGACTCAGAGACGTGATCCATCAGCTGTGGAAGGTAATGTTAAAAAAAGAGGATAGATGCGAGTTACGTTCATCGTTGGCCTATATGTCTGATGTATACATTCCTATTGAAGAGGCATTTACTCCATCAATAGTGCCCATTTGTACCTTGGTCCTTTATGCTTCCTTCTCGTTGTAATTACTAGTGGCTCAGCACTAGGGGGCAGAACCCAGGAGGACCCGCAGCCTGGCTTTATTCTTATCTCCATCACCAGGGTTGGCTCTGCATACATGGTGAGTGGGTTCCACTGGAGATTTTTTTTCCTTTCCTTTGTTCTTTCATTTTTGTCTTTGATAAACTATCCATCGAAGTGCCATGTGTGCTTTTTTATTTTCGGATTACATTGTATAGTTGTCAGTCTTAAAGAGGCTCTGTCACCAGATTTTGCAGCCCCTATCTGCTATTGCAGCAGATCGGCGCTGCAATGTAGATTACAGTAACGTTTTTATTTTTTGAAAACGAGCATTTTTGGCCAAGTTATGACCATTTTTGTATTTATGCAAATGAGGCTTGCAAAAGTACAACTGGGCGTGTTTAAAGTAAAAGTCCATCGGGGCGTTTTTACTTCTTTTACTAGCTGGGCGTTAGGAATGGGAGTGTATAATGCTGACGAATCAGCATCATCCACTTCTGTTCGTTAACACCCAGCTTCTGGCAGTGCAGACACACAGCGTGTTCTCGAGAGATCACGCTGTGACGTCGCTCACTTCCTGCCCCAGGTCCTGCATCGTGTCGGCCACATCGGCACCAGAGGCTACAGTTGATTCTGCAGCAGCATCAGTGTTTGCTGGTAAGCAGCTACATCGACTTACCTGCAAACGCCGATGCTGCTGCAGAATCAACTATAGCCTCTGGCGCCGATGTGTCCTCGCTCGTCCGACACGATGCAGGACCTGGGGCAGGAAGTGAGTAACGTCACAGCGTGATCTCTCGAGAACACGGCTGTGTCTGCACTGCCAGAAGCTGGGCGTTGTGAAGAGAAGTGGATGATATTTCTCGTCAGAACGCCCAGCTAGTAAAAGTAGTAAAAACGCCCCGATGTACACACATAATACACGCCCAGTTGGACTTTTGCAAGCCTCATTTGCATAAATACAAAAATGGTCATAACTTGGCCAAAGATGCTCGTTTTTTAAAAATAAAAACGTTACTGTAATCTACATTGCAGCGCCGATCTGCTGCAATAGGAGATAGGGGTTGCAAAATCTGGTGACAGAGCCTCTTTAACTGTTATCCTACCATTATAATCGTGAACCATTAAGCTCAGGATGAGCATTGCTATAAGTCTCCCAGACAGACGAGCAATGCAAAGCATGAAACTCTGGGGGCACATCGTTTCCCGGAAAAGGCAAGACGAATATGTTGTTATGTAGCATCTATTCGAAGTCATCCGGAATACTAATGTATTTCCACTACAGAAGAAACTTGAAGGTGAAATGGTCCATTACAAGGCTTATCCGATTTGGACTAAACCTTTTAGTTGGAAGGGTCCCCTGCTTATGAGTTCAATGTGGGGGGGGGGGGGAAGAAGCATCGCACATTATTTATAGGGGTCTTCCCAGAATCAACAATTATCACCTATTATCAGCGATCAGAAAGTGTTCAGCTGTCCTGTGAATAGGTTAACATTGTCGATTCTGAGAATACCTCTAAGTCCTCCATAGCAGGAGCGGATCTTTGTTGTGGCTCTCCTCTCTTGCTGATAGTAAGGCCTCAAGCACATGGCGGTATTTCAGATCTAAATTACGGCACCCATCGGAATCTATGGGCCCATACTATATCTCAGTATCCTTTTTTTCTTACGAAAAAAAATAAATGGTGGCACGTTCCATTGCATAATATATCACAGAGGTATTCTCCCCTAGATACACTGCATGTATGGGAGAACAAAGTGCTGTATGAAGGCACAATACAGCACCAAACACAGTGCCTGCATCTCCATCATGTAGAACCGCAGGGACTTGTGTGCCGCCATACAGGCTTCATATGGGGGACTAATGGCAGTGATCAGCTCCTCTGAATTGGGGGCTGGGAAGCTGTAGAGTAGGTTTTGTCTGCACCCACTGGGACAACCCTAGATCATTTTCCAGATGCCTATGTTTAAAGGGCACCTGTCTCCTAACAGATAAACATTGATCCTGCATCTTACAGGCCTCAGATTTCTCTACTGTACATCTTGCTAGACATGGATTACCCCCCTTTATTCTCCCTCAATAAGTGAAACTGAGAATTATTGTGAAACAGAAGAAATCGTAATTGTAGTGCCAAAAATCTATCCAAAAGTTTTACAAGTGATGCAACACCTCCAAAAACGAAACCTTCTACTTTACATAAAACTGTACACCCAACCTACAGTATGTGAAGTGGCAGGATGTGCCAACAACAAACCTCCCGATACAATGTAACAATCCAGTCCTGTTTACAAACACCCTCATGTTATTGCAACAACAGCTATGAAGACAAAGGGATCAATATAGGTGAGTTTGTTGTGTTACTTCTATATATTATAATGAGGAGAATGAAAGAAAATCTGGGCAGGGCGTGGTGCTCAATGCTACAGACACACATGATGCCTCCATATTGGTTCTGTGACTAAATAAACAGCTGATATGAAGGGCATGAGGTGATGGGCACTGATACAATGTAACAACTTCTGATGACGTCCATCATGTGACATTAGGTCATCTGCTCATATTGGGGTATTATTGCCCCCTGCAGTTGGGACTACACAAATCCTATTAAAATCGCATTTATACATATTTTCCATATTACCCTATAGGAAAAACCTTACATGATTTACTGAAAAATACCGTCAGAAAAATAACAAAAAAACCTGTCCCATGTACATCGCACCTACATATTGCAACTGTCGCACTAGGCAGGAGTCTGCGACAAATCTTTCTACATTTGGTGTCTCAATGATTGCAGGATCAGATATGATCTGTAATCCATTAGACTCACATCGTTTACCCATCGATAAAAATGAAAGATTCTTCCCCTTAGTTACCTCTTTGGTATAGTCTCCAGAGGTGGAGGTGGCACCTGTGCCAATTTGAGGCTGTGAAGGGGTGGCATGGCTTGGCTGTAGGCTGCTGCTTCTTGCAGGTGGCTGGCTTGGGCCTTCACTGTGGCTTGGGGTATCTGTGCTAGCGCTGCCCTCTTCATTGGAGCCTGCACTGAGCAGGGCACTAACCGTGCCAGTCTCCGCAGCATCCGCAGGCACCGTATGCACCAGCCAGGCGCTGAGTTCAGTCCTGGGCACTCGTGTGTCCCCCAGCGCCCTCACTTCCTCCAGCAGCCTCCTGGCAGTGAAGAACGAGTCCAGGTCCGGGTTCTTGGGGTGCAGGCTGGACCCCTCCCAAGTGTCCCTCAGACTGTGGAAGGGGATCTGAGTGTAGGCAGAGCTGGTCCCCAGGATGATCTCCCTGATGGGCGGCAGGTAAGAGTCCAGATCCACCCTCACCCCGACCAGGCTCAGCAGGATGGCGAACTGCAGCAGACCTTCTGTCATATACTTCTTCAGATCCTTCATTGTATCCCTGCCGGGCCAAGACGACGAGGAAACTTCCCAGCTCCCCTCTGGTACCCTTCAGTCTGCTGCCAGGGGCCGTGGGCACAAGATGCATGCAGCGAGCATAACCGGGCGGGTATCAGATGGGCAGTGCGGAGCAGCCGGAGTTTCCCCTAAAACTGGGAAGAAGACAAAGAACACGCCGGCTGCTCCTCTACTGCCAGACACAAAGACATCAACGCACATACCCAGTGACAATGCCGGGCATAGCTGCACTTCCCACAGGCAGGCAGGCCGGCAGGGCGGGGGGAGGAGCTGAGGAAGAGGGAGTTGTGAGCGTACTGATCTATGTACTGCCTGATGTCACATGTGACAGGAGGACACTACACATACTACTCCCATCATACCCTGCAGGATTGCCCTCACTACTCCCATCATACCCTGCAGGATTACCTTCACTACTCCCATCATACCCTGCAGGATTGCCCTCACTACTCCCATCATACCCTGCAGGATTACCTTCACTACTCCCATCATACCCTGCAGGATTGCCCTCACTACTCCCATCATACCCTGCAGGATTACCTTCACTACTCCCATCATACCTACAGGATTGCCTTCACTACTCCCATCATACCTTGCAGGATTGCCTTCACTACTCCCATCATACCCTGCAGGATTACCTTCACTACTCCCATCATACCCTGCAGGATTGCCTTCACTACTCCCATCATACCCTGCAGGATTGCCTTCACTACTCCCATCATACCCTGCAGGATTGCCTTCACTACTCCCATCATACCCTGCAGGATTGCCTTCACTACTCCCATCATACCCTGCAGGATTGCCCTCACTACTCCCATCATACCCTGCAGGATTGCCCTCACTACTCCCATCATACCCTGCAGGATTGCCCTCACTACTCCCATCATACCCTGCAGGATTACCTTCACTACTCCCATCATACCCTGCAGGATTACCTTCACTACTCCCATCATACCCTGCAGGATTGCCTTCACTACTCCCATCATACCCTGCAGGATTGCCTTCACTACTCCCATCATACCCTGCAGGATTGCCTTCACTACTCCCATCATACCTTGCAGGATTACCTTCACTACTCCCATCATACCCTGCAGGATTACCTTCACTACTCCCATCATACCCTGCAGGATTGCCTTCACTACTCCCATCATACCCTGCAGGATTACCTTCACTACTCCCATCATACCCTGCAGGATTGCCTTCACTACTCACATCATACCCTGATGAACCTGCTCTTACTACACCCATCATACTCTGCAGGACGTGCCCTTACTACTCCCATCATACCCTGCAGGATTGCCTTCACTACTCTCATCATACCCTGCAGGACCTATCCTTACTACTCCCATCATACCTACAGGATTGCCTTCACTACTCCCATCATACCCTGCAGGATTGCATTCACTACTCCCATCATACGGACTTGCCCTTACTACTCCCATCATACTCTGCAGAACGTGCCCTTACTACTCCCATCATACCCTAGATTACCTGCCCTTACTACTCCCATCATACTCTGCAGGACCTGCCCTAACTACTCCCATCATACCCTGCAGGACCTGCCCTTACTACTCCCATCATACCCTGCAGGACATGCCCTTACTACTCCCATCATACCCTGCAGGATTGCATTCACTACTCCCATCATACGGACTTGCCCTTACTACTCCCATCATACTCTGCAGAACGTGCCCTTACTACTCCCATCATACCCTAGATTACCTGCCCTTACTACTCCCATCATACTCTGCAGGACCTGCCCTAACTACTCCCATCATACCCTGCAGGACCTGCCCTTACTACTCCCATCATACCCTGCAGGACATGCCCTTACTACTCCCATCATACCCTGCAGGATTGCATTCACTACTCCCATCATACGGACTTGCCCTTACTACTCCCATCATACTCTGCAGAACGTGCCCTTACTACTCCCATCATACCCTAGATTACATGCCCTTACTACTCCCATCATACTCTGCAGGACCTGCCCTAACTACTCCCATCATACCCTGCAAGACCTGCCCTTACTACTCCCATCATACCCTGCAGGACATGCCCTCACTACTCTCATCATACCCTGCAGGACCTGCCCTCACTACTCCCATCATACCCTGCAGGACCTGCCATCACTACTCCCATCATACCCTGCAGGACATGCCCTCACTACTCCCATCATACCCTGCAGGACATGCCCTCACTACTCCCATCATACACTGCAGGACCTGCCCTCACTCACTACTCCCATCATACCCTGCAGGACATGCCCTCACCACTCCCATCATACCCTGCAGGACATGCCCTCACTCACTACTCCCATCATACACTGCAGGACCTGCCCTCACTCACTACTCCCATCATACCCTGCAGGACATGCCCTCACTACTCCCATCATACCCTGCAGGACCTGCCCTCACTAGTCCCATCATACCCTGCAGGACCTGCCCTCACTACTCCCATCATACCCTGCAGGACCTGCCCTTACTACTCCCATCATACCCTGCAGAACATGCCCTCACCACTTCCATCATTCCATATCAGGACATGCCGTCATACATTCTGCCTGTGGGACAGTTACGGCAGTCTGATTCAAAGTAACAAAGTGCCCAATAAACAAACAATTCAGGGCAGCTTGACCAGGGTTCATGTGCCTTTCCCTCATCTACACCATCACCCCTGCAGATTGGCAGTGTGGTAGAGTCTCATGCGTTTAGCTATGTTCACATGATACAGTTCTAATGAGTGATCCAAGAAATGATCCTATAGAAAACCACATCATAGTACCACATGTGAAGTCACATGTTTACATCCCATGTGTCCTGGTTTTTACATATTGAAGTCAACGGTGGAAAACTGTGGGGAATATGGTATGTTGTGGCTTTACAACGTATTCTATTTGGTCACTTGATGGGGATCTTTAAAAATGACAATGTAAGATCTTACAAAATGTATCCTGTGTGTGAACAAACCCTTACAGGTTGTACAGTTTGGTAAGGGCCTGTTCACATCAGCGTTGCCCTTCCGTTGAGGGGTTTCTGTCAGGTTAACCCCTCAACGGAAAGTCAAAAGGAAACCTTAGCTTCCATTTCCCTCACCCTTGATATCAATGGTGACGTAAACGTTGAGGGGTTAACCTGACGGAAACCTCAGCCGGAAACCCCTCACGGAAGGGCAACGCTGATATGAACAGGCCCTTATATGGTGCTCATTAAATTCTATTGGCCCCTCTGTGTGCCTCCGATAATATACTGGGACACACAGAGGGTTTTTTCTCAAATGAAACTCTTGAAAAATAATAAAAGTGTGTCTTTGTTACATGCCATATTACAGTGGGATTCTCATCTAGGCACCATATGGTGGCAAGCTCAAAATACAGTCTCGTAGGGAGCCGTACAGTTTCGGTGCACACAGCTTTGACGTGTGCATGAGCCTTTAATGAGGACCTGCCATCTTTCTTTACATGTCTGTTTTACAAAATACTTGTATTCTCTATAAAATAACAATTCTGATGTGCCTTTTCTTACAAGTTTTTGTTGTACCGTTCCTATAATTCTGCTCTATATAGTCCCCACAATGCTGCCCTATATAGTCCCCACAATGCTGCCCTATATACTTCCCACAATGCTTCCCTATATAGCCCATATACTGCCCTATATAGTCCCCACAATGCTGCCCTATATAGTCCGCACAATGCTGCCCTACATACTCCTCACAATGCTGCCTTATATAGTCCATATAATACTGCCCTATATAGTCCCCACAATGCTGCCCTATATAGTCCCCACAATGCTGCCTTATATAGTCCCCACAATGCTGCCTTATATAGTCCATATAATACTGCCCTATGTAGTGCCCACAATGCTGCCCTATATAGTCCCCACAATGCTGCTTTATATAGTCCATATAATACTGCCCTATATAGTCCCCACAATGCTGCAAGCCTGCAAACAAAAGAGAAGAGAGAAAAAAGGGACAGTGAAAAAGATTTTGGACTTGGCTCTTGAGGGAGGTGCAGTTAGATGCCCCTCTCCACATTCTCAACCCACAGTAGAATGACGGTGGCAGTGTTATTGCTCAGGTCCAAAGTTACATCTCCATCAGTATCATGCAAATCTATTTATACTGCAGTCCTCCTTGAGAGTAACTGCCGGCCACTGAAAGCACATCACTTCCTGCTACATCGCCATCTACAGTTCTAAACTAGTAAAACACCGCAGGCAGGTAGAACAACACTTAGGCCGGATTCACACGAGCGTGTGCGTTTTGCGAACGCAAAAAACGCGCCGTTTTCACGCACCCATTGACTTCAATGGGTGCGTGATGTGCGAAATACGCACAAAGAACGGACATGTCGTGATTTTTTCGCAGCGGACTCACGCTGCATAAAAATTACGCAACTGTCTGCACGGCCCCATAGACTAATATAGGTCCGTTGCACGGACGTATATACCGTTCGTCTGAATAAGCCCTTAGGCTGGGTTGACACGACCTATTTCCCGACATAATGGAGGCGTTTTACGCCTCGAATTACGTCTGAAAAAACGGCTCCAATACGTCGGCAAACATCTGCCCATTACTTTCAATGGACTTTACGATGTACTGTGCCGACGACCTTTCATTTTACGCGTTGCTGTCAAAAGACGGCGCGTAAAATTACAGCCTCGTCAAAAGAAGTGCAGGACACTTCTTGGGACGTAATTGGAGCCGTTTTTCATTGACTCCAATGAAGAACAGCTCCAAATTACGTCCGTAAAAGACACCCCGCAAAACGCGAGTACATGCAATTACGTCTGAAATTCAGGAGCTGTTTTCAGACGTAATTGCAGTTATCGTGTGCACATACCCTTATAGTAAATTATTAGAATCAAGGGGACTGTTGTGTGTCCCGTCAGCTTTAGTCTTCGTTCACATCTGCGTCTGGGATCCGTTCATGGGTTCTGTCGGACCTTTCCGTCAGGGATCCCATGAACGTAATCCATACTGAGACAAACGGAAACCATAGGTTTCTGTTTGCATCACCATTGATTTCAATGGTGACGGATCCGGTGCAATTGGTTTCTGTTTGTAAGCGTTGCGCAAGGGTTTTGTCGTTTTGATGGAATGAATAGCGCAGTCGACTACGGTATTGATTCCTACGTTTCCGTTTATTTCAGTTTGGATTCTGTTCATGGGTTCCCCTGACGGAAAACTCTGACGGAACCCATGAACGGAGTCCCGACGCAGATGTGAACGACGCCTTACTCATGAAAATTGTCAAGTGAACCTGTTGGGAGCTACGGTGAACATTGGAATTACACCCAGAAAATAACGTCATTGTCTCAATGACTTGTCTGAAGATGTATACATTGCCTTTAAAATCCCTGGTTATACCATACTTGCCAACTCTCCTGGAAGAGCAGGAAAATCTCCAGGGTGCATTGTGTCCTTACAACATACTCTCCTCTCCCCGTTCCTGCAGTCCTATTCACTCTCAGGCACCGCCGCAGAAACGTCCTGACACGGGTTGGTGCTCAAGATTGAAGAGGACTACAGGGACGGGGAAAGGTGAGTATCTGGTGGTATGAGTTCTGTATTTAGGGAGTCATGACTGGGGTCTGTATTTAGTGGGTCAGGGATCAGTATTTAGGGGGTCTGGTCTGTACTTATGTAGTGGGTCTGGGGTCTGTTTATTTAGGTGGTCTTCTGTAGGGTCTGTATTTACTTAGAAAATCTGGTCCAGGGTCTGCATTTATTTAGAGGGTCTTATCTGGGGTTTGTATATATTTAGGGAGTCTAGTCTTGGGTCTGTTTATTTACAGGGTTTGGTATGGGTTCTGTTTACTTAGAGGTCTGGTCTGGGGTGTCTGATGAGGGTGTATGGTCTGGGGTCTGTTTATTTACAGGGTCTGGTATCGGGTCTGTTTATTTAGGGGGTCTTGTCTGAGGTCTGTATTTATTTATGAAATCTGGTCTGGGGTCTGTATTTGTTTAGAGGGTCCATATTAGTTTAGGAGTTCTAGAGTCTGTATTTATTTTGAGGTGTGATAAATGGGGGTCATGCACATTTTGTGATTTAAATTCTATAGTTTGGGGGGACATATATAGTTGTTATACAGATATATATTGTAACTGCCAGCAGGTTTGTGGACCCACTGGGCTACTCCACCGGATTGGCTTAGGGCCACCTCTAAGGGCGTTGCCTAGCAGCCTCCCCGGTTTTCATCCTTTAACCCTTATACAGGGATCTGGTCTTCGCTGCAGTAAGCCTTCCAGGTCGCTACCTCTTAAGGTGGTCCCGGCGGAGTAGCTGCTGGCCAGACAGTTGCAAGACACGCACAGGTAGATGATACCTTGAGGAATGAAGGCTTGATTGCTGATCACAGGTGGCAAGTGGATAGCAAATAGCTGAACGTAAGCAGGTAGCGGATAACTGCGTGCAGGCTGGTAGCGGATTACTGGATGCAAACTAGTAGTGGATTACTGAATGCAGGCAGGTAGTGGATTACTGAATGCAGGCTGGTAGTGGATTACTGGATGCTGGCTGATAGCGGATTACTGGATACAGAACGGAAAACCGGATACAGACTGGTAACGGACATCTGGATACAGGCTGATAACTGGTAGCATATGCAGACAGGATCAGGAGCATACAGGAACCTTCGCAGGATAACTAGTTATTTCCAATATTGCTCAGGCACCTGGGAGATGGTGAAGGGGCCTTAAAGGGGTTTTCCCATAAAGGACATTTATGACGTATCCACAGGATATATCATAAATGTCAGATAGAAGCGGGTCCCACCTCTCCCCACCGCACTTATCTCCAGAACGGGGCCCCCTAAACCCCGTTCAGCCGCTCTGTGTTGTGGCTGAATGAGGTGAATTCCGACCATAAAAAAGGTTATTTGGTCGTAAGTTATGAAAACAGAATAACTCGCTGAGCTACGCTGTTTCCGTAAGCTCCATAGAACTGAATGGTAGTTACAGAAACAGCGTAGCTCACATGCTACGCTGCTTTTGTAACTGCCATTCACTACTATGGGAGTTACGGAAACAGCGTAGCTCAGCGAGTTACATTCCCACACACTATATTTAGGGTTTTAGGTGTATTTATTTTGTTGGAGTAATTCGTTCTATAAGATCTCCTGCTGTTGTCTATAAGGAGACCACCTCACTATTGGCCACGGGATGGAAGCCCACATTATATCTCAAGTCAGGGACATAGCTAAAGGGTCATTGACCCCGATCCAAAAGTTCTTCTTGGGCCCCCCAAACTCTCTTCTTGGCTGACGGCCAAAGTGACCCAAGGATGCAGCACTAGCAGCCAGGGGCGTTGCTAATGTCTTAAAATGTCAGGGGTAATAGCCTCAATACATATGCCCTCCCCCAAAAAGTATGTGTGTGGGTGGGTGTGGCTGTACAGTGGATATAAAAAGTCTACACGTGCCTTAAAATGCCAGGTTTTTGTCATGTTACAAAATCAGTCCAAGATGAATCATTTCAGAACTTTTTCCACCTTTAATGTCACCTGTAATCTGTACAATTCCATTGAAAAACAAACTCAAATCTTTTGCGGGTGGAAAAATAAAAAACACAAATAATGTGGTTGCATAAATATGCACACCCTTAAACTAATACTTTGTTGAATTACCCTTTGACTTTATGACAGCATTCAGTCTTTTTGGGTAGAAGTCTATCAGCATGGCACATCTTGACTTGGCAATTGTTGCCCACTCTTCCTTGCAAAAGCGCTCCAAATCTGTCAGATTGCGAGGTCATCGCCTGTGTACAGCCCTCTTCAGGTCACCCCACAGATTTTCAATGGGATTCAGGTCTGGGCTGTGGCTGGGCCATTCCAAAACTTTGATCTTCTTCTGGTGAAGCCATTCTTTTGTTGATTTGGAGGTATGTCTGTGTATGTGTGTGTATATATATATATGTGTCTGTATATGTATACATACTTTGTGTCTGTCTGTGTGTGCATGTGTGTGTGTGTGTATATATATATGTGTGTCTATATGTATACATGCTTTGTGTGTGTGTGTGTGTATATATATGTGTCTGTATGTGTATACGTGCTTTATGTGTGTGTGTGTGTGTGTGTGTGTGTGTATGCGTATATGTGTCTATATGTATACATGCTTTGTGTCTGTCTGTGTATGTGTATATATAGATGTGTCTGTATATGTATGTATGCATGCCTTGTGGCTGTGTGTGTGTGTGTGTGTGTGTGTGTGTGTGTGTGTGTGTGTGTGTATATATGTGTGTCTGTATATGTATACATGCTTTGTGTCTGTGTGTGTGTGTGTGTATATATGTGTCTGTATATGTATACATGCTTTGTGTCTGTCTGTGTATGTGTGTGTATATATGTGTCTGTATATGTATACATGCTTTATGTGTGTGTGTGTGTGTGTGTGTGTGTCTGTATATGTATACATGCCGGGTGTGTGTTTATATATGTATACATGCCCCATGTATGTGTGTGTGTAGATATATGTGCATATTTGTCTGTATTTGTAGAGGGCAGCAATAGAGTCCCCCGCACAGGGTGCCATACAACCTAATGCCGGCCCTGCGTGATCTGCCCTTTCAGTATATTACCTACTGAGGGCTCTATGGGGGGATTGCAGTCAGCCAGATGCTCAGCTCCCTCTACAGTATAATGCCCACCATAGAGCCCTCAGTAGTTATTATACTGTAAGGGAGGGGGCAAGATAACTCCCCCCCCACAGAGCCATCAGAGTCGGACCCCCAGACTCCCCATGCAGTATAATTTCCCCCATAGCATCCTCAGTAGTTATTACAGTGCAAGGGGGGGGGGGGGGAGACTGACTGCTTGAAATTGTAACACCTTTCCTTTAAAGTGTAACCAAACTTTTAAAAAACTTTTGACACGTCACACTGACATGTCAGAAGTTTTGATCGGTGGGGGTACGAGCACTGGGATCCCCACTGATCGCTAAAATGAAGCGTCAGAAGTGCTCGGGTGAGTGCTGTGCCGCTTCGTTTCTGATTGGCTTTTCTCGGATTGGTGTATGGGCTCAAAGACTCACAGCTCTCAACCTAGCACTTCTTCTTCTTCTTCTTCGTTTTAGCGATCAGTGGGGGTCCCAGTGCTCGGACGTCCACCGGCCAAAGCTTCTGACATGTCAATGTGACATGTCAAAAGTTGTAAAAAATTTAGTTACACTTTAAAAGAAAGGTGTTATAATTTTTATTAAAGGGGTCCCTGCGGCAGCTTTTTCTGGCGCACAGGACCTCCCAGATGGGCCAAAATTATCTATTAATATTTTTGGCACATCTCTAGGTCCTGTGCACCACAATAGAAATTACAGTTCATTGACCTCTAGTTTATATTGCGGCACAGGGCAGAAGACAGAAGACTCCTGTGGGTGAGTATAAGTTTATTTTTCTTATTAAATTTTTGTTTTGCAGGTTCCGCTGGACCGTTTGGACTACGTCAAGGATTCGTTGGACTACGTAGATGATTTACACTTCATTTTTTTTATTTTAAATAAAATGGTCAAAGAGGTTTGTGTGGGGGCGTTTTTATTTCAATAAAAAAAAATATATTTTGTGTCTGTTTTTTTAATACTTTATTACCACCTTAGTAATGGCAGCTGTCTGATTGTTGAAGTCCACTACTAAGGCCGGGCTTAGCATTAGCCAGTAAAAAGGCCGACACTAACCACCCATTATTACATTGGGACCCAACGCCACCAGGGGTGCCAGGAAGAGCTGGGGGCAATCCAGTACCCGACCATCTGTAGTGATGGACGGTCACTGGGGCCGCCGCAGGCTGGTACTATCAGGCTTGGAAGGGACAGAAACCTTGGCTGCTGTTATGTTGTATCTGGCTGGTTATGAAATATTAGGGGGAACCCACGTAGTTTTTTTCAACTATTTTTTTTTTTTATAAAACGACGTGGGGTGCCCCCATTTTTCATAACCAGCCAGATACAACACAGCAGCAGCATTACCAGGGTGGGAAAACAAAAAACCGTGGTCCTTTTGGGTTTTTGTCCCTCCCAGCCTTATAATACCAGATGGTCGGGTACTGGGTGGTACCCGGCTCTTCCCAGCACCCCTGGTGGTGGTGGGTAATGGGGTAATAATGGGGGGTTACTGTTAGCCTTTTTACTGGTTAACGCTACGCCCTGCATTACTATGGACGCCAAGCAGACAGCGGCCATTACAAAGGTGGTAATATAATTTAAAAAAACAAAGACATAAGAAAACATCTTTTAATGAAATAAAAACTCCCCCACACAACCCTCTTTCACCATTTTATTTTAAAAAAAACAAAAGAAAAACTTACATTATCGAAGTAGTCCAACTAATCTATGACTTAGTCTAAATGGTCCAGCCGAACATAGCAAAAAAAAGGATTAGATATAGGGCCCAGCTCGCTGACATTGCAGCTCCAGCGCTGGACCTAGGAAAGGTAAGAATAATAATTATTTTCCTTTTTTATGTGTTGCTAATTATTTTTGTGTGTTTGTGTTTCTTTACAAGTTCGGTTGTTGGACTACTTCAGATTCGGGGATTACTTCAATAACTGCGTTTTTTTTATTCTCAATAAAATGGATAACGAGAATTGTGTGTGGGATTTTTATTTCAATAAAATATTTTATCTATGTCTTTTTTATTTTTTTAAGCTTTATAACTACCACCTTAGTAATGGCTGCTGACTGATTGACAACGCCCATTACTAAGGCGAGGCCTAATGTTAGACATGAAGAGGCTAACTCTAACCCCCATTATTAGCCTGGTACCCACCGCCACCACGGGTACTGGGAAGAGCCGGGTACGATCTAGTACCCGACCATCTGTAGCGACGGAGGGGCACTGGGGCGGCCGCAGGCTGGTATTATTAGGCTGGGAAGGCCCAAATTTCAGTGGCCCTTCCCAACCTGGTAATACTAGCCTGCTGCTGCTGTGTTGTATCTGGCTGGTTATGAAAATCGGAGAACCCCACATCGTGCTGTCCAATTATTTATAAAAAAAAATGACGTGGGGGTCCCCCCCATTTTTCGTAACCAGCCAGATACAACGCAGCAGCAGCAGCCTATCATTACCAGGGTAGGAAGGGCCACTTTTTTTGGCCTTTCCAAGCCTAATAATACCAGCCTGCGGCCGGTACAGTATTAGATTACTGTCTGCTGGGGCCCTGTATCTAAGGCCTTATTTACACGAGCGTATTTCATGTCTGTGATACGCGCGTGAAAATCACGCACGTCGCACGGACCTATGCAAGTCAATGGGGCCATTCATTCTGTCTTTCATGCAGCGTGTGTCCGCTGCGTGAAACTCACTGCATGTCCTATACTTGAGCGTTTTTAGCGCATCACGCACCCATTGAAGTCAATGGGTGCGTGAAAATCACGGACAGCACATTCGTATGCTGTGCGTGATTTGCACAACAGTTGCTCAAGAAATGATGGGAAAAAGAAAAGCCCCTTCATTTCATTTTGTAAACGTCAAAACCGCGTGCCATAAGGATGGCATACGTGCGAATATAACGCAGACACGCACCAAACACTGATGAGACATGGTACTGCAATGCGTGGAAAACACTGCTTTATTTACGCGCGCAAAACGCACACGTTCGTGTAAATAAGGCCTAAGCCTAACACATGTTAAAAGGGTTGTCCAGTCCCTAAACATTGATGACCCCCGCCAATCAGCTGTTTTGAAGGGTGTGCAGATCTCGTACGAGCACTGCTTCCCCTTCATTTCCGCCACTTGCTCACACTGTGAATCCCTGACATTTCCGTGAGAAATTTACCGGAATGAAGGGGAAGTAGCGCTCGTACGAGCTCTGCACCCCCTTCAAAACAGCTGATTGGCGGGGGTCCCGGGAGTCGGACCCCGACCCATCAGCTTCGGCAAGACAGTGGTATTAAACTTACCATCGTCTTTGGCCGCAGCGGAGGTCCTCACTGCATCGAGTGTCGGGATGTTGTGCGCAGCGCATAGCGTCGTGACATCATGCGCTGCGCACAGCGCTGTGGTGTGAGAACCTCCGCTGCGCTCCGGAAAGAGGGAGGGTGAGTACTGTCAGTTACTATAGTAACAGGGGCCCGTGTAGTTTATTACATAGGCCCCAGTTACTATAGTAACTTTTCATTCATAGGCCTCCACATAGTTTTTTTTTCCAATTATTTTTTTATTAAACGACGCTTAGAGCTGTCACTGCTTGGTTTGGTGCAGGATCACCCGAGATGTGCCAGAATTTTAGCGCATCTCAGGTGCGTACGCCACAAAAAAAAACCTAGTGTGGGGACACCTTCGGATACAAAGGAGTCCCTGTGCTAGGAGTTATTAGTGGTCATTCACCTACTTTCAAAAGTAAGTGAATGATCACTAGTAACTAAGGCCCTGTTCACATCAGTGTTCGGCATTCTGACTTTGATGGGTTCCATCAGGTTTCCGTCGGGGTGTCCGTGGTTTTACAGGAAACAATAGCGCAGCCCTTAATGGAGTGTGATACTGTCTGCAGGGCACTGTATCTAAGCCTACCATACAGGGCCCCAGCAGACAAGAAATCTTATACTTACCCTCCTCTTCAGCTCCGGGCTCAGGTCCTGACGTCCATGACGTTGTGCGCTGGTCCAGATAGAGTCCCCAGGCAGAGCATCAGCTGATGCATTGCTCGGGGACTCCAGTACTGCTGCTGACGTCACTGTCCATATATTGACAGTGACAGTGACGTGGGCAGAAGTGATAGAGTCCCCAGGCAGAGCAACAGCTGATGCTCTGCTCGGGAACTCCAGCGATAGGAAACCCCTGAATTGACCAAATATCGATGTCGAGAGCAGTGGTGGAGTCCCGAGCAAAGCGCTAACTGATGCTCTGCTCGGGACTCAAGCAATAGGCAATGTGAAAGCCCCTTGCCGTCATGTTCACAAACAGCACATGAAGCAAGCCCTCAGTCACGTGGGGCTGTGTCGGAGCGTCATCGTTATTAGAAAAGCTCCAGGACTTCCAGGAACAATTCACGAGGTTTGAACTGCACCATTTAGTACAGAATTTTAAATTAAAGTACATTAGTAAGTTGCTTCGTTTCACATAAATATATTATTGCAATGCAATTTTTGGTCTGCAGATAACCCCTTACGTGCCAGTTTACTTTGATGTAATTGTCTGCTAGTGTCATGAATTTTTACCTCCACCCCAAATAATGATGCTGCTCTTTTTTCCCAAAGACAAATCTAACATGTTTATTTGACTATTCTAGCCTAGTTGTGGCCTCCATGCTTGCAGATATCACAATATTCAAATGTCATCTACAGGGGACAGGCAGCCAGGAGATCTTTCAGACTGTGTGCACAGGGCCTGTACGGAGGCAGACGTTATCCCTGTGGCTCTGCACTATGGAGCCATGGGCAATCCGTGTGCCACCACATTGCATGCCATACGTAAATTCATCTGCTAGCTTGTTACAGAAATATTCTCTAGGAGATGCCACTAGGGTAGAATACCTATGTCATGAGGCAACCTATGGAGCATGTCACTTTTTTTTTTGTTGGATTCATAAGAAATCTGATTTAAAAATAACTCCATATGCCTCTATATAAAATCTGAGAAATGCAACTCTGAGGTTGTATGGAGCCGTAATATGCTAATGTACATGAGCCCTAAATATTTCTGCCCATAACGAGTGCTGATTGACAATATAACAAGTCGCTTGTTGCTCGCTAACAGACCCTTTTTCACGGGCTGATGCTATACTATATGGGTACGAATGATCGTTAATACAAAAATTCAGTCCCCATCAGTTTACATTATTGTTGGCAGCACAGAGGAGATTTGCTGCTGACTAGGATAGTTTTATAGCCGGCATAAACAATGTGATCAGCCAACAAACAAGCGTTGTATAGAGGTTCCTTGAAATACCGCTGCAAGGAGAAGTAATTTAGTTTTTTTCCTAGTCCTAAATCCTAAATTCAAATCTGACCATGGGCAACATCTGCATAAAGTTTGTATGTTCTCCCATTGTTTGTATGGATTTCATGGGTTTTTTCCTACACTACAAAAACATATAGATAAGGAATTAAGATTTTATAGCCCCTTTGGGGACAGTGAGTGGTGACTGTTTCCGTAAAGCAAAGCAAAATATGTTGCCGCTAAATTAGCAACAGAAATAAATATACATATTTCTGATGAAAGAAGCTGTGAGTATATGAGAAGACTGTGGTCAAAGAACAATGTGAATAGCCAGCGACAATGCAGTAGTCAGTGACATAAATCAATGGTCATTTTGCAGTAAGGGATCTAATGTGTACCCCAAAAATATTCTTTACACCGCCAAAGGCATGGCCTAATAGATTGCCTGTCAGTTTTACACTGACAGTTAATAATGCTTTGGTATTCTAAATATACCAAAGCATTATAGAAGCGATCAAAAGTTCGCATTGTGAGATTCCCCAGTGGGAATATTTGAATAGAGTTAAAGTTAATATTAAAAAAACTGTGTTTACAAATGAAATGTCACGATGGGTATGTGGACCAACTGGGCCGCACCGCCGTAGAATGGGTAGCAGGAACAGGAACACTGGGAACTGGAAAACACTAAGGGACCATTTGCAAAGACTAACACGGTTAAACACAACAACGCTCAGGCAATGAAGGAAGGGGCAGGGTCCTTCTTATAGTCCAGGGTGATCATGGGATCAATCAGTCAAAATAAAACATACGTGTGCTCTGGCCCATTAAGGTCGGGAATGAGCTCGAGCGTGCACCCTAGTGGTCACTGCAGGACAGGACGGCCGCATGTGCTGCCATCTTTGGGGAGGAAGACATCTGCAGGATGATAGGAGTCTGCGGTCTGCGACCGCAGATTTTACATTAAATAACAAAAAAATTTCTATAAAAAGTGTTATCATCGCGATTTTAATGACCCATATAATAAAACTAACATGATATTTTAACCTCATGTTGAACGGTACTAAAAAAAAAATTAAAAATAATTAAAAAGCAATGCTGGGATTGCTTCACCTCCCCCCGCAGAAAATAATTATAAAAGTTAATCAGTGATTTATATGTACCTGAGAATGGTTCTATTAAACAACATGGCATGTCCTGCAAAAAACAAGCCCACATATGGCTACATCAACGGAAAGATTATAAAGTTAATCCTCTTGGAATGTAGGACATAAAAAAACATGTTTTCATGAAATTTGCTATTATTGTGAAAAATTTGTAATACATAAAAAGCTATACATATTTGATGTTGTCGTAATCATACTGCCCCATGGAATAAAGGTAACATGTTATTTATGCTGCATCATGAATGGCGTAAATTCAAAACGAAAAATAACAAAGGCAGAAATTCAGTTGTTTTGACTCCCCCCAAAATAGGTAATAAAAGTCATTTATTTGTAACCCAAAATAGTTATATTAAAAAATATGCCTCGTTCTGCAAAAAATAAGCTCTCATACAGTTACCTTCAGTAAAATGTCTGAGTAAGGTGTGCTTTGCAAAGGACGCATGCGCCAAAGTAATGTTTGACTTTGCAGTATTATTTTAGCTTGTGTTTATGATTGTCTATTGGTTACACATAGCGGGCATGCACAGTAAAGATAGGAGGATGCCGTGAGTCTGCAGGCGGTAAGATGAATTTGTATTTTATACAGCTTATGTATTCATTCATTTTATGGACAGAAAATATATACTTTTTTATATGAAATGATTTGCACTTTATAGATAACTTGATGGTTGCCATACATCAAGCTTCTTAAAATGCTTTACACTATTTGCACTTTATTATAAATTGATGAATTGTTAATTAAATCCCAGTTGATTAATTGTGTGTGTGATATCTATATATACAGTATATATGTATACACACACACACACACACACACACACACACACACACACACACACACACACACACACACACACACACACACACACACACACACACACACACACAAACAAACACCATTGTTATGCTTAGGATCTTCACTTGGAGTGCTTCCTGGATCTCTCTTCTTTTGTGCTTGAAGGGATCCCTGGATCAAGTCCTACAGGGCATAAACCACTAAGGGGTTGTCCATCTTCAGCAAATTTTACGTAAATTTTTTATATAATGGAAAGTTATAACATTCACGGTTTTCAAGGTTTCTGCTTGTTATCCAGTAGAATAAAATTCTGTCCATGGTCATGTGAAGAACACACAGGTTCGGGGATCTTTAGAAGACACAGCTTTGATACACATACTGTAACTGTAATGAGTCGTGCACCTGTGTGTCCATCTTATGACCATGGACAGAATTTTATCCACTGTAAGTAAACTATGATTGTTCCTACTGGATAACAACAAGCAGAGATCTTGAGAACAGTGAGGAATTATTACAGAAAGTATATTGGAAAATTGTAGAAGTTTTAATTATACATGAAATACCATTCATTTTCTGAAACCCGACAATCCCTTAAAGGAACAGTGTCACGAAAAAATTTTTTTTACATCAGTTTGATTTTAGTGCTTTATTAAAAAATTTTATATTTATTTGTGTGTTTGTGTTTTACTTTTTTTTATTTTTTAACTTTTTCTTCCCTATGGGGGCTGCCATTTTTTTCTCCATTTCTGTATGTGTCGATTAACGACACATACAGACATGGAGTACGGCAGCTACAGTCCCATAGTGAATGCGAACGGGGCCCGTTCCATCCACTATGGTGTACGCCGTCTGTGTGGGAACGGCGCATGCGCCGCTCCCACACAGTCCAAGTAGAAATGTGCGCCGTCCGGCGCCATTTTCCTGTAGTCCGGAAGTCGCGGCCGGACAGTAAGATTACTACTTCCGGCCGTGGCTTCCGGACTTGTGCACTTGGAGCGGCGGTAGCAGACGGAGCGGACGGACTGGAGGGAGCGGCGGCGACTGGAGCAGGTAAGTGATTAAGTGTTTTACTGTGTGTTTACTAGTGTATGTAAACCTACTACACTGTGTGTTAGCTCAAAAAATGGCGACACACAGTGTAGGAGGTTAGACCGTTCAATCTCCTCGTTTCTCCCGGCACTAGCCAGGATAAAGGAGGGGGGGATTCTGAGAGCTCACTAGAGTGAGTGAGTTTTCCCAAATTTTGCAGCATAAAGCAATGTGGTTGCTTTACCACATGCAATGCTGCAATTTTGGGAATTGCTCCATCTAGTGACCAGCACTGGGAAATATTATAAATTAGAATCTAATTTATAATATTTCCTGACTCGTGAAAAAAAAAAAAAAATTAGAACAATGTTTAATCACCTATGCACTAACTGTTTAACTAAAAAAAAAGTGTTTCTTTAAAGTGTTTCTCATTTTCATTCCTGTGCTGCAGTGTTCATTGTTTATTATTCTTAGGATGAATCATCATCATCACAGCATGATCATGGGAGTCCAACCAATACATAGAAGCGGTATCCTGCGCTGAAACCGGAATCTGTCAGGTCAGCGAGACTGACGGCTTCGGTGACAACGCGTCTAAGGTGCCTCTGACACGCAGGATCCAGCTGTTATCAATCATATCTAAGTTTGTAACTTAGATGTGATCGATAACAGCTGGATCCTGCATGACCCGCTGTCACTGAAGCCGTCAGTCCCGCTGACCTGACAGATTCCTGTTTCAGCACAGGATACAGCTTCTATGTATCCAGAATACATAGAAGCTGTATCTGAAAAAGCTAAAAAAAAACATATTCAAATGTTTACATAGCCTTTAAGTTTATTTCAGTTTATTAATGAGGACATAACATTTGATGGTGGCATGGAATAAGAGTTTGGAATGCTGCTTCTTTTATTGGAAACGTTGATTAGTAGAATCAGAAGAATTATCCTTCCTGTATTTCTTGAACTTTACTTGTTGACGTAACGTCTATGGTCGCTGACCACAAACTCCTTCCATCCTGTCGACGCCCTTCTCTCCAGAGATGTCTGAACATGCGGCTGTCCCGTTGCACAGTGACCACCAGGGTGCGCTCACGAGCTCAGTCCAGCCTTGGAGCGCACACAGGTGTGAGATTGAGCTGATTGCTCCCAGAGCACCCTGGACTATAAGAAGGGCTCTGCCCCTTCCTGCCTTGCCTGAGCCTTGTTGTCGTTATCCTAGTATGTCTATGCAAATGGTCTTCTAAGTGTTTTCCAGTTTCCAGTGTTTCCCGTTCCTGCTACCTGTAACCTGTATCCCGTGCTATCCTGGTCAAGTGCCGTGTTGAGCTGAAGTCGTGCTATGCTGTGTACCACGCCTGTCCTGCTATGCCACGCATGCCTGCTTCCTAGTCCCAGCGAGTCTGTCTTGCTACTGTCTGAGATACCACAGGTACACTATACGAACTATAGACTGTGACCCTGTGTCCTCTTGGCCAGCTGCCATACCGTCAAGGCGGTACGGCCCAGGGGGTCCACATAACCAACGTGTCAGTTGATTTGTGCATAACACAAATTACTGACAATTTCATCTCTTTGGCATCTAGTTGTCTACAATGCCTATCAAAATATCCATCCCCCACTCCTATAGTGAAGGTAAGAATAACTGCATGATGGAGCAGTAAATCAATGGCAACCTACATACTCACACTTTATGTATTGTTACATTGTATCTTTTCTCTATGTCCACAAGGCGTGTGTTGCTCTACAGACGTAGACATTTGTAAATGTTATTGATTCTGGCTACTGTTTAGCTCTTTATCTAAAACAGCAGGATGTAAGTAACTAAAAATAATTGACAATTCATTTACTGGGGTAGGGAGCACTTCTATTTCAGCTGGCTAATAAAAATAATGTCTGCCCTCAAAAAACACTATGACAACAAATGTTCTATCTAGGGTTATATTTCATACATACGGAACGGTCTTTATATATAACTATTTTCTGCAGTGTGGTATATATATATATGGAGTGAATGTCACCGTGATTATTTTTTTTCACCTCACTACACTCCCAAGATTACAACCAACTATAAAGAGCCCAGTTCTGGTCCATTTAGCATTCAGAAAAATTTCAAAAATGTAAAAAAATAAACTCTGCACTGTACATATCATCTTCCTAGACTCTCTTGTAACAGGGTCAGTGCCACAGGATTGGAGGACGGCTGATGTTGTACCAATTTTTAAGAAGGGTAAAAAGTTGTAACCGTGTACCTACCGTCCGGTAAGTCTGACATCTGTGATATTTTTTTATATTTGAAGGTAATTTAAGGCATAAATTGCAAAATGATATATCAGTAAATAACCTAATAACTGATAACCGGCATGGGTTAATGAAAAACAGGTTGTGCCTAATCAACATTTTCTATGAGGAGGTAAGTGCAAATCTGAATGTTGCTCATGCAGCTGATGTAATTTATCTAGATTTTCAAAAAGATTTTGATAATGTACCACACAACAGTCTTGTACTAAAGCTGCAGAGGCAGGGACTTAAAGAGGCTCTGTCACCAGATTATAAGTGCCCTATCTCCTACATAATCTGATTGGCGCTGTAATGTAGATAACAACAGTGGTTTTTATTTAGAAAAACGATCATTTTTGACCAAGTTATAAACAATTTTAGATTTATGATAATTAGTTTCTTAATAGACAACTGGGCGTGTTTTTTCTTTTTACCAAATCTGCGACCAATCAGCGTCATACACTTCTCATTGTTCCAGCCCATTGTTACAGTGTGATTGGGCAGTGAAATAAGCTGGGCTGGAACAATGAGAAGTGTATGTCGCTGATTGGTCACTAATTGGTCAGCGTCTCTTTTGGTCCCGGTGATCATGTGACTGGTCACATGATCGCCGGGTGCCGTTAGTGGCAGACTGCTGCTGGGTCTTACTAGACCTAGCACAGCCCTATCAGTGACAATAGTCACTATGAGAGGGCTGATTTCCCCTGTAACTGGGGCTGCTGTGCAGCCCCAGTTACAGTGGAAAAATATGGTGTAAAAGAAAGAAAGAAAAAAATATATATAAAGTCGCTCAAAGGTCTTTTCTGACCTTTGAGGGACAGACCATAGTAATAAAAAAATAAAAGTAAAGTAAAGTGCAAAATGTTTTTAATAATAAATACACAGAAATTACCCATCCCAAAAAAACGTTCCCCCCCCGCCAATCATTGTCGTAACGCTAGCCCTGAGTCGATTAGCCTAATATAGACATGTAACATATTAAAATTTCCGGTAGACAATGACAATCACAAATAAAAGGTCTATTTTAGGGTAAAACCATGTTATTATGAAAAAAAATAGCTGACAAGTAAAAAAGCTTATTTTTTTTACTATTATTTTCAAACTTTAAGCCTAAAAATGCTAAAATAGCAAAAAGGATGTTTATAAAAATGATAAAAAAAAGAAACCTGCACTACGGAAAAACAATCGCAAAAATCACGTCGCTAGCCCAACAAATAAAAATGTGTGCTTTTGTTCAGACAGCACCAGTTTTTTCAGGTGCTCAAAATAGGGTCCCAACCCAATTATAGGTCAAAAGAATTGTATTCGGTACACCTTTGTAGTTTTTTAACTTAGATTTATTTATTTTAGTATATGCCAGTGGCTACATGTGCAACGTTTCGGTCGTGACACCTACGTCGGGCACTGAGCCGTACTGGGGACTGATTTGGGGGACTGATTTGGTGATACTGTTGGCGCTGCTATAGTAGGATATGGCGGCTAACCGCTCTAACTAGCGCCATTTAGAGCGGTCAGCCGCCATATCCTACTATAGCAGCGCCAACAGTATCACCAAATCAGTCCCCCAAATCAGTCCCCAGTACGGCTCAGTGCCCGACGAAGGCTTCACGACCGAAACGTTGCACATGTAGCCACTGGCATATACTAAAAGAAATAAATCTACGTTAAAAAACTACAAAGGTATGCCGAATACAATTCTTTTGACCAACAAATAAAAATGTTATAGCCATTTAACTAACGCGTGCTAAAAATGGCTAAACGGTGTGTGGTCCTAAAGGCTCAAAATAGCCCAGTCCTGAACTGGTTAAAAAGCTGTCAGTGGCAAGAAGTTGGCAGATTAAATTTATTGTTGAGAAAAGTAAAGTAATGCACGTAGGCCGCATGTGTGATCCTGTCTGATGGGCCCTGTATCTGAGCATCTTACATAAGCACATGGTAGGCTTAGATATTTGGCCCATGTGTGATCCTGTCTGATGGGCCCTGTATATAAGCCTACCACATTTACTGTATAAGATTACTGTCTGCTGGACCCTGTATCTAAGCCTGCCTTGACAGACAGTATCACACATGGGCCCTGTACCTAAGCCTACCATATGTGTTACTAATCATTTTTGTTGTGTTTGTGTTTTTTACAGGTTCGTTCGTTGGACTACGTCGGATTCGAGGACTACTTCGATGGCGGCGTTTTTCTTATCAATAAAATGGTTAATGAAGGTTGTCTGGCTGGTTTTTATTTAAATAAAATATTTTTTCTATGTCTTTGTTTGTTTTTTTAAACTTTATTACTACCGCCTTAGTAATGGCGGCCGGCTGATTGACAGCGTCCATTACTAAGGCGAGGCTTACGGTACAGAGGCTATCACTATCCCCCATTATTACCCCAGTAATGTTGGGAAAAGCCGGGTATGATCCAGTACCTGATCACCTGTAGAGGTGGTCGGGCAATGGGGCGGCCGCAGGCTGGTATTAATAGGCCGGGAAAGGCAAAAAACTGTGGCCCTTCCCCCCTGGTAATGTTAACCTGCTGCTGCTTTCTTGTATCTGGCTGGTTATGAAAAATGGGGGGGGGACCCCGCCTGATACAACAGCAGCAGCCTAGCATTACCAGGCGGGGAAGGGTCACTGTTTTTGGCCTTTCCCAGGCTGATATTACTAGCCGATGGCTGACCCAGTAACCGACCATCACTACAGATCACTACAGATGGTCGGGTACTGTTTCGTACCCGGCTCTTTCCAGTACAACTAGTGGCGGTGGGTACCGGGGTAATGGGTTTAGTGTTAGCCTCTCTGCCTGCTAACATTAAGCCTCGCCATAGTAATGGATATTGTCAATCAGCCAGCAGCTATTAATAAGGTGGTAATAATAAAGTTTAAAAAAATACAAGGACATAGAAATAATATTTTATTGAAATAAAATAACAAACACAACCCTCATTAATTATCATTTTATTGAGAATAAAAAAACGCTGTCATTGCAGTAGTCCTCGAATCCAACGTAGTCCAACAACCGAACCTGTAAAATAACACAAACACACAAAAATAATTAGTAACACATAAAAAAGCAAAACAATTGTCAGTGAGCTGGTCCCTATATCTAATCCTATCATGTGTGATACTGTCTGCTGAGCCACTGTAACTAATCCTATCATGTGTGATACTGTCTGTTGACCTACTGTATCTAATCCTATAATGTGTGATACGGTCTGTTGAGCTACTGTATCTAATCCTATCATGTGTGATACTGTGCTGAGCCACTGTATCTAATCCTATCCATAGTTTATAGGGTCGTAGTGCTATAGATATGCTGTCTCCTATACACACATATACACAGACATACACACACACACACACACACACACACACACACACACACATATATTCAGGGGCACAGTGTATAGTACTATTATATTCAGGAGAACAGTGTATAGTACTATTATGTTCAAGAGCACAGTGTATAGTACTATTATATTCAGGAGCGCAGTGTATAGTACTATTATATTCAGGAGTGCAGTGTATAGTACAATTATATTCAGGAGCGCAGTGTATCGTACTATTATATTCAGGGGCACAGTGTATAGTACTATTATATTCAGGAGTGCAGTGTATAGTACAATTATATTCAGGAGTGCAGTGTATAGTACAATTATATTCAGGAGCGCAGTGTATCGTACTATTATATTCAGGGGCACAGTGTATAGCAATATTATATTCAGGAGTACAGTGTATAGTACTATTATATTCAGGGGCGCAGTGTATAGTACTATTATATTCAGGAGCACAGTGTATAGTACTATTAGATTCAGGGGCGCAGTGTATAATACTTTTATATTCAGGAGTACAGTGTATAGTACTGTTATATTCATTGTATGATACTATTATATTTAGGGGCATAGAGTGTGGCATCATGAGAATTTTATCTTCGTTTACAGGTGCGGAAATGTTGGAAAAGTGAGGAGCCGAAGAAATCTGAGCTGTGAACTGCATAAATGGGCCGTGCCCGAGAGAAGTCATCATATAGGTCTGGACCGGATGTAGAAGAAAAGAGAAAAAATAATGAAAAAGAATCAGAGACATGACCTGTGAGTCACTCAATGTAAACATTTATTCTCCCTGTGACTGATCAGTACTGTGGTCACTGTAAGATGGAGTTATATATATGTACTGAGCTTGGTTCTGGCGTTGTATATATGTACTGAGCTTGATTCTGGCGTTGTATATATGTACTAAGCTTGGTTCTGGGGATGTATATATGTACTGAGCTTGGTTCTAGTGCTGTATATATGTACTGAGCTTGGTTCTGGTTCTGTATTTATGTACTGAGCTTGCTTCTGGGGCTGTATTTATGTACTGAGCTTGGTTCTAATGCTGTATATATATGTACTGAGCTTGGTTCTGGTATTGTATATATGTACTGAGCTTGGTTCTGGGGCTGTATATATGTGCTGAGCTTGGTTCTGGGTCTGTATATATTTACCTTCTCTTAAGGTAAAAGTATATGTTAAATCTACTTTTACCTTAAGAGAAGGTAAATATATACAGTAAAAACTAAACCCAGAAAACCATGGAGGAATCTCTGTTTTTTCCAATTCACCCATTATATGGTACTTTACATGGTGCCAATAAAAACTACAACTCCTCCTGCAAAAAAATAATCCTTCACACACCACTCCATTGACGTAAAAATAAAAAAGTTATAAACTCCAGACCACTTCAGTGTCTCAAAGTATTCTGCTTTCTTTCTTCTATGTGGCTCATTCTTCTTTTACAGCTAAATTAAAACCTTGCCAGATCTGTGGCCGCCTAAACAGAAATCTGCAAATATATACGGTACAGCGTCTTCGGAGTTTGGGGGGGGGGGGCAGACCTGAAAAAATGCCCGGGGCCCATGGTACCCTTAAACCGCCCCTGATCAGGGTACAGCCTGTGGTTTAGAGTTTATAAAGGGCTATACTCAGGATTGAACCCCAAGAATGCCCCACCTCCTGTTTTGGGATTATTGGGAAGATAGTGTGGGATTTTGTGCACCCACTGCTGGACCAGGGTTACCACCTCTACCTTGATAATTTCTATACTATCATCCCACTATCTAAGTTTCTCAATTGCAGAAGTACTGCAGCATGCGGTACCGTGCAGAAAAAACAGAGAAGCCTTCCTAAAACTCAGCTTGGCCAAAAAGGGCACTATGCGGCGAGAATATGTAATTGGTAAAGTATAAGGAAAAGAGGGATGTCCTTATATTGAAAACAATACACGGTGACAGCAGCACCCCTGTCCCTGTACGAGGGGCCAGTACAGTGACCTGTAAGCCAGACTGCATTCTAGGCAGAGGTACAAGGGTTAATCTTTCAGCTCAAGTGCTGAAGCCGCTTAGCGCTATGTGAAACTCGAAGGTGTGGAACTAAAAAGTGGACGTGCACATCCTACAGATAGCAATGTATAAGGCTGGGTTCACACTACCTATTTTCAGACGTAAACGAGGCGTATTATGCCTCGTTTTACGTCTGAAAATAGGGCTACAATACGTCTGCAAACATCTGCCCATTCATTTGAATGGGTTTGCCGACGTACTGTGCAGACGACCTGTAATTTACGCGTCGTCGTTTGACAGCTGTCAAACGACGACGCGTAAAAATACAGCCTCGTCAAAAGAAGTGCAGGACACTTCTTTCAGACGTAATTTGAGCCGTTCCTCATTGAACTCAATGAAGCACAGCTCAAAATTTACGGCTGTCAGAGAAGCCTCGCAAAATGCGAGGAGGAGGAATTACGGCTGAAACGAGGCAGCTGTTTTCTCCTGAAAACAGTCTGTCATTTCAGCCGTAAAAGCCTCTCATCGTGTGCACATACCCTAATGCTTACATGCTATCCTACAGAGGGGAACACTTCTGTTGTTCCAAGAGGTGGTACCAAAGCCCTAATATTTGAGGACTAGGAAGGGGAGGGCCCAAGTGCATCTGTAAGAGAGGCCGCTAGTATTGCACCAGGGTAATAGTTTCACCAGTAGAAAAGAAAAGGCGCAGAGTGTGTTTTAACCCCTTCCCATCACATTTTTTCCTCCCCACCTTCCAAAAGCCATTATTTTTTTATTTTTCCCTCGATAAAACCATACGATGTTTTTTTTTTTGTGGGACGAGTTGTAGTTTTTCACTGCACCATTTATCGTACCATATAATGAATTGGGAAATTGGAAAAAAATTCTTTGTTGGATGGAATAGGAAAAAAACAGTGATTCCTCAATATTTTGAAGGGTTTTCGTTTTTACGGCTTTCACCGTACAGTAAAAATAGCATGTTAACTTTATTCTACTGGTCAATACGATTACGGCGATACCAAATTTATATAGGTTTTTTCATGTTTTACTACTTTTACAAGGAAGAAACTAATTGTTCAAAATAAAATTTGTGTTTTGTCACCACATTCTGGGAGCCATAACTTTTTTATTTTTCCATCGATTGAGCGGTATGATGGCTTATTTTTTGCGGGGCATGCTGTAGTTTCTATTTATATCATTTTGGACTACATGAGAATTTTTGATCGCTTTTTGTTTAATTATTTGAGGGATATGAAGTGACCAAAAAACAGCGATTCTGGCCTTTTTACGTGCGGGTTAAATAATGGTATATTGTAATAGTTAGGAATCTTACGGACGCAGTGATACCAATTTTGTTGATTTTTTACATTACTTTAGAGGAAAAATTGTTAAATATTTTTTTTAGCTTTTAATATATATATATATTTTTTTACACTACTAAAAACGTTAGAGTTTGGCAGGAGATGAAGAAAGGTAGTCCTGGGGACCTTCATTAGGCGCCTGGGTTGCCATGACAACAATCGGCACCCTCCGATCGCGTCGCGGGTGGCCCGATGAGTTCTCAAAGCAGCAGCTCCCCCCTCTTTCTAGTGTCTTAGATGCTGCGATCGTGATTGAGCACAGTATCTAAGGGTTAAAAGGCCAGGAACAGCGCGATCACTGTTCCTGGCCGTTAGTCCCGGGCGTTAGCTGTAATACACAGCTGACACCTACTGAATACGGAGCGGGCTCAGCAGGTGAGCCCGCTCCAAACATCATCCCCTGTACCACGACGTGCTATTACGGTGCGGGTAGGGGTTAAAAGGGGATAAGAAAGGACACGATTTATCAATGTGACACCTGCCCCGAAAATCCTGGCTTGTGCATAAGGGATTACTTCAAAGCATACAACACATCTATGAATGAATAATTTTATCTTTATATTTATAACATAGTAATCTTATGATTATTATATTTATTTCTTCATTATTTATTTATACCTCCTTATTATGTACTCCGCACAGCTTTCATGAAAATTTAAATACCAGTAAAACCCCAAACAATACTGCAACTTCTTATTATACCCCTAGATAAATACCTTCAGGGGTGTAGTTTCCAAAATGGAGTCACTTCTTGTTTTTTTTTTCTGCGACCTCAGAGCATCTGCAAACAGCCCTGCTGTGTCTGGGCAGCAGACGAGGGACATTTATGGAGTACTGTCATACCACGGAGAAACAGTGTAGTAACCATAGTCGTGAGTTTCTCCAGTGGCATCTACTGCGGACAAATATTTTTGCACTACGATTTCATACCTGTGGATAAGTGGAATTTATGTTTTGCACCATTCTGCATTACTTGCTGCCAACCACTTGTGCTGTCAAAAAGGTCACTACGCCCCTTTAAGATTTTACTATTCTGCCACCTCAGAGCCTGTAAAAACATGAGTGCCTATAAATAATATCAGATGGAAATAGCTGCATTTGAGAAACCTCTGGTTCCAGCTAGACCCTGGTTCCGAGGGTCTACTGTGTGACAGATTCTGTAAAGAAAGACAGAGAGGTGCTTCTAGGGTGGTAAGTTAGAAAGAAGGGGATGTGAGGGCCTCGGAGCGACCTGTGCTCACCAGATGTGGAGGGAAGGAAAGCGCTGAGAGTAACCCAGTTGAACAGTCATGCTACTGTAGGTGCTGGTGTGGCCGCTGATGTATTCTGCAACCAGGCAATAAGAGGGGCTTCTAATGGCTGAAAGGACTCCTGTTGGGATTCCGAGAAGAAGGGGCTGTTTGTTGCTAACGTCTGCTGATCACTGGTATTAGCCAGTGTCTGCCAATGTCCATACTTCAAAGGGTGATGACGCCACCAACTTCTTGTGTCAGGTGACAAGAACATCTTTCTCAGACATAATGTGTTGTGTGATTTTAACATACGTAGTGTACAAGTGTCAAAAACAAAATGGCTAGATGAGTTATATCTAAGGGCAGATTCAGACGAACGTTGCGTTTTTGCGCGCGCAAAAAACGCGCCGTTTTGCGCGCGCAAAAACCACTTGACAGCTGCGTGTGTCATCCGTGTATGATGCGCGGCTGCGTGATTTTCACGCAGCCGCCATCATAGAGATGAGGCTAGTCGACGCCCGTCACTGTCCAAGGTGCTGAAAGAGCTAATTGATCGGCAGTAACTCTTTCAGCACCCTCGACAGTGAATGCCGAACACAATATCGAGAAACCTGTTAAAAAAAAGAAAAAGTTCGTACTTACCGAGAACTTCCCTCCCGGCCGTTGCCTTGGTGACGCGTCCTTGGTGACGCGCCTCTCTTGACATCGGGCCCCACCTCCCTGGATGACACGGCAGTCCATGTGACCGCTGCAGCCTGTGCTTGGCCTGTGATTGGCTGGAGCTGTCACTTGGACTGAATTGTCATCCCGGGAGGTCAGACTGGAGGAAGAAGCCTGGAGTTATCGGTAAGTCAGAACTTCGTTTTTTTTTACAGGTTCATGTATATTGGGATCGGAAGTCACTGTCCATGGTGCTGAAACAGTTTAACTCTTTCAGCACCCTGGACAGTGACTATCTCCTGACATCGCGTACCGGAAATTTTTTTGCCGGGTTCGGCCAAAACGAGTTCGGCCGAACCCGGTGAAGTTCGGTTCGGTTGTCCGGGTTCGCTCATCTCAAAGACACTCCGTTTGGATGTTTGGAAACAGAAAAGCACGTGGTGCTTTTCTGTTTACATTCATCCTTTTGACAGCTGGTGCGCTGTTTCAGTCGGTTCGCACGGAAGTGCTTCCGTGCGACCTGCGTGGTTTTCACGCACCCATTGACTTCAATGGGTGCGTGATGCGCAAAATACGCGGAGATATTGAGCATGTCGCGCTTTTTGCGCAGCTGACAAACGCTGTGCAAAAAGAACGGACTGTCTGTACTGCCCCATAGACTTGTATTGGTCTGTGCGTGGCGCGTGAAAACCACGCGGCCCGCACGGACCCAATACACGCTCGTGTGAATCCCCCCTAAGGCTTACTTTTTAGTGATATGTGTGTGTGCCTGTTTGTTTGTTTTTTTAACCACTTGACACCTTGAGTCCAGACCAGCAACAATGGCATTGTCTGCTCTGCACTCTAGGAACCATTTCAACTACAAAGCTGACACGGGACAATATAGAAACAGCCATATATCAGTATATTGAACAGTTTTTTGGGCTGCACACCCAGCACTCAGCTGTATTTTACTATCTCCGTCAGTCCCATAGATTTTGAATGGAATGACATTGTGTATGCTCAATACCAGTGAGGAGGAACTAATTCTAGTGATTGGTGGTGGTTCCAGCGGTGGCACCGCAGCGATCAGATATTTATCACCTACCCTGTGTATAGGTGATAAATGTCGATCTTGGCACAACCCCTTTAACCCCTATCCGCACCAGGACGTAACTGTCCGTCGTTGCGGGAGGTTACTTCCCGCACGAGGACGTACAGTTACTGAGTTAATCCCGGTGCACACTGTCGGCGACAGTGTGCACCGGGAACCGGGAGGTTAGCTGTCGCCGACAGCTGACACTCCCCTCTTGCCGGCCAGCGGTCCTTTGCCGCTGATTTCGGCGCATTAACCCCTTAAATTCGGCGATCGGGTGCAATCGCCGAATTTTAGGGGTTTCTAACATATCGGCAGACCCCCGTCCGAAATAGCGGGGTCTGCCGATAGTTAGTATGGCAAACGGAAGCCAAACAATGGCTTCCGGGTCTGCCATGGACGGAAGCCCATCAGGACCAACCTTCGGCTGGTCCTGATAGGCTTCCTGTCAGAGTGACAGGAAGTCACTGTGTCGTTCCCGATGCACACTGTCGGCAACAGTGTGCATCGGGAAACTTGGAGATCAGCTGTCCCCGACAGCTGACACTCTCCAGTGTTGCTGATCAGCGGCTCATCGCCGCTGATTTCGGCAATTAACCCATTACATGCGGGGCTCGATTGCGATCTCCGCATGTAGCGGGTTTGTAGCGCATCAGCAGCCCCCATGCAATCGTGGGGGCTTCTGATGCTTGTGATGGCACCCGGGGGCCAGACAACGGCCGCCAAGTCTGCCATGTATGTCAGCCTATGAGACCAACTGTCAGAGTGACTGTGACGTCACAGTGACAGTTGGAATACATTACACTACCAAGGTAGTGTAATGTATTCTAGCAGCGATCAGAGCTGCAGGTCAAAAAAAGAGAGTGTAAAAAGTTAAAAAAAAAGTTAATAAACAAAAATATAAAGTGTAAAAAGTAAAAAAAAGTTAATAAAAATGTTTTATAAAAGTGTAAAAATAAAAGGTTTTGTTTTCCTATAATAAATCATTTATTATAGGGAAAAAATGAAAACGTTAAAAAAAAGTACACATATTTGGTATCGCCGCGTTCGTAACGACCCAATCTATGAAACTATAATGTTAATTTTTCCGCACGGTGAACGCCGCAAACAAAATAAACGGAAAACTGTCAGCATCGCTATTTTTTGGTCACCACCCCTCCCAAGATAGAGAATAAAACGTGATCAAAAAGTCGCATTTACCCCAAAATGGTACCAATAAAAACTACAACCCGTCCCGCAAAAAACAAGACCTCCTACAGCTTTTTTGACGAAAAAATAAAAACGTTACGGCTCAGAATAGCGTGTCCCAGAAAATAAATTATTTTATAGAAACTTAATTTTATTGTGCAAACGCTGCAAAACGTAAAAAAAACTATACACATATGATATCGGCGTAATCGTACCGACCGGCAGAATAAATTAAAACGTAATTTATTGCGCACGGTGAACGCTGTAATAAATAAAGAATTTAAAGCGCCAAAATCGCTGTTTTTTGGTCACCTTAGCTCTAAAAAAGATCCTGAGGGGCCAAAATGCTCACTATACCCCTAGAAAAATTCCTTGAGGGGTGTAGATTCCAAAATGGGGTCACTTTTGGGGGGTTTCCACTGTTTTGGTCCCTCCGGGGCGTTGCAAACCCGACATGGCACTGAAAACCAATCCAGCAAAATCTGCGCTCCAAAATCCAAAAGGCGCTCCCTCCCTTCTGAGCCCTGCTGTGGGTCCAAACATCAGTTTACGACCACATATGGGGTATTGCCGTAATCGGGAGAAATTGCTTTACAAATTTTGGGGTGCTTTTTCTCCTTTATTCCTTGTAAAAATGAAAAAATTCTATGTTTCCACAGAAAAATAGGTGATTTTCATCTTCACAGACTAATTCCACTAAATTCTGCAAAAAAACTGTGCGGTCAATATGCTAACTATACCCCTAGAAAAATGCCTTGAGGGGTGTAGTTTCCAAAATGGGGTCACTTTGAGGGGGTTTCGACTGTTTAGGTACCACAAGACCTCCTCAAACCTGACATGGTGCCTAAAATATATTCCTAAAAAAAGGAGGCCCCAAAATCCACTAGGTGCTCCTTTGCTTCTGAGGCCTGTGTTTCAGTCCATTAGGACACTAGAGCCACATGTTGGATATTTCTAAAATCTGCAGAATCTGGGCAATAAATATTGAGTTGCGTTTCCCTGGTAAAACCTTCTGTGTTACAGATTTTTTTTTATTACAAATGAATTTCGGCAAAAAAAATGAAATTTGTAAATTTCACCTCTACTTTGCCTTAATTCCTGTGAAACGCCTAAAGTGTTAAAATATTTTCTGAATGTGGTTTTGAATACCTTGAGGGGTACAGGTTTCAAAATGGGGTGATTTATGGGGACTTTCTAATATATAAGGCCCTCAAAGCCACTTCAGAACTGAACTGGTCCCTGAAAAAATAGCCTTTTGAAATTTTATTGAAAATATGAGAAATTGCTGCTAAAGTTCTAAGCCTCGTAACGTCCTAGAAAAATAAAAGTACGTGAAAAAAAATGATGCAAACATAAAGTAGACATATGGGGGATGTTAACTAGTAACTATTTTGTGTGGTATTACTATCTGTTACACAAGCAAATACATTTAAATTTAGAAAAATGCTAATTTTTGCAAATTTTTGCTAAAAATCATCTGTGTCCACAAGGCCAAAACAGGCTGTGTCCTAAAGGGGTTAAGTTAAATGTTTGTATTTATCTGTGTTCATCTAAATTTGTCTGTTTCTTTTTTCTTAATGTATTGATCACATTTTGTCGGCTTACATAGCCAAGCCATTAACTGTTCTCCTCCCCCACTAGTCCAGTCTACTTATTACACTTGTTTAGAATCTATGATGTTTTAGAGTGCTCACTAAATAGCATTTTATTGGTGCTTTCAGCAGAGGCTTTCTTTAGCTATGAGGTCACCAGAGTGAAACGCATTAATGCCTTCAGTCATAGGGACACAGTGACATAGTGAATAATGGATGTGAGCGAAAGAGAAAAAAAGAAAAACAGAAATGCAAATGTACCCATTTAGCAAAAAGCTACGAGATAAATTTATTTTTTTACCAAAGTGTCTAAGCATCACTGCGACAAAATCCCACCCAATACTGAATGTGGCTTTTGTTATATTGTGTGTCCTGAGCTTTCAAAGATTTTGACCTAAGAAACAATGGGAGCTATAGGCTATAAATCAAGTTAAAGTTGCTGGAAACTCCATTACTTCCTAAAGGGGCAACTTTCCGCTGTGGTGGACAACTATCACCAATAGAAAGACACATCACAGATCATTCAAACAGCATTCCCATAAATATAGACAAGGACTCCGTGTAAACAAGGTGGCTCATGAATTTGTAGATTTTAATAGAGCTTTATTAGGTTTAATAGAAGTCTACTGTGTCTCTATTTGTGTAAAAATGGTTTCAATTTGACCATGCAATTAAAAATCGCCAGATGGAGTGATTTATAACGATTAATTGGTTGATTGTACCATACTCTTCAGTTTAGGCTGCCTACCAGGCAAAAATTATTATGGATAACGGTAATTTACATGGAGAAAAGTGACTGATATCCCTGCCCCCACTGTCCACGCGGCCCAGTGTCCCATTAGCTATATGGTAGGGGACCTCGTACATAAGAAGGGAGATCAAGATCTGTGGCACACCCCCTTCGCGGTGTCGGCTGAGACGGACACAAAGGTCGGTTAGAAGAACTAGCAGCTGCCATGGGAGGGTGGCAGGGCTTGTTCCTTCTTTGCGTCCAGGAGTGCAGTATTGTGATGTGATCAGACTCCCCTTTGCTGTACACTGGTGCTGTTTTACTAAAGAGTAGCATGTGCCGCCAAAGCGGATTTGTGCATTGTTTTTCTATATGTAAATGGCGTTAAAAACAGGGGTGGGAATCCCTAGAGGTCAGCAGGTGCACCCCTTATTTTGCAAAAACGCACCATTTCCTGCGTTTTTTACAGCAGAAAATGGTGCGGAAATTGCTGCGTTTTTCCCAATGTTAGGAGATGGTGACATCTTCTTGGAAAAATGCAGCAATTCTGCACATTTTCCGCAGCAGGAATTGACATGCTTCCGTCAGAAAAATACGCACTGCAGGTCAATATCGGCTCGGAAATCTTACGCAGCATGTGGATGAGATTTGTTAAATCTCATCCACTATTCTGCTACTGTATTCTGCTGCGGCAATTCCGTTATGTGTGGACAAGCCCTAACTGTTCATTAAGGAGTCCACTAGAATGTGATAATTTGGTTAGTTA
This sequence comes from Rhinoderma darwinii, assembly GCF_050947455.1. Classification (NCBI taxonomy): domain Eukaryota; kingdom Metazoa; phylum Chordata; class Amphibia; order Anura; family Rhinodermatidae; genus Rhinoderma; species Rhinoderma darwinii. The sequence goes on from NC_134691.1 coordinate 289,987,538, forward strand.
GAAACATACATGATCTCATGTCTATGGCCAGCTATATAGTATAATGTATAAGAACATGTCTGCTGTGTGTGGGGGAGGGGGACAACTCTTCCTCACAGACATCTATTTTGACAAGTGAAATGGGAAGATGTTGGTCATGTCTATTGTCCATGTAAATGGAAGCCCAGGCATTTTTATTGTTGGCATGGCACTGAATGAACGGTCTATCATCTTCTTTCTCTAGTAGCCCCACCGGAACTCCAAGTGGAAGTGGCCCCACCGGAACTCCAAGAGCGAGAGGGTCACACTGGCCGCTACCTCTGTTTTAATCTGCTTCTAAGCAAGTGGGGAGGGGGAGAACATTTTTTAATTCTGAATATGTTGTTTAGATATCTTTCCTGAAGCTAATCCATAAAGAACAGGACTTTCCATTCTGAAAGACACAGTAAAACATTACACCTCTTGATGTTCGATCTCTTTTCAAACAACCTATTAGGGAATACTTAGATAATAGAAGGGGGTGCCCTGTTTAGAACCCTCATCTATAAACCAGGGGATTGAGCAGTTGCAATGAGAGTCTCTCGCTTTGGTGGACCAGCAGATCCATACAATACACAGACAGCGAAATCATTTAAATGCGGTGGTGCTTTATGCAGAAGACATTCGTCAAAAAGATTCTACATAGAGGTTACCGGATTTATTAAATTCCAATCACATGCAGGGGCTAAAGGGTTTGCTCTACTGCTGCTATTTTTGTAACTGGTTTTCTTCATTGACTTCCAGCAATAATGTGAGAATAAGAAGTTTACGCGTCTTTTTTATTATTGCATAATAGTCATGTTCTCTCTACAAAAAGTGTAAAGAGAAAGCAGAAGTGACGTGCCGCCTACAGATAGATTGTACAGACACCTAACAACATTTATTATACATATGTCATAATCTAGACAAACTTCTAGGCAGCAACAGTGCCATCTCCAGGTTATTAGTAGGTAATATTCAAAATGGGTGCGAAAGATATTTAGAATTCTAGGAATAAATATCAATTAAAGGGGTTGTACCAGAATCACAGGTTAGATGATAATTGTCTAAAACTGGGGGCCCCACTGCTAAGTCCCCTACCAGATTGGGGGTCCTAAATCTTAGTTCCTCCTCACTACTTGACTGCAGTGAGGGAGACATTGAATGGCGCAACCGTCAAGCATTCACGCTGCCGCACCATTAAAAGTCTATAGGAATGACGGAAAAAGCTGAGTACAGCGCTCGGCTGTTTGCATCAGTCCCATAGACATTCAAGTTTCTCCTCCTTACGGCGGGTACAGTGAGGGGGAATGGGGGTCTAGGGAGCCCAGTTCTCACAATCGGTGGGGGTTCCAACGATGGGGCCCCCAGCGATCAGAAAATGATCACCAAATTCTGTGGATAGGTGATAAGTGTTAATTCTGGTACGTCCCCTTTAGCATACATTTCCATTAAAAATTATTTGCTCTGATTTCGAGACTTAAAGGGGCATTCCCATCTGAAACATGTATGGCATATCTACAGGATATTCCATAAATGCCCGAAAGGTGCGGGTCCCGCTTCCAGAGAAAGGAGGTCCCGATTTATGGCTGCTGCAGTCTTCATAGAATTTGAAGGAGAGGTGGCTGCGCTTGCATGCGGTTCTCTCCAGAGGTGGACATACCACAGGGGCCCACTGCCAGCTTGGGATATATTTCTAGCCTTAGGGCCATAAGGCCTTGATAAATCGCAGATCCTCCCATGATCTGTCAAAATCATGCTTTATCTACTCAATCTTTACCAGTGGGGTTAGGTTGACTGGAGGTGAGCTCTGCTGCAACTGTTAAACAGGCCATGAGATGATTTCAGAGAGGAAAACAGAACTCTCCTGTCAGTGCATAACATATTGAGGTCACGGCAGGGCTCCCCGAGCACCTGCAATGTAGTGTGTACAATCCCACTGTCTACTCTGCACTCCTACTTTAGGAAACTGGGTCAGGCGTGTCCCTGCGCTGCACAAGTGATATATGGGTTAACTCTGATAAAAAGGATTTTTAATTTCAATTTCCGCTGGGCTTTATAGCAAAGCACATTAAAGAGAAGGGGAAGGGAATAGGGGTAAGTAATTTGTCAAGTGATGTCAAATGAAGATGAATCATTTTTGGCTTAGTGGTGCGGTGAAGCCATAAGAGAAGAAGAAAACTGATTTAGCTGCTTACTCATAGCTATGGAAAGAGGGACATGAATTAGCACCCTTGGGTTAATGGCTGTCTTAAACAAGACAGGGTTACGATATCATCTAAACTCTATAAAACAAGGAATACAGACACCGATAAGATGGCACCTTTTACAATATGACCATTCTACACTGATTAAGTTTGGTGTCACTTGGTTTATTTCTCTGTTATTGCAGTATGACTTAAATTTTGGCTCTAGCATCACTGATGTACTGTTTCCCTATAGTCATAAACAGCCTTACTATATATATATATATATATATATATATATATATATATATATATATATATATATATATATATATATATGTTCTGTTATTGATTTATTTCTAGTTAAATAGCAGAGTTTTCATCATTCACATCAATCATTGTCCCCAATGGGGCTCACTATCTAATTTTCCCTATCTGATAAACACACTTGATGATCTGGTACCTGTCAGGTCCTGTTAATACCAATTTAAAGAAATTGTATGGTAATACATTTTTTATAATTACTAGACTTTATTTATTTATTTCTATTGAAACATATGGCTTGCACCACAGATTAAGAATAATGGTGTAATGGCAATTGAGAGTCACATTTACTTTATATACTTATTTATCAATAATTCTTATGTATTTAGCTCCTTTATATTCCACAGGGCCATGTCATAATGTATTGAAGGAATATACTAAGTTTGCTGTTTTTTAACGACCCAGTGAATTGAATAGTTTGATCTCTCTATAGTACATTCTCTGCAGATGATCATGAAGGGGTCACTTTGCCATGGTTTTTATCCAACCTTACATTTCAGCAAGGTGGCCTCATGGAGTCCAAGTAATTATGATGTGTTTGCATCTTAATCATTCCCATACATAGTGATTACCTTTCCTACTGTGCTCGCATATCCCCATGCAGCAGGGCCGATTAGCCCACTACACGGGCCAATAGTTGGGCAAACAAATATTCATATGAAGGCTCATTCCCGATCATAGCCCTGTGTAAACAGGGCAACGATCAACCAATAAACTAGCAAACGGTTGTTTATTGGCTGATCGGCTTGTTTATGCGGCCAAAAAAATGGTCGCTAGTCTGCATCACAGCTCCCTGTGTAAAGCAGGAGATGTGCTTCCAACATGATGGAAATGTATGGGGATGAATGATCGGAGTAACGATAGCTCGACCCATACATGACCGATCATTACTCATTGGGTAAGGAGCGAACGAGCGCCGCTCGACGACCTGTCTCATCGATCAGTGACCGTTTTCACAGCCCGTATAAGGCCGTGTAAAAAGAGCCTAATAGGCACTTAGTGATGTCATCCCTTGGGGCCTTTGTTAGTCCATGGAAACCCATTGGTACCATGTGATTGCACTGCAGCGGTGGGATGGGGTAACAAAGGGACCCCCTCTCTTTGTTTAAACTCTTAGGTTCCGCAGTCGCCCTTGTCTGCCAAATCTATGGAGTTAAAGAGGCTCTGTCACCAGATTTTGCAACCCCTATCTCCTATTGCAGCAGATAGGCGCTGCAATGTAGATAAGAGTAACGTTTTTTTTTTTAAAAACAAGCATTTTGACCATTTTTATATTTATGCAAATGAGGCTTTCTAAAGTACAACTGGGCGTGTTTAAAGTAAAAGTACAACTGGGCGTGTATTGTGTGCGTACATCTGGGCGTTTTTACTTCTTTTACTAGTTGGGCGTTGTGAATGGGAGTGTATGATGCTGACGAATCAGCATCATCCACTTCTCTTCGTTAACACCCAGCTTCTGGCAGTGCACAGACACAGCGTGTTCTCGAGAGATCACGCTGTGACGTCACTTTATGCCCCAGGTCCTGCATCGTGTCGGAACGAGCGAGGACACATCGGCACCAGAGGCTACAGTTGATTCTGCAGCGTTTGCAGGTAAGTAGCTACACCGAATTACCTGCAAACGCCGATGCTGCTGCAGAATCAAATGTAGCCTCTGGTGCCGATGTGTCCTCGCTCGTCCGACACGATGCAGGACCTGGGGCAGGAAGTGAGTGACGTCACAGCGTGATCTCTCGAGAACACGCTGTGTCTGTGCACTGCCAGAAGCTGGGTGTTAACGAAGAGAAGTGGATGATGCTTATTTGTCAGCATCATACACTCCCATTCACAACGCCCAGCTAGTAAAAGAAGTAAAAACGCCCCGATGTAACGAACACAATACACGCCCAGTTGTACTTTTACTTTAAATATGCCCAGTTGTACTTTAGAAAGCCTCATTTGCATAAATATAAAAATGGTCATAACTTGGCCAAAAATGCTCGTTTTTAAAAAAAAACAATGTTATTCTTATCTACATTGCAGCGCCGATCTGCTGCAATAGCAGATAGGGGTTGCAAAATCTGGTGACAGAGCCTCTTTAAATGGCTGGGATCAGAGGTATTCCTGGCGTGGTGTTAAGAATACAAATGAGAAATTCAACAAAAATGTGTTTGACATTGATGTTAGTATCAACTGTGACTATGTAAATAGTTTTTTAGTCTGTCCAATAGTTGCTGTAACACTGATACATTTTAAAGAAGAGGGAGGAATAAAAACAAATAACGAGCATAGAAATTTCTTGTTCCATCTCTGGGATAGCCTTCAAAAAACTGGCCGTGGTATTCATAGGACCATTGGGCTTTAGTAAAGCAAATGTCATATGAAATAGGAAAAGCTTTTTATGTTGTAGTGATCACTACTTTTATGAAACATTGTTCCTTCATCCAAAAACTCAATTTACACAGATAAATACACATAAAGATAATTACGTATGTGACATTTGAATCAATCTTCTCAAAACGCAAATGATTTGTTTCCGAAAACGGGCCGCAACGTTAGATTTGGGCAGGCAATAAATCCTACATGTGAGGTATAAATGCATCTTAATTATTCTCACCTCTGTAAATTAACATTTCGAAACAATAAAAAATGCAAATGTTCAGCGTTAGTATTTATATGTCAACAAGATTTAAAGCAATGGCAGATGTTTCATGGTAAATTAAGCCCAGTTTATACACATATCATTGCATGCTTCTTAGCGGAATACTATTGAACAAGAGAGAAGTGAGTTTAATAGAAATTGCGTTTTTTTGCCAGTCTGTCAGCATTACCGCAGCCTAAATTGCTGCTCTTGCCGTCAGAAATACCAGAACTTCAAAAGAAACCTGACAAACTTCATTATAAGACAATAGTGTTCCGACATAGCTGTCATGACTTCATGAGCTAACCGAGATCCCTTTGGCTGGGTTCACACGACCTATTTTCAGACGTAAACGAGGCGTATTATGCCTCGTTTTACACCTGAAAATAGGGCTCCAATACGGCGGCAAACATCTGCCCATTCATTTGAATGGGTTTGCCGACGTATTGTGCAGACAACCTGTCATTTACGCGTCGTCGTTTGACAGCTGTCAAACGACGACGCGTAAAATGACTGCCTCGGCAAAGAAGTGCAGGACACTTCTTTGGAACGTAATTTGAGCCGTTCTTCATTTAAGTCAATGAAGAGCAGCTCAAGATTTACGAGCGTCAAAGACGCCTCGCATAATGCGAGGAGCTTTTACGTCTGAAACGAGGCAGCTGTTTTCTCCTGAAAACAGTCTGTCTTTTCAGACGTAAAAGGCACTTCTCGTGTGCACATGTCAGGTCCGCATTTCACACCGAATAACCACCTCTGTAAATTGAAAGCTGAAGGCATGCCTGGAGAGAAGTACACCACACAAATGTCTGAGGTACAGCTTCAATGTCAGCCAGGAGGGACTGAACTTTTATTCAGAACAAAGAAACACACACAGAGAAGACACATGCCCCTCCCTATAGATGTGTGACTTGCTTGAATTCCATTGGCTCTTCTGCTGTAACTTTTGCTATACATTCTTCTGCACACTCCTCTTTGCATTCCAGGGGGCGGTGTCTTCCATAGGTGTGTCCGACATGAACAAAGAACTTGTTATATATATCAGTATATTACACAAAGAACTGAAATGTATATACATATGTGTGAGGATAATATTTTTCAGACAATATACATAGTAATGATCCCTGACAGTCCCCCCTAAAAATATTATTACTCTATCCCTGAGTCTTGCCTAGCAACCTACCACTGACCACTCGAACCAGGCGGGTAGGGGTTTTGGATTTCTTCACCAGCTTGAGACGAGCTACTCCTGATGAGTAACCCCCCTTTGTACCTGGACTTCCAAGGTGTCGGAGTGGTCCTAACTTTCCCTATTCTCCTCTGGATACAGGATGGTTGTCTTGATATAATCTACAAACCGTTGCTGGTTGTAATATATATATATATTAATCCGGTCTACATTTTTATTAACAGTAATAATTGTCGCACTGTCACTTACTGTCCTAATGGGACTTTACCCCTGCAGATATGACAGGTCATGGGCAGCACAGTGACCTTCACCTCACACCTTCACATAAAACTCCTCAGATTGTAATTTGCAGTACCGTGGCATATTTACACACATTATAATTATAAACCTCAGACATTATAAACAATAGGGCCTCAGCTAATAACATAATGCTATCACCAATCTCATGCTATCACCCTCAGGTCTCGGGTCCCATCAGTTCATTGCCAGTCCTGTACACCATCATCTTCTTCTTCTCCTGTCTTCTGCTCTTCACTGACTGTCACCCTCAGGGTAACCCACACAATTGTGGAGTCAGACTACGTTGGTGTCCAGTGGGGGAGTTATTATTACCCCCTCCTGGTCACTTACTTATCAAAACACTTGATCCTGCTGACGGATTCACTCAGGTCTTTGGTCTTTACTTTGCTGATGTCATCAGGACTTGGTTTGGTCCTTCTCATCTGTCCGACACCGTCTCCTTTAGTTTACGTCATCAGGCTGTACATAGCACCTCATGTTGTGAGCCTGGGGTGAGATCCCACGTAGGCGGATTAGTGGAGTTGTATTGTGACTATCAAACCCTCCGCATCTGTACTCTTCCTCTGGCAAGTTACTTGTCTGGGCGGCCGCTTAGAATTGGGACACTGCCGTCAGTTCATGATAAACGCGTTGTACTGGCTCAGGCTGTGCCTGCCGCATCTCAGTGATGGAGTTCATCGTGTTAAAAGTCTTTTAGTTCATATTTACTGGCACTTGCTGGGGACCCCCAACTCTTGTCAATTGTTAAAATAAATACTAATCTGGTGACAACATCATCCGCATACATTATAAACGTTGTTCTAAGTACATACAATAATGTCAGGCCCCTAAATGACATCAAACACCTTTATATAAGGAAAAACTTCTCTGTTACAATGGACAGGGCACCTAGAAGATGTGTAATTATTGGGTACATTTCATTTGCACTTGGTGATACCCTTTCAGCAGGATTTGTACCTTGATCTCAGCTGATTGCCTGGAACATCTCCACCTCACAGAAAGATACACAGATTCCACATGTTTATCTGACAAGCGTCTTAAACCTATTTTTCTTACTCTAATCTGGTTCGTTCTACCTGGGAAGGCCTCTCAAGGTCGGTTCTCTTCGTGGGAGGCGGGTATGATAAGGGTGGCACCGGTCTGCCAGGACTGTTCTGTAGGCAAATCAAACAGCTCTAACAGAATTTAGCAGCGACAGCTGTAAAGCCTGGGACATACCAATTAGATCTTACCAAATCGATCCTTGCAGTCTTGGGGCCTATGTGAGGTCATACACCATCAATGCAAAAGCCATCAAGAGTGCTTTGGGTCTTACCGGTTCACGTTCCCTTATCCGTCCACATTCTGTTAGAATCTGGTTCTCACGCCTTCCGCTCCCAGTTGGACTCTTCCTGTGGAGAACAAGCTTTTCATAGCCTAATCAGTAATTGATCTTAATCAGATAATTCAATTGAAGAAAAACATTAACAAATAGCATCTTTACATCAAACGTTCACACTGGTCAGTAACTAAAACTTACAAATTGATTCTTCTTCTTTATATACATATCTATACATACACATATACACTGCACAGAATTCTCTGCTCTAAAATTTCCCTTTCACAACAAAAATAAAAATAAACAAATAAATATGTTTTCTAATGGGAATATTCCACTTCTGTACCTTTTATCTGACGCATGACTCTAATAGTCCAATGCTAAGGCTGGTCCAGAACTTTACATAAAACTTAACCTCAGTATTTAATATTCCCACAACACTTCTTAAATACAGTTATTAATCAAACTAACCTTGGGACAATGTCTAGAGAACTGCTGACATCTTATCATTGTACAAACACCAGTTCAATACTTGGGATAACATTGTTCCCCTGTCACTTACACACAACGTCTGTAGTGGGGAAAATACAGGCCGGGCTTCAGGCCCCCCCTGAGAATAGGTCTACACATACGAGCACCGCGTCAAACACTTTTACCTCCGGTAGTTGTATGTTCTGCAGTCGCTGGGACTGTTAATCTGGCCGGGCTGCACTTTTCACAGGTACCTTTGCTGTTTTACCTATGTCATGCCGTGCGCACATCATGCCAGCTGCTACAAACCTAGTGGTGGCATTATTGTATCCAGGGACAAGCCAATTTACTGACACCTGGCTGCATATACCCTTGTTGTCAGTTCTGTTTTCTCTTGCTCTCTCAATTGGCTTACCCGATGATCCAATAAAGTTCCTACTACCAATGGGCCCATAATTGTGGGCGATGCCAAAAGCGTACCTAGAGTCAGTGTAAATGTCGGCCGTCTTACCTTCTGCCAGGTTACAAGCCTCAGCGAGCACCTCCAGCTCCGCTCCTTGAGATGAACAAGAAGGTGAGAGTGGTTTCTGGATGATTTACCTGGTGCTTCGTATCCCGGCTTGTACATACTGTATAATAAAATATCTCTTTATTACAAATTTACATTAAAAACCCATGTCACATATAGATAGAACATCTCAAAGGGGTGGCGTCTTCATTCTCTAAAATAAAACCAAATGTTATACACTTCTCCACACTCATCTGATAATCACGAGCACTTTGAGAATCTCACTTTTATCAGGTTCTGCAAATACTTGATTAATACAAAAACAAATAAAAAGAAAACATTCCTAAAAACTTTACATCAAATTAACAATGTCCAGACAATTTTTGTTTTGCCTTCTCCCACATCTAAATCCATAAAGACTCGTGTGAGTGACGTCACCTCTGCCTCCTGTGTAAATTTGCTGGAGGGGGATGGTCTCTTACACATTTTTAGATCTCCTGAAACCAAATTAATTAATTCAAAACAAACCAAAATTGTACCTGATCAGTTCCTTCACCCTTCCCCCCTTTGTGGACTCTGCGAGAGTGATGTAGCAGAGTTCAAAACGACATCTCAACATAACACTAATTTAACCCTCTGTAATGTACAACAGCCTGAAACAAAAAATGACTTTTTCCTGACGAAAATACATTTGATCTTTACAATGACATAACTCATGTGTGAAATCAAAAATAAAACAATTGTAGTTAGTTATTCAACAAAACAGAAAATATTATCTCTGATAACATTAATTACTGCAAACCAATAAACTGTATATAAAAATAGGGAACGGTGGGGGCACATACATTTTCAAAACCCCGTGTCTCACAGTATCTAAAGTTTAATACATCTGAATTAACATCAAAACACATGAAATCTGATCACATCAGAACACATAAATATCGTAACTTTTATAACCAACAGCGCTTGCGCAAAAGAGAAGAAATTTATTTCGGTTTGTACACATTACATATATATATATATCAGCAGTGCATATTGAAATCCCTTTGTCTCATCAGCCCTGCAGACTGCACCCAGTCAGCCCCCCTCCTCCTCCTCCCAAACACAGCACACTACAGGGGAGAGGGAGGGGGGTCACACAGCTTCTCGCAACTTCTCACAGCTTCTCACAATCTTAACACTTTCAATGCCGGCAAAACAACATACGTATCTGCAATCATTCATCACACCATTGTATAGGAATTATCTACGTATCAAACACATCTTTAACCGTACAATTTGTCGGCCACCATCTCTATCTTATAATTACGTGTTGTTTCATCAGTGAACTAGACTGGAACTTCTGTAAATAGAAAAAACACTACAAATGACAAAATTAACAAGGTGATTATTTCATACTGATTTGGTTGGGCCGGGCGTGGCCACATCAGGGGCAGGGGGGGGCAGCCTCTCCCATTGGAAACACAGTGCGCAGCTGTGAAGGGGGGGGGGGGTGGTTTCCCACCAACAATGAGGACACACTCAACATGAGGTACGGACGCCATTACCGGGCGTCGGCTGGTCGTGTTTTCTAATACATACAACATACAATACCTTTCTTATTCCTAACTTCCTCTTCTGCAAATCCCTCTAAAGCACTTTCCATCAACTTACTACCTTCCAACTTCCCTTTGTTCTCCAGAATACCTTTTGCCCAATCTGCGGCTTGGAGCCGCCCTCCTCTATGGATCCCACACACTTCCATCAATTTCTTCATTTTACGCACGATCCTGGAGATTTGAATATGGACCGTAAACCATCCATTCTAACAGTCTATATTATACACGTAATTTATATAACAATTTTCGATCTGCAACTCTTGGTCTGGCAGGAAATAATATAATTTCACAGTCTCCAACGCTAAGTCTCGCCGAAATAGTATCATCTCTAGTCTGCAATGTATTTATTATTACATCTCGCTAGAATTATACAAATCTTTAATTAGACTCTCAAAAATATTCAATTAGACTCTCTGGCCTCGCTGGAAATATTAAAAATTCCACAGTCTGCAGCTCTCTGGTCGTGTTATATAACTTTATTTATTTAGACTCTCTGGCCTCGCTGGAAATATTAAAAATTCCACAGTCTGCAGCTCTCTGGTCGTGTTATATAACTTTATTTATTTAGACTCTCTGGCCTCGCTGGAAATATTAAAAATTCCACAGTCTGCAGCTCTCTGGTCGTGTTATATAACTTTATCCAGTCCCTAATTACCCAGAGGATGGTTAGTCGGGCGCGACTAGGGTCTCACAGGTTTCCAACCTCACAGCGGAAAATATCACCTCTGTCGCCTGAGATAATCCAGGAAATCAACAAAAGGGTTCTACAGATCGCTACAAGACTGCCCACTAACACAGATAAGACGAAGATTTATAAAATCAATTCGCTTACCGTGTTATTGCGGAGGTGATCAAATTCCTTCAGTGGGCAACTTTGAGTCCTCTGTTTCACCCTGTGATTGTCGACTGTCCGGATTTTGATTTTTCCTCGAGTGAGGTCCCGGCTTCGGCACCAAATGTCAGGTCCGCATTTCACACCGAATAACCACCTCTGTAAATTGAAAGCTGAAGGCATGCCTGGAGAGAAGTACACCACACAAATGTCTGAGGTACAGCTTCAATGTCAGCCAGGAGGGACTGAACTTTTATTCAGAACAAAGAAACACACACAGAGAAGACACATGCCCCTCCCTATAGATGTGTGACTTGCTTGAATTCCATTGGCTCTTCTGCTGTAACTTTTGCTATACATTCTTCTGCACACTCCTCTTTGCATTCCAGGGGGCGGTGTCTTCCATAGGTGTGTCCGACATGAACAAAGAACTTGTTATATATATCAGTATATTACACAAAGAACTGAAATGTATATACATATGTGTGAGGATAATATTTTTCAGACAATATACATAGTAATGATCCCTGACACACATACCCTTTAAATCCTAGGTAAGTAACCAGTAGATCAAGAGAGTAGATCCCTGACTGGTCCTGAATAGAGCCCAGATGCAATGAGGATGCGTCATCCATAGTCCACCGTTCATTACCCCCAAAGTGTTGTAGTAAGCACCAATAATTGTCAATCTCAAAGAGCACTGGAGGTCTCCAGTAACCATACTGACTGACAAATCCTTCACTCCTCTGCTTCATTGAATCAGTTCTTCTTATGTCAATATGTTACAACTATGTAGATGATTTACTCCACGATTACAGAGATTGCAGTATACATGTGTGTAAAAAAAATAAAAATCTTAATGTGAAAATATTGCGTTTGTCATCTTTTAAACCTCCCCAAAAAGACTAGTAATGGATTTAAAAAAATGTTTACATACAAGCTAAAAATGTTGATAAAAATTCTAATAGATCTTAAAGGGACGTATAGTTTTTAAGGGGATCTACATTTTTTCTCCGAAATAGCACCACTTTTGAAAGGGGCTGAGTTGCAATACCAGACACAGCTCATGAACAAAGGTGGTGCTACTTCTGGGGATAAAACAAATTCCCTTTTTCTAATTTCATACAACCCCTTTAAAGGGGCTCGGTCACCACATTATAAGTGCCCTATCTCCTACATAATCTGATTGGCGCTGTAATGTAGATAACAACAGTGGTTTTTATTTTGAAAAACAATCATTTTTGAACAAGTTATGAACAATTTTAGATTTATGCTAATTTGTTTCTTAATAGGCAACTGGGCGTGTTTTTACTTTTTACCAACTGGGCGTTGTACAGAGAAGTATATGACGCTGACCAATCAGAGACCAATCAGTGTCATACACTTCTCATTGTTCCAGCCCAGCTTCTTTCACTGCACAATCTCACTGGGCTGGAACAATGAGAAGTGTATGTCAGCCTCTGTAAGCCGCTGGCTTGATTGATGTCCCACATGAGCAGGCTTGTAATAACGTACCACATCCTGTGGGATGTCAATCAAGTCAGAAAGGGGCATGTTTAGGGACTGGACTCCATGAGTCTTCATGATAGCGGAACCGCCCAGATGACTCTTGACCAGTAATTTACCTACAGCACACGCTATGTTATAAGTTCATTTTCTACATTATGCACCATCGAGCAGATTATACTGTGGCATCTTTATAATAATATTACCATCCAGTATAATGCCATGGTGGCTGATTAGGGGCCTAAAAATTTGTGACAGGTTTCCTTATAAACGAATGCAGTCTCATTGTTCCATATATATTTTTGTTTGTTCACAACTTAAAGGGGTATCAGCACAAATGTCCGATAGGTGGAGATCAGACCCCTACAGATTGCCAGAATCTAATTGCAACACTTTTCCACATTGAGGATCAAATACACGTTCAAACAATTAAATACACAGTGTTAACTAATGTATCCCTGTAAACAGGATTATCTGATCAGATAATGTCATTGACTTAGTATCCTATAGCATAAAAGTTTTTTTTATGTTTTATGTTTCTATGAGTACTTTTTAATAAGCCACCACATAATGACATATTCATCCATATAGTCTCATATATGTCCTTATAGCACTAGGGGGTGCCGGACTCATGAATACAGAAGGCTCACAACTATCCACTGTATTCTACCTTCTGAGCTATTATCCAAACGTCGCAATATTTTTGTGCCATTGGGTGTAATAGGTCTTTGGAACTGGAGATCCCCATTAAATAGAGCATGCTATAGGTTACAGCGCAAGACCTGTAATAGCACTATTTTTAAATAGCCCAATAGAGTCGCTACATGTATCCATATATCTGTAACTGTGCTTAGTTGTTTTATCAAAAAATTGTATAACGTATTTTATAGTAAGCGTCCTCCGCACATTTCTACAGGCAGCTAAAATGGAGTACAGAAAATGTAAAAAAATAATTTGCAAATACATTTGTTGCAGCAGCTGCTGTGTAGTAAATTAATGTACCCACCTTGTCATACTCCCACATAAATATTCCCAAACTTTATAAATCAAATGAATTTAATTAAATTATCGTACATTTACCATACGGTCTCTTATTTATTGTCTACATTCTTATATAAACATGTATACCAGATAAATGTGATGCCATTCTAGCAAAATAAGCTGTATAAAACATGATGTAGATTTGGATAATACATCCCAAATACAGGGGTTGAATTTCTTTGGAAAGCCTCTTCTCTATTACAGCTCTCACCAGAGAATTGGATCCTTAAACCGCAATTGGTTGGACACTGGCTAAACTAAGGTGCGGAGTCTAAGGAATCTCCTCGTTCTTCACCCTAGAACGCATGAAAGGGGCATGGTCTTTATGGTCACGTTCCCAGGTTGCAGTGCCCAGAGTAGTCAGCAATTGACTGGTGCGCTGTAGGAACGTCTGGAGTAGGAGGCAGAACAAAGTCTGGATTCGACACCGGGAGAGTGGCTCTGTACATCAGCTCTGTACTGTACAGCTCCAAAGTTTTAGTAGTGGCTGTGCATATTCGTCCCATTCACTTGAAAGGGACAAAGTTGTAGTGAGCTGTAATGCCAGGCACAGCCGCTACTAAAAGTACGGCGCTGTGTCTGGTAAACAAAGAAGGAGACATGGGGCTCATCGGAGTGCCATGGCCTCTTTAAACAATTGATCTCCGGGAGTACAGACAGTCAAATCCCCACAGATCTAATACTGATGGCCTATCATTAGAAAGGGCCATCAATTTTAATCTACCGGATAACCCCTATAACAACTGGGAAAAAAACTGTATAAATTGGCAATTTTTGTCAAGATTTATAGCCAACCCTGGTCAATGAGAAGACTACAATATGTAGCGTCCATGTATTTTGACCGTCGGGATTACTCACGCCCCGGCGGCCGCAGCCATGGATCTGTGAGTGCTGGCCCGCATCTCCTCCCCAGGAGACGCCAGCGCTCACTTCGCTCCGGTTCGCTTTGTCCCGTAGGGTGCGCACGCATGCTCGTGCCCGGTCTTAAAGGGCCAGCGTGCGCACATGCGAATTATCATTAATTAGCCCCTTTTCTCATTGCCTGAGCGTTGTTATGTTTTCCTATGTTAGTCTTGCAAATGGTCCCTTAGTGTTATCCTGTTCCCGTTGTTCCTGTGCCCTACTACCTGTACCCTGTATCCCGTGCTATTTGTTCCTGTGCCTTAAACCTGTTAGAGTCGTGTTGTGCCACCGGTTTCGCCTGCTGTGTTACACCACGTCTGGTGTCTGCTGCCAAGGTCCTATCTGAGATTAGCCGTTGCTACTGTCTGAACCACTACTGGTACCCTTGTGCTTGGACTATTTATATATTGACTTGGTACTCTGTTGGCCAGCTGCTATCCCGCTATGGCGGTACGGCCCAATGGGTACACATATCCACAGATCGTGACACAATATTATCTTCAAAGATCATATTATTCCTGTGACCACTGACATCAACATAATCAGAAATCTAAGTCCCACCAGACTGTAGCCAGCATCCCTGAATGAGGCCATGGAAAGATAATTGACCAAGAATTGATGAAAAATGTATTCAAATGGTGGGGAAGGAACCAAGAACAACTTTACACAGATATGTGCTGATTTTCAAACTCAACAGTTTCCGGTCACACCATTCCTCTCTGTTTGAATAGAAATAGGCCCTACAGTAGAAAAAAGTAGAAGACCCCACCTCTAAAGCTGGCTATAGGAGTAAAGATTGGCCCAGAATATGACAAGTTTTTCAGTTTATTTTTGCAATGGAAATATATTGTACATGTACAGTATATGTGTAAAATACATGTATTTTTCTCAGAAAAGCATGATTGATAAAGGTTCTGACCGATAAAAAAAAATTTTATTGGTCAGAACCAATCATGTTTTAGTACCATGGATGCCAAATTTCACATGTTAGAATGCCTCATGATTATTTTGTTTTATTTTATACCTTGGCTAAATATTGTTTTTTCTTTATTTGTGGTACAGATGGGCCCGTGGTATTAAAACACAACCAGTATATTTTCATTTTGTAACTTAAAGGCTATATACATCTTTGAATAGAATTTTACAACTTTACATAAAATGTCCTACAGTGCATAATAAACTGACCACCAAGTTAGGCTCTGTTCACATCACGTTTGAGCTTTCCGTCAGATGTATACGTCGTGAGTATTGCCTGATGTATTCCTCTGATGAAAGGATTTGACGTATGCAACATTATATACATACAGTGGCATACGCCCCCCCAAAGGCTCTGATGTTAAAAACATATATCGTGCGATATACTCTTTTTGAATGATACCTCTGCATTGAAAAGCGTAATAGACAATGCTTTTCTACACAGCAGAAAAAAAAGTATACTGACATATACCAGCCCAACAGAGGCCAAAGGGGCACTCTTTTGGCCTCCGTAGCGTAAATGGAGCACTTTGGAGCTTTTAGCAGCGTTTATGTCAAATGTGGGGCTCAAACGTGATGTGAACAGAGCCTTACGATTTCAGTCTAAGGACTCATGCCCACTTCAGTTATTTTCATCACAGTGCTATCCGTTTTTTTAACGGCTGGCACAATCGTCTCTGCCATTCCATTAATTTGGTCCATTGAAGCCATTCATGTGCGGTCCGTGTTTCACGGATCCGTCTTAGTGGCCGTACGACGAGCAACGGATGTGTGTATGAGGCCTAAAAACCCTCCATCCAATAGATCTTTACCACCGCAGGCACTGCATTCAGCCCTTATTTTTTGTCCTATGATCAACCCTCTGAAAACTTTAACAATCCACAAATGCAAGGGTTTTTCCTCATACTGGCATCAGTGGTTCACCCACAATTATCCCACTTTCAAATTTTGTGACACCCCATATATTACCCATTACGTCTTAAACTTAGCACTCTGGTACCTTCTTTTACCTCTCAGTGATCTGATGTCAACATCTGTGTAATACCTACTTTTACATAAAATATCCAATAAACTGCCCACCAAGTGTATATTTAATTGGAAAATGGTTTGTAAAGAAATCCTGCACTATATATATATTGAGGAAACATAAAGAATTCCAAACTTTTCCACGTAGTTAAATATAAATTTGTGATAATAAATACCTTGGCCAGTAATTGCTTTATGTAATTGCATTGCTCATGTTACAATACAAAATGCTATTCTCTAAATCAGAACATTCAAGAACATGTTTGGAGGGACTCAAATAGAGTAACAGGTCAAAGAATTAAATAAGCAATATTGTTCAGGTATTTGCTGTTTTTCTACAATAGATATGCAAAAAATATTTTCAGAAAGAATATGCGAGTTCTAAATCCAAATTGCCTTCTTTTTTTTTATATACTTTTGGTTAATAGTACTTGGCTGCATTTATTTAAGAGAATAATGTAAGATTTTAATAGGATTTGCTATCCAAGCTTGTCTTCATAATTGACAAGATTTGTACCTTTGTCAATAAAATAGAGATCGCTATAATAATTACAATGCAGTTTAGCATTTTTATCTCTTTTATCTTCTAATAATGGGCCTGACGCAAATAGCAAAGGGGAGAGAAACTAGTTCTCTTTATATACTGTAAGGGGGGATTCACACGAACGTGTATTCGGTCCGTGCGGGCCGCGTGGTTTTCACGCATCACGCAGCCATGAAGTCAATGGGTGCGTGAAAACCACGCAGGTCGCACGGAAGCACTTCCATGCGAACCGACTGAAACAGCGCACCAGCTGTCAAAAGGATGAATGTTAACAGAAAAGCACCACGTGCTTTTCTGTTTCCAAACATCCAAACGGAGTGTCTTTGAGATGAGCGAACCCGGACAACCGAACCGAACTTCACCGGGTTCGGCCGAACTCGTTTTGGCCGAACCCGGCAAAAAAATTTCCGGTACGCGATGTCAGGAGATAGTCACTGTCCAGGGTGCTGAAAGAGTTAAACTGTTTCAGCACCATGGACAGTGACTTCCGATCCCAATATACATGAACCTGTAAAAAAAAAACGAAGTTCTGACTTACCGATAACTCCCGGCTTCTTCCTCCAGTCTGACCTCCCGGGATGACAATTCAGTCCAAGTGACAGCTCCAGCCAATCACAGGCCAAGCACAGGCTGCAGCGGTCACATGGACAGCCGCGTCATCCAGGGAGGTGGGGCCAGATGTCGAGAGGCGCGTCACCAAGGACGCGTCACCAAGGCAACGGCCAGGAGAGAAGTTCTCGGTAAGTACGAACTTTTTCTTTTTTTTTAACAGGTTGCTGTATATTGTGATCGCCATTCACTGTCGAGGGTGCTGAAAGAGTTACTGCCGATCAGTTAGCTCTTTCAGCACCTTGGACAGTGATGGGCGTCAACTAGCCTCATCTCTATGATGGCGGCTGCACGAAAATCACGCAGCCGCGCATCATACACGGATGACACACGCAGCTGTCAAATGGTTTTTGCGCGCGCAAAACGCAGCGTTGTTTGCGCGCGCAAAAACGCAACGTTCGTGTGAATCTGCCCTTATAGCTAGAAGTGGAAAACATGGCTCGGCCTATTCAACTGAGGCTCACCTTGAATGCTCTTAATCTAGCTGCTGACCAATATATTTAGGACGTTTGCTCGTTCAACGGCTGATCATTGCCCTGTTTATAGGGCAATGATCGGGAATGAGCGTTCACATAAACGTTTCTTTGCCCTACAATCGGCCAGTGTAAAAGGGCCTTTAAGTCCTGCCATTGAGAAATCCAGGTAGATAGTAAGTTCTTTGGTTTGGCATGGGTTAATGGGCCTTCCACTTTTTCTGAAAGGTCTGCCTAGTTCTTCAGTAGATGTAACCGGGGGGGCCTTAACCCCTTCCCGCCGCAGCCCTTTTTCAGATTTTCATTTTCGTTTTAACCTCCCCACCCTCCCTGACCGCAGCATTTAACGAGTTAAACAAGCGGAATTGTGCTCGAGCGCAATGCCGCTCGTTACTCTGAAGTGTCGGTTGTAACAAACAGCCGACACCGTCATCGTATGGAGCGGGTTCACTCCGTGTGCCCGCTCCATACTTCCCCTACCCGACTTTGGCATATGGATACGTCAAATGTCGGGAAGGGGTTAAAGCAGAAAAAGTACGAGTGTCCTACATTGTATTTGGTCCTCTTCATAATGCCTCATGCACACGACCATTGTGCCACTTGGGCCATTTTTGATGGCATCCGAGTGGCACCCGATAGTCTTCACGGACCCATTCACTTTAGCGGGTGAATCGGGTCAGTGAAAAATGGTCCGAGTCTCCGATCCAAGGTAAGATAGAACATGTCCTATCTTTCCTCGGATCACTGACGGGACTCGGGCGGCACACACGGTCGTGTGCTTGAGGCATACCAGTTAGTAGATACATTCTGGTGGGAAACACTGGGTCTTACCTAATGAATTAATTTATACAGATTCTTGTAATAAATTGAATTGCTAGCTGTGGAACAAACACATTTTGCCTTTACAATTTTGAAAAATGAATTCTTACAGCCATTATTTCTGATTGTTATTTGATTTACTGTTAGTGTATTTAACAATGTACAGATGAGACTTTGGGAAATTGTAGGGGGTCATAAAGTATCATTTTAATTCTTTAGGACAATAAGGGTATGTTCACACGGCCTATTTACGGACGTAATTCGGGCGTTTTTGCCCCGAATTACGTCTGAAAATAGCGCCTCAATAGCGTTGACAAACATCTGCCCATTGAAAGCAATGGGCAGACGTTTGTCTGTTCACACGAGGCGTATATTTACGCGCCGCTGTCAAATGACGGCGCGTCAATAGACGCCCGCGTCAAAGAAGTGACCTGTTACTTCTTTGGCCGTAATTGGAGCCGTTATTCATTGACTCCAATGAATAGCAGCGCCAATTACGCCCGTAATTGACGCGGCGTTCAAGCGCCTGCACATGCCGGTACGGCTGAAATTACGGGGATGTTTTCAGGCTGAAACATCCCCGTAATTTCAGCCGTAACGGACGCCCTCGTGTGAACATACCCTAACACAGAAATAGAAAACCACAGGCCAAATATTAAGTAATGTCAAAACAGACAGAACGTGTTTCAATTACATTCTCAGATACATTCTCTTTTCCTACTGCAGTAGATTAAAAGCACTTATCTATATTGCGACATTACTGTAAAGCTTTTTAAAACTTTGTATTTGTTTATGTGTGTGGTCATGAAAAGAAGGGATATAAATGTACCCCAGTGTCAGAAGTTTACAGCCTTCATCTAAAGTATGTGGTGACCTGCAGGTATGAAGCGCTTGATATTGGAATGCATTACTTTATGTTGTTTGTTTTTTAATACTATGCCAACTCACCCCCGATGTGTTTGCTCTTTGTGGTATTGTACTGGACTGTACCTGACTTCGAGGAATGGAGTAGTCTTAATCATTTACATGTGGAAGTCATTTGTATTGGAAAGCATTTATTTAGTGATAAAAATAAGTTTTGCAATTGACTTTTATTTAAAATTAAATGCACTTTTTCACTTGTAGCCCTGTGTGAAGTGGTCCCCGTCCCCCGTATATGGTAACAGTGATACTGCGCCTCCGCTAGTCTGGGAGAGTGGGATGTACTTAAATAGCGCCGGTGGCTCCACTCAATCAGGCCTTATGATTTATAAGATCAGTCCCAATTGAGAAAAATACAAAATTAAGGACAAAAGTATTGGGACACCTACACATAACACCTACAGGAACTATTATGACATCCCATTATAAATCCATAGGCATTATTATGTCCCTCCTTTGCAGCTTAAATAGCTTCCACTCTCCTGGGAAGGCTTTCTACAAGATATTGGAGTGTGTATGTGGAAATTTTTGCCCATCCAGAAGAGCATTTGTGAGGTCAGACAATGGACATTGGATGTTGGATGAGAGGGCCTGGCTGGCAAACTCTGTTTTAGTACATTCCAAAGGTATTTGATGGGGTTGAGGTCAGACCTATGTGCAGGCCAGTCATGTTCTTCCACATCAAACTCACCCAATTATGTCTTTATGGACCTTGCTTTGTGCACTAGAGAATAGTCATGCTGGAACAGAAAAGTGCCTTCCCTAACTATTCCCACAAAGTTGAAATCATACAATTGTGCAAAATGTTTTGGTATGCTGAAGCATTAAGATTTCCATACACTGGAAGTAGGGAGCCTAGGCCAACCCCTGAAAAAAAAAACAACAAAGAATTATCCCTCCTCCATCAAACTTTACAGTTGTCACAATGCAGGCAGGCAGGTGACGTTCTCCTGGCATTCGCCAAATCTAGATTAGTTCCTCAGACTGCCATACAGAGAAGCGTTATCAGTCCACACAACGCGTTTCCACTGCTCCAGAGTCCAGTGGCGGCGTGCTTTACACCACTCCATCTGACGCTTGGCATTGTGATTGGTGATGTAAGTCTTGCATGCAGCTTCTCGGCCATGCACGGTTTTTGTGTGGATGTAAATAACCGAGCAGGTTTGGAACTCTGCAGTTATTGAGTCAGCAGAGCGTTGGTGACTTTTATGCACTATGCACCTCAGCACTCGGTGACCACACTCTGTAACTTTGTGTCTGAGTTGCTGTGGGTCCTAAACGCTTCCACTTTGAAATAATACCACTCACAATTTATTGTGGAATATTTTGGAGGGAAATTTTTTTACGAACCGACTTATTGCAACAGTGGCGTCCTATTACAGTACCATGCTCGAATTCAGTGAGCTGTTTTGAATGACCCATTCTTTCACAAATGTTTATAAAGGTGACTGCATGGCGAGGTGATGGATTTTATACACATGTGGCATTGGGACTGAATGAAACACCTGAAATTAATGATTAGGAGGTGTGTCCCAGTACTTTTATCTATACAGTATATATATATCTGATCACATAAATAAAGTCTTTGTTGTTTTTATTTATATCGTTAATTGACACATCAATACAGAACCCTTATATCATTTTTCACGTAACAGAAAGATGAGCTGACAGAATTATAAAGACTGGGGTCCATATTGGTTGGTAAGAGCAGGATTAGATTACAGTATTTTTCAGGATCCTGTCACAACCTCCCGCTACATTCTCTGGTGTCTCTTTCACTAACATTAAGGTGGAACACACCTCTGACCTTTCCTGGGGGGCTTCCCCTCTCCCATACACAGGATAATGACCTCTACATCCTGTGCAGTCATAGAACAGCAGCCATATTGAAAAGGTCAACACACACTTATTTTGCTTGCAGGTCATTAGACTATTATATATGTATGTATGTATATATATATATATATATATATATATATATATATAAAAACTACATATGTGATCCTTATTTCATCACTACATTCTCCCCCGGATGGTTTTCCTTCCATCCCAGGAAAGATAATTAATGGTTAAATATTACAATAATACAAACAAACTTTTTAACAGTAATACTACAGTACCAATCCATTTTAAAGGTCATGTGTGTAAGATAAGAAGAGAAAAAAAATAAAAAATAAAATTAATAATAGACTGGCATCATATTAACAAGACTACAGTGAGCTGCAATAATTTCCATCAAAGCATAAGGTTGGACAATGTAACTTTGCACAGCAAAGTGGGTCTTCCCACAGTGGGTCTTCTACAAAGGAGACTCAGATAAAGGTGTGAACCAGTCATTATCATTACTTTGACTTCCATTAAAGGACGCCTCATTGGAGTCTGCGCGGGGTTCACGTTGTAAGTCCTCATCATTAGTAGAAACAGATTGTACTGTAAATAGATGGGTCAGATGACAGGCTATGAAGGAGTTATCTGGGTTTTTAATGACCTATCCTTAGAATAGGCCATCAATATTAGATCAGTGTGGGTCTAACCCTTGGCACTCCGGCCGATCAGCTGTTTAAAGGGGCTGCGGTGCTCGTACGAGCACCAAAGTCTCTTCATTGTTTACACGGTTCTCCTTCTTGTTCGTACTTTTGCGCATTATTACGTTTGTATTGGCTGTGCAAGGTATTGCACCACTGTCCCATTCACTTTACTGGGACAGTGGTGCAATACCTTAGGATAGGCCATCAATATTAGATCAGTGGGGGTCCAACTCTCTGCATCGCCGCCGATCAGCTGTTTGAAGGAGCCGTGGTGCTCGTACGAGTGTTTAATTGTTTACATAGCTCTCATTTTTGTTCCTACTTGCACACGCCATTACATTTGTAGAAGGTGTGCAAGGTATTTCACCACTGTCCCATTAAAGGGAATAGAGGATGCTACAATTGTAACGGCGCATGCAAGTACGAACGAGAAGGGGAACCATGTAAACAATTAAGAGGTTGTGAAACGCTTCAAACAGCTTATTGGCGCTGGTACCAAGAGTAGGACCCCAACCAGTCTAATATTGATGGCCTATACTAAGGATAGAAGAAGCACTTTATTGCTAGGTTTCAAATCCCTATCCTGAACCTTGACATCATATTGTCTCTTTTTAGCAGCGTTTACTTACATAGTATATTCCTCAGCAATCTGGTAAGCTTCTCATTTTTTTTTTAGTATTTCAACAAACTGATTGCAAAGGATCTGCCAGACACAGCTTCTGTGTCGACGCCCGTGGGTAATCAGTCTGCATCTGCTCCTAGGTCTGTTAGAGTGACTCGATCTGCTACCACTCAGGCTGGTAGGCTGAGGAGGGGGAGAACCTATCACAGCCTGGCCAGACGGTTCTAGCTCCCGCCCCGGTCTATGTATACCTTCATTTGTTTCTGGTCTTTGCCTGTGATTCTTCCTTGTTTCCTGGCTCTGCTGTTCCAGCTATTACTATTGACCTCAGCTTCATTTTGACCCTGGCTTTACTGACTACTCTCCTGCTCTGCGTTTGGTACCTCGTACACTCCTGGTTTGACTCGGCTCGTACACTACTCTTGTTGCTCATGGTCTTGCCGTGGGCAACTGCCCCATTTCCCTTAGCTTCTGTAAGCTTCTGTTTGTCTCTCGTGCACGTATTGAGTGTAGGGACCGTCGCCCAGTTGTACGCCGTCGCCTAGGACGGGTCGTGCAAGTAGGCAGGGACTGCATAATGGGCAAAAAACGTCTCCCTCAGATTTTTAGCTACAGTCACTGCCCTCTCGTCTGTTGTGGGTTTTTTCTAGGCATAGTGAGTGTAGTAGTCAGTCACATTTAAAGAGAACCTGTTACCTGCCCAAAAAACTGCAGCTGACATCTCAGTTATATTGCAGGCGCCTTACAGATTCTGCCGATTTTTCTGCAATCTAACTGATATGTCAACTGCAGTTTTTAATTTTTTTCTTCTAGCCCCCACCACTGCTGAGATATCAGTGCCATTAATTTTGGTGCCCGATATGCAAATATGGCCTTCGACTGTCAAGTGGGCGGGTAACACCTGTGACTAGATTAGGGGTAACCGCCTACTTGACAGTCAAAGGCCTAATTTGCATATCAGACACCAGAACTAACGGCCCCGATATCTTAGGAACGGTGGGGGCTAGAAGAAAAAAACATAAAACATCAGAATCTGTGAGGCGCCTGCAATCTAACTGAGATGTCAACTGCAGTTTTTTTGGCAGGTGACGGGTCCCCTTTAACACATATCCACCCCACTGGTGTCATTGTCAATGCACAAAAAGTCCATGGACACTAAGTCCGATGGACCAGAACTTTTCAAGTGCCTTGTTTCAGTCCAAACCCTTTTAGCGAGAACTAACAGCCTTCTCACAGGATGATCAAGGAACAACTGAACTTCGTAAAGAAGATCTATAATTAATTTCAACTTATCCCATTCGCTGACGTGGCAAATACTTTCCACTGGTAATCATTTTTTTTTTGGGTCCCCCTACGAATGACAGACTCTCTCACGTGTCGGCTTACAGGTTCTTTTGTTGCAGACAAATAATGTCCTCTGCTGTTAGTTTAATATTTTCAGAACTTCCCAAAACTGCAGGGCAGCATTACATATCAAGAATGCTAACTTCTCTTGCACCCAAACTGTCAACAGCTCGCAATTCAGAAAAGTAAGCTGCCACTGGAGACCCTCAGTTTTTCTCCCATTTACTAAATTGGTAATTGGACAAGAAAGCCAACCACCTGTCACCAGTTACATCAAGTTTTGCAGTAGTCAGAATATAGGTAAGTGGATTATTGACGGTCTTTACCTCAAAATGCGTACCATATACATACTCCTTTAAAGAGGCTCTGTCACCAGATTTTGCAACCCCTATCTGCTATTGCAGCAGATAGGCGCTGCAATGTAGATTACAGTAACGTTTTTATTTTTAAAAAACGAGCATTTTTGGCCAAGTTATGACCATTTTTGTAGTTATGCAAATGAGGCTTGCAAAAGTCCAAGTGGGTGTGTTTAAAAGTAAAAGTCCAAGTGGGCGTGTATTAGGTGCGTACATCAGGGCGTTTTTAATACTTTTACTAGCTGGGCGCTCTGATGAGAAGTATCATCCACTTCTCTTCAGAACGCCCAGCTTCTGGCAGTGCAGACACAGCCGTGTTCTCGAGATATCACGCTGTGTCGTCACTCACAGGTCCTGCATCGTGTCAGACGAGCGAGGACACCGGCACCAGAGGCTACAGTTGATTCTGCAGCAGCATCAGCGTTTGCAGGTAAGTAGCTACATCGACTTACCTGCAAACGCTGATGCTGCTGCAGAATCAACTGTAGCCTCTGGTGCCGGTGTCCTCGCTCGTCTGACACGATGCAGGACCTGTGAGTGACGACACAGCGTGATCTCTCGAGAACACGGCTGTGTCTGCACTGCCAGAAGCTGGGCGTTCTGAAGAGAAGTGGATGATACTTCTCATCAGAGCGCCCAGCTAGAAAAAGTATTAAAAACGCCCCGATGTACGCACCTAATACACGCCCACTTGGACTTTTACTTTTAAACACACCCACTTGGACTTTTGCTAGCCTCATTTGCATAACTACAAAAATGGTCATAACTTGGCCAAAAATGCTCGTTTTTTAAAAATAAAAACGTTACTGTAATCTACATTGCAGCGCCTATCTGCTGCAATAGCAGATAGGGGTTGCAAAATCTGGTGACAGAGCCTCTTTAACTTATCCACAATAGCCCACTTTAGAGCTAAAAATGAAAAAAAAAAAATTCAGCTGGACTTCAGCTAATATAGGCTACAGGCCAGAGTCCATCTTAACTGGCATCCATATGTACAATAAATATATTTTCTAAATTGGAATAGGCCAACATTGGGGCCTCAGGAAAAACTTTTCTTGACCTCACTTCTAAAAATCCATTACTCATTGAAAAGAGTCTTTTTGTTTGTATCAGTAGCAAGAGTTTCTTTTAATAGATTATTAAAAAGGCCTTGACATTTTGGAGAAGCACTCTGGTAATTGCCACTAAATCCTAAGAATGATCTTAGCTCAGTCAAGTTGGTGGGACTTGGCCATTCCACCACTGCCTCCACTTTTTCAGGATCTGTTGCTACTCTATCTTCAGAAACAATGTGTCCCACAAAAGTTGCAGATGAATGTGCAAACGAACATCTGTCAAAGGGAAAGCTTCAAGCCTTCTTTTCTTAGAAGATCAAGTACTTTGAATAGTTTTTATGATCAAGCACTTCAAGAGTGGAGCCAAAAACAATAATATCATCCAAGTAGACAATGCACTCTCTAAAGCAAAGGTCTCCAGCATCTGATCCATTAATAATTGAAAGTTAGATGGTGCTCCAGTGATTCCATGAGACATGCGAGCAAACAGGGAAAAAATTATAGGGCAGATGAAAGCTGTCTTTTCTTAAACTTCACGCATGGGTACCTGATATTACCCAGATCTTAAATCGACTACAGTGAATTTTTTTTTACCTTGCAGAGAATCAAGAGCTCGTTCAATGCGTGGAAGTGTGTACTGGTCTGGAATAGTACGGCGTTCAAAGTTTGGTCATCTACACAAATGAGTACGCAACTATTTTTCTTTCTTACTATCACAATTGGCGAAGCATAAGGGCTTCAAGATTATACAATTATTTCTTTATCTTTAATTTTGTGTAAAAAAATTCCACACATTCTCCAAATCTCTAGGAGGTATACGTTGAGACTATCTCTTAGGGGAGTACTGTGCTTAATGCTCCTAGCACACCCACATCCATGTCCTCAGTAGAGAAACCATCTCTGTACTCTTTGAGTTGTTCACAAAACTTCTGTATATGATCTGGTGGACTGTCAGCATTCTAAAGATGAAAGTCCAGAGATGTTTCTTGTTCAACTGCAGCCGGATAAGACTCCAGGGTTTCTGATGGATAACAGTACACTACTTACTGTCAAGCAGGTATGACTACTGGATGAGAAGAAATATTACGAACTGTGACAATATCCATCCTTGGACATTCAAAACAATACTCCTTTCTTTCAGGAATTATTTCCCAACCATTCTTTACAGATTATTTAGAATCAGTCTCAAACAAAAATAAACTCCCATTGGCCCCAGGTAGAATTTCAACATAAACTCTTAAAAACTTTTATTTTCCCTGGTGGATGTTCCACTGAACGCCAGGGGTTTTCCACACATCCCGAGGCAACTCTGGGGCAAACGTTTGGCAGATATCCTAAAGTTCAGGAGCTACAGGCAATGCTGTAAGGGGGATTTCTTGCTGAGGTTGGAGACATTTTAGAAAAGCACCTTCAACGGCTTCTGCATTAGATTCTACAATCACAGGAGCAGACTCCTTACCTCTAGATGACGGGTTCATATAAGAAATCTCTTTCAGAGGGGATCACCATCAAGTACCACACCAGAAATATGAAGATCCACCACCAAACATCCATAAAGACAGGATTTTCCCCAACACGAAATACAGGCACATTATCAACAGGATGCAAGGGGAGATGACTCAAATGTTGCTAGTAAAAAGGTCGCTAGATAAAAGTTTGTTGGGAACTAGTATCAAATAAAGCAGCAGTCGGTATTAAGGTACATCTCCATCCAACACCAGACAAACATTGAAAATCGGATTCTTTTGGCTTGTCTTGTTTCCTCTTGGTCAACTGTCCGGCTCTACTGTGAAATTCTGAGTTTTCAGTCAGAAATGGAATTTGTCGAAATGTATGATCTATTTTCCCACAATGGAAACAATTTATAATAGGAGCTGAGAGCTGTGTTCTTTATGGCCAGTGAGTGGGGTTTTGGGCTCTAAAGGCTTGTTATGGTATTCATTTTTAACCGTCTCATTATCTCTTTCCCCAGAAGGAATTACTTTAACTTTGCTTTGATAGGGGGTACTGAAATTGATATCAGCCTCGTGTTTCTTAACTTTAATTATAATTTCAGTGAAATTATAGTCTAGTTCTCTTAAAATAAGTCTTAGAAATGGAGACATAGGATGGTGCGGCAGTATTACTCCTATAAGTTGAGCAGCCCTTAGTTTGTCAGTATCTGCAAAAAAAACAAAAAAACCTTTTGAGTAAGCATTCTGCCTAGAGAAACATCTAAAATCTGAACACCTAGAGAGACTTCTAACTTCTGCAGGCCTGGAGAAACTTCTAACCTCCACACAAACACCAATACATCCTCTTCCTCTTGGTGCCTTGTTTGGCTGAAATCAGCAAGATCAAGATCTGATCAGGGTCATGGTGCAGTCCATACACACAAGATAATACAGCCATATAGTCCTGAGCAGTAATATTCACATGAGTGTCTTCGTGAGCTCTAATGAAAACTGAAGCGGGTGGCCTCAAACTTTCCATTTCTTTT
Organism: Rhinoderma darwinii; assembly: GCF_050947455.1. Lineage (NCBI taxonomy): Eukaryota > Metazoa > Chordata > Amphibia > Anura > Rhinodermatidae > Rhinoderma > Rhinoderma darwinii. The sequence continues at coordinate 290,016,079 of NC_134691.1, forward strand.
TTTTTTTTATCAGAACAGGACCACTCTTCCATCATCTCTTCCATCATCTGGAATACATAGTTATTTCAGGTTTCAAAAGTTTCCTCACCAGCAGGAACAGGTATAATTCCAGAAAAAGTATTTAACCTGCGATAGACATCCACGTTCAAATTTTGAGACACTGCAGATACTCAATATTAATGTCCCTTTTCTTAGCCAGGCTAGAATCTGTAAGGTTCTCTGCTAGTAAAACTCTGGGATTTGAACTAACTGGGAAAATTATAGCACAGCCAGATGGTTTGCTTCCTATAAGATATATGCAGAAGAGCACTTTAATTGGATTTCGCTCAACTTCACAGAGTCACATATAGTGAGTAAATAATCCATAACTCTCCTCTTTTTTTTATTCACAAGGAAATTTTTTGGTAAAGTTTCAACTCCATTTAGTTCCTCTTCTAATGTTTGGGTGCTCACAGATGTAAGGAAACATCCTGTGCAGTCATAGTACAGCAGCCATATTGAGAAGGTCACCACACTTAGTGTGCTTATAGGTCAGTAGACTACCATATATAAAAATCTTCATATGTAATATCTATTACATCACTACATATGTAATCTTTATTACATCACTGCACACTTCTGCAGCTTCTATGTTACATAGTACATAGAAGCTGCAGAAAGCCATTCTGAGGCGAATACGTCAATGAGATGCACTGACAGCTCGGCTGACAGCAGCTCAATGTGCTCCTGAGCGATTTTCTAATCTCAGTTCTGATCCACTTTGACTTGATCACAACAGAGCAAAGAAAATATCTATGACTAAGAGCACCAAGGGCTCGAAATACGTAAGCTTTATATGGAATATCGACAATCTTTTTAAGATGAAATAATAAAGTTATTATTTTAAAGGAAGATGTGCTAGCTGTATAAGGGCTTGTTTTTGTATAATGGTACCATTTTAAGGTACATATAAATTTAACTTTTAGCATTTAATTGTTATTATTTTTTTGGGGGGTGGGAATATGTTCCCATTTTCTAGACCAGTGCTTCTTAAACTGTCAGACAAGCCTCAATGGTGAGGTACCCTCCCAGTTGTTTGTGAGGTGCAGCTAGGGAGGCAGTTTAGTCAGAAGTGATAATATACTGCTCAGGCCTTCCTGCAGCAATATCTGGTTTGATAACATATTTGACTCCTTTTGTGCTTATTTTTATGTTATACTTAATAACGTTTAATGAAAGATAAATGGAAATACATTTTTAATTTTGGCATTGATTTTGACCAATGACGAGGCCCAGGCATCATAATTTTTATGTTGAGGTCCAAGTAGAAAAAGGTTGAGAAGCCCTGGTCTAGACCCTGAGGTGCCAAAGTCACTATTTACTGTGGCATCTAAGGGGTTAAGTGACTAGGAGCTTAGTTATCTCGAATCTCAGCTGTTACCACGGGATAGCAGATGTCAGCTGACGCCAACTCATGCAAGTAATGGTGTGTGCATAGCCCTGTGCCCCTGCCATCACTTTGTCGTACATTTACGGCACTGTGCGGAAAGTACATGTGTCATACATGTATGCCGTGGCATGTTTGGTTTAAATATTAGTTATATATCCTGCCTTTTATTTCACAAAATTAACTTAAAAATGCTTCCTGAACAACTTCTAGTTTAGAGCATTTATTCCTCTAAGACAATTACAGTTGGAAAATCTTCAATACTTAGAACAATTGATGATAGGGAATTGGTAAATTCTCTAGAAGCTCCACTGCTAATGCCTCACTACTCTTGGATTTGTTGATTGATCTGACATATTCTGTACTTGTAGCTTATACAAGGTAGCATGTAAAATGTCAAGGAGGGCAGCGGATTTAGAGCCTTAGCAACTAAAAGGATTTCAAAGAATGCTTGCTTATTACGTTAAAGTCTTCAGTCTTATGGATAAAGATCAGGTTGTCACATGTTTTCTGATAGACTACATGGTCAAAAGTAGAACTGCCCTTCAAGTAAGTGGGTTTGGTCACTTGCGCCACATCCAAAATGTCACTGTCAGGGTTAAACTTCCTTCTCCCTGTTATTCCACACCGAATAACCACCTCTGTAAATTGGAACTGAGGGCATGCATGGAGAAAATATACCACGCAGACAAGTTGGTAGATGTCCTCCCTCAGTGAGTTAGGAAGTGAACTGAACTTTTTTATTGAACAAAGAAAGAAACACAAAACTCCTCCCTAGAGATGTGGGACGTGCTTAAGCCCCATTGGCTCGTCAGCTGTAAGTTCTTCTGTACACTCCTCTTGTATTCCAGGGGCGGTGTCTCCATAGGCGTGTCCGTCATGCAGACTCCATTGTTCCATAGATCCAATCTTTTTGTGCAATATATTGATATATACATACATATATATGTAAGGATAATATTTTTGCAAACAATATACATGGTAATGATCCCTGACATCACCACCTAGCAGTATGATGGAACAATCTATATTAATCGGATGTCAGGAGGACACTTTCTCAACAAATCTTTAGTGTAAACCATAAAGTACATCATGAACCATTGTAAAGAATTCTTTCCTTACAACTTTGTGGTAACAGTACAGGCCGTGCCCTTTCCTCATGGATCATAACACCATGAACAAAGTAAAGTCTTGAAAAAATGACTTGGTATTTGATGGTCAGTGAAGCTCTATACCTAAGAGAACCTTTACCTAAACCCCACAAAAAACTTCGGGATATATTGAAAAGATGAATGCCCACTGCCTTATTCCAAAATCTAGTGGAAATCCTTCCAAGAAGAATGGAAGCTGTTACAACAGCCTAGGATTTAAAAATAAGATGTTCAGCAAGTTGTGACAAACTTTCTACATATCTACAATTTTTGGATCATCATTCATTCTATATTAGTATTTTGGCTGAGTTAGATCTTAGTTTAGAGTCAAAGGAGCTGTTTCTGATGTAGAGCAATGATGATGACAATGCCAAGTGTTTGTTGGCAATGGTTAACAAAGATCCTGTATACAAGGCCAGCCTTAGGGATGTGTGTTGTCACACAGGGCGTGTCTTCTGTCATTATTGAAGTGGGCACCACTGGCACGCACACTTGGCATCCGAACCTATGGAAAAGCAGCTGCATGAGATGCAGCTTCATTTCCTAGTTCATTGATTGGAGGGTGTTATTTGAGCACTGTATGATGGTATTATTTGGCCACTGTATGATTTCATTATTTGGGCACCATATGGTACACTATAAGGGGGATCATCAATAAAAGGTACTGCATAGGGCACCTTCAACTTAAGGCTGAGCCTGTATCCTTTACAAGTGTAGTTACTGTAAATAATAAGATTTTATAAAACAGAGCTCAGAAATGGTAGATAGTTCATTATAATCAACGGCTTTGCACTGAAATGTGTTGCCAATTATTTGCTCATCTATGCAGGAATGGTAATGAATGGTGAAACTTTGTAGCAGCAGTGCCTACTAGAATCAGGATCTTCAAGGGATAAGGAATTATCCAAATATGAAGCAGGATATGGGGTCTACCTGTATTTCAGGAAGTGTTTAGTAAGTATTCCGTTTTTGGCTGAACTAGAGGATTAATTTAAAATAATAAATGGCAGTAGGAGCTATAGAAATTGTAGGTTTTTGTTCGGGTGTTCCGGAGAATTAAATGCAGATAGGTTTACAATCTTGACTAAACTTGGCATTCAATTCTAGTAAGCTTTAGTTACTTACACTTTGTATGCTCACAGTGTTTGTCCAAAGGGCACAGCTAAATGCCTGTCACAGGAAAGTAAAGGAAACTCCCTTTTAGTAAAATCCATTAAGCTCCTCTTATGTTCACTGAAATTGCCAATAGGTAATGTCATATCATCACTTCGGAGCTTTTTGCTTAATCTCAGTAACTACATTAATGTTTCTAGGGTAAAATTAGCAGAAAACTATTAAAAGAATATCATTTCATTTGCATTACACAGAAGCTTTGTATTCTATAGCTATTATTATATCTTAAGGGGGTTGTCTAGCATTAGAAAGACATGGCGGCTTTCTTCCAGGTACAGCGCCATACCTGTCTATGGGTTAATGGAGCTGAGCTGAAATACTAGACACTACCTGTGGACAGGTGTGGCACTGTTTTTGTAAAAAAGCAGCTATGTTCTTCTAATCCTGCATATCCTCTCTACGACAGCAGATTTATTGTGTCCATTTGTTATATGCAGCTATTCTGGTATACTTCTTCTAAGTAGCCTTATTCATAGCAATAAATATCACTATGGTAGCCGACAGCTACAAGTCCGACAAGCTGCCACGACTTGCTGGCAATTCATCATGTTCTCGTCACTTGAGTCCCTACTAGAACTTCCTGCAAAAGTCCCTGGCACTTTTTCAGAAAAGGTGGGGCTGAGGAAGTGGCAACACCCAGAAGAAGGCAGAGGCAGGGACATGCGATAGTGTTATAGCCATCATTTATACTACGGATATTTACTGATTTTCATCTTCTGCAGCAGGATGGGGCAGTCAGTATTGTGCTTCAGGCTGTCCCAGCCACAATACTACAAGCAACAGAATAAGGGGAATAGTGTTCCATCAAGTCTTTGCCATATTGCACCGCACCATTTTACAGATGGATGTGATAGAATTGGTTTTACAAGGGGATATCATGCATTTATAGGATTACACAGAATTTGGCTCATCATTACAACATCCAATATCAGTATTCTGTAACATTGCATTCTTTCTGGGTCTTCCGTCTTAGTATCACGTTGCATTCCTCTGTATATATGACTTGAACAATGTAAAAAGGAACCTGTCACGATGAAAATGCAGTCCAATCTGCGGGTAGCATGTTATAGTGCAGGAGGAACTGAGCAGATTGATATTGACTTCTACTGGTCAAAAATCATGCTACACTCCTAAAATAAACCAACTTATTTTACAGCCCGCAGGGAGGTCGGGGAGATAGATGAAACAAGGCAGAAGTTAGAGTGCTGAACTTAAAAACTTTACTCGCACTTTGAAAATATATACAATTTCGTCATAGACAATATATACAAGTCTTCCCACTTTCGGAGGCATAACTAAGTTACTGTATTTACAACTTCTTTTACCGCTGTGAGACACAGACTTAGTTACATCTCTGGCTGGCAAGATGGCTGGCTTGTTCTGGTGACCGGCAGACGCAGGACCAAGGGAATCCCTTACTTCGGGTCTAGTACCCCTTGAACTGGTGGTTGCTGGCTGCTTTGTATATAGGCCCTATAAGCTTCCACATTGGCCGACTGTACCCTTAGTCTTGCACTATTTTCGGTACATCTCTCACTGACTGTCTTGGGACATATCTCTTCAACCTGCCCTGCACCACTCAGCCCCCAGCTGTCCAAACAGAGAAGTCTCACACACCACCCCTGGTTGCTTTTCAGGATCTCTCGCCACCCCAGGCCCAACGATGGATACTGACTAGGTCGATCCTCACCAGTCCAACTCAAACTCCTCAGTTCCAGCTCCAAAGCAGTCGGTCTTTCTCTCTCTCTCTCTCTACCTCCTACCAACAATGAACATGGCTTGGCAGGCAAACCGCCGTCTTATATTCTAAGTGCCGTCCCATAGTGTGATGACACATGAATGCTGCCCAAAGATGGCACCTTGCCTTACCTTATAACAAACAGTCAATAAACACAGCAGGATTCAATGTGAACACTACGTCTTTGGTGGCTGGATCAACAACACTCCAATATAGTATGTAGTGGCATATCTTCTCCCCAACATTGCCAGACAATGGTCAGTTTCACCACTTAGTGGAGGGAATAAGAAGACAGCAGCAGCAACATATCAGCACATTTAACACTTTAGAGATGCCGCATTTACAATGCTACGAGGGGCTGGAAATACAATAATAACAATAAATGCAGTTTCACTTTTAATTATAGCAATGCATTCCCCATACATTACAATCAAGTAGGGGGAGGTTTGGCGATAGGATGGCAGTTCTACTGTACTGCGTGCCCAAGATAAGCAGATTTTACACTGCCAATAGAAAAGAGAAGAGTGTAGACAGCTGAGGCACATTCGAATGATGGGGAAAAGGTTATCTGGAGAGGGATGGTGATGTAACTTTTCATCCTATGTTCCAAATTCCACTGATTGTTGTAGAGCATATCCTCTCGTTCTATGAAAAAAAAAGTGGAGAGCAGTTCCACTGAAAAACTAAATATGGCATAACACAAAATAAATTAGTATAAAATAATTGAATTAAATAAATAATTATATTTTATTGAATATGTACACATATTCCTATTAGCAGGGATGTCGCTGTAGGGGTTGCAGAGGTAATAGTCGCAGTCGGGCTCTAGTGCCCAGAGGCGTAACTTGAAGCTCCAGGGCCCCAATGCAAAATCTATAACAGGGCCGCCTCCTTCCATTTATAATACTGGTGTCTTCTTATCCGACTAAAGGGCTTTTGGACTCCCTCAGGCTCCAGGGCTCGGGTCCGTCTGCTACCTCTGCACCCGTTATAGCTACACCCCTGCTGGTGCCTGAACCCAAAGTCCCCTCTAGCACAAAAGAAGACACCAGTATTATATATGGCAGATAGTAGGTTTCAGATTTTGCACTGGGGCCCAGGAGCCTCCCGTTACACCTTTGCCTGTGAGTTTATAGTAAGTGTAAGGAATGGAAACTTCAACATACAGGATATTTTAAAGCAAACAGGACGATAAAGCAGGCCGATAAACAGTGTGTAGTAATGCAGGATACAACATCTGTTATGTTATGTTACGTTCTCAGAGTGCTACTTAAAACAGGTGTCACTTTGGAGTTTCTTTGCCTAACCTAACCTTACGACTTACTACCAACATGAAGTTTTAAAGTAAACTTAGTCAATACATTGGTTGTAAGAAAAACCACCCCGGTCATAAGATATTCCAAACTTTTCTGTGAAAACACAATCATACATTTGTGACAAACCTTTTTACAGTTTTCTGTTTTGGCAGGTTTCATTTCCTTTGATTGATTTTTTCCACATAGAACTAGAGATGTCATGGAATGAAATGTCTTTAACTGGTGAGGCACACAGGTTCTGATAAACAAGCGGTTTACGATCTTTTTCTTATTTCATGAAAGTGACCATGACATATGATATACAATGGTGAAAATCAGAATGTTGTGCAGGCTGCCAGACCTGAATTTGCCACCATATGTGCAACTTTTTGTGTATTTTATCCAATGGTGCATGATTGGGACTGAAAACCAGATTATTAAAAGCATACCTATTGTTACACAACAATTTAAAAAAAATCACTATCATTCCTTGGGCTGCTCTAGATGAATGTTAAATATGGTACAGCCATAAATTGTGTGTCTAACCTGTTTTGGGGCCTTTTGTTTTCATCCCTCTTCATGCCCGATGCGTGGATGGACTCTTCCTTGCATGATGTTATAGTGCATTACTCAGCACTCTGAGGCAGTCAGATTCCTCCTCAAAGAAAGGAAAACTGCAGCTACATCCCCCTCCTCCCCATCCTACTTGTCCCTTTATTTAGTATATTACTCTATACAGATTTTTGGGCACTGAGAAAGTTTCTGAACATTTACAGAGAGCCTGCGGGCAAAAATAGGGGAACTACAGGATGCTGGAAGATGAGGAAGATGCTTCCGGCGCCCGTAAGGAGCCAGGACTGCTGATCACGTGGGGTCCGGGTGTCAGATAGGTCATCAGAGAAAAAAAAAAACAGCCCCCAAACGGGACAACCCCTTTAAGTAAAATTACAGTCACCATGGACATGTAGGCATGTTTACAGTATAAAAACTGTGCACGGCGTAATTTTCTCTGTGCTGGCGCTGCAGTGAAGTTGTTAGAGATATCATGATTATAAGACATATGGAGAATATCTGAGCTTCTATTGCTCTTTTACAGTGCCTATGTAAGACTTACATTTTCTACCCATCCTAAACAACTAAAATATTATTAGATGAATACTTTGTGAAGTAGCCCAAAAGGATAGTACTAAAGGATGGTACAAAATTTATGTAATATATATGCTGCAAAAAATGATACCATTATATAAACTTCAAACCTACTTTCCGATGCTAGATTCACATTTATTACTGGTTTATGCAAAAACATTGTCTAACATTAGGTAGTCTTTAAGGAAATCACATATGATTACAAACTGAAAGGTATTCATATATTTATTGTATTTACATTATATACAATATGACGTGGACCACAATGTTCTATGCATTGTGTAGTGATTATTAAAATCTCATCACATTATGATCGTCAGCAATGATATTTTATATTTTCATAAAAATATTAAGACCCTTTCCATTTCAAGAAATTCTGCATTGGTTTCTTTTGATGTAGTTAGAACTCATACATCAAAAGACATTGATATGAATATGGCTTCCATCAGAGACCGCTCAGGGATTCTGTTTACTCAAGTGAACAGCAGGGATTCTATTTGGACTTGTTAAAAATTATATAAAAATCTACACTATATGGCCAAAAGTATGTGGACACCTGACCATCACACCTACATGAGTTGGTTCGACAAACCCAGATTCCTTAATTTTTTTTAATCTGCAGCATGTCAATTCATGCCGTGGAATGAGCACGGATTTTTTGCAGATATATCCCATTGAATTAAATCCACTATCAAATCCTAGTGTAGCAAATTTTTAGCAAAGTGAACAGAGTCTGGTGGGGGACCAGGGAAGCGTGACTACGGGCGTGCCAGGGGAATGGAAGGGGAATATACAGTTTTTTTCTCAAAAGGAATTATTCGCAGCAAATCTGACCCGTGCGGACCTGGCAATAAAATGGGATTTATTTTTACAAATGAATTACTAATTTTGCCATTGCTTGAGTAAATGATCAACTCTGTACTAAAAATGACCAGTAGTTCCATATGGAGTGAGAACAGATGCGCCAGTGCTGACATACCCACAATGGACGAATGTATTGTAAAATCTATCGAACACACAACGGTTCTTCTTGGTCACAAAGTGTTATTGCTGCGATCACGCTGCTAAGCAATCAGCTGAAAAATTCTTCTTTTTATGGTAATTACATTGGGGAGATTTTTCCCTATTTTTGAAAATATTAAAAAAAAAACTATTCTGGTGCAACTTTTCGTAAGACTCTTTGTTGTGTTATACTTCCTAGACATGTATAATAAATTGACAACTGGATGTAATCGTTCTCCTTGTTAATGGGGTGTGCCCCTACACACTCCGAAACTGTTCAGTCAGTATGTAGACCTATTGACAAGGGGAATAACAGAGAAACGGCACAATGCAGAGTTCTAAGAAAAGGTGCACCATAATTATTTTAAGGGAAATGCAAGTTTATATTCCACCTCGCGAGTCTGCCCTGTCTTGCGGCAGTCTGAATGCCACATCTTATATAAACACTAGTATGTATGCAATAGTTGCCAACATTTTTAAAAATTCTTTAAAGGGGTTTTCTACGTTCTGACAACTGATGATCTATCCACCGGATAGGTCATCAGTATATGATCGGTGCGGGCCCGAGACACCCGGACCCCACACCAATCAGCTGATCTGGCTGCCTCCGAGCACCCGATGTTTTGAACGGTATTCAGTAGTTGGAGCCAGAAGAAGATGGCCCTGACCACTGAATAGCGGGTGTTCAGCGGAACTCTGGCTCTGCTTCTATTCACTTCAATAGGAGCAGACCTGTAATACTGCAGCCCGGCCGCTATTCTTTGACCAGAGACATCTGCTTCCGGCAATATCGTCCGATGCCAGGAGGCAGCCGCAGCGGCTGATCAGTGCGGAGTCCGGGTTTCGGACCCGCACCAATCATGTACTGATGACCTATCGGTCATCAGTTGTCAAGACGTGGAGAACCCCTTTAAGAACACCAGCTTTGACAGGGCATAGTTTATCGTGTTGTGGCTTGTTATGGGCAGGGTTTGTTGGGGCATAACTTACCATGGGGTGGGGTTTGTCCAAATATAAAAATGTTTCTGAATATTCCATGTATATTGTCTCGGATCTTACCGGAGGACAGTATAGAGGGAGGAGATTCCAATACACACATTTCATACATAACAATTAAAGAGGACCTGTCACCTATCCTGACATGTCTGTTTTTGTAAATACTTGTATTACCCCATGAAATAACAATTCTGGAGCACCTTTTTTTTAGAACTCTACATTGTGCAGCTCCTCTGATATTCCTCTGGGATATGTATGAACTGAGAACTGTCACCATTCCTTTTGTCAAAGGGTGGTGTTCATACGCACTCTGACACTGTCCAATCCTCGCTGACAGTATGACAATGTTGAATAGTTTCACCCAGTTGTCAATTAAGTTAGTGCTACAAGGCGACAGGTCGCGTGTCCAGAGATCACTGCACTACATTGCAGTAATGTAAGTGAATGTGGCCGTGTTGCAACCCATAAGTTGCGGCGACTGTCGAAAGAAATCCAAACTTTTTTGATTTCTTGCCACTGTCAAGTTGCAGTCGCGGGAGTTTGTGGGTTGCATTGCGGCCACCTTCTCTCACATTACTGTGTTGTACGCAGCGCGACACAGCAATCTTTGGACGTGGTTTAAGTCTCCGTGTAGCCCTAGCCTAAGGCCTGGGCTACACAGAGACCTACTGAATGATTTTAACTATCGAGTGACTGCTGCAGTCCACTAGATTGAAGGCAATGCAATGAATAGCTTTGCACTGCAGCTGTAGCTCTATAGTTAAAATAAAAAAAAGAAGTGAGTGCACACAGTGCGGTAAAATCACAGTTTATTAACTGATTTTGCAGTAATTGGTTTTGCCAATACTAAAACATTTTATTCAAAAAAAAATCATCAGTTGAGATTCAGTACCACCACATTGGAGAGGGGGTGACAGACAAGGATTGCTGAAACGTAAGTAGCTGAGATAGATATACACATTGGACACATCATACCCTCAGAGTTTAAATTTAGAATATAAAGTACGACCAGACCTGTAAATCTTCATTGGTAGTTATTATCACTATTTTTTTTAAATACGTTTTTATGTATAAGGAATCATCTCTGGTTTTAGTAGGGGTGATTTGATATTATATATGACACTTATTTACATATTATTGTGTTAGATTAATCTTTTTCCTCCTGCTTCCACTTCTGTATTTCTATTAAATTCTGATTGACCACCGGAATGTTGGGACCGTTCTCACCAAAGCTGAATGAGACCAAATTAAAGGTTGCGCTATTTGTGGAAATTAATACCTATTTTTTCCTTTCTGATAGCACAAGGAACCTATAGGAGTTACCAAATGAGAAGAACCCTACATACCACATTGGCCGTATCATTTAAATATCATATGGCTCCTTTGAGATGTTGATGGTCAGTTGGAGGACGCGATGATTATGTTCCTACCTGTTATAGGTGGTACTTATTTCGGGGGCAGCCAAGAACATGGGTGATACACCTCTCACGAATGGGAGGAGTGGCGCTGTCTGGTTCCCCCCTTCTGGCCCAAATCTTGTATGGGAAGCTCAAACTATAAGTATCTACCTATTGGCCTTATTTGGTATGTATTTCGGTCGCTCACCTAACTGGACTCCTTAAAGAGGCTCTGTCACCAGATTTTGCAACCCCTATCTCCTATTGCAGCAGATCGGCGCTGCAATGTAGATTACAGTAACGTTTTTATTTTTAAAAAAACGAGCATTTTTGGCCAAGTTATGACCATTTTTGTATTTATGCAAATGAGGCTTGCAAAAGTCCAAGTGGGCGTGTTGAAAAGTAAAAGTACAACTGGGCGTGTATTATGTGCGTACATCGGGGCGTTTTTACTACTTTTACTAGCTGGGCGTTCTGACGAGAAGTATCATCCACTTCTCTTCAGAACGCCCAGCTTCCGGCAGTGCAGACACAGCCGTGTTCTCGAGAGATCACGCTGTGACGTCACTCACAGGTCCTGCATCGTGTCAGACGAGCGAGGACACATCGGCACCAGAGGCTACAGTTGATTCTGCAGCAGCATCAGCGTTTGCAGGTAAGTAGCTACATCGACTCACCTGCAAATGCTGATGCTGCTGCAGAATCAACTGTAGCCTCTGGTGCCGATGTGTCCTCGCTCGTCTGACACGATGCAGGACCTGTGAGTGACGTCACAGCGTGATCTCTCGAGAACACGGCTGTGTCTGCACTGCCGGAAGCTGGGCGTTCTGAAGAGAAGTGGATGATACTTCTCGTCAGAACGCCCAGCTAGTAAAAGTAGTAAAAACGCCCCGATGTACGCACATAATACACGCCCAGTTGTACTTTTACTTTTCAACACGCCCAGTTGTACTTTTGCAAGCCTCATTTGCATAAATACAAAAATGGTCATAACTTGGCCAAAAATGCTCGTTTTTTTTAAAATAAAAACGTTACTGTAATCTACATTGCAGCGCCGATCTGCTGCAATAGCAGATAAGGGTTGCAAAATCTGGTGACAGAGCCTCTTTAAGTGCTGATTGGTGCGTTTGGGTCACGTGACATATGACGCGATGGCTGGTTGCTTGATATCAGTGTCTACAGTCCGGACATTTGGATAACTACAGTGGAATGAAGAGAACCTCTACTGTGGGGGCAGAACCACACCTCGATACTCAGTATCTACAATACCCTACATCGAAACTTTATGGGACATTCACATCTTTATTTGTTTTTAGACTTACTCCTGCTGTTTTCACAAATGGGATGACGTAAGCTGTGGACATGCGCTGTGGCGTTTATTATACGGCGTGAGTCTTCCTTGTGTGCTGAGTCACCTCTCCGAGTTTCAGGATGGATCAGGATATGTTTTAAATATGTTGCACTAGATATATACATTGTATATTAATGTTATAATGTAAGATCTTACTGGCTTGTTGTTTTGGCATGTATTATATACATACGCCTGTTGGTTAATTATTAATGAATTTTTGGATACTATTGGTGATTATGTCACATGACTGGTTCCTTATGAACATTTAAAGGGGGGTAGTTTGAACATAATGTTAGGCTTGAGAAAGACCCTACAATTACGGTTGGTCGAAACATTATTTTACTATTGATGTTTGACTAATAAATACCATTTAGACTATGCTGGAGATGTGTGCTGTTTGTTGTCCAGTCTGGCGTCATGAGAAGCGGCATCTGAAGCCAAAGAGGAGCCAGGTCCGCAGGGGAGGAGTCGTGAGCGAGGAGAGGTGAGTATGAATTAATATTGGCCATTACCTATTGGGTTAATAAAAAACGGCTGCTCCCGGCTTTGCAGGACAGTGCCCGAGACAAATTTTGCTGTGATTGCCTTGACAATTTTGGGACTATTGGCAAACATGGTAAGGTGATGTTTGCCTGGACAGATTTGTTGCATTTTTTAGAAAACCCTATTCACATGTTAAGGAAAAGATCCAAGAGAATTTTAGAGCAAAACCGCATGTCTGGTCTGGTGCGGATTTCATCGGTTATTGTAAGGGATGTAATTCCCTCTAAAATTGATGTCAATTAGAATGTGAACGAACCGTAACTGTGCCGACCTTGTGACTTTATGTTGAAGCCAGGGACGATGCAGTCACATGCTTATGTCACATGACTGCATGATCGTGAAATCACGACGACAACACATCACAGTGCAGTTAGCGATTACATCATATACATTTTTTGGTCATAGGTGAGCAGGGTTAGAATCATGACATATAAGTAAGGTGCTTCTTTTTTTTTTTTAAGTGAGGTGTTTTTACAGCCAGCGGTCAGGGTCCTTAAAACCCGCTCCATAGACTTTTTACGGTGCGGGTTTTAACTTGCAGCCCGAGCGATCGGGCAGCTGAATGTCGGGTCTCCGGCTGTGAGTGACTGCCGGGGACCCTGAGAAGATAGAAGCAGCTTTCACTGCCTCTGTCTTCTCCGATCTCTTTTACACAGCGCTCAATGAACACTGTGTATAGGAATAGAGGCAGCGGCTGATTTCCGATGTAACTGGGGCTGCTGTGCAGCTCCAGTTACAGTGGAAAAACATGGTGTAAAAGAAAAAAATATATATATAAAGTTCCCCAAAGGTCTTTTTTGACCTTTGAGGGACAGACCATAGTAATAAAAAAATAAAAGTAAAGTAAAGGGCAAAAAAATTTATAATAAATACCCATAAAATACCCACCCCAAAAAAACGTTCCCCCCGCCAATCATTGTCGTAACGCTAGCCTGGACCCAATTACCCTAATATAGACATGTAATATATTAAAATTTACGGTAGACAATGACGATCACAAATAAAAGGGTCTATTTTAGGGTAAAACTATGTTATTACCAAAAAGAATTAGCTGAAAAGTAAAAAAGCTTATTCTTTTACTATTATTTTCAAACTTTAAACCGAAAAATTCTAAAATAGCAAAAAGGATGTGTATAAAAATGAAACCTGCATTGTCTACGGAAAAAAACATCGCAAAAATCACGTCGTTAGCCCAACAAATAAAAAAGTTAAAGCCATTTAACTAACGCGTGCTAAAAAGGGCTAAACGGTGTCTGGTCCTGAAGGCGCAAAATAGCCCGGTCCTGAACTGGTTAAGTAACACTTGTGAGTTGCGCTTGGATTGTAAACTGGGTGACAGTCATCTCTCCAGATCTCATATACTGTACATCGGGTTGATGTGATGTGAGGACTGTTCAGTGTTAACCCCTTCGCCTGCACCTTTCTCTGATAGAGCTCCAGAATTCTATGTCTGACAGGCGTCAGCTCAGGCGTCAGAGGGTTAAAGGGGCGTGTCTGCTGTATGACACAGCTTGAATAATTCCCATGCTATACATGGGAGACACTTTCAGTGGGCGACCTCCCCTTTTTCGGTGTGTGAGCGCCGGGCAGTGGCATAGGCCCACGTCTCTCTATATGTCCCCTATGTTTGCATAAGCTAACATGCCAGCAAACGCTTGACCCGGTGTAAAGAGGGGGAGGGGCGACAAGAAATCCTGCTGACTTCACAGCCGCCGCTCTTTGGCGCGGAACAGCGCAAGCAACCGTGACCTTCAACCCCGGCTGCCGGCAGCCAATAAGAGCGCGGGTCGTTTCCAAACCCAAAATTTCCACGTCGGCAAAAGTCAAGATGGAAGGGGAGAGAGAGCGCTGCGGTGCTGGAGAGCGGCTAGGTGCTGAGGAGGAGGAGGAGGAGTAGGAGTAGGGCGGGCAGTGCTGGATGTGCCGCACAGTGTCTCAGCTCCGGGGAACGTTCTGTCTCCTCCGCTCACACAGCGACCTGTTACATCGCGGCAACAGCTGTTCAGGTAATAATAACGCCACGCTGCCAGCCGGCTCCACCAGGTGCATCAGCAGCAACTTTCCCTGTGTCTCCTCTTCTGTCTGGCAGGCACGGAATACAGCAGTGCGGCTCCCATTTTGAATGCAAGACAGGAATGTGTCTGACATTTATTTTTCTTTCTGCTCCCCCCTTTTTATGTTATATAGATGCGACCGGTACCAGCTGGAACCAGGGGAATGGGGAGCACCATTTCCAAAGGAGGGGTGAGAGTGGTTGCATAGAAAGGGCTAGGTTATTCCTGCCCAGACTTAAGGTGGGCGCTGGTGAGGTGACCACACACCCTGTGCAATCTTTTCCTTTTACCTCCACATTTCTCCCTGCAGCTTATTCTTACCGGTTTTCTATTTGGGCAGTATGACATTGCCCGTGGCTTCTATGGCATGTCCATGAAGATACAACTCCGATCTTAAAATTGTGGAAGTTCAACTTCAACTCCTCTCTGTGGTTTCTTAAATCAAAGTTCTGTGACACTTGGACTCTGAATATAATAGAAGTCAGTGCACTACAGAACTTTGTTTTGGGAGATTTCAAGCAACTTGCGGGAGCCGAGGGGTTAACACTGCGATCCGAAGCCGTTCAGGTGGACACGTCACTGCTCAGCGAGGCATCAACTTGCAGAAGACTATGGGGAGGACCAACACGTCACTTTGAAGACCACTCTTTGCTTTGTCATGTCAAAATAGCTTTTCCTGTGCAAATGTTTGAAGTGTAACATGTTCCCATATGGTAGATAATCTGCAGAGTTCCCTTATGACTGGGTACAATATGATTGCGCTACACGATCTGTCACCTCTAGTTTATTGGATCGTATATGGAAAGCAGTGTTGACTTACCCCCAGTCTGATTGCCCAAGGGCACAGAACATTTACCATTGAACTTGCACCTATTCATCCCAGTAAAGGGCATGCTGTACTTTCAACTGCAGCGCTAGTTAATTGGAGAAAGTGAATACCTTGTAGCTAATGTTTAGCCATCTGACCTGTCTGTTCAGGAAACATCGCACTTGTGACTTGCCTTACGTTCACTTTTCACTAATAAAGTAATTCTGAGAGTTGTAGAACACTTGATCACTATTTTTTTTTAATACGTTTTAGCCTTATAAATTCTGTGCTTGCGATTTTTTTATTTTTTTTATTTTTGTGATCTTTACGTATGTCATGAAGGAATTGCCACCGATTCGTAAGTTGATTTGAGATCTGCCTGGTATAAAAGGTGCAAATCTCTTATCCGAGAACTGACCTGTCTGTGGGATAGTAAACTTGTGGATTGTACAGATCGGTTCCGCAATTGATCAGCTGCACATTCATATCAGTACTGTATGGTTTCCTGCTGAGTCAGTTCTACTCGGGGGACTTTAAAACACATGGCAACGAATGTCTTGTTTGTACAGTACTGAGCTCTTGTATGTAATATCCAAGTTATACAGTCAGCGATCCGTAGTGCAATTATTAACCACCTCTGGCGCAGAGAACATGTGTGGGGTTTTATGGGAGAAGCCCCCTCCCCCATGTGAATAATTATTTGGGGTCTGCATACAATGTGTGCATCTTTTTTTCAGAATTGGATATAAAATGCCTCAAGAATAAAGCAACATTTTGCTCCAGATCTCCTTGGCCTTTCGGATATAAATGTAACAGATGTGATTCTGTCCTGCATATGGCAACTTGTTGAATGTCTTTCCTGTTTTTTTTCTTAATCAGGATGATAGAATATGGGTTTTGTTTTTCTATTGTTTCTTTGGGTAAATTGTAGTCCCTTTATCTTAAGTGAAAATTCAGATAAACGATCTTTGAGCAAACTGTCAGTAGCATACGGCTGTGGCCACAAGTTCTTCAG
Source organism: Rhinoderma darwinii (assembly GCF_050947455.1). NCBI lineage: Eukaryota > Metazoa > Chordata > Amphibia > Anura > Rhinodermatidae > Rhinoderma > Rhinoderma darwinii. The sequence continues at coordinate 290,033,174 of NC_134691.1, forward strand.
GATGTCATTTTAGTTAAATGTTGTTTGAGCAAACAATTCGGGAGAAATAAATATCCGTTTATGTCCCTACTGCAACTTTCCATTAAGAAAGTTAATGGATAATCCGGCAAAACCACTTGGCTAACTAGCAAGGCTCAAGATGCCGATTTAAAATCGTCACCATTGTGACCTGAAAATGGTAAGCGCCAAATTTCTAGACATCGGAGCCGAAGGCACTCATGTGACTTTTTTTCCTTTTTTTGCCTGGAGTCTTGCTGCATAGACATAACATGCTGGATATTTGCAGTTGCCACTAGAGGGAGCATTGGAGCTTACTGCATACATTTATTGAGTTCTTAGTGTCAGTCTGCAGTATGCTCCTACACTCCCTCTAGTGGTGGCTGCAGGTAGTCAGAACATAGAACATCGTCTTCTATATACACTATGGTCAGTCAATCAGTCCACAATCTAGTGTAAATGCTTCTTCCGGACATTCCACAATTGAAGTGATTTTTCTATTACTTTTTTTTTTTTTCTGCTCATTAAAAGTCTATAATAACTTTCAAGTCATACCATGTTCTGGATATATTTGTTTTTTTTTCCCCATCATAGACTTCTCTATAGGACCTAAGATGCGCCAGAAAGAACACTTGTTCAAAATGCCACTAAATATGGATTTCGCCAAAAACACGTGAAAGCCATGAAAAAAATCTGTGTGTATCCAGACTTAAAGGGGTTGTCTCAGAATTAATAAAGACATAATATAGAACACAACAATCTTTCTAAGAAAGCTAGAACCAGTCTTGAATCTTATATGGATCCAGAGATCCCATTCATTGCTCTGCTAGATTATATTCAGGTTGGCAGCTCAGGGCGCGTCCTTTCGACTGGATGCCTCCCCTCCCTGTCATATCTCGTAGAGGGAGATCGTTTTGTCTCTGCCTCCGTTCTAGAAGAAGCATTACACATGCCCCCATTACATGTATTTTTAGAGGGGGAGCCCAGCCTTCTTCAGTTATAGATGTCAGACTGCAGCTTCCACACAGAGGCCGGATTCACACGAGCGTGTGTGTTTTGCACCGTATGATGCGGGGCTGCGTGCTTTTCACGCAGCCGCCATCGTTATGACACTCAGTTTGGATGTTTGTAAACAAAAGCACGTGGTGCTTTTCTGTTTACAATCATTCTTTTACTGCTGTTGCGTGAATCACGCACTTCCCACGGAAGTGCTTCCGTGTGGTGCGTGTGATTTTCACGCACCCATTGATTTCAATGGGTGCGTGATGCGTGAAAAACGCAGAAATATAGAACATGTGAGTTTTATGCAGCGGACTCATGCTGCGCAAAACTCACGGACTGTCTGCACAGCCCCATAGACTTGCATAGGTCCGTGCGACCCGCGTGAAAACCATGCGGGCTGCAGGGATGCAAATCACGTTCGAGGCAGCCATTTTACGTGTCGTCGTTTGACAGCTGTAAACTACAGTACGTCGGCAAACCCATTCAAATGAATGGGCAGATGTTTGCCGACGTATTGGAGCCGAATTTTCAGGCGTAAATCGAGGCATAATACGCCTCGTTTACGCCTGAAAATAGGTTGTGTGAACCCAGCCTCGGTATGTTCACACGATGAACAAAATACGTCTGAAAATACAGAGCGGTTTTCAAGGGAAAACAGCTGATTTTCAGACGTTTTTTGAGCAAATCACGTTTTTTACGGCAATTTTTGGAGCTGTTTTCAATAGTCTATGAGAAAACAGTTCCAAAAACGTCCCAAGAAGTGTCCTGCACTTCTTTTGACGAGCCATCATTTTACGCGCCGTATTTTGAAAGCGACGCGTAACATGACAGCGCGTCTGCACAGAACATCTTAAGACCCATTGCAACCAATGGTCAGATGTTTGGCGATGTATTGGAGCCGTCTTTTCAGGCGTAATTCGAGGCGTAAAACTCCTTAATTACGTCTGAAAATAGGTCGTGTGCACATACCCTAAGGCTGGGTTCACACGACCACATTAACGTCCGTAATGGACGGACGTATTTCGGCCGGAAGTCCCGGACCGAACTCAGTGCAGGGAGCCGGGCTCCTAGCATCATAGTTATGTACGACGCTAGGAGTCCCTGCCTCGCCGTGGAACTACTGTCCCGTACTGAAAACATGATTACAGTACGGGACAGTTGTCCTGCACAGAGGCAGGGACTCCTAACATCGTACATAACTATGATGCTAGGAGCCCGGCTCCCTGCACTGAGCTCGGTCCGGGACTTCCGGCCGAAATACGTCCGTCCATTACGGACGTTAATGTGATCGTGTGAACCCAGCCTAACTGTGTGAGTCTCCCTCCGCACTACAAGATGTTTCTGAATAAAATCTTTACTGACAAGTAGAGAAGGTATTTTCTATTGGCTGGCGGCAGTTAGTGGAACTGAGCATTTGTGTCCTCCCTCATTCCGCTCAGTAGAAGGACGTGCACATTACTATACAGATTGAACACCAGGGGGCACCATTATAATGAAGTAAAGGGAATCTCACTACTGGAGCATTTTTGGAACATAAATGACAAAAGAAATTCATTTTTAGTGCTGAATTACATTTAATAGTGGAACAAACCACACTTGTTTTTGCCAATTTTGATGCTTTTTAGGGAAGCGTGGAGCAGCTAATGAAAAGCACTACTCACCCACTGGAAAGTGCTGGGAAATTTCAAACACGTGAAGTTTCCTTGTTTCAACACATGAAAATGGGGAAATTTTGATGACCACACTGAATGTCGCTAAGTTTCAAAATTTCTGTGCCTGCCCTCAAGGACGAGATCATACTTGTGTTTTCCCACAGATTTGTCTTGGAGTCTTCTGACACATGGCCGATCTTCCAGACTCTTGGCGGATAAGGCAAGTCTCCCACTAAGGCCTCATTTACACGAGCGTGTGCGTTTTGCGCGCGCAAAAAACGCAGCGTTTTGCGTGCGCAAAAGGCACTTGACAGCTCCGTGTGTCATCCGTGTATGATGCGCGGCTGCGTGATTTTCGCGCAGCTGCCATCATAGAGATGAGGCTAGTCGACGCCCGTCACTGTCCAAGGTGCTGAAAGAGTTAACTGATCGGCAGTAACTCTTTCAGCACCCTCGACAGTGCATTCCGATCACCATATCGAGTAACCTGTTTAAAAAAAAGAGGTTCGTACTTACCGAGAACTTCCCGGCCGTTGCCTTGGTGACGCGTCCTTGGTGACGTGTCCTTTGTGACGCGCCTCTCTTGACATCTGGCCCCACCTCCCTGGATGACGCGGCAGTCCATGTGACCGCTGCAGCCTGTGCTTGGCTTGTGATTGGCTGCAGCTGTCACTTGGACTGAATTGTCATCCCGGGAGGTCAGACTGGAGGAAGAAGCCGGGAGTTATCGGTAAGTCAGAACTTTTTTTTTTTTTTACACGTTCACGTATATTGGGATCGGAAGTCACTGTCCAGGGTGCTGAACCAGTTTAACTCTTTCAGCACAGTGACTGTCTCCTGCCGGGTTCGGTCAAAACGAGTTTGGCCGAACCCGGTAAAGGTCGGTTCGCTCATGTTTAAGACACTCCGTTCGGATGTTTGTAAACAGAAAAGCACGTGGTGCTTTTCTGTTTACATTCAGTTTGACAGCTCTTGCGCGAATCACGCAGTTCGCACGGAAGTGCTTCCGTGCGACCTTCGTGGTTTTCACGCACCCATTGACTTCAATGGGTGCGTGATGCGCGAAAAACTCAGAATTTTAGAACATGTCGTGAGTTTTACGCAACGCACTCGCGCTGCGCAAAATTCACGCATCGTCTGCACTGCCCCATAGAGTAATATAGGTGCGTACGACACGCGTGAAAAGCACGCGCGTCGCACGCGCGTATATTACGCTCGTGTAAATGAGGCCTAAGGCTGCATATAGTATATGTTTATATTGCTCCCATTTATACAGGGGCGGTGTCAAATTCTGTTTGCATTTTATTTAACTCCTTCCTTTCTTCCCTGCGCCAGGGCATATATGGTATAGTTTTACTAGGTGGTGGAAACCAAGGCAGAGAGGTCCCTTTGATAATTTTGTCAGCCCCGGCATCATCTTCATTGGGGCTGACTGTTTTATATTGACAATCCTGATCTAGCGAAGGCCCCAGGGCTATCCTCCAAAACCTCATACAGCTACATCAACCAAATCTAGGGTGGTCCTAGCCGGATAAATAATATAATAATAATAATAATAATCTTTATTTATATAGCGCCAACATATTACGCAGCACTTTACAATTTAGAGGGGACATGAAACAAACAATATCAGACATTACATAGTGACAAAGTTCATTTACAATTCAAACCTGGGGAGTGAGGACCCTGCTCGCAAGAGCTTACAATCTATGAGGAAGTAAAGGAGACACAAAGTGTAACAGTGTTTGTTCTGTACAATGGTACGGCCATTTTTATACACATGCGGTGGTAACATAAAGCTGCATGAGCCGGTCACCAGCCAGTATCCGTGTATGACGGACATGAAGAGAAGGAGTGTGAGGGAATCTTATTCTGATGACTAATCTAAAAGGAGGGCCATGGAAAGGAGTCAGATTAGGGAATGTTATAGGCCTGTCTAAAAAGATGTGTTTTCAGGGCACGTTTAAAACTGTGGATATTGGGAATTAATCTGATTGTCTGGGGTAGCACATATGAATGGCTGCGACCAAAATTATCATTCTAAGTAGGCAAGAAAGATTAGATTTGAAAGACCATCCGTTGCCAAAAAGCAGTTAGGACCAGTCATTTTAGAACCCCATAACCATTCTGCAGTGTGATTTTCCTGAATTTAAAGATGCTCTGTCACCAGATTCTCAAATCCCTATCTCCTATTGCATGTGATCGGCGCTGCAATGTAGATAACAGTAACATTTTTTGTTTTTTTTTAAAAACGTTCATTTTTGGCCAAGTTATGAACAATTTTTTATATATATATATATATATATATATATATATATATATGCAAATGAGCTTTGAAATGGACAACTGGGCTTGTTTTTTCGTATGTCCAACTGGGAGTGTATTGTGTTTTTAACTGGGCGTGTTTACGTGTATGACGCTGAACAATCAGTGACCAGTCAGCGTCATACACTCCTCTCCATTCATTTACACAGCACATAGTGTTCTTACTAGAACGATGTGCAGCCACATACACAAGTGTCCTGATAATGAATACACATGACCTCCAGCCTGGACGTCATGTGTACTCAGAATTCTGACACTTCTGAATCCTTTCTGTGAGATTTCCAGCAAGGGAAACGAAATCTCGTTTACCTCGTAATCTCGCGAGATTACGCGTGGCTTGCTGTAATCTCACAGAAAAGATTCAGAAGTGTCAGGATTCTGAATACACATGACGTCCAGGCTGGAGGTCATGTGTATTCATTATCAGGACACTTGTGTATGTGGCTGCACATCGTTCTAGTAAGAACACTATGTGCTGTGTAAATGAATGGAGAGGAGTGTATGACGCTGACTGGTCACTGATTGTTCAGCGTCATACACGTAAACACGCCCAGTTAAAAACACAATACACGCCCAGTTGTAAATACGAAAAAACATACCCAGTTGTCCATTTCAAAGCTCATTTGCATATATATATATATTGTTCATAACTTGGCCAAAAATGAAAGTTTTAAAAAAACAAACAAAAAAAACGTTACTGTTATCTACATTGCAGCGCCGATCACATGCAATAGGAGATAGGGATTTGAGAATCTGGTGACAGAGCCTCTTTAATCTGTGTATCTTCAAAGCCTATCAATCGTGGATAGAAAATGCAGTCCTAACTCAGTGCCAGGCAAAATAATATTAAAGATCTGCTCATAAAAAGATTTGTCGACTGTTTTGCCTGGCGTTATGACTGCATTTTCTATCCACAATTGATGCTTTATTTTCCCGTCATGAAGGGGATTTTTGAGTGGAATGGGCGGGGCTTAAATGTTGGTATGTACAAGGTTTGTGGAAATACCCTGGCTGTTCCATTTCTAGGGCCACTGTTATGTGGGCTGTCACTGTCTTTTTTTGGAGCTGTGGCTATCCCTGTTATGCTAGGAGATTGTTCAGACCTAAGGGAGTGCTCTGATTGCTCTAATATGGGCCTGTGGCGATCACTGTTATGGTAGAAATCTTATGGAAGGGCTTTGTTTTGAGGCATTCAAGCTGTCCTCCCCATTCAGGACATCGCTCAGAAGAGAAATAGTGAACTGACACTCAGTCTGCCTCCTGAAGTTATTGTGTCCTAACTAATTGTCACTTTAAGATTATGGTGACTATATTTTTGTAGTAATCCACTTTATGATCGGAAGTTACTGTGATGTCCTATCAGATGTCAAAAGAAATTGTGGCACACCATGAAACCCCAAAGTATTCTAATGTGCAGTCGCTGTTTTGTAATTTGCCATGATTATCTATACTAATTTTGTTTTTAATCAGTTTAGACTGAGCAGCTGTTTCTTCCTTTGTAACCAGAAGATCAGATTCTAGATTCTTTTCCAAATATAGTTTTTCATAATTTATAGTAAATTGATTGCTTTGTATTTAGTGGAATCCTAAAAATTATAATTCTGACCCATGAGAACTAGATAGGAGAATCCTTTGTTAGACTTCATTCTTTCTTGCTTTAGAGAGTAGGGGTCCTTTTACACCAGCACATTTTGGCCGTAACCATGAGCGCTGATCAATGAGACCGCTTGTTGTTCAGCACTCATTTGGCGTTGGCAACGCTCTGGCTGGGGATTCCACTCCTGGAGGGAGCCCCAATGTAGCCATCTATATGGGGGTGGCATTATCTACACAGGGCATTGTGGCATTATCTATGGGGGTTGTGGCACTACCTACAGAGTGCACTGTGGCACTATCTAAAAAGGTGCCCAATGTTGACATTCTTGTGTCTGCCAAACGCTGCCAACTGAGCAGCCAGACTGCATTTAGCGATACTTAAACTGGATTGTTAATATAAGCATGTGGAGGAAAACACGCACGTTTCCGGTAAGTTTAAACTTAGCGTTGTTATTATAGTAATGTAGAATTGTGATAAGTTAATTAATTCGTAATTTGAACTTTTGTATTTGAGTTTTGTATTCTATCAAATTTGATCGTAATGCGGTCCATCAACTTCAATTTTTTTTCTGTGCGGCCCGTTTACTCGGCAGAGTTTGAAACCCGTGTGCGTGTGGTCACATGACTGGCAACAGTCAGCTAGTTTATGGATGCATCACAAGAGACTAATCTATGGACTATACTGTGACAGCCCTCATGCACTATAATAAAAGTATGTGAGCAGACTTTCTAATACATATAAATTATAAAACTGTATATAAATAGACAAACCGCTCTCCTGACCACCCGCAGTGCAGTGAACTGCAGCAACACCCCATTCAAGTGGCTCTACTGCACCTAATGATTGACCTCTTCAACTTGGGAAATGGGTGTGCAGTCAAAGTAGTTTTACAACAGAGGTGCTGTGGATGTGGCCAAGTGGTCTAGACGCTCTCCCAATCAGAACAAGAGGGGACTCAATTTTGAAATGATCTTGGTTAAATGGATCTGTACAGCTGACAGATCCTCTTTAACCCCTTAATGACCGCCGATAAGCCTTTTCACGGCGGTCATTAATGGGCTTTATTCTACAGCGCCGCCATTCCACGGCGCTGCATTAGAATAAAGTAAACCGAGCAGGGAGCTGTCAAATCTCCCTGCTCTCAGCTGCCAGAGGTAGCTGGGGGTGTCCCTGATCTGCCGGGTGAGATCGATTATAAATATCGCTCTCATCCGTTTGTCTCCGATGGCAGCCGGGGGCCTAATAAAGGCCCCCAGGTCTGCCTGTAGTGAATGCCTGCTAGATCATGCCAGAGGCATGACCTAGCAGATGGCTGTCCATTTTAAACGGACAGGCAGTAATACACTGCAATACAAAAGTATTGCAGTGTATTATAATAGCGATCGGAGGATCGCATAGTGAAGTCCCCTAGTGGGACTAGTATAAAAGTAAAAAAAAGTTGAATAAAGTTAATAAGAAAAAAAAATGAAAAACCCACTTTTTCCCCTTACTTGCTTTACTATTAAAAAAAAAGTTGCACATATTTGGTATCGCCACGTCTGTAACGACCCCGACTATAAATCTATTACATTATTTAACCCGCACTGTGAACGCCGTAAAAAAATAAAATAGAAAACTATGGAAGAATTGCTGTTTTCTGTTAATCCTGACTTTAAAAAAATTTGATAAAAAGTGATAAAAAAGTCGCATCTACTCTCAAGTGGTACCAATAAAAACTAGTCATCCCGCAAAAAACAAGACCTTATACAGCTATGCCGACGCAAAAATAAAAAAGTTATAGCTCTTCGAATGTGACAATGGAAAAATGTAGAAAATGGCTTGGCCATTAGGGCCCAGATTGCAAGCAGGGGGAAGGGGGTTAAGATAAATGTTTGTTTGTGATATACAGTAAATGCATTTTTAGGGGACATATGAAAAAACACTTTTCACACTCGTGTATTTCTCCGTGTTTAGAGCATGGGCATCTCCTATGAGCCAGAGCGGAGAGCAGCTACAAATGCCAGCTCCCGCTCAGGTGAATGTGTTCTAGGTAATATGTAGTTGCCAAGCAGTCAGCTACGGGAAATATAAGCATCCGCACGGAAAATTCTCCAGTCAAGCGGCTAATTAGAGAAGCCGGATCCACCGGGACCAGGCAAGCATTGGTGGTGGCTTCCTTCTAAGAATAATTTAGTGAATAGGGCTCAGGGTTCCTTAATAGTAAATTTAAAGAAGGGGTTATCCAGTACTTAAAATTTTTTTAAAAAAATGTAGCGGTGCAGAGGATGGCATTATTTAATAAAATAACAGATACTGCCCCCCTGAATCACCCCCCCCCCCCCGCGCCAGTGCTGAGGTCCTATTCTCTGGTCCTGGAAACATCTGCAGCAGTCATATGGCTGGCCCCAGCGGTCACATGCCATTCATGCCAGCGTCACTGCTGAGGCCAGCAGTTTGCTGCAGCGGCACATGGCTGCCACAGGAGCTTTTGGGAATTTTGCAGCAGAGAACGGGACTTTATCGCTGGAGCGGGGAGCACTTCAGGGATTGAGTATCTGTTTGTTTATTACGTAATGCCATTTCATGCAATGCTGCCAATTTTGATTAGTCCCTGATAATCCCTTTAAGAACAGAGCTTCTTTGTACCAGGTAAAAACTGGATCTTCATGACTGTCGGAGTTAAGCCCTGTTCACACAGTTGTTTTATTTTTTTTTGCTGCGGAAACCGAAATTGCATCCTATTGATTTCAATGGGAGAAGGAGGCTTTTTTTTTTTTTTTTTTTTTTTCTTCTTCCTACGAGCAAAAAAAACACTCGCGGGGAAAAAGAAACCTGTTCCTATCTTGAGGCGTTTTCCGGCTCAAAAACCTCATTGACATCAATGGGGATGGAAATAAATGCGTTTTTGACACGTTTTTTACATGTTTTTCGGTAATAGATGCTCGCGGTTATTCGCTTTTGTCTGTTGAAGAAATAGGAACAAAAATGCGGCAAAAACTGTGTCAAAAATCGCGTGGTGCAAAACCAGCCAGAATTTTCTGCTTGCAAAAAAAACTCTGTGAACACACCCGAAGGCTGAGTTCACACTGAGTTTTTTGCAGGAGGAAAATTCTGCCTCAAAATTCTGTTTGGGATTTTGAGGCAGATTTTGACCTTCGTGTACGCAGTTTGCCGCAATTTTCGAGGCGTTTTTTGCTCGCGCCCATTGAGTGCTATGGGCAAGAAACTCCACGAAATTTGCTTTCTCTGGCTCCCATTAATGTCAATGGGAGTTTAGAGGCGTAAACGACCGAAGATAGGGCATGACGCTTCTTTTTACCGCGGGCGTTTTTTTTTCCCGCTCGCCGTAAAAAAAAAAAAAAAAAAAGTGTCTGCCTTCCATTGAAATCAATGGGAGGCACTTTTCGCGCTTTTTCTGACGCGGTTTCCGCGTCAAACGTGTAAAAAAACTCTGTGTGAACTGGCCCTAAGAGTGTGTTTAAGGTATATATTGATTTCCCATTGCTTATATAGCGCCAACTTATTCAGCAGTGCTGTAAGAAGATAGTTACCCTTCACATCAGTTCCTATCCCCATAGTTTTACCATGACTTTACAATAGATATATATTTTTACAGTAAGATTCTCAAAACCATATTTTATTACATTATATTTACAATTTTGCAAAGGTTTCCATGTGTTCATGTAGATGTTTACCAGCTGCTCCGCATTATAATGCCACAATGCTATGCAGTGATTAAAGGAAATCTACTCTATTTGTTTACTGAAACAGGCAGTTTATGCTTAAATGTCGTGATAGGAATGTATAACTTCTTAGAATGTTTTCTTCTTCTTTATATATAAAAAAGACAGAACTCATATGTGACTCATATAACATAATTTTTAAGAAATATGAATTTTTACTTGTTTTTTCTAAAACTACCACCTCTCTATTTAAATAATTGTAATCTGTTGAATGGAGTCTCCCCCCTGATACATGGACCTTTTTACCTCTTTCTCCTGTGTCTCCATAAATAAAATTGGGTAGCTGGCTTAGTAGAAAAAAAAAAAAAAAAAGCATATGCGCATAATTGAATGCAAGTGGTATCTGTCTCACTAAAAAATGGCGTAATGGCACAGGTGGGCAGCAGCTGAACTGTGATTAACATGCATTTCATCCACTTTATAACAGGCAGTGGTACTTAATTGCTAAAGGCTCAATTTGCCTTTTTATATGTATGTGTACACGCACGCTCTCTTACTTCAGCCATAACATTAACCCCTTCCCTCTTTGGCCACTTTTGACCTTCCTGACAGAGCCTCATTTTTCAAATCTGACATGTTTCAGTTTATGTGGTAATACCTTCGCAATGCTGTTACCTATCCAACCGATTCTGAGATTTTCTCGTGACACATTGGACTTTAAGTTACTGGCAAAATTAGCGAAAAATAGCAAAAATTTGCATTTTGTGCGGTATAACTATCTGTCAGATACATTTAAATTTATAAAAATGCTAATTTTTCGCAAAATGTTGTTGTTTTTCACAATTAAATACTAAATGCATCAACCAAATTTTAGCAGTAACATAAAGTCCAATGTGTCACGAGAAAACAGTCTCAGAATCGCTTGGATAGGTAAAAGGATTCCAAAGTTATTACTACTTCCAGTATGTGTGTGTCTACATGTGTCTCTGTGTATGTGTCTATTTTTATATGTGTGCGTGTTTTACACAGGACTACAGGTAACCTCTACATTATCTGTACTGTGTGTGTGTATATATAACATACATGCCGCGTGTGTGTGTGTGTGTGTGTATATATATATATATATATATATATATATATATATATATATATATATATATATATATGCAATTTGCCTGTATATCTAAATATATCTTTATGTACAGTATATTTGTGGTTAAGTTTTGATTTGTGGAGGGCAGCAATAGAGCGCTCCACACAGGGCGCCATCCAACCTAAGGCCAGCCCTGGGCATGTTACTTATCGCTGTGACACTGCCCAATCAGCTACGGACAGTGTCACAGCGGCTTGTGCTGTGTGATCTCTCTCGCGAGATCACACAGCCTTATCATCCATGTCTGCCGAGAGCTGAAGAGTGAGAGCGTGAGCACGCGCGCACAGCTCCGATGCCACTGCCGGTGATACTTCCGCCACCACGGAACAGAAGAAGAATAATTTGCCTTCTTCTTCTGTTCTGCGGCGGAGCTGTGCGTGCGAGAGAGATCACACAGCACAAGCCGCTGTGACATTGTCCGTAGCTAATTGGACAGCGTTACAGCGATCAGTAACACGGTACCGGGGGGCAAACCCATGGCGATTAGCTAGTCATCGCCTTGGCACCAATGTTAATGTCTCACCACAAACAACTCCTTTAACGACTTCCTGACTTGTATTTGGGCAATTGATAAGAAACTTTATTCTGGAGGAATGTTTTTAGCAGCAGTACCTCTTTCAGAAATAGACAGACACGCAGTAGAGAAGGCAGAAATGTTTTTGTTACTGTTTCTGCCTTTTTGGTCACTATGCAACTAGCGCTGTATATACGATAGCTGGGGGGCTTTCCATTGATCATGTAATCGCCAGGTCTGCGCGTCTAACTAGACTAAGCACAGCTCTGACTGAATGCTATGGCAGATCCCACTACAGGGGAAATATGTTGTGTTAGGAAATAGAAATAATAATGTCCCCTGAAGGTCTTTTCTCACCTTTTGAGGGACAAGTTATTAATGAAAATGGTGGAAGTAAAATAATAAAATCAATACAAATACTAATAAACTATTAAAAAAAGCCTTCCCTGCAACCGTATCCAAAGTTGTAGCCTGAAGCAATTCCCATGACTATGACATGTCAAAATACCAAAATAAACAGTAGACAATAGTGGACAAAAATATCAGTTTTATTTTAGGGTTCATTAAAAAAAGAAAAGGGGCTTGAACTTTGATAGTTTTCACACACTAAGGCCTTATTCACACGAACGTACCTATGTTAATGAATGGGGCCGTTGAGTCTGTCAGTGAATTTCACGCCGCGTATGTGCGCTGCGTAAAACTCACGACATGTCCTATATTTGGCCGTGTCTCGCGCAGCACGCACCCATTGAAGTCAATGGGTGCGTGCAAATCGCACACGGCACACTGAAGCACTTCCGGGTGCCGCACGTGATCCGCGCTACAGTAGTAAAATAAATGAATGAAAACAGAAAAGCACCATGTGCTTTTCTGTTTGTAAACCGAAAAATAGAGTGTCAGAATGATGCCGGCTGCGCGAAAGTCATGCAGCCGCGCACCATATGCTGATGCCACACGGACCTTTTGCGCGTGGTCCGTGTGAATAAGGCCTAAGGCTACATTTGCACGAGCGTGTCCGTTTTGCATGCACAAAAAGTGAGCGTATTTCCTGAATTGCATGTCTGTTTGCCATCAGTGTGCTTTGCGTGTGGCATCCGTATTTCACATTCGTGCAAGCACTTTACTTTTTTCTTTTTATTCTCAGCATTTCTTTGCAAATGATTCAGGAAACACAGACAGCAGACGGATGTCGTCCATGTGCTGTCCCTGTTTTCACGCACCCCATACACTTTAATGGGCTATCACGTCTGCAAAAACGCACCAATATAGGACATGCAGTGAGTTTCATGCAACGGACACTCGCTGCGAGAAAACACTCCTGTCTGTATAGTCCCGTTGAAATGCAAAAGGTCCGTGTGCTGTCAGTTATTTCAATGGACAGCACATGGACAAGGAACACGCTCGTCTGAATGGGCCCTAAAAGTCTGATTAAAAAACAAACAAACACTAATACATATGAAAAACAGTAAAAATAAAAAAGAAGAAACCTCTGTCTTGAAAATAAAAGCCCAAACATTACCAGCCTAAAAAAAAAAGCAAACAAATAAAAACAACTTATAGCCGTTTGTCAAACATTTAGGCTGGGTTCACACTACCTATTTTCAGGCGTAAAAAATACGGCTACAATACGTTGGCAAACATCTGCCCATTCATTTGACTGGGTTTGCCGAAGTACTGTGCCGACGACCAGTAATTTACGCGTCGTCGTTTGACAGCTGTCAAACGACGACGCGTAAAATGACTGCCTCGTCAAAGAAGTGCAGGACACTTTGAAACGTAATTTGAGCCGTTCTTCATTGAATTCAATGAAGAGCAGCTCAAATGTTCGGCCGTCAAAGACGCCTCGCATAATGCGAGGAGGAGCTTTTACGTCTGAAACGACGCAGCTGTTTTCTCCTGAAAACAGTCTGTAATTTCAGACGTAAAAGCCAGCTAGCGTGTGCACATACCCTTACAGAGAATTGCTACAAAGTGCTTGTGGGATATGAAAGCAGCTCTCCGTGCAAACTTAACCTGTATAGACCAATGAGGCCTCATGTAAATTTTTATTGTCCACAAATACGGATCTGATGGCTGCTGATACACATCCGTAGAAGTCTGCAATTGCGGAAGCACCCATTGTCTTCTATTGACGAGTCTGTGACGCAATTGCGGACAAGAATAGGAAATTGTTATGGTATCGCTAGTTTAAAAAATTCCCAGGGTGAAAGTTTATGGAATTGCTAGGTGAGCGATTCCCCAAAGGCTGCTGGAGACTGTCTGGAGTGAACATGCAAACTCAAATCCGTCACCACTCTGATCAACAGAGTCTAAGGCTACTCTATGGTTTTCGCCAGTGCCGACCGCAAGGCTGGATGGTTTTTGCTGCATTGAACCCAGGTTGTTTTAATAGAGTGCAATGCAGGCAAACCTGAACAGGAACCAGACAGCCAGAGGGCAAACAGAAAGTCTAAATCGATAAGTAAGTGGATGTCAGAAATAGTAGAGGTCAGAGCCAGTCAGAAGCAGAAATTCCAAATCCGCAAACAAGGGGTAATTCAGAGACGAGCTGAGGTCCATTTCCAGGAAGTCCAAGAAGCCAAAAGGTACAGGGTATAGTCAGTAGCTTGATCAAAACACCTACAAACGGGAAAATTCACAGCAAAGAAAAAGGGGAGGAAGCCAGGTATAAATACTCCACCCTAACACCTGACAGGAGGAAAGACCGAGAAGTGGGATAGGCTCAACCAGTAAAACCAGAACCGCTCAGAAGCTAGACTAGTAGTCATGGCGATCTTAAAGGAACAGACGTTTCCTATCAGGCATGTTCTATAATTTGCAGATCATTTCTTCGACCCGAACACACATCCGTAAATATACGGAAAGGTGTCCATGGCCAATAGAAATCAAAGGGTCCGCAATTTTATCAGATGAAAATTAGTCGTATGGTTGGGGCCTTAGTGTGTGGCATTTGGAAAGCATCTAATTTACGTATATAGTTAATGATAGTGAAGACCTATATAAGAACAACATGTTATTAGTCTTCTATAAAAGTATGTTCAGCGCTTTAATTATTTGAATCTGATAACTAAACTCAAATGGCTACTGGTTAAGATTTTTCAGCTGAATTATTGCTCCCCCTGCAGACTGATACAGCAACTACAGCTATGACCATAAATATTTAATGCTTACAAAATTACTAAGACCTTCCCGCAAAATGACACGTCTGGTACATTGTAGTGCGGGAGAGGGGGGATATATGGAGCATGCTCCATATGCTGCTGGTGTCGGCTGTGTTTTACAGCCAACACCCGGGACTAACTGCCAGGAACAGCGATCCCGCTGTTTAACCCCTCAAATGCTGCGGTCAGTCGCGACCGCAGCTTCTGAGGCGTTCAAAAGAGGGGGATGGCCCACTTTGGCAGCTTATTTCTCCCCCGCAATGAGATCGGGGGGTGACGATGTTTGTCAGGATGAAGGCCCCCAGGACTGCCTTCACTCTGCCTCTGCTAAGCCCTGCCCGTGGCATGGCTTAAAGGGAATGTGTCGCTAGAAATTATTTTTTTTTCAGTTAAACAATTAGTATTTAAGTGATTTACACATGGTTTTAATTTTTTCACAAGTCAGGAAAAATTATAAATTAGATTCTAACTTATAACATTTCCATGTGCTGGCCACTAGAGGGAGCAGTTCCCAAAATTGCAGCATGGTCACTGTGGTAAAGCAACCTCATTGATGTATGCTGCAAATTTGGGGTGTACACACTCTCCTCTAGTGTCCTCACACAATCCCCCCTCCCTTCTTCTGGCTAGTGCCAGGAGAAGGAATGGTTTGAATGTCTTCAAACCTCCTACACTGTGTGCTGCCATTTTCTGAGCGACTGCACAGTGTAGGAGGATTAGATACAGGGCTCAGCAGACCGTAATACACAAACATAATACACACGAACATAAATTACGTGCTCCTGCCTCCGCTGGTCTATGCTCCTCTTTCTTGCGCCTTCGCTTCGGTGAACATATGGACGGAAGCTGCGTCCGGAAGTCGTCATCTTACTGTCCGGCAGCGGCTTCCGGTCCACATGAAAATGGAAGCCGGATTTCGCTCTACGGACGAGCTTTGTTTTGGTCTGTGTGGGAGCGGCGCACACAGAAGGCGCACGCAACTGCGAATGGAACGGTTCCCGTTCGCATTCTCTATGGGGTTATATGTGCCGTATTCCATCTCTGTATGTGTTGTTAATCAACACATACAGAGATGAAAAAAAAAATGCCAGCCCCCATAGAGAAGTAAAAGTCAGAAAACAAAGTAAAAGGAGAACACAATTTAATAAAAATTTTGACAATATTACATTAAAAGCAATATGATAAAAAATATATAATTCATGACACCTTCCCTTTAACAGATGCCTGTAAAAATGACAATATACTGCAAAAAATTAGTCAAATAAAGTTTTCAGTAGTGAAAAAAAAAGAAATTAAGTTTAAAAAAATTGGTATCGCCGCATCCGTAAAAGTCTGAAATATTAAAATATAGCATTATTTAATGCGTACGTGAACGCCATAAAAAATAAAACATATAAAACATCAAAATCATTGTTTATTGGTCAACTTAGCTCCCTCAAATAATGTAATAAAAGTGATCAAAAAATGATAACGATAAAAACTACAGCTCGTCCCGCAAAAAAAAAAGAAGAGAACTCACACCTCTCAATCTATGAAAAAATAAAAAGTTATCGCTCTCAGAATGTGGCGATACAAATCAAATTTTTTTTAAACAAAGTTTTTTTTCTTTTAAAAGTAGTAAAATATAAAAAAAAACTATATAAATTTGGTATCACCGTAATCGTCTTGAGCCACAGAATAAAGTTAAGTTGTTTTTACCTCACGGTGAAAGCCATAAAAACGAAACCCAAAAAACAATTGAAGAATCTCAGTTTTTTCCAATTTCAGCCCGCAAATAATTTTTTTTCACTTTCCCAGTACATTATATGGAACTTTAAATGCTACCAATAGAAACTACAACTCCTCCCGCAAAAAATAAGCCCTCACACCACTCTATTGACTGAAAAATTAAAGCGTTATGGCTCTTGGTAGGCGGCGAGTGAAAAACAAAAATCACAAAATGGCTGCGGCGGGAAGGATATCTTATGCCGTATTTTTATGTTCATTGAATATCTATGCAGTTTTAGGGTATGCTCACACGGCTTAGCAAAATATGTCTGAAAATATGGAGCTGTTTTCAGACGAAAACAGCTCCTGATTTTCAGAAGTTTTTGTAACTACTCGCGTTTTTCGCGGCGTATTTTATTGGAGCTGTTTTTCAATGGAGTCAATGAAAAACTGCTCCAAAAACGTCCAAGAAGTGACATGCACTTCTTTTTCGCGGGCGTCTTTTTACGCGCTGTCTTTTGACAACGACGCGTAAAATAACACCTCGTGGGAACAGAACATCGTAAAACCCATTGAAAGCAATGGGCAGATGTTTGTAGGCATAATGGAGCCGTTTTTTCAGGCGTAATTCGAGGCGTAAAATGCCCGAATTATGTCTGAAAACAGTGCGTGTGAACATACCCTTAGGGCATGCCCCCACGTGGCGGATTTCCTCCGCAACTGTCCGCATCAATGCCGCACCTAATCCGGGTTGCGGATTACGGCTGTGGATCTGCCCAAAATGTGCAGTAAATTGATGCGGACTAGCTGCTGCGGACTGCGGGAAAAGTGCTTCCCTTCTCTCTATCAGTGCAGAATAGAGAGAAGAGACAGCACTTTCCCTAGTGAAAGTAAACAAATTTCATACTTACCGGCCGTTGTCTTGGTGACGCGTCCCTCTTTCGGCATCCAGCCCGACCTCCCTGGATGACGCGTCAGTCCATGTGACCGCTGCAGCCTGTGATTGGCTGCAGCCGTCACTTAGACTGAAACGTCATCCTGGGAAGCCGGACTGGAGACAGAAGCAGGGAGTTCTCGGTAAGTATGAACTTCTATTTATTGACAGGTAGCTGTATATTGGGATCGGTAGTCACTGTCCAGGGTGCAGAAACAGTTACTGCCGATCGCTTAACTCTTTCAGCACCCTGGACACTGACTATTTACTGACGTCTCCTAGCAACGCTCCCGTAATTCCGGGAGCCCCATTGACTTCCTCAGTCTGGCTGTAGACCTAGAAATACATAGGTCCAGCCAGAATGAAGAAATGTCATGTTAAAAAAGCAATACGCATCCGCAGCACACATAACATGTGCATGACAGCTGCGGACTTCATTGCGGAATTTAGAATCTCCATTGAAGTCAATGGAGAAATTCCGCCATGAGTCCGCAAACAGTCCGCCACTGCTCCGCAAAAGACAGAGCATGCTGCGGACACCAAATTCCGCTCCGCAGCCTATGCTCCGCAGCGGAATTTTACGCATCGTCTAAACGAACACTGCTAAATTAAAGTGGAAGTCAATGGAGAAACGGCTCCGCTGCGGATTAACGCTGCGGAGTGTCCGCAGCAGAATTCAAGTGAAATTCCGCCACGTGTGAACCCAGCCTTATAGTTTCATGATTCTGACTCTAAGGGCACGGCCAGACGTGGCGGAGTTTTTCCGCTGCAAATGTTGGTGCAGATTTGGGGCAATTACGCAACGAATCCGCACCAACATTTGCATATTTGACAGGTAATTCAGACGTTGCAGAAAAGACAGCGGACTTGCCACAGATTTCAGTTTGTGCATTGCAAAGGCTGAAATCCGCAGTGAAATTCCGCTTCTTCTCCACAACAGACAGTGCATGCTGCAGACAGACTATGGTCCGCAGCTGAGTTTTCTGCAATGTCTGAATTAACTTGCCTAAAAATGTATTGAAACCACTGTAAAAAACGTCCGCTGGAGAATTCCATAGCAAGTGAAAGCTCACAGAGTGCTGAAATATCTGTATGGTGTGACCATAGATAAGTCTACCCCGTTCGAAAAATTAAACAATGGTTCATCCTTCCTTATTAGTACTGCTTTACAATTCATCATTATAGTACCATATATTATGTTGTCCCCACTTTACACTGAGGACAATATGCTATATGTTACAACTGCAATGTCCCATAATATTGCTCATACAGCTACATTACATCATAATGACCATATACTTGTCTATTGCGTTTTCCCTTCGATGCGACCCTTAAAATTGTTTTTGGGTTTTTTTCTGTTTTTTTATTTTACACCAAAAAGGTCTGCTCATATACCTATGGACCACCATATACAGGTCATAGTAATTCATCGTTTCATATGTATGCATATAGAAATAAAAATACCTTGCATTAACCTGACTTCACCATGGTTCCTACTGCCCGTGTCCACCATGGTTCCTACGGCCCGTGTCCACCATGGTTCCAACTGCCCGTGTCAACTATGGACAAAGATTCTGGTGTATGCAGATTAGTATGATGGGACACAAATATTATCTGCGGCTTTCACTGCTGTATCAGAGTCTGAAGAACTTTATAAGGCCTCCTTCACACACAGATATTTTCTTGCATTTAAAACTGCATCAAAAAACGCTTCTAGAAACGCTAGCGTTATTAGGCCTTATTTACACGAGCGTAGTTCACGTCCGTGATACGTGTGAAAATCACGCATGTTGCACAGAACTATGTAACTCAATGGGGCCATTCAGACATTCTGTGATTTTCACGCAGCGTGTGTCCGCTGCATAAAACTCACGACATGTCCTATACTTGAAGTCAATGGGTGCATGCAAATCGCGCACAGCACACGGAAGCACATCCGTGTGTTGCGCAACAGTAGATCAAGAAATGAAGGGAAAAATAATAAAACCACCTCCATTTTTCTAAACCTCAAAACCGGGTGTCATAAGGATGACATATGCGCGAAAATCACGCAGCCACGCACCAAACACTGATGACACATGGAATTGCAACGCGCAAAATACGCTGCATTTTTTCGCGCGCAAAACGCACACGTTCGTGTGAATTTCGCCTTAAAATTAAACTTGCATTTTAAGTGGTGTTTTTAGTGGCGTGTTTCATTTGGTGTAATTTTGTACATGCTTTTTTTTTCCCACCGTTCTTGAATTCCTATAGTGAAGCCTATGGGAAAAACGCCATACCATGAGCAAGCTGCTTTGGTAAAAAAAATGCCACTGACCACAAAAATGGCACAAACTAAAATACCGTTGTGTGTAGTGTATTTGATATTTTACCATAGGCTTTAATGTAACATCTGGCCACACTTGAAACTATATGAAAAAAGCCATTAAAAACGCCATGAAAAATGCAGCAAAACGCTGTGTGTGAAACCAAGAGCATATTATGTGGCTACTGACTGCCCAATCTGTAGTTGGCTGCATAGCTCAATCCACCACCCTAGTTTTTATCAATCAAAAGGTTAGGATATTTTTAGCTAAACCAGGGTGCAGAAGGCAACTATATTCTTTTTTTTATATTATTTTTATTAGAATTCAGAAGCCAATAAATATCATGAAGAAAAGGAACTTTAGAGGAACATGTCATACCTTTCTTTATTGCCTAACCGTATTGTAAGTGCAATTTTTTTTTATGCTCCAATCCATCTAAAATAAAAAAATAAAGCACATTTTCAAAAGTCTTGAAGAAATATAACTTGCTATTTTGTGTATACAGCTCCTATGCACACCTATGGGCACCAGGTTGATGCCGTTGTTTCGCCTTGGTTACAGACTACAAACAAACTCGGTGTGTAGTCTGATCCTGTAGTCATGTAGTACAGCCGGCAGACAACACCTTTACTAATATAGCTGTTTAACCTAAAGATACATTTGTAATATACTTTCATACCACTTGAGCTACGTGACCATGAGAAGACCCAAAAGGAGGGTTAAAAAAATCATTTTTAAATAAAATCTGCATTCTTAGCTAATTTTTTGTTGATAAAGGCTAAAAACAGTTCACAAGCTTGGAAATGAACCCCTACCATATCATGCTCCCTCGGATCTAGGAAGATGAGATCTGGAGTGCTCTTTGCCGGTTGTTGTTCAAACTGGAGATCTAGCCCATTCCTGTAAAACTAAAAGCTCTTTTACACGGGCCAATTATCTGGCAAAGGATCGGTCATAGAAGGCTCATTGCCGATCATTGCCCTGTGTAAACAGGGCAGCGATCAGCAGATGAATGAGCTCTTTATCAGTCTTGTATTTTTCTGCCTCAAACATATGCCGTGTGAACCTACCCATCTTTTTATTGCTCTAACACCTCTAAACTAAAAACGATGCAACTTCGCAAATATTCTATATTAAAATTTCCGACTTACAAACTATAACTGCAGTCATACTCCCATGTATCCCTCCCCTACTTCTGTCTAATTTACATTACATACAAAGGGTAATTTTGTAGTCTGTAACCATGAAGAAACATAGGTCTGCACAGGAGCTTTATACACAAAACGGCACGAGATTTTTAATCTAGTTACAAAGTTCCATAACTTTTTTTTTTATTTTTATTTTAGACGTATGGGAGCAATAAAAAAAATTGGTTGCAAGGTTGTTGATCATAAATAGGTTCAGTATGGCATGATCTTTCTTGCCTTCGATGTTTTGGCCTTACTGTATATACACATCTACTTGAAAAAACAAAACCAATAACGTGCTCTATAGGGATGCACAATATGCTCTGTATGGCTTGCTGTATTGGTTAAGCATGCATTCCGATTTGCTCTGAATGGTTTCCATATGCATGAATAAATTTGTATGATTTGAATGTCTTCAATCTGGAAAAAGGCGTCTTTCAAGCCTGTACATCCGTATTAGTATACAGCAGTGTGCATGAGCCTATAGACTAACATTAGCTGTAGATTTAGGGCCTTTTCCATATAGAACCCATATGAATCCTGTATATGCTTTTATGAGCTCTAAGGCCGGGTTCCCACGTAGCGTAAACGCTGTGAAAATTCTGCAACGGAACTGTGTGAGGAAATTCTTCAGCATTTAAAGTAGCAGCAAATTGAACGAGATTTAGAAAATCTCATGCTCTCGCTGTGGAAAAAAACCGCAGAAAAGTCAGGTGCAAATTGTGCTGTGATGCGACTTTTAACCCATAGCCGGGTAGGGGAAGTATGGAGCTGGCTCACGGAGTGAGCTCCCACCATACAATGCGGGTGTCGGCTGTATGTTACAGCCGACACTTCACAGTAACGAGCAGGATCGCGCTCGAGCGCGATCCCGCTTGTTTAACCCATTAAATGCCGCGGTTAATAGCGACCGCGGGATTTAAATCGTCAGCGTGAAGCGACCCCCTCTAGCAGCTCATCGCGCCCCCCCCGCAATGCAATCGCGGGGTGGCAATGGTTGCTATGGCAACCTGGGGTCCTAATGAAGGTGCCCAGGTCTGCCATCTTTGTGCTCCTATTAAGCCCTGCTTCTGTAGTCTGTCAGAATCACGATATACTGCAATACATTAGTATTGCAGTATATCGTGCAAGCGATCCAACGATCGCTGGTTGAAGTCCCCTAGGGGGACTAATAAATAAAAAAAAAAAGTTAATTTTAGGAAAACAAAGGGTTGGTTTTTTTTTTTTATGTAAAAAAAATTTCAATATTAAAAGTTCAAAAAACCCCCCTTTTCCCATTTTCCCCTAGAGCATTGTAAAAAAATAATCATAATTGGTATCGCCGCATCCATAAAAGACTGAACTATTACAATATATCATTATTTAATCCGCATGGTGTACGCCAGAATCGCTATTTTTTGGTCACACAAAAAAAATTGAATAAAAAGTGATCAAAACCTCGCATGTACCCCAAAATGGCATTAAAAGCTACAGCTTATCCTGAAAAAAAATAAGCCCTCATAACACTTAATCGACGAAAAAATAAAAAAGTTATGCCAACGCAAAATAAAGTTTATTTTTTACACTTAGGTTTTTACTTGGACATATGTCTTTTTTCAACCGTACAAACTATGTAACATAGAAAAAACAATATATATTTGGTATCGCCGTGATCTTATTGAGCCACAGAATAAAGTTAACATGTTGTTTTAATTGCACAGTGAATTAACTGTGAAAACGAAGCGCAAAAAACAATGGAGGAATCGCTGTTTTTATAATTTTCTACCCCACAAATATTTTTTTTCCCGTTTCCTAGTACATTATATGGCACAATAAATGGCGCTACGAAAAACTACAACTTGTCCCGCAAAAATCAAGCCCTCATAGGACTATATTGACAGAAAAATTAAAGGTAGGCACGTTAATTCCGCAGCATGTCAATTTATGCTGCAAGTTCCGTGCGGAGATGCTGCATGATTGTCCAGAGACTTCAATGGGGAACATAAATTCCGCAACAGATTTTTTGTTGTTGTGGTTTTTACAGAGTTTACGCAGTAAAAACTGCTGAAAATCCACAGGAAATCGTAAGTCAGAAAAAAAGTTTATACCTACAACCCGGGCATTGTCACAGCGAGGCTATCTTCTGTTCTTCCAGGCCGGCCTCCTGGGATGACGTTTCATCCCATGTGAATGCTGCAGCCAATCACATGCTGCAGCAGTCATATGGGCTGCGCTGGCTCCCGTCCCCTGCTTGTTTTCCTGGCCCGGCGACACCTTCGATGGCGCCGCTAGTAGCAGCAGCAGCTACTGCTGCTGCTGCGGCTGCTACTACTGCAGCGACGCCACTATAGCTGAGCAGGGAGGTATCTCCCCGCTCTTCTATGTGCTAGCCGCACTTTAGCTCCTTGAAGGAGCGGAATCCCCGTGTGTTCAGGGATTCCGCTCCTGGACAGAGCGCTTGATGTCTCTGTCCATATCTGGGCAGTGACATCAGGGGAAACTCCTGAAGCGGAATCCCCGAACACATGGGGATTCCCCTTCAGGAGTTGCCGATGATGTCACTGTCCGGATCTGCCCGGCCCGGCACGGATGCATAACTTTATGCAAACCGGCCGGGCAGAATGGCCGATTTTACCGGCCGGCACTCGGGCTCGGACGCGACCCGGTCGTGTGAATCCCGCCTAAGAATAAGGTTGTTTTTTTCTGAGTTGCGGTTTTTGCGGCGGAATCACAGTTTTTCCGCTGCAAAAATCGTAACAGAAAAGTAGCAAATCTGAAGCATAAATTGACATGAAAGTTTTTTGTGCGCCATTTTTACGTAGTGTGTGCATGAGATTTGTTCAAATCTCATCCACACTGCTGCAACTGTATTACGCTGCAGACTTTCCAAAGTGAAATCTGTTGCGAAAAATCCACAGTGTTTATGCTACGTGTAGACATACTCTTAGGCTATGTTCACACAGTTTTTTGCAGGCGGAATTTCTGCCACAAAATTCCGTTTGAATGTTTGAGGCAGATTGTCCTTTCCCTGCACTCAGATTTTCACTGCGTTTTTCGTGGCATTTTTCGGTCGCGGCCATACGCATTCTCTGCCTCCCATTGAAGTCAATGGGAGGTCAGAGGTGTAAACGCGCGAAGATAGGGCATGTCCCTTCTTTCTCCCGCGAGGCGGTTTTACCGCTCGCGGGAAAAAGACTCCTCCGTCTCCCATTGAAATCAATGCAAAGCATTTTCAGGCCGTTTTTGACGAGTTTTGCGGCGCAGTTTCCGCGTCAAAAAACTCGTCAAAAAACTCTGTGTGAACATAGCCTTATAGGCATAAGGATGAAGTAAGAGGAAACATAAAATCTCATTTTTTATCTTTGTACCAGGTTGTTTTAAAGCAACCCCAGATAATTTCAAAACATATGCATCATTCACTGTAGTGGAATTCCTGTGAAAACAAACAAAAAAAGGGAACAGAGTTGTATTGTAAAAGTGGTAAGTTTTTTTGTTTGTTTTTTTACATTAAAACATTTCAATGGAGAAACAGCACAGCCTAGTGGCTGGAATAAAGTCCTACATCCTTTTGTTAGGCAAAAACGGAAGAATCTTCTGGAACATGGTATGCTCTGCTCATTGTGGGGTGCGACTTCCATTTTGTTTGCACATTATATTGGATTTTTTTAAAGGCATATATAGTTTATATTCAAAAAAACCCGCTAATATATATATATATTTTTTAAATTATATTATCTTTTTCGTAATCTTCGTTATTTATATCTAATTTTATTGCTGCATTCCCTTTTGTAATTCAATTAGAAATGTATAGTGTGTGTGTGTGTGTGTGTGTGTGTATATATATTTATATATATATATATATATATATATATATATATATATATATATATATATATATAAAAATGTACATCACATTGTATAATATAATGTAGCTCAACTAACACCTAGTACTGTTGTGATACATAACCTGCTGTGGTGGCGATGCAAAGCCAACCTGCGGACCGTATATCACGGACTGAACACGCTCGTGTGAATACGGCCTTAGGCCCCATGCACACAAACGTGCTTTTGCGGCCGCAATGCCCCTGAAAATCCACGGGAGAATTGCGGCCCCATTCATTTCTATGGGGCCATGCACACGACCGTAGTTTTTACGGTCCATGCATGGCCCAGGAGCCCGCACTGCAGAAAGAACGGACATGTCTTATTATGGCCGTCTTCTGCGGTCCGGGCTCATTAAAAATAATGGGCGCGACCATGTGCATGGCCCGCGATTTGCGGGCGGCTCGCGGCTGATAGTCCGCTGCCGGCCGACCCGGAAACCACGGGCGTGCACATGGCTACGGTCGTGTGCATGAGGCCTTATAATAAGAAGTTTGTGCGTACCTCCTAACTTTCAATTAACGCAAAGAGGGACAACCAAGTTTTTTTCCTATTAAAACACGCCTCTAATCTCGCCCAATCCCCGCCCATACACACCCACTTCATCCCACACTGTATCATGCTCCCATAGTGCCTCCCACACGGAATAATTCCAAATAGCTGCCTCATACAGTATAATGCCCCCATAGCTTCCACCATGCAGTATAAAGCCAACAGAGATGCCCCCATACAGTATAATGCCCACAGAGATGCCCAAATGCAGTATAATGCGCACACAGATGCCCCTATACAGTATAATTCCCTAATAACTGCTCTTATACAGTGTACTTCCCCATAGCTGCCTCCATACAGTATAATGCCCCCATAGCTTCCCCCATACTGTATAATGCCCCTTTAGCTGCCCCATAGAGTATAATGCCCCCTTAGCTGCCCTCATAGAGTTTAATGCCCCCTCAGCTGCCACCATACACTATAATGCCCCTATAGCTTCCCCATGCAGTATAATGCCCCCATAGCTGCCACCATACAGTATAATGCGGCCTTAGCTGCCCCATACAGTATAATGCCCCCTTAGCTTCCACCTAGTGCCAGTGCCCACATATAAAGTGCCAGTGCCCATGTAGATAGTTCCACAGTGCCCATGTAGAAAGTGCTACGCCCCCTTATAGATAGTGTCACTTCCCCCCTTGTAGATAGCGCTGCCACCCCCTGTAGCCATTGGGACTCCCTCTGGGGGCAGAATACCGAGCCACGCTGTGGCTGGGGATTCCGCTCCAGGAGGAGCCCCTGACATCTCTGTCTATATATGATCAGTGACGTAGGTGGCTCCTCCTGGAGCGGAATCCCCGTCCAGAGCATTGCCGACGTTCTGGCAGGGGATTCCGCTCCAGGAGGAGTCCCTGATTTCACTGTCATATATATATATAGCGCCTTTGACGTCAGGGATTCCCTTTATGAGCAGAATCCCCTCCCACCAGGAGTCTGGGACATACCACCGGCCACCCGGGTCAGCGGTACACCGCCTGAAATCCAGGACTGTCCCACTGAATCCGGGATGATTGGGAGGTATGAACAGTTTGTGCAATGACTTATTCGGAATGCACAATGATGTCATCTTGCTAGGTGCAGCTATCTTATTAAAAAGAAAAGAATTTATAGCATGTATTGATGTCAGTCTGTACAGTAGATTACGGACAGAGTCATTATCGCCGTGTAGAGTGGAAAACAGACAAGGTGCCTTAGGAACAATGGTCACTGCTTCATACAATTTAAATAAGTCCATCCCGCAAACTTGTTATTTGTGCACAATGTGTATCTCCAACTTATGAGTGCACACTTCAACTGAAGCTCAAAAATAGAATCGCAGAATTACAGACACTAGGCACTACTTTTTGCAGTAGCAGTCTGTCACAGTGTCAACCACTTAGGGCTCATTCAGATGACTGTGTATCTCATCCATGTGACAGCCGTTAAAACAACAGCCGTCACACGGACCCATGTATTTCAATGGGGCCGTTCACATGACCGTTGTTTCAAAGGAGCGTGTGAAGGGTCCTTGAAAAAATAGTACATGTCCTATTTTACTGCGTGTCACGCATCCCTCCGTAGACTCTAGTCTATGGGGGATCCGTGACAACGCGCCCCGCACAGGTGCACTTCGGACATGAAAAAAATTCAGTTTTTCACGTACGAGGTTAGCTATGCTTGTCTGAATGTAGCCTGACTGACATGTAGATCTTCCTCTCTCTTTAAAACGAGGTTCCTCAGCAGCTGCAGCTTGGATTATACAGTAAATACTAATATTCTTAGATTCTACAGTAGAAGGTTCATTATCCCATTTGAAGTAAAGGAAACAAACAAGTTTGGTCAGCCCACCATGATGCTGTGAACGCGTCCAAAAAAACCTGCAACAACATTCCAAAGAATATTGGAGACTGGCACCAGATCACTTTGAAACTTATCTTCTTAATATATTTCAGATAAAAGCAGCCAGACATCGCATCAGTAAAATGTTTGGCTTGGCTGACATGTTCATAGCCTTGACATAATAAGGCTATGTCCACATTTGCGTCAGGGCTCCGTTCCGACGTTTCGTCGGAGCTTTCCGTCAGAACGAAGCCCTGACTGACACAAACTGAAATCAAAGGTTTCCAGTTCCATCATCATTGATTTCAATGTTGACGGATCCGTCACGGTGCCAGTGGTTTTAGTTTGTCTCCGTTGTGCAATGGTTCCGTCGCTTTGACGGGATGAACAGCTTAGTCGACTACGGTATTCATCCCGTCAAAACTACGGAACCCTTGCACAATGGAGACAAACTGAAACCATTGGAACCGGATCCGTCACCATTGAAATCAATAGCGATGGAAACGGAAACCTTTGGTTTCAGTTTGTCAGTCAGGGCTCCATTCCGACTAAAAGTTCAGTCGGAACAGAGTCCTGACGCAGATGTGAACATAGCGTTACATAACATATCTCATGTATAGCAGTTATATATTTAAAGTAAACAAAACAATAAATCCATTTCATACCATCCAATATTTGTGCATTGAAAATAGGTACAAAACTGTGGAGAAAGGGAGGGGAAGTTGGCAACATCTTCCAAAAGGCTGTCACCTATCCTGACATGTCTATTTTAGTAAATACTTGCATACCCCATAAAATAACAATTCATCATTGCTTAGAACAGAATGTTGTGCTGTTTCTCTGTTTCTCCTCCTGGAAATGTATAAATAAATTGGCAATTGGGTGTCGTCATTCCCCAATTGGGCATGTCTCTTCCTACTTTGGCAGTGTCCAATCATTGCTGACAGTGTAGAGTCATACCCTATTAAGAACAGGAGTGGTAATGCCCAGTTGTAAATTTATTCATACATTTCCAGGAGGAATAACAGAGGAACAGCACAACGCAGCGTTCAGAATGCTTCAGAATGACAATATTTTACATAAAAAATGATTTCTGTATGAAATTGCTTTGCTTGGAATTTTAAAGAGCCAGACTTCCGATTGTGATGTTGGACCCATAGAAATGTTAAACATGACAACTAAACTATACGTGAACTATCAGCAGTTCATTAACACTTTATTTAACTGAACTGCTCACGCTACCGGCAGTGGCGATCTTCATTTACAGCTATGATTTAACACATCCTGTTTATGCCTCCATAACTGAGTTCCCTTAAAATAGTCAGTACAGAATCGCTACATAACTATTTGGCACTACAGTAGCTATTTATCTAATCTACAGTCCATTATAGAATCGATTCATTCAATTCATAAAATAAAGATGGGGGGGGGGGGGGGTTTCTACATTTAAATGTATTGTCTGGGAAACAATACGAAACTCCGTAATATAGAAAGTCGTTTGCCTTCACTAGCACCCTACAAAATACAACTACTTCTTCTTATTACAATAATGATGCACGTTTAGGCAGATGGGCTGCAGACGATTGTGATGTAGTCGTATGCACCTTACCCGGGCATTGTCTCCGGAGAGCCGCGGCTATACTGTTGCTATGGTAACTCACTATTACTAATCACCTCCACTATCTAGTTTCATTTTCATAGCGTCTTTTTGCTATTTTAATTGGCAGTCAGAGAGCTGCGCTGTTCAAATGAGATGCAGTCGGTAAATTGTGGCTTGTCCCCTGGATGCTTTGCATTTTTACTTGCTGCTGATCTGGCATGAGTATACGCCATAGATCGGTATAGTGAGACATCGAACGTTTCAGGAGTCGTCTGCGCTTTACAACCACCTCCAAAGCAAATGTTTACAAAAATATAAAACCAATTTATATGCATGCACAGGAAGATCATAATAATAATTTAAAATATAACGATATAATATTAATACTATTATTATTCTTCAGTGTTAAAATAGCTGATGGGTTAATTAGACTTTACCTAATAGACATAAATAAATGAACTGATCCCTCTGCTTGGCTGTTTCACCCAATAAACTGATTTACCAGCTCGTAAAATACAACGGGCCAATCTGCTTGTCAGTTATTAGTTTGATTCTCCGAAAAAAGAAATCACAAATATAGGGCAAATCGATTTACCGTATGGATCCTAAAGAAAATGTGACCGCAATATGCAGGTGAAAACTCAAATCAGCAGGTGAATTATGTCGTCTTGTGAAAACCATCAAGTGTAAAAGTCTAGATGGAAAGAAACCTTCAAAGTGAAGCTTCCTCCAAGTAAAAGCAAAGGTTTGAATGGGAGAGAATTAATTCAAAACTGTGAGGACCACAGAGCTGATTGTTGATCTGCCCCCCATCATTTATACCGCTATACACAGCCACATAATACTACCACACACTGCATACATAGCTTGTGTGTGTGTATATATATATATATATATATATGTATATATATATATATATATATATATATATATATAGATATGTTTTTTCGTGGATCGGTGTTGAGAGTATACAAAGAATGGTGTGATCAAGGAAAAATATCCAGTGAAAGGAGATCCTGTGGACGTAAACAGGACATAAGGACTATGTCAAGAAACGGTCAAGGAAATTGCAGCCAAATACAACTCTCGTCCTTCCCTTAGCACGGATGGGCTATAACAGCAGACGACCAGTTCAGGTGCTATAATTGTGTACGGGAAACAGAAAGGCAAGACTCTAGTGGACAAAAAAGCGAAAAAATTGGCAATATTAAAACATTGCCTGGTCAAATGAATCCAATTATCTGTTGCACCATGCTGATGAGAGGGTTAGAATTTGGCGCAAGCATCATGAACACGTCCTGTCAGGTGTGAACAGTTCAGGCTGGGGGAGGTGGGTTAATGGTGTGGGGAATGTTTACTTGGCACTACCCTGGATCCTCTGATACCTGTGAATGGACCTTTGAACAGTAGGGCTAAGCATTGTGGCCGATCAAGTTCATCCCTTCATGGCAGCTGTTTACCCTATGGCAGTAGGACACTTTAGCGTTCACTTCGAGAAGCTTTCCTGTCCGCAAGGGCCAATATTCTTGCAGAACGATTTTAGCACCTAGTGGAATATATGCTACAATAAATTGCTGCGGTTCTTGAAGGCCAACGGAGGTCTAATGTGCTACTAGATGGGTGTCTCTAATAAAGTCACCATTCAGTGTATGTATATATATATATATATATATATATATAAAACTTATTTTTACTGGACTTTTCTGCAAACTACCTGTAAGCATGTAGGCCCTGTACATTGTCCCTGTACAGTAGCACATGCTGAGAACAAGTCCATTCACAGGGACAGTCAGCAGAATCCACATGCTTACAACTAGTTGCACAGAAACACATTGCACCTACGTCCACTTAAAAGTCGTCTCCACATGATTTCAACTCTGCCCAGAATTTAAGGGTTATTCACAGGCTGTGGTTTTGTCACGTATTGGGCTCGCTTTTGTGAAAATTGTGTTAAAACCAGTGCCAAAACCACGACATGTGAGTAAAGGCCCTATTACACCGACCAATTTTGGCCCGTGCAGCCAGCGACGATCAACGAGACAGCTCATTGATCGGCACTCGTTTGCTCCTGTCACAAGGAGCTATGCATGGGAATGATAGGGCCCCACAGAGCAGTATTGCTTGGGGGACACATGATGGCATAGGGGAATTCATGTTATCAATTTTATTGCTGGTTCATTTAACTATTATATTTTTGTTAGGTGGTTTGGTCCGCCCCCCCCCCTTCTTTTCCCTTATATCTTGAAGTTGGTACTTACCTACCTTTTCCAGAAGATTCTGATATTCTGCCCAGCTCCAGGTTACTGTCGCTGATTGGTTATCTACTTACCTGGGAGATTCTGGAAGCTTCTATTCTTCTGCCCAGCACCTGGACTTCGTCGCTGATTGGCCGTTCAGTCTGAAGGCGGGAAGATTTTGCTTTAAAAAACCCAGCTTTCCCACTGTTTCTGTCAGTTCCATATTTCCTAGGACCAGCGTCCCCACCCTCCCTCCCAATTTTATTTCATTTCTGCTTTTCGCAATGTCTTATTAGTGAGGTTTTTGTCTCCCAGCTATTGCTGGGTGGACTGAGTTTTAAACTCGTTTATTATAATTATTATTGTGATTTTTAATTTATAATGGTTTTAATTATTTATTTGGTTCAAGTATTTATTTTATTGATTCAAGTATCAATATCTTTTGGTAACCCTAAGGCCCCATGCACACGACCGTGCCCGCAATCACGGCCCGCGATTGCGGGCACGGCCGGCCGCTGACTGACAGCCGCATTTTCGGGCCGTGCTCCCATACAAAGTATGGGAGCACGGCCCGCAAAATGCGAAAGAACGGACATGTTCCATAATTCCCGGAACATTTCCACGGCACTGACACCCTTCCGTAGTGCTACGGAAAGGTGTCAGTGTTCAATGAAAGTGAATGGCTCCGTTTTTGCGGACCGCAGTTGCAGTCCGCAAAAACGGAGGTTTTTTGCTGTCGTGTGCATGGGGCCTTAATAAAAACATTGCGGCCTTTTTATCCGCATATTTTGTCTGGTGTCTTTAGTTCTGTTTATATTATTGTATGAATTTGGGCCTTGTGCCATCATGGCAGCCGTTACTCCAATCGCTCCTCTTCATACGTTATGATGTAGGCAGCGCATCTCCCTGTTTACACTGGGAGATATGCTGCCGACAACGATAATATTTTACTTTTTTAGAATGATCCGATCAGCAGAGGAACGAGCGTTCTATTAACGATCGTGTATCCGATAATTGCCCAGTGTAAATCCCCCTTCAGTCCTTACATTGTGCGACCACACCATTGTAACACCACTGACTGAAATAAAGAAAACATAGATAGATAGATAGATAGATAGATAGATAGATAGATAGATAGATAGATAGATAGATAGATAGATAGGTGATAGGCATATTACACTACAGGGAAATATTACCTGAAAACCTAGTAAATCCAGTTTCCATGACAACTTGATGCATGCTGATATCATTGCTGAAAAAAACGCTTACAGTTGTCATAGTAATTGGATAATGAGTGATGTCATAAGGACATAAAAAAAAAAAGCCACATTATACACAACCTATTCATGTAGAGCAGGGGTGGGGAACCTTTTTTTCTACCAAGGGCCATTGGGATATTTATAACATAATTCGTGGGCCATACAAAATCATCAACTTAAAAATTTGGCTGCTATATTTGGTCAAACATTTAAATAACTCACCCCTAATTTGATGGCTGTAACTGCTTTTCTTTGGTGAGGCGTGTGATGTTAGCGGGTATTGATGATGTTGCTTCTGCGTCGGTCAGTCTGGAGCGCAGTCGACTCTTTGCAATGATAAGTTTTGAAAAGAACTCGCAGCAGTAAGCTGTTCCGACTTACTTACTCAAAGGGGTTTTCCCATGAGGGACATTTATGACATATCCACAGGATATGTCATAAACGTCAGGTAGATGCGGGTCCCACCTCTGGGACCCGCACCTATCTCTAGAACAGGCCCCTTAAACCCCGTTCTACCTCTTTGTGTTCCGGCTGATTTTCTACCATGAAGGAGAAAACAGCGTAGCTCGCTTTTTCCGTAAGCCCCATAGAACTGAATGGTAGTTACAGAAACAGCGCTCATGCTACGCTGCTTCCGTAACTGCTATTCACTACTATGAGAGTTACGGAAACAGTGTAACTCAGCGAGCTACGCTGTATCCATAGCTCCCTATCATGTAATCGGGAAGTGGCTGGGAGTCAGTGTGAGCAAAAAAAGCTAGAACGAGGTTTAGGGGGCCCCGTTCTAAGGATAGGTGCGGGTCCTAGAGGTGGGACCTGCATCTATCTGACATTTATGACATATCTTGTGGATATGTCATAAATGTCCCTCATGGGAAAACCCCTTTAAGTAATTTATGTGTTCAGACGTGCCCATGGTGTTTGTATTACTACCCTTACTATTCCTTCTTGTTTATATATTAGGAAAAGAGTTGCATCAAGGACTTTGTGTTCATCTGTCACAATTGTAACAGCCTGTAGCACAAAAACCACTGCGGCAGCAGCGGTCAGAGTGAGGTTGGTGCGTGCTGTGACGGGAGTGGACCAGTCCAGTCACCTAACTTGAGTCATCTTTCCTCACGTCACTGAGGTCAGGTGACTGGACTGATCCACTCTCGGGCTGGCACGCACCGACCTCACTCAGACCGCCGCCCCCTTAATTGGCTCCGTCCGCCCTCCTCCTACTCCTAAATGTAGAGTAGGTCGGATAGGGCCAAGTAGCGAATGACGCAGTGGCGTGGTCTAAGTGCGGTCGGGCCAGCACCTGATCTAGAGGGTTATTCTAAAGGTTATTAAAAGTCATTGTTTTCTTAAGCCCAAATGCACATGATGCTTTATAATAGTGGATTTGCCGCGCATATTTTCCTGTGGCAAATCCGCAGCATTATACTGTACCAGCAAAGTAAATGAGATTTTAAGTATGCAGAATTTTTCCGCACGTAAATTGACCTGCGGTGCATCTCAAGGTATGTTGCTTTTCACCTCAAAATTATATCTGACAAGGTTATAAAAAAAACACCAAAATCTGTAGCATAAAACCGCACCCATTTCCACATCAAAATGTAAAAACCGCACCTAAAAACGCATCCAGAACCGTGCACCCTGCGGAATTACATACGTTTATCCGCGGTTTCAATGCAGATTTTCTGCACTAAATTACCCAATGTGTGTGAGTAGCTTTAAAGTTGAAATCGTTTTGTTAGTGAATATTCTAGAAACCTGAAATCAGAAGTCATTATTTCCATGGCTCCACCTGTCTCTCAGTGACCAAAACCCAGTGATGCAATCACACACCTATACTTGTGATACATAAAAATGGCTTAGTTCACATCTGCGCTGGAGGCTTCGTTAGGGGCCTCCGTCCAAGATTACCGGAGATCATAACACAGTCAATGGGTTCCGTCGACGTCGTTCAACGGAACCGTTACTTCCATTATTCCCTTGTTCTGCTCCTTTGACGGAGCAGAACAACGGAATAGCCCGATGCAGGTGTGACCATAGCTTAACCCAGCGAGTATAATATACAACACAGATAAGGAGGAAACAGCAAAGTGGAGTGAACAGAAATCTGCATCAATATATCTATAAAGGGCATTATAATATCAAGAGTGTCTCAAAGTGTAAAGAGCTAGGGAGCGAAAAGGGGTATGGGCAAATAAGTCACTTTCTATGTGGCCCATAAGCTGAGAGCTGAATTTTAGGTCAAAGTCTGATAGCAAGGTATAGGTGCAGCACGAGAGAAGTCTTGGAAACTGGAATGAGAGGTTGCCATGAGGGAGGACAATAGCCGTAGGTTATTAACCAAATGGAGAGGTAGGCAAGAAGAGAGGAGTAAAGGAGTAAAGAATAACTCTGAATTAGCTATAACTCCTAGACAGTGGGACTACGGTTCATGATTAATAGTATTATTGCACACAGAAATGGAAATATTGAGCGTATTCTAAAGATGTGTAAGAACTTCTGTGCCTATGTTATACAATACGGGTTTCTACACACATGAGGATACTTCCTGCAGGAAACGCCTAGGATGTCTTCCCCTCCCCCTGCACAAGAACCACAGATGCAGAATCAGGATGTGGCTTATATTGAACCTTACCATCCTGTCCGAAGCATTTGTGAAGGAAAACCAGCTCAATATCAAGGACTTTGTCTGTGGAGCAGTACAAGGAATTCCAGTATTGCCATGACGGTGAAGTCAGAAATGAGTTTAACAATAAAGAGGTCCAACCACAACAGGCCTCATGAGGTTCTCCAGAAGGAAAGCCCAAGTAGATCACTTGCTGCTGGGGTTTATCACTTTGTAAAATGATATCAGCAAAGTTCACTTTGCAAAGAAAAAATGGACACATGCTTGTTCATGGTCTTTCAGAATAGAATAACACATTTTCCTGTAGCAGGCCCAATGGGACATTAGTATCTTCACATGTACAGATGTATTTAAGCAGATCCCACCATTTTAAGATATGGAGATATGGGGGCTGCCACATGTTAATTCTCAGCTGAGAAAATTTGATTATTTATGTCCATGCCACCTAACTCATTTATAGGCATTAACATACACATTTGGCCAAACCATGAGGGATTTTAACGGTGTATTTTATTGGATCAATTTACCATTTGTATTTAATATAACACACTTAAAATCTAAACATTAAATTTAGAGGCGTAACTTAAAGCTCCTGGACCCCAATGCAAAATCTGTAACAGGGTCCCCCAACTACCATGTACCATCTATAACACTGGTGTCTTCCTGTGTGGCAAATGGGGTCAATGTGCCCCCTCTGGCACCAAACAACTGCTACCCCTTCATCCCCTATAGCTACGTCCCTGATTAAATGTAATATGCTGTTAACACAATTTAGTTCTTTAGCTCCACTTTTAACTAGAATCAAGTATGTCGCAGATTATAGATGGTAGAGATAGAAATCCTTATCTACCATCTTCATTGCCACGCTCTGGAATATATCCCTTGGTGATTGGGAGGTTGAAATAAATGTATCTCTTCATACAGCATACAGTATTATGCAGACTTAGCAGATAAAATATAATAAGAGAAATAAATAGTAGACAAATTCAGGGGAATAGATCTACAAAGAAAGACTTCAGAGGTACCAGTATGCCTGAATGTCCATTTATTAAAGTGGCGTAGCACTAAGCTGCTTGCTTTGCTTCCTCATAGTTATAGTTTTTGCCTGCAGCCACTACTATGGGTATGTGCACACGTAGTGACCAAAAACGTCTGAAAATCCAGAGCTGTTTTCAAGGGAAAACAGACCCTGCTTTTCAGACGTTTTTTGACCGAGGCTGGGTTCACACGACCTATTTTCAGACGTAAACGAGGCGTATTATGCCTCGTTTTACGTCTGAAAATAGGGCTACAATACGTCGGCAAACATCTGCCCATTCATTTGAATGGGTTTGCCGACGTACTGTGCAGACGACCTGTTATTTACGCGTCGTCGTTTGACAGCTGTCAAACGACGACGCGTAAAAATACAGCCTCGTCAAAAGAAGTGCAGGACACTTCTTTGGACGTTTTTGGAGCTGTTTTCTCATAGACTCCAATGAAAACAGCTCCAAAAACGGACATAAAAAACGCCGCGAAAACGGCGCGAAAAACGCCGCGAAAAATGCGAGTTGGTCAAAAAACGTCTGAAAAGCAGGGTCTGTTTTCCCTTGAAAACAGCTCTGTATTTTCAGACGTTTTTGGTCACTACGTGTGCACATACCCCAACTCGCATTTTTCGTGGCGTTTCCGCGACGTTTTTTACGTCCGTTTTGGAGCTGTTTTCATTGGAGTCTATGAGAAAACAGCTCCAAAAACGTCCAAAGAAGTGTCCTGCACTTCTTTTGACGAGGCTGTATTTTTACGCGTCGTCGTTTGACAGCTGTCAAACGACGACGCGTAAATAACAGGTCGTCTGCACAGTACGTCGGCAAACCCATTCAAATGAATGGGCAGATGTTTGCCGACGTATTGTAGCCCTATTTTCAGACGTAAAACGAGGCACAATACGCCTCGTTTACGTCTGAAAATAGGTCGTGTGAACCCAGCCTTAGGAGATCTCATTGCAGACACATTTTAATGCTCCATAAGTTCAATCCATAAGCAGTTAGCTCCCCCTAGTGGTAGCGGCATTCAGACAGAATTTTATAATTTCAATCTATGACTGCGTAAAGGGAAGCAGTGGATTTAAAAACGCATGTGTAAAAAAAATACAGCTCCAGGGGTGATGTTCCAATAGACAGTGTTCAGGTTTATTACTGTTTACTGTTGCAAAGGACCAAAATATTAATAAGAAAAAAAAAAAAGTAAATACGGACTTTTCTGTATATGTACCACATTCGAGTGTCAATGTCCTATTGCCTTAATTTACTATGTGTATATATATATGCATAGACATGTTACTTGTATGGACAGTTTGTATTTTTTCTTTTGTACTCTTGTAAACTTCAACAAAAAATCGAATGTTGAAAAAAACAAGAAAAAAATACAGAGTCCACCGTCCAGCATCACCAGCATAAATAACGGATGGCTGTACGCCTTGGGAACCCGATTTCTGATTCCAAATCTTCCACTATGTTTCCAGAAATAGGCAACACTCCAACACAAAGTGACAAAGTAGTATATTTAATCGCCCTCGTGCAACGTTTCGGCTCCTCAAATAGAGCCGAAACGTTGCACGAGGGAGATTAAAGAAAAAAATACAGTTTCAGCCTGCACACAGAAAATTATAAAAGACATTACAGGAAAGATAACCCAAATCCATATGCCGTATTAGGTCCCATTCAGGCCCCCCACTATGAACCAGCGTGGAGTGTCACTAACAAACAACACCTCTTGCTCATCTATGTTCCATTATAACATCTAGAAAGATGCAGCTTGCAAACATATATTTGGCAGTGCGATGAGGAGGAGGATGGAAGGTCACGCTCTGATGCTGAAAATGTGAGAAAAAGCAACTCACTGAGATAGTGGTAGATTTATAGACTGGCCTCTCAGCAGAGGTGGAATAACACAGCAATCCAGCTGGGCTTGGAATATATGTAAAGCTGTGAGCTGAATTAAATGTGATATTTAAGGAAAGGTTTGAGGTTTCACTAGATGATAATGTGCCCGGCCTATGTAGGTCAATTGTTTTTGAAGTAATAATCCTTATATTTCCATCATGATATAAAAATCAACATTAAAAGTTCATACAAAGCATTAATATAATATATGACATAGTAGATTCATCTTATTCTGTGCTTAGGAAAGATGAGAATGTTGATCTTTAGTTTCAGTAAATTAACCGCTTAACTTCCTCTTCCGTCTTATTTCACGCTGTGAACTTTGTCTGTTACCAAGTTAAGGACATTTCCATGCATAATGGATTTTTAAAAAATGACATGTCCTCCAAGTGCAACAGCAGAATTGGTTTTATCTCTCCAGTTACCACCACCTATGGCTAAAGGAGAGAGTTTTCTTTGCGAAAATTGTTTTCCTTGCAGCAACACTATATGCCATAGAAGCACACACAGTTCTCAATGTAGCTAGATACAAAGATTTCTGTAGCGTTCTGTCGAAGAACAAAGAGTTTCTTATAATGAGCAGATTTAGGGATCTTGGACAGTTCTCACCTACCCTCTTATATGTCACAGAGGCAGTTTAGTAACAGTACATCTCTAGTCATCTCAATACTTTATCTTGTTGTATGTCAAGCATTATTTGGCTTACAGAGGATCTGTCACCTCTCCTGACATGTCTGATTTAGTAAATAATTGTATTCCTCATGAAAAAACAATTCTGGAGCATGTTTTCTTAGAACTCTACGTTCCTCTGTTATTCCTCCTAGATATTTATGTATAAATTGACAACTGGGTGTTACCAGACACAGACTGACACTGTCCAATCAGAGTTGTCAGAGTGAGACCGTGTAGGGACACACCCCTTTGACAAGGAGAATGGTAAAACCTAGTTGTCAATTTAGTAATACTTTTCTTGGAGGATTAACAGAGGAATGGCATCACACAGAGTTCTAAGAAAATATGTTTTAGAATTGTTATTGGGGAATACAAGTATACAAGTATTTACTAAGACAGACATGTCAGGAGAGGGGACAGGTCATCTTTAGTAAATAGAATGAAAATGTAGAAATACTGCATGTTTCTGTTTCTAAATTTACACTTTTGACTGGTCCTACTCACACGCTGAGCCGGTTCCATACGCTGCAGGTGTTAGCTGTGTATCACAGCTGACACACTGCTCTAACGTCCAGGAACAGAGAACACTCTGTTCCTGGCCGTTTAACTAGTTAAGTGCCATGGTCAATAGTGACTGTGGCATTTAAACCGTTAGAAGGAGGGGGGCGGCAGCCCATCGACCCCACCCCCGTAAAGGCGTTTGTGGGGCGCCGTTGGTTGTCATTGCAGCCCGGGGGCCTAATGAAGTCCCCCAGGTCTGCCTTCTGTCTTCCTCTGCTAAGCCATGCCTCCGAAAGGGTTTAGCAGAAGCCTTTTAAAAGAAGACAATATACTATAATACATTTGTATGAGGCCTCTTGCACACGGACGTGCCCGTAATCACGCCGACTGCCATGGGACGCACTTTCGGGCCGCGTCCCATACAAAGTATGGGAGCACGGCCCGTAAAAAACAAAAAGTAGGACATGCTCCATAATTCCCGACACGGTTCTACGGCATGGACACCTATCTGTAGCGATACGGAAAGGTGTCTGCGGCCAATAGAAACGGGTGGGTCTGTAATGGCGGACCGTAATGTGCATGGGGCCTTACAGTGTATTGTACCCCCTGTGGGGGACTAATAAAAAGTGTAAAAGAAAGTTAAATACATTTTTCAGGAGTGTAAAAAAAAATAAAAAAATATTAAAAGTTAAAAAGAAAACCCTTTTCTCATTTTTCCCGGAGCACAATGTAAAAAATAAAAAAAATAACAAAATTGGTATCACCGCATCCGTGGAAGTCCGAACTATTACAGTATACCATTAGTGAACTGCGCAAAACACCAGAATTGTTGTTTTTTTTGGTCACCTTCGCGCTTAAAAAAGAATATAATAAAAAGTGATAAAAAATTCCATGTACCAAAATATGGTAACAATAAAAACGACAGCTCACACACAGCTCAATCGACGAAAAAGTTACGTCTCTCACAATTTTTTTTTTAACAAATATTTTTTTCCTTGTAAAAGTAGTAAAATATAAAAAAAACCTGTATAAATTTGGTATCACCGTAATTGTTTTGAGCCGCCGAATAAAGTTAAGTTGTCATTTTTACCGCACGGTGAAAGACATAAAAACGAAACCCAAAAAACTGTGGAGGAATTTCTTTTTTTCCAATTCCACCCACAAAGATTTTTTAACCATTTCCCAGCACATTATATGGTACTTTAAATTGTACCAATAGAAACTACAACCCCCCCTGCAAAAAATAAGCCCTCACACGTCTCTATTGATGGAAATTAAAAAAGTTATGGCTCTAGGAAAGTGGGAAGTAAAAAACGAAAACGTGAAAATGAAGGGTTAATATCCTGTCGACTGCGCTTTTGGTTTGATTAGGTTATTCAGGTAGTTCATGTTGTGATCTCCTGCAGACAAATCTTTATTTTATGAATCAAACTCCTAGATTCGTGGTGATTGGTCCAAAATAATCACGTGACTCAGAATGTTGGAGTATACACTGTTGCGATGATATTTGTTATGACTATCGACACAAGAGTTTTGGATATTGACATGCCTTCTAATTAGGGTCTGTTCACATAGAGATTTTTGCTGGCAGAAAAATCTGCCTCAAAACTCCTTCGGGAATTTTGAGGCAGATTTTGACCTGCCTGCACTTATTTTGCGGTGGGTTTTGCAGTGATTTTGATGGCGGTTTTCGGTTGAGGCCAATGAGTGCTGCGGGCAAAAAATGCAGCGAAAAATGCTTTCTCTGCCTCCCATTGATTTCAATGGGAGGTCAGAGACGGAACCGCTGGAAGAAAGAGCATGTTGCCTTTTTTTCCCGCAAGTGTTTTTTTTTTCTGCTCGCAGGAAAAAAACTCCTCCGCCTCCAATTGAAATCAATGGGAGCAGATGTCGGACGTTTTTGCCGCGGTTTCCGATGTGTTTTCTGCGTCAAAAACAGCGCCGAAAAACTGTGAACTAGGCTTTAAGGATTAGAGAGGTGAGGAAAGAAATGTATTATGATATTTGGGATTTTGTGGTATTATTATGTTGTATGTTCCGATTTTCTTTCTGTTTTACATTATAATATATCAATTGCTCGATTTAAAAATTGTTATTTTAGAAATTAAATGTCATGTTTATTTTATTAATAAGTGAAAATATATTTACATGTGCGGAATAAACATAACTAAGCTGCATGCAAGTCTTACATCACCAAGCACAATGCCAAGCGTCGGATGGAGTGATGTAAAGCCGCCGACACTGGACTCTGGAGAAGGGGAAACGTGTTCTGTGGAGTGACGAATCTCGCTTCTCTATCTGGCAGTCTGATGGGCAGGTCTGGGTTTCGCGAATGCCAGGAGAACATTACCAGCCTGACTGCATTGTGCCAACTGTAAAGTTTGGGGGGAGGAGGGATAATGCTATGGGGTTTTTCTTAAGGGTTTGGCCGAGGCTCCTTAGTTCTAGTGAAGGAAAATCTTAAGAGATTACCAAAACATTTTGGACAATTGTAGCTTCCAACTTTGTGGGAACAGTTTGGGGTTCGACCCTTTTCTGTTCCAACATGACTGCGCCCCAGTGCACAAAGCAAGGTCCATAAAGACATGGTTGGAGGAGTTTGGTGTGGAAGAACTTGACTGGCCCTCACTGAGCCCTGACCTCAACCCCATCCAACACATTTGGGATAAACTAGAATAGAGATTGTGAGCCAAGCTCTCCCGTCCAACATCAGTGTCTGACCTCACAAATGTTCTTCTGGATGAATGGGAAAAAATTCCCACAGACACACTCTAAGGCCTCATGCACACGACCGTAAAAACTCCCGTTATTACGGGTCGTAATTACGACCCGTAATAACGGGCTCATAGACTTCTATTGGCCACGGGTGCCTTCCCGTTTTCTTACGGGAAGGTGCCCGTGCCATTGAAAAAGATAGAACATGTCCTATTTCAGGCCGTAATAACGGCACGCACAGTCCATAGAAGTCTATGGAGCTCCCGTAATGACGGGTGGCTACATGTGTGCACCCGTCATTACGGCAGCGTTGCTAGGCGACGTCAGTAAATAGTCACTGTCCAGGGTGCTGAAAGAGTTAACTGATCGGCAGTAACTCTTTCAGCACCCTGGACAGTGAATTCCGATCAGAATATAGAGCAACCTGTAAAAAAAAAAAAAAGACGTTCATACTTACCGAGAACTTCCTGCTTCCTCCAGTCCGGTCTCCCGGCCGTTGCCTTGGTGACGCGTCCCTCTCGACATCCGGCCCGACATCCCTGGATGACGTTACAGCCCATGTGACCGCTGCAGCCAATCACAGGTCAATCACAGGCTGCAGCGGTCACATGGACTGCCGCGTCATCCAGGGAGGTCGGGCTGGATGTGAAGAGAGGGACGCGTCACCAAGGCAACGGCCGGGTAAGTATGAATTTCTTTAACTTTTATTACAGAAAGGGCTGTCCCTTCTTTCTATCCTGCACTGATAGAGAGAAGGGGCTGCCGATTAGTGCAGTGCTATTTTGCAGCCAAAAACGTGCCCGTAAATACGGGTGGAATACGGGTGACATTGGACCCATATTTATGGGCACGGGTCCGTAAATACTGATGCAAAACGGGTCGAATACGTGTGACACCGGACCCGTATTTACGCCAGTATTTACGGGTGGGAAAAAATACGGTCGTGTGCATGAGGCCTAACATCTTGTAAAAAGATTATGTGAATGGGGCCTACACTAAGGCCTGATTTACACGAGCGTGTGCGTTCTGCGCACGCAAAAAACGCGGCGTATTGCGTGCGCAAAATGCACTTAACAGCTGCGTGTGTCATCAGTGTATGATGCGCGGCTGCGTGATTTTCACGCAGCCGCCATCATGATGACACTCCGTTTGGATGTTTGTAAACAGAAAAGCACGTGGTGCTTTTCTGTTTACATTCAGAGTTTGACAGCTGTTGCGCGAATCACGCAGTTCGCACGGTGTTTCCGTGCGACCTGCGTGGTTTTCACGCACCCATTGACTTCAATGGGTGCGTGATGCGCGAAAAACGCTGAAATATAGAACATGTCGTGAGTGTTTTACGCAGCGCACTCACACTGAGCAAAACTCACGGACTGTCTGCACTGCCCCATAGACTAATATAGGTGCGTACGACACGCGTGAAAAGCACGCGCGTCGCACACGCGTATATTACGCTTGTGTAAATTATGCCTAACAGGCATAATACACAGCAATGCAGTCAATGAAGTCAAATCATGCATGGTCAAGTCCCGTAGTGGGACTTAAAAAAAAAATGAAATAAAATATTTAGGAAAAAAAAAATGTGGATTACCTGCTCAACTGTTTCCTTATTCCCATAGGCTTGAATGGAATGAGCTGTACATATGCTGTCCTCATCTTCTCCTCCTATTTGGGGCTGCCTTTCTACCAATAAGTGGGGCTCCCATCTATCAGACAGTTATTGCATATCCTGTGGAAATGCCATAAATGTCTGGTTGTAATACTCATTTAACTGGGCGCATTTTGGGCACTTTATATATATGTGGTGGCTCAGATACTGGCTGGTAGACTGGTACCTCCAAGTGCCTCTGATTTTACATGGAGGAACATAGAAGTTTTTTTTTTCATGGATTCATATGGAATTCGTGAGGAGAATAAATCATGGTATGTTCCATCGCTGACTATAGGGACTCCATAGGGACTCCATGTGCCGTCATACAGGGCCTAATCGAATCTCTTTGCATTGTGCATTGTCTACTATGTTAGTATTTTTATTTTTTTTTAGTTTGTCATTTTATATGTTTACTGCTTGCCCTGATTGTAAAGTTCTGCTGAATTTGTTGGCTCTATATGAATAAAAGTTATTTATATGTTCTATTTCATCATACAAGATTACATCAAACTTCCATTCCATGTTTTTAGTACCATTTACATAAGTATTGACATTTTATTAACAAACATTGCTAATTCTTATATCTAAAGTGTCAGCTGTTGATGGTACAAATATTCCGAAATGTCTATATGGCTTAAGTCAGAAATACTAACTTATATCAGTCAAAATCACAACCATATAATCATATCCTATGACCTAACCCAATACGTGCAAGTTAAATTCTTCATTTCTGGTCAAACACTGCCATCTACTGTCATTTTTCAGTACTGCATGGAACACTCGGTTTTAGTTTCTCTCCAATGATGTCATAGAAAGCGCCGGAGGAACAAAATTATGTCACAATAACTTGGGGA
The DNA here is from genome assembly GCF_050947455.1 of Rhinoderma darwinii. Lineage (NCBI taxonomy): Eukaryota > Metazoa > Chordata > Amphibia > Anura > Rhinodermatidae > Rhinoderma > Rhinoderma darwinii. Next base: position 290,077,638 of record NC_134691.1, read on the forward strand.
ATACGAAAAAAACCTTAATATCGTTCATGGACACTTTCATTTAATGGTATCGACTAACAATAATTCACCCTACCGTTCTCAAATGAGAAACCAAGGTCTATCTGATCCAGTAATTAATTTTTATCAGGAATTTCAATTAAAAAAAAGTATTATTTTCAGTTTAATAAGGTTTTACGAAAAAGCAACACAGCGACTTCAAGTCATCGTGTTTCATCCTTTTAGCTTACAAATATGGTGCAATGTAAAGACAAGAAAATAGATTTTGGTGGTAACAGCGCCATCTTCAGGCCCAAAACAGGAGGTTTATGAAGCAAAATTCTGTGAGTTTCTTCACGTTTATTTTTTATTTATTTTTATTAATAATGCACAGCTCTATTGTTCTGTATTATCGAGGCATAGGCACTCCGTGTGCTACCATATTCTCCCTTATCAAAAGGTTCCCCGTGTTTTTTCTGCCTCCCATTGATTTCAATGGGCGGAAACAGCATGCTGCGTAATTTACACGAGTGGCCAAAAGTCGCTCGGGAAAAAAAAGCCTCTGCCCCTCATTGAAATCAATGAAGGGCGATTTGGGCCGTTTTTTTTTGGCGCTGATTCCGACGTGGTTTACGCACGAGCCGAAAAACTCAGCGTGTACGGACCATAAGGCCTCATGCACACGACCGTAGCCATGTGCACGGTCGTGATTTTCGGGTCGGCCGGCCACGGAGTGTCAGCCGTGAGCCACCCGCAAATCGCGGGCTGTGCATATAGCTGTGGCCATTATTTTCAATAAGCCCGGACCGCAGAACACGGCCGTAATAAGGCTTGCCTGTTCTTTCTGCGGTCCGGGCTCCGGGGCCATGCACGGACCGTGGAAACCACGGTCGTGTGCATGGCCCCATAGGAATGGATGGGGCCGCAATTCTCCCGTGGATTTTCGGTGGAATTGCGGCCGCAAAAGCACGTTCGTGTGCATGAGGCCTTAGTCAGCACAAAGTGAAATAAATGGGCAGCTGTATGTCTGTTGTGACTGTAATGCAAAGCAAACAAACAGAGATGAAGCAGGACCCTGTGGCCGCTAACATATGTGCAGATATTTAATAATAATTTTTTTATTGCATTACTGCTTCATTTACAATACTTATAGATGTGAGGTTCTTAGTGTACATTGTTTATATTGTGTGAGCCGTCCTACCCAAATGCGACAAATTGATCAAAGAACCTCACGTTTATAAGCATAATAAATATAACAGTAATGGATTATATAATAATGAAAATGTCACTTTGTTAAGAGGTGCTGAGGACTAACTTTATCTATTGCACCAAATTCCCCCCTGGAAGCATTGGTCTATAATATGATATGCGATGCAACGTGCCGCAATTCTTTTTCTCGAGGATTCATATGGAAAAATCCTCTATGTGCCTCTGTACGAAATCCGAGTCATGCGGAGGTACAGAATGCGCTCATGGATTTCTGTTTTTGCTGTATTACAGATCCGGACAATACATACCTATAATATGGCCGTGTGCCTGAGGGCTAACTCTTTCTTTCATATAATTAAAATATGAATTATTATTATTTTTATCTATTAGCAATGTCTGCTCATAAACATTTAGACCCCTATACATTTTAAAATTATTCATTTATTTCAAAACGCAATCGTTTTTATTATGCGTACATTTTACCATATATAGAATATATTGTTATTAGCGGGATCATGACTGTTACCTTACTGTTAACTTTGTATTTAAACGTAATGAACACCTATGTTTACCGATCCTAGCACAAAAACGGAAGGTGTTGGCGTTAGTCTTTTTAATTATCCACCGTTCACCGTTCAGTTCATGTAGACCCGAGATAAATCAGTGTACTGGCCAACTGGTGCAATGTTATCCCCTGGAGCCTGACGATTAAAGTGATACTTCTAGAAACAAAATAGTGTCCATTATTACCTACCAGACAAAGGAACACAAATTGGAGTGTCAGGGAGAGGATTATCAATATCCACAATGGTGCCCAGGTGACTGTTCAAAGCAGAAAAACCCAATTACATCTCTGCAGGAGCGGAATACAATAAATTCTACTTACTGTACCAAGCCCAACAACAAATAATGTCCCTGTGAATATCTGGATTATACACGTCCTCGACAAAGCCCATGCGGAAGCCGTAAGACTATTCACAGACGAGATGATACATTTACTGTACAGATAGATGTTAGCTTCTTTAATGGCTGTGGTGTAAATTAATTCTGAACTGATTTAACCCCTTGAGGATTCCATTCATAAATAACAATGTTTTATAAAATAAGTGTTATAAAAAATAGTTTGTTGTGATGCAGTACAAGAAATGGAACGGAGGAGAAAGAAACCAAGGTTTTGCAGGCACTGCTTTGTCCCAATGTGTCATCATAAATAGTAAAAGGGTTTTCTGGTTCAGAAAATCAATTTTTCAATACGCTATTGGGGAATTCTGAGTTAATAAATGGAGTTCCTCATTTATGACCTCATCAATTAGCCAGAGAGGAGAGCAACTACAAAGAGAATCTCTCTCTCCGGAGGACACGGTACGTCCGTTCAATAAATACCATGTAATTCTTCATTTCCCCTGTGGTGGCGCTGCAGGGAAATTGAACACATGCAGCCATGTTTTACAGGAGATTACAACTGATCGATGGGGGCCTCAGCAGCAGGATAACCTGTAATCAGCCTATTATCAGGCCTCCCTTCTAACAAAAAAGGATTATCTAAAGCAGACACCTCCTTTAATAGCAAATCACAACAGCTATGGACTCGGGAACATAGAACAAGGCCTGTCTGCTTATATACTTTTAGGATACTCTGGGGGGCGCACATCTGACTGGACCTTTATAATAATCCAAACTTTATTTTCGTTTCAAGATCACAAAATCATTAAGCAATATTTTCACTTTGCATAATATATTTAGGGACTGGTTAGCATTTACGGGATTTTCTACCCGTGCCTCTATTGCCTACATGCATCCATTGAACTATATATTCTGTCACCCTTAAAAGTGATCTAAATGTATTTCTTGGTCAGGTACAATAAAAGTCTGCCTTTGTAGCATGGGTTAAACGAATGCAGTAATAAGCTTGTGATACATGCCAGAGATTGGGGTAGACATCACACAGTTTCAATAGGCCTGCTGGGAAACGATTAATTAAAAACAGAAATGTCCCCCAAAGAATCAAGGGAATTAGGCAGGAAAGAGGAAATGCCCTGGTTTTAATATCCTCTATGTCGGTGGCCTGTACTTATGTCCGAAATTTAAATGAGACAAGAATGGGATAGAAAAGTGCAATTGTAAGGACTTCCTTGTAGTTACTCTGGTCTGAATACTGAGCGGTAAAACCTAATGGAACAGATGTACATCACAGGAATGGAAAGAGAGCAAAGGGGGGAGGGGGAGAGCGAGGCGGAGGGATTCATCTTCTATGGATTAATATAAAAAAAATAAAACTCTCTATGTGACTTCAGCTCTCTATGTGAACGCCTGCCAAAAAACGTAAACCTTTAATAGCTTGTCCTCATTTCCTCTTGGGGGATGCCAAAAGGACATGATCTCCACTAGAGCACAAACATCAATCCAAAGCAAACATGAGATACTTACCCAACCAGTCCGTCTGTATTACTGATACATTGCACACAGACATTTTCCTGCAATTAGTGGCTAATTGATGTATAGGGGGACAGGCTTGGGAGGTCTTAGAAATAAAGCATATAGACTACTATAAAAGATACGGAGTATCACTATGTAAAGCATTAGGAATATATAGGCTTTAATTATTAGCGCTCCAGTATAAGGAGCCATACATAATTCACAAATATGATATTCTTCAACCCCTATGAACAGTGAATAGCCATAAACATAAAAAAAGTCTTAACCCAAACACTGATCTTTAGTGAATAGAAGTAGTAAAATAAGATGTACTCAGCAAGTACATTATCTTCATTTTTTACACATTAGCAGTAACTGCGTCTGTCTGTTTTAACCTAAGACTAATACTTTAATTCAACTAGTTGCCCTCATACAAAATTTAAAGGGGTTCTTGCATTTTAACAAAGTACTTTAAAGGGATGTTCGCTTTGGATCACAGGGTGTTTTGCTGCTAGGAGCCTTAGCAATCAACTGTAAGAAAGCAACTGTTCAATTTCTCTGCAGCACCACCGCAGGTGAAATGAAGCATTGCACAGTTCTCAGTGAAGTCAAAGGGCAGTCTGTGTAATGCACAAATGGGGGAGGTCCTCCAGAAAGATGCTCTATGTAGATGCTACCTGCTGTGGTTAATAGATGGGGTCCCTGAACAGGGATTATGAACTTAGAATTATTTAATAGGGTATTTTAAACTGGATTTTATAAAATAGACAACCCCTTAAGGCCAGGATCACACACAGTTTTAATTCAGTTTTTGGCTCAGTTTTATTAGCCAAAGCCAGAAGTGGATACAAAAGGAAGGAAAGGTATAAAGAAATGACTGATGCATCTTTTTTCTTTTGTGTCCGCTTCTGTTTTTGGCTCAAAAGAACCGAGCCAAAAACTGCCACAAAAACTGCATACAAATGTGTGTGTGATCCTGGCCTTATAGCTGGAATCACACATTAAGTTTTTGATGCAGTATGAGGTGCAGTTTTTGATGTAGTTTGTTACAACGGCTTAGATTCTGTTCACATTTGTAAACAATGCTCCAAAAATGTATACTAATACATCAGTGATCAGTGTGTTTTCTTTTTTTTTTTAAACCAACAGTTTTAGGAAAGGTTCCACAGAAAACGGCATATAAACTGCATTTGTGGTACTCCATATAAAAACTACATTTGAAGTCAATATGTAAAGAATCAGGGACCTCTTTGGTCAAAATCTGAATGTAGCCAGACTAGACCACAGCATAAAGTGTGAGAAGTCCTTAGAAGTGAAGCCAAGTTATGGAAAGAAGTCAAGATACCGGAATTGACGGCTTAGATTTAGGACCAGCTAAGGCTCTGTTCACATCACATGCCATATGTTTGATATTTAGGAGTATACTAAAAAAAAAACTAATACTGCAAAGGTATACTACAGTGTTACTATAGGCTTTTGTGGGGCAAATGTAAGCCAAACAATCGTCTTTTAGGAATATTTTTGACATGTTCACATCTGGGTTGTACATGGGTCTGTACTTTTTTTTTTTTTACCAATGTATGGAATACGTTTGCACTGTATGTTTGGATTCACCTGATTTTTAATCAAGACTATTTGCAAACTTGCTTCATTTTTATTTGAATGAATCAGAGCAATCAAAAACTATTGCAAAAGTACACAAAGCCTTTAAAGGGTTTTTCTGGGCTTTTCAATGTATGATTGTGGGAACCCCCACCGATCGGCAGAACAAAGGAGACAGTCGACTCTTTATTACTTATCCAGGACCAGCAACGTTCATGTGAGTGTGGCTGTACCTGGTACTGCTGCTCAGACCCCCCCCCCAGCGCCTTTCACTTGAATGGGCCGAGCTGCAGTGCCAGGAACAGTCACATAGGTATTGATGTCGCTGTACCTGGATAAATAATAAAGGGGTCATGGCACTAGAGCAAACACCAAGGCAGGCACCATGGCCCCTTTATTATGCTGATTATAACCGCCGGTATGCTAAGAGTAAAAATAAAAAAATTGTTCTGGTTCTCAAGGCCAAAATTGGCCCGTCCTCAAGGGCTTAATTTAGGAAAATGGGAGTGTCGTGGGAAAACTGTAAGACATGAGAACTGTATTTACCCAGTCCACATACTGTACGTCTAGATACGTTTTCTGGCCTCAGAGTTCTTATGTTAGCTGACTCATATGGGCAGGATTATACATTCTGCTGAATCTTAAAACTATAGATACACTGCTTCCCTATTAACCTGAACTGCTGCCTCGTTCATTTTTCATCTTCGTGTGTATCCTGTTCAAAACCCATAAAACCCTAATCAGCAATAAAAGACGCCAACAAAAAGAACTGGAAAGAATTGAGTTAAAAAAAGAACAAAGCTATTAACATGAGATGGAAGAGAGGCATTCATTCTATCATCATCATCAGCAGCGACTCTGCCAGCCCCTCAGAGACAATGTCAAAATGAAAACCCCGTTCGGGCCCACAGAAGAAGCCCACTCCACACCCACAGCTACAACGACTCTGGCAGAACTTTCAGCAACACCCTGTTCAATCATATCTATAAAAGACTAGAGTTGTAAAACCCGACACATGTTACAGAAGGGTGAATCTAGAATTATACACAGTATGGTAGTTATTTCACCATCTACAGTATTTCTGGTCTCTTCCTATGATAAAATGAACTATTAAATCTGAAGCCATATAATTATTAGAAAACACCTAAACTGTAAATGAGAACAGTAATAATTATTATTTACACCGAAACATTTTCTTGCAACAGCCAAAACAAAAATCTATTATCACCCATGTGGGCGATATACTGTAAAAATATCTACATTTTTGTAATAATAATATCATGATATGATCATATAATTTATGATAAATTCTGATAAATTTGTTCCACTTCAATTGTCATCCTTTATGGAGGGATTCCATGTGGTTATTTTTAAGTGGATTGCCTACAAAAAGTTGAGATGACATAAGGGGTATTTTCGTTTTAGCACACATTGATTATTCTTGTATAATGAAAAGTACTAAACTTTTCTAATAGGCTTTGTAAATCAAATTCTTGCCGTTTTCAAGATCTCTGCTTGTAGTCATTGAATCAGAACTTTCATTATTTACTTCCAGAGGATGAAAATCTGTCCTGGTCATGTGATGTTCAAATCGGTAGCATGGCAATTATGTCGGAGATTTTTCCACGTGCAACCCATTTTCCTGTCGCATCTGTACAAACAGTACTTTTATCAGAACTCTGTCTTGTAAAGAGTCATGTATATGTGTAATCATCACATGACTTTATTTTAATTTCCGACTATTTTACATTCACCGACTGCAAGCAGATATCTTAAAAACAAAATGGTGAAGAATTGATATACAAAGTAGATTAAAAATGTGCATACCTTTTCTTTATACAATGAAGAAACTTTATTTTCTGAAACTGCAAACCCATCTAAAGGGAAAAATTTGTTTGGCTATAAACTATAAGATATTCTACTGTAGCCAAAATATAATCATATAGTACATATAATATGACCATATATTTAACCTGAAAAAAGAAAAAAAAGTATTTTCTCCAGAAACAGTGCCACTTTTATCCATAGGCTGTGCCTGGTGTTACATCTTAGCCCATTAAACCTGCAATACCATACACAACTCATGGACAGGGTTGGCGCTTTTTCTGAAAAAAGACAGACACTTTTTTCCCTTAGCAACTTTAGGATGATTATTTCCCCAAATAACATGATTGTGTATTTTAATTCTTGTGTGGCTGTGACCTTCGAGGAACCAATAGAATCAGTCAGAACAAATCAGACTTGTTATCTTAATTTTCCTCCAACTTCGGGAGACAGACTGACAGACAAACAGACCGTAAATTGCTGTTTCCTCAGTTTTGACTGGATTTTGCAAATGTATAGTCAGTTTAAAGGAATTGTACCAGGTATTTTATTTAAGTTTTATTATTTGATGTAAGTCTGTAGAAAATACATTATGTGATTGTCTTTTTTTTAATGTAGCTATTTATTTTTAAAAACGTCCATGGGGTGGCCATATTAATGGCATACATTTACTTCCTGCATTAACTTGCAGCAGCGTGTGTGCTTTATGGCAGCTAAAAGGAATGGGAGTCAATTGGCAGAGAAGTGTCAGAAAGAATTACACTCTTTAGGATGAGATGAGTCCTCACCCCTAGAGGCCAGAGAGTGGCAGGGGAGATGCATACAGATCCCTATTTGTGTGTATAGTGTTGCTATCTTCCTTTTCTAGGCCTCCAGCAATATAATAGAGCTGTTATTAAATCCCCTGCCCTTTGTTGAAAATGAGATGACTCTGCACTTGATGTCCCAGTCTATACAGCAAAGCTGAAACCGTGAGCTACAGAAAACAGGGAGTGTAAACCTATTGTGTCTACTCTAGTGGCCAGTGTTAAAATTGCAAGTTTGTTTGTATGTAGATAGTCACATAAAAAAATAAACAAAAATTCACCAAAATGTTTTAAAAAAATGTTTAGAATAAAAACATAATTTAAGTAATATGTAATTTTTTTGATACTTTTCCTTTAAGAAATGTCACTGTGTCTAAGCATATGCCATAAACATGTTCTGTTTTCTATTTGTAACACAGGAATTGAGTGATTTTAGATGTATCATTGAAACACAAGCAAAGAAGCCTGTTTATAATAATGTACTGCCCCATGTTAGTTGTCTGTAGCATTGAAATATTAAATGTGAAGACATAAATAAGATGAAACTGACCTCATCTACTATTCATTCTGTCACATCAAGTCCACCCTGAGAATACTTTGACAGGCGCAAATTGCTGATGACTTCCCAGGAAGAATTGCTCAGTAAAAATAGCCCAGAAACCTTGTAAAGCAAATCTCTGAAATATTGTTAAATGATAGAGGAACTTACAGGCTTGTAAACGTAAGAGCGTGGCGTTGCTGGTATGTATATAAAATGCAGCTGTCACATTGTGAACACTGGTCCTAATAAAACAGTAAAAGAAAACCACACGGCTTCTGTGTGCTAAATGGTTCCAAATAAAATATGTCTACAAGCTCCAATGACATGATATTATATAATCCCTACTGTTCTATGTAATAATAATATAAGTATTATTAATACCATCAATAATTCAAGAAGTATAAATCTTTCAGGAAATCTTTATTTTTTGTCAAGCAATACGTATTCACCATTTAGTCACGCAGCTTAACAACAGGCTATCTTATAGCCATTCACTGGGTGAAGACACTACTATCAAGTTAATGACTGAAAGGGGTAGAATTATGAAGACAGACCCTTCTCTAAGGATAGCCATTCCAGCGATCTGCTGATCGCCACAGGTCAAGCTCTTGGAACTTGCATCAGTCAGCCACGTCTGGCCATACATAGGTGGAGTGTCCCCTCCAGAGGAAATATAGTATTATATGATTGCTATTCAAATAAATGCCCAACCATCTAATGCCGGAATATAGCGGATCTGCCATTACGCCTACTGTACTTTCTTAGTAGCTACCCTCTCTGGCTTATAGAAGGGGTTCCGAGCAGGGGACCCCACTCTATGATATTCATATGCCTTAGTAAGGCATATAGACCAGGGTTGTCTTTATAAGTCTATCCCTTTAATAATGCATATAAGTATGCTATATAACACTATTTGATCTGCTATAAATACAGCCATATGGATAATTTTAGTCAGAATGATGTCAAGAAATCTATCTATCTATCTATCTATCTATCTATCTATCTATCTATCTATCTATCTATCTATCTATCTATCTATCTATCTATCTATCTATCTATCTATCTATCTATCTATCTATCTATCTATCTATCTATCTATCATGTATGTATGTATATATGTATGTTTGTATGTATGTATGTATGTATGTAATTTCAAACCATCACTGATTTCCAGAATGAAAAGGCTCCATACAACGCTCAAAACCCTTCTCAGAGATTTCTGCTACTTGAATGATCCGTTTGCTTGATTTCCCCTTTAAAAAGCCTTTCATCATAAGTTAAAATGAATCTGGTAAATCCTTGAGGTATCCTTTGTTAAAAAAAAAACAATGTCTTAGCCAATTCTTAGTTATATCTATTGCGGTAAAATTTAGCAGACAACCAATATCAATGCCATTACAACCCCAGGAACATCCCAGGTTAGAACCCCTGGAAATTCTGCCTAAATACAGAGGGAAGTTACATGGAGGGGTGTAATACTGAAAAACTTGGTAACATTGTCATTTAAAACTCTGAGCAAGCTGAGGGGTAACCTCTGTGGTGGCTATTTTGGTTACCCAAAAATATTAGAGGGTGTCATTTAGCAAGAAGCATTAGATGTATATACATTTATTTCCATAGGCTACATTATGGAAGCAATGAGAAAGCATTACTTGTGTCCCACTTTTGGAGCATTATACATGGGCTTATTACATAGGAATGCTTGCTTCTTTCCTAGAAATGCCTGAATAGATGACTAGTTTACTGCACTTGGCACCTGAAAGACAGCGTGGTGTGGCTTTTATGAACTGAACAATTGTCACGTCACGTGGCTGCCCCGGGTTATAATGAGGACTAGAAGATGGTGCTTTGCTTTGCAGAATGAATTCATTGATAATATAATAAGGTTTTGCACCTAAGGCTGGGTTCACACGACCTATTTTCAGACGTAAACGAGGTGTATTATGCCTCGTTTTACGTCTGAAAATATGGCTCCAAAACGTCAACAAACATCTGCCCATTCATTTGAATGGGTTTGCCGACGTACTGGTCCGACGACCTGTCATTTACGCGTCGTCGTTTGACAGCTGTCAAACGACGACGCGTAAAATGACTGCCTCGTCAAAGAAGTGCAGGACACTTCTTTCAGACGTAATTTGAGCCGTTCTTCATTGAAGTCAATGAAGAGCAGCTCAAATGATCGGCCGTCAAAGACGCCTCGCATAATGCGAGGAGGAGCTTTTACGTCTGAAACGACGGAGCTGTTTTCTCCTGAAAACAGTCTGTAATTTCAGACGTAAAAGCCAGTTCTCGTGTGCACATACCCTTAGATTGTCCATGTTTTAGGTTCCAATCCATATAAGAAACTTCTAGGTAAGAACATGAGCTGAATTATCACTCGAAAGAAAACAAAAAATGTCTGATACTTAGAGGAATGAATGTTCAGCTACCACAATTCATACTGTCTGCAGGTAAAGACACCCTACAGGCTTTATGTTCTGGATGACATCAAGTTCTTTGGCTTGAGAAATATTTTTCTATATTTGTACATTACATAAATCAAAATATATAAATCAGTGTACTTCATTTTACTCTGATGTATATACATTATACATTTATATGATTGATGTCATCAAAACGATATTCATCTCATATTTATAAAACATTGAATCTTCTCCTGACAAAAAACGAAAACTGATCTGAAAGATAATGGATGTGCAGAATAGAAGCCTTTTTCTAACATGTCTTTTACCGTCCATATTCTCTGCAATCTTCACATCTAGGGACAATTTAATTGTCTTGTCCCTCCCTCTGAACCTAATGCTCCTATAACCAATCTCCATAACACGCCGACATGGTGAAGAATTAGGGGCTTTCAACAAGTTTACAGTCTGTTAAAGTGAGCCCCCTTACTTGAGGGGTCCTCTGTTGGTTGCTCCTTAGCAGACTGCGGCAATGCAGCGTACATTAAACGGGGAATGTCATTGACCTCTATAGTGTTCATATGTTTGACAATGTGGAGGCAGTTTCTAGTTGGCTGGTAAATAATAACTCAGGTAAATTTGCTAAAGTGGACATGTTCTTTAATAAATTCTGGCAGTAAATATTGATATTTTTATTGTTCTCATATAATTCACAAAATAAATCAGGACGAAATCCCATCGGTTTTCATTGTCAGAACAAAAGTTCTGAATTGTCTACATGCAGTTTATTTGGTCTTTGTAGCTCCACTCTGGCTGCACTGCGTACCCTCTATTAACCCATAATGCCATAGCATGGTATTAGATAATTGATTTTCTAAACCAGACAACCCCTTTAAGAGTATATTCACACGGTTAAGCGTATTTCGGGGCGTAAACGCCTCGAGATATGCCTGAAAAAACGTTAGCTGAATGCCTACAAACATCTGCCCATTGATTTAAAAGGGAAACATGGCTGAAAATCAGAGGCCGTTTTCTCTGAAAACAGCTCCGTCATTTTCAGATGTTTTTGACTTTGCGTGTGAACATACCCTAATAATTGCCCAATGAACAGTTCAACAATTTTTAATTATCCTTGGTGTTTCCATTACTCACCATTTTCAAGATTTCTGCATCCCGTCAGTGAAAGGAAACATCAAGAGGATCACAACCTGTCTTGCTCATGTCCAATTAACATAGGTATGGGGCTCATTATGTGTATCAGAGATCTCTCCTGCAAGGTGCCATTCACATGTGACAACTAGACACGATCAGGACAGGCTTTCCACCTCTGGATGTAAACTAGAATATTTCCGTTCCACAACAGCAAACAGAGATCTTGAAAAGATTAATAACTTACATCACAGAATATCGTAGGAAGTTGCAGTAATTTTCAATTCACATAATATATCAGGGTATAATTATGGAATGTTGGTTTAATAAAGTTGCCCAAGGGCTTTAAACTGTATAATTCATTTAAGCTGAGTAATACATGAAAATGAACTCCACCTTCTCCACCTCAATATAGCCCCTGCAGCTGGAGAGATAACTAATGGATAGGGCTTTAGAAAATAGATATTCTCTGTGTGTGTGCGTGCGCGTGCGTGTGAAAGAACAATTTTAGTTCTAAAAGGTATTTACACTTTTTTGGCAACCAATTGTTTTTTTTTGTTCCAATGCATATAAAGTAAATAAAATGAAACAATAGTCTTTATTAAAAAACATTCTATTAGTTTGTGTATACAACCCGTATGCAGACTTATGTGTCTCTATAGTTACAGACTACAAACAAACCCTGTGTTCTTGCAGTTATGTGTTACTGTACTGTATCCACCCCCTGCTTCATGCAAACAAGGGGCAGAAGAAGGGGAATAGTACATGACTACAGGATTTCACTACATACAAGGTTTGTTTGTAGACTGTTACCATGGAAACACATAGATCTGCATAGGACCTGCTGACACAAAACGTTAAAAATGTTTAATTAACACTATTTGCAAAGTTTCTTCTTTTTATAATTTTAGATGCATAGGAACAATAAAATAATTTGTTGCAGAAGTGTACATACCCTTTAAGTACATGGCACAATTCTGTTAATGCGTTTCTTCACTTTTGATGGACAATGACCCTACACTTGCATATTAGGACCCATTCACATATGTTGAAGAACTTCTGGGAAGCTTTGCATATGAATTTCCCACTAATGCCTTGCTCTATTATTATATATCATTTGATAATAAAATGAAAAATTCCAACAATATAAGTAACGGTAAGCAACTGCTCTTTATGCAATACCCAAATATACAAATCTAGGTTCATCTTCGGCTAACCAATAGTGTGACTATAATGTCAAATGTATTAAAGCCAGAGCTATATTTACAATGAATGCAAAGTAGATAGATGCCTAGGACAGCCAAATATATGAACCAGGACGGAAATTGTTGTAGTTGAGTGTGTGGAATATTATATTCCATTGTCCAGAACAAGACCACAATAGCTAAATTGATGCCACCTAGTGGTTATTTTAGTTAGTGATTACAGATTGCCTGGAAATTTATATCCAACCCCTGAAATTCTCCAGATTAATTCTTTAAATCATTTCTAAATCTGACAAATGTAACCACATTGATCTTTGCAACTAACTCAAGGGGGTTTTGGAGGAAAAAACATTAATGGCCTATTCTTATTATAGACCATCAATGTGTAAATTGGTGTGAGTCCGACCCCTGGGACCCACAGGATGAGCAGTACGAAGCAGTGAGCCAGGGTAAACAACGAAGGGGCCGCAGTGTTCCAGAGAGGGTCAGGGTGTAACTGATAGATGAGGGTCTCGTGGGTTGGACGCCACCAATCACACATTGATGCCCTTTGAAAAGGATAGGCAATTAATGTTTTCTCCAGAAAACCCCTTTAATGGGTTTCCACTTTTTCCTGTCACCTGTCTTTTGTTATGGACCCTATTTTTTTTATTCTTTTACACGTACAGTGGGTTTTTATATATATAATACTGCACTTGTTTTCATCAAAATAACTTCTAATATCTTTTAAGCATTACATTTCCACCCAATTAGTTTTGTACATGCATGTAATCTCACAATTTCGTGCACAGATTAATGGTGTTTTCAGACAACATGGCTCTCCTCAACTTCCGCTGTTTTCAGACCATGTCCCAGGAACTGATACGAAAAATATGGCAGTAAAGAATAAATATCAGAATAATTATCTGATTGTTACTATAGGTGAATCAATGGCTGAACATTTCTATAATTGGATTATGCTGGAATAACATCTACACCTTTATTGAATGACTCCACATATAAATGACACGATCCTAAAAGCTCTGTATATATGAGCAGCAGAAATAAGTCTTATCTGGTTACATCATAGGTACATTAAGGCTCTGTTCACATCTGCATTGTGGCTTCCCTTTATGACAGAAACCACAACACTGTGACAGCTGCGTCATCGATGTACCCCATTGACTGTAATGGGCTCCGTCGGTTCTGCCGAGATGTCTGTTGCTTTGGCGGGAAAAATAGTGTTGTGAACAGAGCCTAACAATGCTGAACTGTGAGGTTGTAACGTAAAATGGAGGGCAGAAACTAACATTTAAGAAGCTTGCAGTCTCTCCAGGGAGCCAGTGTTGTCATGTCAAGTGCTGAATGAAGTACTAAATAAGCCATTATGATAATCCCTGCCTCTCTTTTCAGTTCTGCTTCATTCACATTCGGCCCTTGCTCAGTAATTTAAATACCCAAATTCCCAGCTATGCAAACAGACTCCATTTACACATGCAAGCCCTCCACGTCCCACTGAGTAATCTATACAGGCACTGGGCTTGCTAGGGAGCACCCACATTAATTTGGGTGGTTGTGTCTGCAGAAGATATTGCTGGATTTCCATAGTCCTTTGCTTGCCGGTTTCCAGTGCCAGAGTGCGGACAGGTAGATAGATTTAAATGGGTTGTCTACTTTGGACAATAACTTTTTGTAAGAAGGGTCCCCCGATAATAAGCTGATCATGAAATATTTTGCTGATTGTACCCAAGTTCCAGCTTAGTGGACTATCCATTGTGATCTTATTTCCTTCCATTGATTACTGACCTGTGATTCCCTAGCGGATTTTCCATTTTTATTTTACTTACTGGCACATCATTAGTTGAGAAACTCCTTTACAAGCATACAGAATGTGCACTTAGTACTCATCATCTACATATTGGTACATATTGCCAAGGGTCCTGAATCCAGTAAACCTATATTTGAATCACTTACTTCATGAATAGTTGCAGGTGTTGAGAAAACTCTGATCCTGCCAATACTTTCTTGTGTGTACTGTACTTTATGTCATATTACAGTCACATGCACACAACTAGTACTTTTATCTTGGCTTTGGGTCTTGAAATGTTCCAGTACTGCTCCACTTACCATTTTCCTGTGCTGCTTTTCATGAGCAATTAAATCAAATCATCAGTTTTTACAGACTCTTCACTTAGTAAATCTTACAACTTTCTAATTCTTCCACTCCCATACCACACCGGAGAAACACCTTAGTAAATACCGGAGGACGGAGTCTATGCTTGGCATGAAACCTAGCAAATGCTCCTTAAATGCTGTACTTGTAAACTTATCCCTTTATATCAACATATGGAAATAGAGAAGAACAACATCAATAAACAAACTATATTACATGATATATTCGTGATATCAAGATGTGTGGTTTTACATAGGACTGCAGGTTAAACCCACCGCATTGTCCAGATAGTTAACACAAAGTCCTAAGCAGTTAAATTTGCCAAGTTCAGCTTTGCTACATTGTACTGCCTGAATGTATTTTGACATATGAAACCGATTTGACTGATAAAAATCTCTGTACTGCGCTACAGAATATGTTAGTGCTTTATATATTAATAAAATAAATAACATTTACAATAAAGTTGAATCCGGAATCATTATAAGGATTATCCTCTGAGCTGTGTATTTTGTGCACAGAGATATTTTGCTATACTGGGAACAATTTTACAAATGTAACATTGTAGGAACATAAAACCATGCTACACCCCATGAGGCTGAGTTCACACGACCTATTTTCAGACGTAAACGAGGCGTATTATGCCTCGTTTTACGTCTGAAAATACGGCTACAATACGTCGGCAAACATCTGCCCATTCATTTGAATGGGTTTGCCGACGTACTGTGCCGTAGACCTGTCATTTACGCGTCGTCGTTTGACAGCTGTCAAACGACGACGCGTAAATTGACTGCCTCGTCAAAGAAGTGCAGGACACTTATATACATTATATGCAGGACACTTCTTTGAAACGTAATTTGAGCCGTTTTTCATTGAATTCAATGAGGAACAGCTCAAGATTACGGGCGTCAATGACGCCTCGCAAAATGCGAGGAGGAGCATTTACGTCTGAAACGACGGAGCTGTTTTCTCCTGAAAACAGTCTGTCATTTCAGACGTAAACGGCAGCTAGCGTGTGCACATACCCTGATGGTTCCATAAAACTGTATCAATAATAGTGGTCAAAAGGGGAGATCCCTTTCACATCTGATCGTCAATTTTCACATAGAGGTTATCACTACAGATAAGTTCAATAGAATCGCAGAGAATATCTGTTGACCTAAAACCCGGCAACATATATTAGATAAAAATTGTCAGACAGATGGAAAAGCAAGTGGTGTTACATCTGTAATGCTGGCTGATGACATCACCAACCTTATAGATAAATGTTGGTAGATGTAGGGAGTTAAGGTCCTCTTACAAGACCCGACGAGGGCCAAGTAAACGAGCGCTGATCAACGAGACAGCTTGTTGATCGGCGCTCGTTTGCTCCTTTCACAAGGAGCTAGTATGGGGACGAGCGCTAGTTAATACGATCGCTCGTCCCCATACATTTCTATCATGTCAGCAGCACTTCTCCTTGTTTACACAGGGAGATGTGTTGCCGACAACGATAATATTTTAGGCTGCTTGAACTATACAATCAGCCAATGAACGAGCATTTGTTCTCGTTCATTGGCTGATCTTTGCCCTTGCAATTATCGGGAACAAACGTTTTGTGAATGCTAGTTTGCCTGATAATTGGCCGGGGTAAAAAGGCCCATAAAAAATAAAAATTCTTATTTAAATAAAAACTCTCTTTGTATACTGAACAAGAACCAACACAGCAGATCAGAGTGTCAGCAGAATATCTGTTGTTAATTTATTGTTTCTACAAAAAATAAAATTAAAAAAATTACTAATGTTAGATAATTGGATGAAATTGTGGAAATTTACAGCTTACAATCATTTTTATCTAATGTATATGGCCAGTTAATTTTAGGCAGGCAAATTGCACCCATGTTTAACAGTTAATATGACAGACCTTACACCAGGATCCTCCGCAGTTCTACTGAGCCGAATTTAGATCACCCTAGGGTTCTCTGGTTATATTAGGAAAACTCAGTAGAACCGCAGGGTGTTAGGTTACACATGGCAGCAATAATATTCCTGTTTGTAACGACTAACCAAATTTAGCAGGGATGGCGCAAATGGGAAAGCAGCAGAAAAAGACCAAGTGATTCATCCTGCTAGCCATTTTTCAACCATTTCTAAATGTTTTGAGTTTTTATTTTTATTTTTAAACATTTTAATAATGATAAATCAACATTTATTTTTTATCCTTTGTTAATCCCAGTCATATTTAAATATACTTATTTTAAACCTTTTTTTTTTTACCATAAGAGCTGAAATTGCTTCTTATCTTCCTTCCTCAAAGTTTTGGATTATCCCCCTATTGTTCTTAAACTCTTTCTTTCGGGAAATACCCCTACTGAATCTTATTTAAATAGATTTAAAAGTTCCAGTCTTGTTGCCACTTCCATTCTTTCCTTGAGGTTTCTCTCTCTCTCTCTTTTTCTCTCTAGATCTATCTATCTATCTATCTATCTATCTATCTATCTATCTATCTATCTATCTCATATCGATCGGTCTGTCTGTCTGTCTGTCTGTCTGTCTATCTATCTATCTATCTATCTATCTATCTATCTATCTATCTATCTATCTATCTATCTATCTATCTATCTATCTATCTATCTCTGTCTGTCTGTCTGTCTATCTATCTATCTATCTATCTATCTATCTATCTATCTATCTATCTATCTATCTATCTATCTATCTATCTATCTATCTATCTATCTATCATCTATCTATCTCATATCGGTCTATCTATCTATCTATCTATCTATCTATCTATCTATCTATCTATCTATCTATCTATCTATCTATCTATCTATCTATCTATCTAATATTCAAAAAATAGGCAGCACTCCGCAGTAAATGTGAAAATAGGGTACTTTTATTGCCCCCTGTGCAATAAAAGTACCCTATTTTCACATTTACTGCGGAGTGCTGCCTATTTTTTGAATATTATCAAGTTTGGAGCGTGGTCTGTTCCTGAGGATTTGCACCCACCATACACCGGTGCTGCTAGATATATTTGTTTATCTATCTATCTATCTATCTATCTATCTATCTATCTATCTATCTATCTATCTATCTATCTATCTATCTATCTATCTATCTATCTATCTATCTATCTATCTATCCTCTCTAGTTCGGGTTATCTATAAACCTATATATCTCTCTTTTGTTCTGTCTTGTTTAATAATTTTTTTCTAGTTTTCTAGCCAAGTTAGCTAAGCCCAATTCTTGTTTCCGTTCTTGTATTTGTTGTCTCACCTAATTCAAACTGATTGAATAGGTAATGCTTAAAATTATATAAATTTGCATCAATTATGTTTTTGATCTGAGACTATTTTCAGGACCCTGTTGAATTCCGCTACGGACAGTCCACAGTGGAATTCTGCAGCAGCCGTTTTTTACATTTATTTCTATACATTTTCAGGAAACTTAGTTCAGACGTTGCAGAAAATAACTGTGCGAAAATCAGGCTGCGGTGCAGAATTTTCCTTCCGCAGCATGCTCATGATGTTGCGGAGAAGAAATCTGTGGCAAGTCCGCTGTGATATCTGCAACGTCTGAATTACCTGTCAAATATGCAAATGTTGGTGCAGATTTGTTGCGTAATTGCCCCAAATCTGCACCAACATTTGCAGCGGAAAAATTCTGCCACGTCTGAACGTTCCCTAAGGATAAACTCACATGCAGAAGATTTGTTCCAGAAATGTCTGTGACTGTGTCAGTCATCTAAATTGGGATTGCAGAACTCTATGCGCTTGCCACAGAAACAATCCCATTCAGGTGCATAGAATGTAGTGAATGTGCCCTAAGACTCAGTATCAGCTCTGTCCATACTGGATTTTTTTTGTCATTTTGCTAACATCCCATTGTCATAAGTCCCAAGAACTAAAGGCATTTGTCGATGGAAACATTTTTCACAAAATAAAAAAAATAAAAAATAAAAAAATTATATATATATATATAACACCAGTGTGGACAGAACCCGAGCTGAAATTTTTGAAACCTGTAACCCAGTGAAATGATGTGTGAAAGGAAACTTTTCTTTATGTTTTTTTTTTTGAGACAACACATGTAAAGAAAAAACCGTAGACATATACTAGTGTAAACATGGCCTCACACAGTATTACATAACAGGTAGTTCTGAAAAAATAGCAATTTACCTTTTTTTTTTATCTTCCATCCAAATAACTAACATATTTATATGGAACACACTTAAATAATATATCAACACAGATAATACAGTAATTCAAATAATTTAAATTAATATAATACATGAAATATATTAATATGAATAATATTAGTATTAACATTTCCTTGAAAATAAAATTGAATATTAAAGAAGGTACTAATAATGTTTATTTTCTAATATTTTTAACATCCATGGGCACAAGTTTACATATTAATATGTAACATAACAACTTTAATCATTCCCAAGAATTTCCAAGAATTTGAAGAGAAAATTGCTCTTAGTAGATTCGAGTTTACTTTTCCTAAGGAACAGAGGTGGCAAAATGCAAAACAGATTTTCTCACTCAGCCACTGATCTCAGATTCCTTTCTTCTCTTTGATGTTCAATCTGTTTGCGGACAACAACTTGATACTAAGAAATGGGGGAAGTTATCTCTGGATTTGGTTTAAACCTTGTTTAAAGTTAAAATGTAAAAAGTCTTAATATTATTATTTTTTAAACTGTCCCAATATGTAGGATAAATGAAAAACAGGAGTTGAACATTTAGGACATTGGCCATTAAAGAGTCACAAGATATCTGCAATGATAAAAATGGGATTTTCCATTTGCAAAATTGTTCCCGCTGTTGCAAATGTCATTCATGTACATTGCTGCAGAAATTATGTTCTCATGTAATAGCAAATGAAATTATACAGATGTAGCAAGTCGTCACGTCCTGTATTTAGTTTGATCAGAAGAACACATTTCCATTGGACGAACCTGATTGTCTTCCAAAGTCAGACCTTTAATAGCTATCGCTACATTCATGGCCATCTTAAATAAATATCTATATCTATATGTCTATCTATCTATCTATCTATCTATCTATCTATCTATCTATCTATCTATCTATCTATCTATCTATCTATCTATCTATCTATCTATCTATCTCATATCTATCTATCTATCTATCTATCTATCTATCTATCTATCTATCTATCTATCTATCTATCTATCTATCTATCTATCTATCTATCTATCTATCTATCTATCTATCTATACACATACATATATGTATGCTTATATATATATATATATATATATATATATATATATATATATATATATTGTTTTTTGTTGTATAACTTACCTAAACTGGGCAAGTAATGCATAAAATGATACCAGTTTGAATTTTTCTTTATTATTATTCTATTTTTCCGTTTTTGTCGTTGCTATTTTTCACTTAAAAAATTGGATTATTTTTAGTTAATTTAATTCTATGAGACTTAAATTGAGGACAATGCGCATTAGTCAAAAAATGGAAACAAAATAATAATCCTAATGCAGCTGATGCAAATTGATGTATATGAACATCAATTTAATTTATACTACATACAACAAACATTCATATACGGAAACTAAGTAATCAATCACTAGAAAAATAGAGCTGCAAACAATTCCTCAAACCACTATAATAATTTCATTTAGTGAAAATATAGCTTTTTTTCCCATCACATATTCAGAGGAAATCACACCATGTATGAGCATCATTACAAAGACTTTGTAGAAGAGAAACCGAAGAGGGTTAATCACAGTCCCATTAACTGCACCGCAGGCAGTCCCAAGTAAACACATGCAGTAAACCAGCTGTGTGACAGGAGACCAGGTAGGGTGGAGGGCTCAATAAGGCTTTCTATCACACATCCAGAGACCACCTCCAAGCGCATGAAGCAATGCTGCATTACATGAAGTGTTCCTGCCAATGAGCTTCCACAAATAAAATGAAAGTTGAGAGATTGTAACAAATAATCTCCCAGTCTGACCAGCAAAATAATCCAGATTTATGGGTAAGAAGAAAAGATGAGACAATCCAGCATAGTCAGTTTTCCTAGAATGCCATCTTTAGGTGCCCTGAGCCATCCCATGGTAATTAGACCCCCTACGTCACCCACCCACTGGCCAACCTCTTCAGGGGACCACACCCCAAACTCCAGCTAAGGTTTCTACTAAACAGGCATGGAGCTTCAATTAGGATATGTGTATGAAGGGAAACCTCCCTATATATATATATATATATATATATATATATATATATATATATATATATATATATATGAATTATTATTTTTTTATGAAACCTAGATGTCTATTTACTTTTTTCCTACTTATTTTGATTAGAACAATTGATGTAATGAGAGTATAATATGGAATATGCTTTATGTATTTTTTTCATTTGTTTCTATCATAACCAAATATGATCCTGCTGAATATATATCCAGAAGTAGGCAACTTTATACCTATACAGCTCCATACATCTGACATTGACTATCTATCTATCTATCTTATCATCTATCTATCTATCTATCTATCTATCTATCTATCTATCTATCTATCTATCTATCTATCTATCCACACACACACACATATATATATATATATATATATATATATATATATAAAAGCTCATATAGGCAGGGTTTCTACACTATATTTACACTGTTGTATTATTTATATACTTTGATGTTTTTATTCATATGTTTTTCTGAATGTTTGATTAGTAATATGATTGTTTACTGCTATAAAAGCTCGTGACATTATGTAAATAATTATTAATAGTAGTAATAATAATAATACTACAATAAATAATAATATTAATTCATAACGAATTAATAATATAATATTGTTACAATTATAATAATAATAATAATAATAATAATAATAATATTAGTAATATAATAGTAACAATAATAAAAGTATTACATCTGTGTATACATAGGGAGTGTTAATTTAGCCTAACAAAAATTAATTTAATGCCAATTGCCTGACATGAAAAAGTGTGAACTGATAATAATTCTCACTAATAGAAAAATAATTTTTTTAATACGTATATATATATATATATATATATATATATATATATATATAAAAGCTCATATAGGCAGGGTTTCTACACTATATTTATACTGTTATATTATTTATATACCTTGATTTTATTCATGATTTTATTCATGATTTATAATAATTAATAAAAAAATATAATATTGTTACAATAATAATAATAATCATAATAATAAATAATAATAATATAATGGTAACAATAATAAAAGTATTAAATCAGTGTATACATCGGGAGTGTTAAATTAGCCTAACAAAAATGTATTTAATGCCAATTTCCTGACATGGAAAAGTGTGAACTGATAATCATTTTCACTAATAGGAAAATAAATTATTTTAATATGTTCCAAATATATATATATTTATATATAGAATGGCAGAAGAAAAAAGCAGCACTTCGTATTTGTATATGTTGGTGCTATGCGATCCCGACCTCGCTCCAATGGTCCTATAGATATATGTTGAAATGACCGCAGCACTCCAAAAATTGATGTCAAACAAAGACGTGGTTTATTATTCAATGTTTCAGAAACAAGCTAGTCTCATTTCTACATATACATTTATATATATAAACTCATATAGGCAGGGTTTCTACACTATATTTATACTGTTATATTATTTATAAACTTTGATGATTTTATTTATGTTTTTGTGAATGTTTGATTAGTAATATGATTATTTACTGATTATTTTCAGTTTTGGCAATGACGCCGAAGACGAGGGCGCAGCAGTTTCCAAATAGGGGATAAGACCGCCCGTTTGAAAACATCTGGAGCCAATAAGAGAATCCTTTTCAGACGTCACTAAAATGTATTCAAAACGTCTATTGCGTCTCGCACTATTTACATATTGGGTGGGCTGATGTTTCTGATTGGCTGGCAGAACTATCTGCCAGTGTAGTATAATCCTAGGGAATGCTATGTCCTGCTGCTTCTCAGTCACTTCATGGGCGTTCATTGTCTTCTTGTGTGGTCTGTCAATTACACGGAGAGTGAGAGGCTTTCACCAGTTACTTTCCCTGTAGTATAACTATTAGCCTTTGTATTGTGAGATGGCCATGAGTGAACATCTGGATGACATCATATCATACAATTTATTAACCTTTCTGGTGTAAATAAAGTTGTGAAATGCCCCAAAAGTCGTTTCTTTACACCACCCTTGCCACTTTTGTGGAAAGAGGGTTCGACTTTGCAAAATGGGGCGGGGCTACAGCGGCGCAAAACTTTATAGTTTACGCCAGAAAAGCTCCTAGCTGGCGGAGATTTCACTCTGTGGGGTGTAGCAAAGTAGAGTCGCAGCTTGGCTCGATACTTTGTACCTCCCTGATTGTGCTACCCGCCAAACCATCCCCAATAGTGGACAATTTTTTTAAAAAAATGAACGCTTACCTCACTGCTCCTCTTTTCCCTCAGGCTCCTTCAGCATGCGGGGGCGCATACAAAGTACTGGCGCTGGGCAGGGTCAGGACATTGTATGCGACGCAACACTGATGACGCTGAAATGCCATGTCGGATATAAATAGATAGGAGAAAAAGTGCAGCATTCGGGACACGGCACCTGGCAGGTAATAATTCCAAAAGAAGTATGTTTTTCTTAGGTATACGTTTTTATTGTCAGACTACGCGTTTCAGGATTGGACAGGTCCCTTCCTCAGGCTCATACAATGGTACAGACAATGGTACATCCTTTTATACATACAAAAAAATGGGAAAAAGGTTGCGTTTTTCCTGGAAAGTAGTTACATTTCATTTTGAAAAAAGAGGGAGGAGTAAGGGCCTGTTCACATCAGCGTTGGCTTTCCGTTCCGGGTTTCCGACTGCGCTATTGATGCCGTCGGAAAAATGGAAACCTGCCGGAA